>NC_059411.1:2672632-3338916 GCF_905220565.1 Melitaea cinxia
TTCGCTGTCATACAAATAAATTTAAACAATCACATTTATCATTGAAAATTTGCCATAAATTTAGGATCATTTAGTTATATTAAGATATTTCATAGCTTATACTACTAAAATCTCCTCTACCCCAAGGTTGTCTGGAAGAAATCGCTTACCTAGCGATAAGACCGCCTTTGTGCATAGTATTGTTTTGCAAATTTTATTTTTAAAGATGTATGTTATGTAGTATGCACAATAAAGTATATTTCTTCTTCTTCTTCTTCTTCTTCTTCTACTTCTAGTTTGAATAGTTTTTAAATAGCGAAAAAAAATCATAATTGCTAACAGTTAAAGAGTTTGCAATTAATATAATTATGGCATTGAAATTGATAACTAATTTTATTATTTTAAGTTTTTTATTAATAAAGAGATTACTAAAATAAACATATAAATTTTTTCTGTTTATAACTAACTACAGTTAAACTACGGTTAACATAACTGTGTAAGTGTACCCAGTCTCAGGTGTCCTTGGCTCCCACTTAGTGTATATTATGACTAAAACACACCATAACGTCTATGCTATACGAGACGAAAATAAAACGGTGACGTCATATTACTTTTTTTCTCTCTTTATTTAAGGAGTTTTAGTCCATAAGGACTACGCCACTCCATAAAACACAAAAATCTACTTAGTTTCTCTCGGCATTACACGTTAATTAAGTAATTATCTCACACTAATATTATATACGAATAATGTACACACACATTGAAAGAACATTGTCATGTTCTTGTCGAGATACTAGTTAGCCCTCACGGTTTTATTGGCTTTCGATTTTGCATTTTCGTCTTATTGCTTAACATTTATCTATATTAATAGCTGTACCCGCAACTTCGTCCGTGTGGAATTTAATGAAAAAGTTATTGTCCAGTTCGCAGAGATATAAAATAACAAATTTCTAAAATATAAGTAGCCTAAGTTACTTCTTATTACATCACCTATCTGCCAGTGAGTCCCGTCAAAGTCGAGACGAAAAAGGGATCTGCCTTAAAATTTGCCTGCCTGTATAAATTTCACAAACAACAGTATCATAGAACGGAGTTATGAAACTGATTGCAAAGAACGGTTGATTTTAATCAAAAAGGCAAACGAAATTTACGGGGCGCTCGGCGATAAATTATTTTTAATTACGTTCTGGCTCCACGTGTACAGCTAATTGAGCTGGCTTTTAGAATTCTGTTGGCTAAAACTGAGTACGTGTAATCACTAACATCGTTAAACATTTGGTACTGAAATTGTTTACTGAGAAACGGAAGGATGTAGATATTGAGGTGTTAATTCCTTAAGGAATAGAAGCAGAAGGCAGAGGAATTTTTGTCTGTATTTAGGTAACACGATTTACCAAACTCGGTGGACAGATACCACAGAAGTTTCGCGAGATATTTTTGGTATCTAACTGCCGTACTGTGAGCGTAAGAAATATGTGCAAAAGGCCTTTACTAAGCAATCCATGACCGTCGATAGTATTATTAATCAAAATCAAAAATAGTGACGATAGTCGTCGATAATTTGAACTACAGTAGTTAGTAAATTATTCAAATCAATTTGACGCTTTTCCGGATATACCTATGACTCATTATTTTTACTCTACGAAAGGCCAGAAGGTATTTATTTATTAATTATCATACCATCAACTTTCTCATACACTAAATCACTACTAATTAAGTAAAATTTTAACATCTAAAAATATTACTTTGCCTAATTGTGATCATAGCAAAGTAACATGAAGTCTTAATGTACATAGAATGTTAAGTCCGACAATCAGTCCTAATTGTATTATACGTTTTATTGTAATGCTGTTTACTTAAAAGTATGTTGTTAGGTGCCCGTGTTTGCTGCTTTGCCATTTGACAAATATAAATCCGGCAAAATATCTGTGGATTAGTTCTTTATTAATACAGTGAAAGAAAAAAAATTCTTCGAACCTGCTACGCGCTCAATATTTTAACAAGTCAAATACATTTTTTCCTTTACTGAAGTAGGCTTCTAAAGCTCTTATAAATCGTTTTTTCCGAAATTTTTTAGCTAAATATCCATACTATACCTGTTATATATAAATATCCAGTACCTGGGTGACCGAGCTCAGCTCGGTATTTTTAGTAAATCGTGAAGGATTAGTAGTAGAAGAGGGAGTTAAAATGATTCGCTGCCGGTTTGGATGAAGTCTTTTTTAATCGACTTCAAAAAAGGAGTAGGTTACTCAATTCGGCTGAAGGAAACTCAATATATATGTATATATATCCCACCTTCGGTGCAACAAAGTCACAATTCAGGACATTTTTTTTTTGTTATGTCTTTTATTAGGACTTTTTGATAATTTAATATAAGATTTTTAAACTATAGCAAAGAAAGTAAACTATTAATTTTATAAAGATTTCAAACCTACTATAAATAGTAATCCAGAAATGAGCAAGTAAAAGCGAAAACAAAAATTAAAAGTCCTCTCCTGTAAAATTAAGAAATGAGCTGTTTTGACATTGTTGCACCGAAGGTGCGATATATATATACATATATATATATATATATATATATATATATATATATATATATATATATATATATATATATAAAAACATCACTACATAGTATAAAACAAAGTCGCTTTCCCTGTCCCTATGTCCCTATGTCCCTATGTATGCTTAAATCTTTAAAACTACGCAACGGATTTTGATGCGGTTTTTTTAAATAGATAGAGTGATTAAAGAGAAAGGTTTATACGTATAATAACATCCATTAAATAGTGGAGAAATACTGTTATTTTTGAGGTTTCTAATGTGATGTCGTAAATAATTACATTTTTTCCGCTTACATTGCAAACGCAGCCTGAACCCTACGAGATTTATCAAAATAATGTACTAAGTATTATACACATTGAAAAGTTCTACAGAAAACTCCTATGTTATATGTCTATCTCTTATGGATATGGATAAATAATGACTAATTTTCAAAGCGATTTTAACCAATACAGCATTAATCCTTATCTAATTAAATACCTTAAATACATTGTTGATTTAATATAGATCTATATGGCCCTTTACAGCATATGATTTAAATGAATATTTTTGAAGATATTATATATTTAAAAATTACGATACGTAGCGTTTGCGGCAGTTCCGGCCGGCTTACTCTAAAGTTAACGCGTGCGGGCCACGGGCAGTAATGAATAAATCAAAACTACTGGATCGATTTTAATCATTTTTTCAGTGAATGACATAGGCTATAATTATATTTTATACCCCCGCGAAGCCGGAGCGGGTCGCTAGTATATATATATTTTAATGTATGTTCGGGGATAACTTCATCGTTTATGAAAAGATTTTGATAATTCTTTTTTTAGTGGAAAGGAGATATCCCTGGTGTGAAAACGAAAATAACGATAAATTAAAAATTGATACAGAATACACAATGACAACGCTTCAGCCTATAATATCCCACTACTGGGTATAGGCCTCTTTCCCCATGTAGGGGAAGGATCAGAGCTCCACCACGCTGCTCCAATGCAGGTTGGCGGATATATTCCCTACTAAGCGAGTAGCGATCGCTATCAAGTGTACATGATGACAACCGGGCCGACGACTTAACGTGCTCTCCGAGGCACGGTGGGGAGACCCACAAGGACTGCACAAACACCCGGACCACGGCAAACACCTGTATGGCCAATACAAATGTTTGTCACGTGCGGGGATCGAACCCGCAACCGCCAGCGCAACAGGTACAATCCATGGCGTAACCGTTGCGCCAACGCGTGTCACACACAATTACAAGATTGAGAGTAATTGCTTCTCAAAAACTGACAGGCGCTCCAACAAATCGTGTTTTTTTTCTGAAAATCATATTTAAATACGAATTACATATTTATAAAATATGAATAATATTTTTTTTTACCGACAATAATAAAAAATATAAATAAATATAAAAAATCAAAAATAAAAAATAATTAAAATTAATAATGATAAAATATGAATAATATTTTTCGATTTTACCGACATAATAATAAAAAATAAGAACAGCCTATTTAAATAAAAAAATAACGAGTGCAATTAGAAAGAGAAAAAGAAAAAACAATTGATCAGGGACATGGGGATTTGAACCATGATCTTCTTGGTTGATCCCGATCGGCCGATTTCCCACCGAGCTATTACAACTATGTTGACAACTGCGAAATTTACCTTCGTATTCTAACGATATTTTTTTCAATCCCTAAAAACAGGGATAAAACGACATTTTCTGAAAATGAATCCTAGCTAGATAGATTTATCTCCCCCGAAACCCCCTATAAACTAAATTTTATGAAAATCGTTGGAGCCGTTTCCGAGATTCAGATTCTATATATATATATATACAAGAATTGCTCGTTTAATAGTATTAGATATTGTACCTGTTGCACTGGCGGTTGCGGGTTCAATCCCCGCACGTGACATTTTTATTGGCCATACAGGTGTTTGGCGTGGTCTGGGTGTTTGTTCAGTCCTCTTGGGTCTCCCCACCGTACCTCGGAGAGCATGTTAAACCGTCGGTCCCGGTTGTTATCATGTACACCTGATAACAATCGTTACTTATAGTAGGGAATATATCCGCGAACCCGCATTGAAGCAACGTGGTGGATTAAGCTCTGATTCTTCTCCTACATGGAGAAAGAGGCCTATGTCCAGTAGTGGGATATTACAGGCTGAAGCGTAAATATTCATACTTGATGTGAGGCGATCGCCGATGCGGAAAAAAGATTCTGTTGAAAAGAATCGGCAAGAAAATCCATAATTATTACAGAAAAAATATTTCAAAGTTCGGTCTCTTGAATAATGTTAAAGCTTTGTCTACAGCCAGACTCCTATCATCTCTACATATAAATGAAATTATAGTGTCTGTCTTTGATTTTAAAATAACTATATTTTTAAAAGTGCATATACACGATACTAAAACACAATCAGTTTTAAAAATGTCGTCCGTCTGTCTTTCCGTTTGTCCGAGTTCCGTTGATCTTTGGGACGGCTGAACTAATTTTTATGGAGCTTCACTAAAAGATAAAGAAGGTTGTGGAGCAACATATAGAATACTTTTTATCTGGAAAAAAACTCGTTTTCTATTAAATACGACAGTAATGACGACGAATCAATCTATATATCTATCAAAATCAAAACATTCAAACAAGACTTCAAGAGCACTTAGATTTATCATTTTACATATTAAACTTTAATTTATTTTTAGAAGTGAAGTTATTACCGGTTCGGAATGCAGATTCTGTATAGAAAAACCGGCAGAAACTCCTCAGTCACTCTTTTTTTTATGAACTGTGTGTGTTTTAAACAGATTCGCTATTATCTTATATGAAATACAGCGTCACTAATCCAAATATCTTTACCATTTATGTAATTCTGGACCGAATAATAGGCTTTAGTTATTAATTTCTTTTTAATACAAACTTTAAAATTTTTCATACCCAAGAAGGAGACATTTACTTTGCACAGTCAGAAATTTGAAGTTACAATTTTGTTATTCCTTATCATGTTTATACTACGATTATTGACGTGACAACGTCTGATAAATCGATGAACGCCGGCGGCATGAAAAAGGATGACTCACTGCGTTACGCTCATTATCTCGTTACGCTTAGTGATAGTCGCTCAGTGACAGTTTGCGCAGCACCTATCTATATCCAGTCGTGTGCGTAAGCTCCTTCCGCGCGGACATGCCTTATCTTATCGCTATTACATCGCATCCGTTGTGCTTGTGTTTAAGGAAATAATTCGTAGTGTTGATTCGATAGGTAACTGATCAGGTGAAATACCTAGCAAAATGGTGCAGTGTAAGTTGTGCAAGCTATCTCTGGCACGGGTAAAGAGTGATAGCACTATGAGATGCAATGGGACATGTGAGGGTGTATTTCATAAAAAATGTGCGGCAAAAATCTGTGCACCACCAAAACCACCAGCACCAACTGTGGGATCACCTATTACAATGGACCTGTCAAGAGCTACACCGGAGAAAGTGCTGGCAGAAGTAAACGAGAAGCTGGCTATTGTTTTCACTATGAAGAAGACACTTGAGTCAATGTCAAACGATATTAGTTTTTACGCAGAGAAATATCAAGAACTCATGGAAGAAAAAGAAAAAACCGATAAGAAGATCAAGGCGCTGGAGCATAAGAATGTTCACCTTGAAACAAGCAACAAGGCGTTGGAGGAACGAATTATGTATCTTGAGATTAAAGAGAAAGAGAGAAACGTGGAAATAATAGGTTTGGAAGAAGAGGGTAAAGAGAAGTTAGAGGATACTATAAAAGTACTGGCCAATAAATTGGGCATGGATACCAAAACTATATGTGAAATAAAGAGGGTAGGCGAAGAAAAAAAGAACTCAGCAGCGGGCGAGCAGCAGCGTGAGAATAAACCGAGACCGGTTATAGTCACTATGACCACACGTAATGCGCGTGATCAATGGCTAGCTACAAGAAAAACAGTAAGGCTAAGTAATAATGACTTATTCGAGCATGGAAATAAAAACCGGATTTATATAAACGAGGATCTAACTAAGAACATGCGTAATTTATTCTGGACTGCAAAGATTGAACTGAAACCGCTATATAAATACATATGGACAAAAGCGGGTAAAGTGCTCATCAAGAAAGATGACCCTAAGGATAAAAAGATCAGAGCTATTCGTACACTATCTGATATAGACAAGTACGCGAACAACTAGGGCCACTTTTTTATGTATCCGTGATTATGCAACACATAGAATATCGCTATAATCATAATTCGATCAATATACTTTGGATGTAGAACCTAAAACTAAGTATAAAAAATATTTAAATTTAAATAGCTGGCATCAAGACTTAAAACAACAAAAAAACAAGTTTTAATATCATACACTTAAATATCTTATACTATTAAACGAGCAATTCTTGTATATATATATATATATATATATATAGAATCTGGATCTCGGAAACGGCTCCAACGATTTTCATAAAATTTAGTATATAGGGGGTTTCGGGGGAGATAAATCTATCTAGCTAGGATTCATTTTCAGAAAATGTCGTTTTATCCCTGTTTTTAGGGAGCGAAAAAAATATCGTTAGAATGCGAAAGTAAATTTCGCATTTGTCAAGTTAGTTGCAATAGCTCGGTGGGAAATCGGTCGGTCGGGACCAACCGAGAAGATCATGGTTCAAATCCCCATGTCCCTGGTCAATTATTTTTTCTTTTTCTTTTTCTAATTGCACTGGTTATTTTTTATTTAAATAGGCTGTTCCTTTTTATTTATTTATTATGTCGGTAAAATCGAAAAATATTATTCATATTTTATAAATATGTAATTCGTAAATATGATTTTCAAAAAAAAAAAACGATTTGTTGGAGCGCCTATCAGTTTTGAGAAGCAATTACTCTCAATCTTGTAATTGTGTATTTTATATCAATTTTTAATTCATCGTTATTTTTTATTTTTATTTTGTGTTAATTAATTATTAGTAATTGTGTTTGCAGGCAAACAAAAAAAAAATCGACTTCAATTACATCGACAGGTAATACAATGTAGGTACACGGAAAAATAGTCGAGAAATACGCATTATCAAAGATTACTCCAAAAGTTGTAATCAGATCTCGATGAAATATGACCACATGATAAATATCGGCTTTCGATTAAGTTAAAAATCATCAAATTCAGTACACCCAGTAGTATGTTAAGTATTATGTAGTTAATGTAAAGTTATGTGGATTTTCGAGAGTTTCCCTCGATTTCTCTAGGAGCCCATCATCAGATCCTGGTTTCATTATCATGCTACCACACCAGGGATATCTTCTTTCCACCAAAAAAAGAATTATCAAAATCTTTTCATAAACGACGAAGTTATCCCTGAACATACATTAATATATATACTAGCGACCCGCTCCGGCTTCGCACGGGTATAAAATATAATTATAGCCTATGTCATTCACTGAAAAAAAACGATTAATATCGATCCAGTAGTTTTGATTTATTCATTACTGCCTGTGGTCCGCACGCGTTAACTTTAGAGTAAAAGCCGGCAGGAGCTGCCGCAAACGCTACGTACCGCAATTTTTAAATCTACAATATCTTCAAAAATATTTATTTAAATCATATACTGTAAAGGGCCATATAGATCTATATTAAATCAACAATGTATTTAAGGTATTTAATTAGATAAGGATTAATGCTGTATTGATTAAAATCGCTTTGAAAATTAGCCATTATTTGTCGTAAAAAGTAAATGACAAAAAAATTTTATTGTGGGATATTCATAAGAGATAGACATATATACCATAGCGGAGTTTTCTGTAGAACTTTTCAATGTGTATGATACTTAGTACATTATTTTGATAAATCTCGTAGGGTTCAGGCTGCGTTTGCAATGTAAGCGGTAAAATTGTAATTATTTACGACATCACAATAGAAACCTCAAAAATAACAGTATATCTCCACTATTTAATGGATGTTATTATAGATATAAACCTTCCTCTTCAATCACTCTATCTATTAAAAAAAACCTCATCAAAATTCGTTGCGAAGTTTTAAAGATTTAAGCATACATAGGGACAGACAAAGCGACTTTGTTTTATGCTATGTAGTGATATATATATCGCAACTTCGGTGCAACAAAGTCACAACAGCTTATTTCTTAATTTTACAGGAGAGGACTTTTAATTTTTTTTTTTTCGCTTTTACTTCCTCTTTTCTGGATTATTATTTATGGTAGGTTTGAAATCTTTATAAAATTAATAGTTTACTTTCTTTGCTATAGTTTAAAAATCTTATATTAAATTATCAAAAAGTCCTAATAAAAGACATAACAAAAAAAGTGTCCTGAATTGTGACTTTGTTGCACCGAAGGTGCGATATATATATATTGAGTTTCCCTCAGCCGAATTGAGAAACCTCCTCCTTTTTTTGAAGTCGGTTAAAAAAGACTTCATCCAAACTGGCAGCGAATCATTTTAACTCTTTTCTACTACTAATCCTTCACGATTTACTAAAAATACCGAGCGGAGCTCGGTCACCCAGGTACTACGTTCTTTAAGAAAGAAATTTAATGAATTTCAAGCACTAATACAAGATAGTATGGATAAACTAGATATTATTATTCTCACGGAAATCAATATTAAAAAACATGAACTGTGTTTGTACAAATTGGAGGGGTTTGAGATGTGTGTAAACACAAGAGAAAGTACAAGAGGAGGTGGAATCTTAATGAATGTTCACAACTTTACCACTGACATTTTAAAACTTAACTATTGCGAAACAATTAAGTGCGAATTGTTCCGACCTGGCAAACGACCAATGCATATTTTGGGTGTATACCGACCACCCAAAACAAATAAACAGGGTTTCATAAAAGAATTACACCAAATATTAACCAGTGTACCTTATGACTGTGAGATGGTAACTATCGGGGATACAAACATTGATTTGTTGACGAGTACGAGCAACATTGCTAGTATCTACAAAACCAACATGTGCGAACTAGGTTTAGAGTGTGCGATCATCGACACTACGCG
This sequence comes from Melitaea cinxia, assembly GCF_905220565.1. NCBI lineage: Eukaryota > Metazoa > Arthropoda > Insecta > Lepidoptera > Nymphalidae > Melitaea > Melitaea cinxia. Next base: position 2,682,179 of record NC_059411.1, read on the forward strand.
CGAGGAGGTATATGGAGGCATAGTCACGAAGACATGTATCGATCATGTGTGGGTGCGATCTACAATGGGGACGGCAGCGTATGTGGTAAATAGCAAATTATCCGACCATTATTTGATAGGACTAGGCATCGGCTGCGACGACTGTTATGTGAATAACTCTATGACGAATAGAAAAACTCAGGTAACAAAAATTTGTGATAATAAAGTGCGTGAACTATTCGAAGCTGTTTCTTGGACTGAATTAATGGACTGTAAGTGCCCTTTACTTTTATATGATAAACTATGTTCAATTTTTTCTGATGTTTATGGTCGGTCTCAAGTAACACAATTTGTAACTAAAAAACGAAAACCAAAAGGATGGATTACTAAAAGATTAATAAACATGATTTTGACTAGAGATAAACTATTTAAATATTGGAAACAGAAACCTAATGATATGAACTTGAGAAGTCAATATAATAAATATAGAAATAGACTAAATAAAGAAATAAATAAAGCAAAAAATAAGTTTCGAAAAGAAGAAATATTAAAATGTAAAAATAACCTAAAAAAAGTGTGGGCTAAAATAAATAACTGGACAGGCCAGAGTAAAAAAAGTATAGATGACATTATATTAAAATATTTAGGCAGATCCAATACGATGATAGTGTACCAACTTTTCTTATACATTTACCCAAGAAATTATGAATATTAAGCATGTGTGTGATTGTAAGTTTCTCGATAGATCAACGTATGTAAAAGAAAACTTAGTGTCACTGAGATTTCAAAAAGCATCTCCTGTGGATGTAGAAAAAATAATAAATAATTTGAGTTGTGATAAATCACCAGGAGTGGATAGGATAAGAGTTAGAGAAATTAAGTTATTAAAAAATAAAATAAGTCCGATTTTAGCATTGTTTATTAATTCATGTGTAGAAAAGGGAATGTATCCAGAAAAATTAAAAACCGCATTAATTCGGCCAATTTACAAGCAAGGCTCGCACACAGATTATACTAACTATAGGCCTATAGCCATATTAACAGTTATTAATAAAATAGTAGAAAAGTACATAGTCAACCAAATAAGTAACTTCCTAGAAAAATATAACATATTGACAAGCGCACAGCATGGTTTCCGGCGTGGTCGTAGCACGGAGACGGTGTTGGCCTGCTTCACAGATGAAATAAATGAAGCACTAGATCAAAGGAAACAGGTGGGGGTGGTCTATATCGATTTCAAAAAAGCCTTCGATACCCTGGAACACCACCAGCTGTTACAAGCTATGCGGGAGTGTGGTGTTGCAGGACCCTTAAATAATTGGCTCCAAGCGTATCTGAGCGAGAGAACATTGATAACGGCAGTGAGCGGGGCTACCGGCGACCCGGCGCAAATCAGCTGTGGCGTACCAACCGGTTCCGTGTTCGGCCCCGTTGGCTATATTATGCATGTGAACAATATGTGCAATGTTGTCAGCAACTGTAGTATATATATGTATGCGGATGATACCTGTCTATTATACGCAGATAAGGAATTCAGTGTCATAGAAAATAAAATCCAGCAGGATTTCACCAATATTGTACGGTGGGCGCATGACAACGGAATATTAATCAATATGGAAAAAACAAAATGTATGTACATACGATCACCTTATTCCAGGATTGTAGATACCGCGCCAAAAATAGTGGGGCATAGCTATGAGTGTCTGCATCAAGCACATTCATACTGCAATTGTTTACCTATTGAGGTAGTGCATGAATACAAATACTTGGGCTTAACCATAGACCGGAATTTCTCGTGGCGAACGCACATTAACAACTTATGTGAAAAACTAAGGATCGTGCTTACTAAATTCCATCATTTAAGTTTTATATTAGATAGGTCAACTATGTACACTGTTTATTACGCGCTAGTAGACTCGTTGCTTTGTTATGGGCTGACTAGTTACAGACGCACGTTTAAGACATATTTAGACAAATTAAAATTAATACAGACTAGGTTCTTAAAACAGCTAGTTAACAATAAAGTCAAAAAGAAATGTAAATCCAGTGATTACGAGGAATTATTCATCGAGTGTAATATGCTGCCAGTCCATGACAAGGTAACTTTGTTGATAGCTGTTCAGCAATTCTGTAGCGATGAATTTAAAATTTGTATTAATAAACCTATAGGGCGTAAAACAGTCAGCAAAAAAGTATATGAAGTACCTACATATAGTAATTATTTCGGTCAACGTAAAAGAAAATATATGGTGCCTATAATTTTTAATAATTTGCCACTAACATTAAAAAACAATAAATTAACAAAACGATCTTTTAAAAATCAACTACAAAAGAGGCTTTTAAGTGTTCTCAAGGAAAGAATTATCGAATTATATAACATCTAACTTAAGTATGTATTTTCTTGAAAATAATTTTAATTAGTGTAAAATAAACTAACAATAGTCAGTAAGAATAAGTATTACCTACAATGTAAATTAGGAGCTACATTTGCCAACAAACTGTTTTACAGTTTGGCAGAAGTATTGTATAAAAGCAACTTGTAAGACTTATTCTGAAATAAACATTTTTATTATTTATTATTATTATTATATTCCATATACTATTCTCGATTTTCCATATACTATATTCGATTGGCCTATACGTCTGAGGATATGTTTTGTTATGACGTTTTCACGTTAAACTATCGTCCATATACCAATTTTACAGACAATTTTTACTACTTATATTAAAAAAAAAAAAAAACAATCGATATTCTGTTGAATATACATAATATTGTGATTTTTTTTTTTTTTTTATACAATGATAGGCTTGCGTTTGATCACTATTTGACCTGATGATAAGTGAAAATGCGGTCTAAGATGGAGCACGCTTACCTAGAAGTAACCTATTCACTCGCGACTTAAAGATCCCCAGGTTATAATTTTCTGGAAACACAGACGCTGGTAGAGAGTTCCATTTTTTGATGCAATTGTTGTTAAGTCTACCCTACGGAAAACATCCCGCAGGGAAACTCGAGCTCAAAGATCATGAATGCCGCGAATAGCCTTTTATTTACAAAACAAATACAGTCTCAATATCTGTAGCACTACCTCACAATAAGAGACTGAAAAACATAACACTATGGAAATAGCAAATATATAAAAAAACGCAGTCATTATATTAAAAGCGCAGTAGCAACGTCGGTCAGTTGTCTGACTTTTCTAACTGCGAATTCTGCGGATCTGAGTCTACTACAAGGATGACAAATGGGAATTCCACTGAAGTTTTGAATCCAAATTTATCCCTAAGAATACTAGTATCACCGACAATAGGACTCTTTTTATTTATTTCTGAATTATAATTCGGATACTAATATTATAAAGCTGGTAAGTTTGTTTGTATAAATACGCTCAGGAATCTAAATCTCAGGAAATACTTGTTCGGATTGAAAAATGATTTTTGTGGTGCATAGCCCATTTACAGAGTTAGATTAATGCGGATGAAACCGCAAGACACAGCTAGTAGGAAATAAATAACCAGGACTTTTAAATATATACGAGTGAAAACACGTAATTCGTCTACTAGAGTATTAAGTTCATAACTTCATGAGAAAATCTTAAAACTCTTACACAATAGGCCTCATTTGTATTTTGTCACGCGTTTTATTAAGAAAATGGTGTCACAAAGATTACGAAAGATTTATCTATACTGTTTAACTGTATAAAATAATTCTGTAACAAAATTGTATTTGGAGTATAAAAATTAATAGTAATTAATAGGCCTAGAGTACTATTAGCCGAGGGCCCCATAAACTCACTGCGATGCTAAGCGACGACCAGTCCTGGAAGGCGATGGTCTCCTTCTGCGAGACAGTAATGTCTTAGAAGGAGAATGACGAGCGGATGAGAGAGGAGGCCACCGAAGAGGCATCCGTCCGTAGGTGACGAATAGGGGTGCGTAGGAGGCGCTACTTAATGCGCCTCCAGTAACGCCCCTGTGCCCGTGTCGGGCCGGGATGGGAACCCGGTCCCGCTAGACACGGTGTCGTTGGAATTGTTCAGAGGTGAGCCGGACAGTTCCCATGGAGAAGTCTGGCCTTTTCGCCGAGGCCAGCCTGTCGCTGGAGGGATCCTGTTGCCTGCAGATCCGGGACCGTCCAATTAAAGCGGCTGAAGGCTCCCGCAGGAGTTTTAGTCGGTCTTGCACCCCCAAGTGCTGAAGCCGACATACGGTCTAGGAATGCCTACCCGTGCATCCTGGATATCACCCGTAAATGGGTTCCCCTGCGATATCAAAAAGGGCACCATAAACTTACGGTTCGCCCATAAAAATAAAACTTACATTCATATATAAAAGATTCACAACCTTATATTTCATAGCCTATACATACCATGAGCATGGCTCAAAAAATATACTGATATTTCTAGTGACAAACAAAAGTTTTTGCTTTTTTCTAAAAATAATATCCTTAAATTAGTCAAAATCTGGTGATTTATTACCTCTGTAATACGTATTAAGATTTAGTACAGCATACCTACACTTCTACTTATACTAAAAGTAATTTTTCTATTTTAAGACCAACAAAAGTACGAATCTGTTTATGTTCTCCTGATAGCAATTTTCTTAAGGTTCAACGTCTTGTGGCTGCAATAACCAGGGTCAATGGCCTAAGGCGTAAGTTTCCACGCGACAATTAGCAACGTTTATCAAGGCCATTTCTTCTTCGAGCAATAAAACTGTCACCGCCAATTTCTGAACGTCTCGTTATATACGGCCTTAATGTCTTAGAAAATACTACAATTTGGGTCACCACATTTATGCAAGAGATTTTTTATTAAATACAATTCATTTAAATAACCCAATCTTATAAATTTTATAACTGAGGTTCGAATTCAAGTTTACTTATTAGTCATTGAATATTTTCCACGTCATTTCTTTTTGATTTACTAACTCTGAACTTATTTGCGTGCTTCAAAATATTTCTTAAATTCAATTTACAGCTGTAACTAATGTTTCTAGTCCAAAATGGTAGACAACAGTAAGACAAGGTAAAAAGTAAAAAGGCAAATATTCCACTTGATGGTAAGCGGTTACTATGGACACTTGAAATATATTTGTAGTGCTGACCCTCCACTACTATCTCTGGCTACCTCGCCTCACTCACCACAGAAATTAGACATACTTAGTAGAATCAGTATTATTTGGCGGTGACAGTCTTTGAAGAAACGAGGGAAAGCTTTTTATCTTCACTCAGTGGCAGAAATAGGCAGAAATGGCGTCCGGCGGCGTATCGAAGAAATGTTATTTTAAAATGTATTTGTAAGGAACATATTTAATATCAAGTTTTGTCTTAATAATAGACATGACAATAATTTTTGCAACTAATTCCTTACAAATGAGCAAAATGAATAATGACATTAACGATTGAAACAAGGATTAATGCTGTCGGTAACTGTAGAAATGTTTGGATACTAGGGCTGCGAATCTACAAGAATGAAATAGAGCTTAAATAATGGTTTATGTATTTTTTTTTTTGACAAAATTTCACGATTCTGAACCTTATCTGAAATAGAACACACTTCAAATGCAGCATTATTTTATATGAACTTATTCATATTTTATCCAGTCCGGAACATTACAATACATATTATTGAGTATGGCGAAAGCACCACACTTCTTATCCGATTTTCGAAGGACCAAACACTGTTGAGGTTGCAAAGCTTCTTAATTAAACTTCAATTGTTTCCTCGGTCTTATTTCTTTATTTCTTATTTCTTCCTTGTTCTAGTTTCTTGTTTGAGTGCGGCGAATGTTCGTTAGAGAGTGACTGGCTGTTGCTGGGAAACGCGTTATATAGCGTTTCCCACACCCCGGTAACAGCCGCATAACGGGAGATGGCTAGTACATTTCCCGCGCCTTTGCATCGGGCCAATGGCGGTAGGTCTAGGTCACGCCATTTGCGTTGACCAATCACAGACCTGCTTCTAGGAGAGTGGGCAACATAACGGTACATGTTGGCGACAAGTACCAACCTAATAGGACGGTTAATAACGGTAGATCTTGGCCCCGCCCTTTGCGGAGTACCAATCTAACGGACCCGTTTGATAACGGTACATCTTGGCCCCGCCCTTTGCGGAGTACCAACGTAACGGGCCCGTTTGATAACGGTATATCTTGGCCCCGCCCTTTGCGGAGCACCAACCGATCGGATCCGTTTGAGACAAGTACCAACTTCAGCCTGCGTTTGGTAGAAGGGGTGTTTTGCCTCACTTTCTGGCCCGTATGTCTATTTCATACTGTTGCCCTCTCTCTCTCTCTCGTGCCTGTTGCCATCTCCTGTTTTCTCGCATACATTCGTCTTACTCTTACATTATTTTTACAATATGATTACATAGCTTAATGTCTAAGATACAATTTACTTATATCTATGTATCTTACGTACTACTTAATACTTTATTTTATTAGCCTACTTATAACTAACAAAAACAATCAATTGTGACGTAAGCCGTCCGTAACATTCTCCCCCCGGCGTAGACTCTTCGCAGCCTCTCCCCTCAGCAGGACGGCGATCTTCGTTGCAGGTCTCCGGAACACACCTCCCTTGGTTCGCACGTCGGCCGCTCGGACGACGCCGTCTGGTCCCGGATACACTCGTACGATGATCCCCCTGGGCCATGTGTTGCGTGGCAGCGTGCCGTCGACGATCATGACGAGGTCGTTCGGCTGCAGCTGCGGTCCCTCCATCCTCGATTGCCCTCTTGGTATGAGTGTCGGCAGGTACTCCCTGAGCCATCGTCTCCAGAACTGGTCCGCCATCGCCTGTGATCGCCGCCATGTGCTGCGATCCGCTTCGGTACACGGCCCCGTCCTAGGCAGGCCTGTCGACGACCCCATTAAGAAGTGATTTGGAGTTAAGGCTTCTTCTTCTTCGTAGTCTACTGGAACGTGCGTCAGCGGCCTCGCATTTATGCTGTACTCTGCTTCCGTGAGTAGTGTCTGAAGCACTTCCTCCTTCGGAGATTTCTCCTTCAGCGTTGTACTGAGCGCCGCTTTAACAGAGCGCACCAATCGTTCCCATGCGCCTCCCATGTGTGGCGCCCCCGGTGGTATGAATCGCCATTCTGTCTCATATTGTAGACAGTAGTTCCGGAGCTCGGGATCCATTTTCGATAACAATCTCGCAGCTCGACGTCGGCGCCTCGGAAATTCGTGGCGTTGTCGGAGTAAATAACTCGCGGCCAGCCCCTTCTGGCGGCCATTCGTCGCAACGCCATAATTGCCGAGTCCGTTGATAGAGACGGTACGATCTCTAGGTGCACTGCTCGCGTTGTTAGGCATGTGAACAATGCACACCATCTCTTCTCGTGCCTCCTTCCGATGGTTACCGTCAAGGGACCGAAGTAGTCCACACCACAGTATGTAAATGCGCGGTGCCCCGGATCAATTCGTTCCGCAGGTAGGTCTCCCTTCGGTGGACGCCTAGGCGTCGCCTTGTATACCCGACAGAACTGACAGCCCTTTGCTATCTTTCTTACTGTCGGTCGCAGGCGAAATATAACGAATCGTTGGCGTAGGTCATTTACTACGCGCTCGTTATTCGCGTGCCCGGCGTTCCGATGTCCGTTGTCTATCAGTAACCTTGTGAAGGAGTGCCCGCCGTCTAATATCACTGGTCGGTTGGAGTGTGTTGTTACCGTTGACGCTCCAATGCGTCCTCTCGCTTTTAATATGCCGTCTTCTATATCCGGGTCCAACTTCGTAAGCTTGCTGTTTTTACGAAGCGGCTGTTTTGTTTTTAACCTGTTTAACTCATCGCCGAATGACTCCTTTTGAGATTGTCGTATCCACCTCGCTTCGGCGTCTTTCATGTGCGCTACTTGCAATGGGATGTCTCTCTGTTTTTCTTTGAGCCTTTCGATGAATAATCGTACCATGGCCGTGGCTCTTATTAGCCTCTTATACGATGAGAACCGGCTGATGTCGGGTAGCGTGACGTCATCGCTAGTACTCCCTTCTGACGTACTGTACACTACTTCGTCGTGTCGCTCGCCGTCCGGTATCATTGTAGGCCACTCTTCCTCAGGCGTTCTCAAAAACGAAGGTCCATTGAACCAGCGGTCCGTTCTGCTTATCCGTCTGGTTCCAATGCGCGTAGCGTCGTCTGCTACGTTGTCGTCTGTTGATATCCATCGCCAGTCGTCTTTATGTGATAACTCGGCGATTTCAGCAAGCCTGTGTGCCACGAACGGTGTGTACTTCTTGTCTTCGTTTCGGATCCAATGAAGCACCGTTTTGGAGTCGGTCCAGTAAACCACCTTGCTCGGTTTCCATGTGTGTTCTTTAACTATCACACTGGCCATCCGAGCTCCAATAACCGCCGCCTGCAGTTCTAGCCGCGGTATCGTTAACAGCTTTAACGGCGCCACCTTTGCTTTTCCCATGACATGCGCTACTTCTATGGCGCCGTCCTCGTGACGGATCCTCCAGTAGGCTGTCGTCGCAAAGGCTTGTTCACTAGCGTCGTTGAACACGTGCAGCTGTACCTCTGACCCCGGTGCTATCTCCATACTGTAGCATCGCGGCAGAGCCAGGGCGGAGATGTCTTCTAGACCGGTTACCCACTGCTGAAACTCTTCAGCTTCGTCGCTTGGGAGCTCTTCGTCCCATTGCACCTTCTTCAGCCACAGCCTTTGTAGGATTATCTTCCCTACCACGGTGTACTGGCTAATGAGTCCTAGTGGATCGTAGATAGACATGACGGCGCTTAGTGCCTCCCGCTTTGTCGGCACTCTACGTTGAGTTTTGACGGCTTCCGGGACTCTTTTGATGTCCGTATTGAAGCCGACAGTGTCCTCTCTCGGGTTCCATCTGAGCCCGAGAGTCTTCTCCATTTGGTGCGCCGTTAGTCGGACGTCTGAGTTCTTTGACCGCTTAACCTCCGGTATACTCTCGAGCACCTTTGTGCTGTTCGAGTTCCATCCCCGGAGGTTAAAGTTAGCCCTTTCATGTATTCGCATGACGTCCCGTATCGTTTCGATCGCTTTGTTTTCGTCGTCGAAGCTGTCTAAGTAGTCATCCATGTAGTGCTTTTCCTTTATGGCTCGCGCTGGCTCGGGGTACTCGTCTTCAAATTCGGAAGCGTTGTAGTTTCTCACGCTGTGAGCGAGAAACGGTGAACACGACGCCCCGAATATCATCGACGTCATTTTAAATGTGCGCGGTTTTTCATTGGGACCGTCTCGCCACAGGAACATCTGTGCCGGTTGATCTTCGGGGCGGATCTTCACTCGTAGGAACATTTCCTCGATGTCCGCCGTGACCGCGATCTTCTTCTCGCGGAACCCGAATAATATACCGGTCAACGACGCTAGCAAATCCGGTCCTTCCAGAAGGCAGTCGTTCAAGCTCACGCCGTCCACTCTGGCCGCTGCGTCGAACACCATCCGTACCCGTTCTGGCTTGTTTATGTTGACGACGGCGAAGTGCGGTAGGTACCACTTGACGCTGCTTGCTTGTTCGCTACCGTCGCATTCCTCTGCGTAGCCCTTACCGATGAGATTCGCGACTTGCTTCCCGTATTCCCTTTTGAATGCGGGCTCTTTGCTCATTTTCTTTTCGAGCGTGCGAAGTCTCTTGAGTGCGTATTCGTAGCTGTCGGGTAGTACCAGGTTGTCGGTTTTCCATGGTAACCCGACCTCGAACTGATTGCCTTTTCGTTTGATCGTCTCCTTTAGGATCCGTTCCGCTCTCTTGTCGTTCTCACTGACTCGAGTTTTGTTCGTTATTCCTAGTGAGTCGACGTCGAAGTGTTTCTCGACGAGCCTTTGCAGCTGCACATCGCTGGCTGGAGTGAATACGTGGAGCACAGATTCTTCTTTCTGCATTATAATCCTTTCGGGCACTGAACCGTGGATCACCCATCCCAGCATGGTTCTCGATGCGGCTGGTTCGTTGTGTTTACCGGTACGCAGTTGTCTCGACACAATCAGGTGCCAGTTGTCAGCACCGATCAACATCCGAGGCTTGACGTCTTCGTTAACGGTGTGTCTCACGACGCCTCGTAGATGTTTATATCGAGTCAAATTATCCGGTACTCGCTGCCGACACAGCTGCAACCCTTTGACCGTTCTTGCTGTAATCTCATGTTTCACATCCTCGTGTACGCCTTGGATGTGGAACTTTACTGTTGCGCTGCTCACTCGTCGATCTTCATTGATACCTTTAAGCTTGAGCGGCTTCTTCGGACCCCCTTTGACGATCTCGTATGCCAGGTCTTCGTCGATCAACGTTACTGTAGACCCTTCGTCGAGGAGCGCGTCCGTGATGACCTCCCACCGTAGACCACTTAATTTTACCTTGCAGGTCTTCAGTAACACGGTTCCTGGCATTGACTTTGTTGCGACATTCATTACTGTCGCCGGTGTGCTCTGTTCTGCCCACGGTTCTTCCTCTTTAGGAACAACTTCTGCTTTTTTGTGCAAAATGGCGTGGTGTGGCATCTTGCATCCATCGACTCCGCAGAGTTTTGCCTGGCATGTGGCTCTGCTATGTTTCCGCTTCATGCATCTGAAGCATAGCCGCTGTTCCTTAGCCCACTGCCACACTTCATTCGTAGTAAGTTTCTTTAGCTGCGGACACAACGGGGTATAGTGACTCGTCGACTTGCATCGGAAGCACATGACTGATTGCTCTTCACGCGTTGCTTCACTAGTAGTAAATACCCTTTCTTTAACCACGGTCCTCTTCGTTGTTGGTCGCTCCCTTCTGAGAAACCCTGAAGCGCCGTGTCTACCGGTGTGCGTGAAACGTAGCAGCTTGTCTGCTTCCGCCATCAAAAACTCGGCGAGCACCGTTATCTCGTTGTCACAGGCGATTCTCTCTTCATTCACCGCCGCGTGTTCCGCCCATTTGCTTATTAAATACGGGCTAAGCTTCTCCATGACGTCCCTTATTAATAGCGGATTCTGGAGATAACCTCTTTTGTCTACACTCTTCATTGTGTAGACGATGTTCTGGAGCTTGACGGCTAACTCGTTCAATTCCCCGCTGGAGCTGCCGACCCTCGGAAGTCTCTTTAGATCTTCCATCGCCTTATCTACGATGTATTCGGGCCGGCCATACTTCATTTCCAGCGTCTTCATAATAAGATCCGGGTGAGTTGCCGTGTATAGCTGAGAGAGCACTATCTCTCTTGCTTCCCCTCGGAGGCTATTTCTTAGTCGGAGAAGATTCTCTGTTGCGCTGAACTTATACAGTCGCGTTGAATCCTCCATAGCCGCCTTGAAGGGAAGCCACTCCATGATGCTACCGTTGAATGGCGGGAGGTCTGACGTCTGTCGCGGCGGCGGTCTGGAATGGATCATTTTCTCTAACACGTTTGCGAGCTGTTCGATCCCTTCCCCTCTTTGTTGCATCCGCTCCTCCCCCCGCACTTCCGTTGCGAGGGGAGGTTGTACGTCTGACTCCTGTGGTTGGTTGGTAGCTTGACTCCTATCGATCCATTCGCAGACTATTTCATTTTCGTCTATGGTCGCCGCTTCATCCGCTTCTATCGCCAAGATGTTCGCTTCTAATCGCCTTTTGATTAGATTTTTCTGTATGTTCAGGCGCCTTTCTTCGAGCTCCGCTAGTTGCTTTTCAGCCTCGTACTCGGCCAATCTAATGCGGGCTATAGCGCTGTTTGTCGAACGCCGAGAGCGCACAGTACCTGTAGGCGATGGAGGCCTACAAGACTGTGTCGTCTCTGTCCGCTGTGACGTCGACGGTTGTGCGCTATCTCCTTCTAGCGGGGCGAGGGGCGCCGGGGGTGCCATAGAAATTCGCACTAGCGATTTTTCTATTGCTCTTCCTTGTGATATTGTTTCTACGGCTGTTGATGGTGATCTCGGAGATTCTTCGTGGATCTGTTGAAAGGTGGCAGAATTTGCTTGTAAGGCGCGTTCCGATTCACCGATTCCCGATTCTGATCTGTTCTTGCGGCTTCTTGTGTAATTTGCCATGACGCTGATTTTTTCTTTTTTCTGTATCCGACGTTCGAAGGACCAAACACTATTGAGTATGGCGAAAGCACCACACTTCTTATCCGATTTTCGAAGGACCAAACACTGTTGAGGTTGCAAAGCTTCTTAATTAAACTTCAATTGTTTCCTCGGTCTTATTTCTTTATTTCTTATTTCTTCCTTGTTCTAGTTTCTTGTTTGAGTGCGGCGAATGTTCGTTAGAGAGTGACTGGCTGTTGCTGGGAAACGCGTTATATAGCGTTTCCCACACCCCGGTAACAGCCGCATAACGGGAGATGGCTAGTACATTTCCCGCGCCTTTGCATCGGGCCAATGGCGGTAGGTCTAGGTCACGCCATTTGCGTTGACCAATCACAGACCTGCTTCTAGGAGAGTGGGCAACATAACGGTACATGTTGGCGACAAGTACCAACCTAATAGGACGGTTAATAACGGTAGATCTTGGCCCCGCCCTTTGCGGAGTACCAATCTAACGGACCCGTTTGATAACGGTACATCTTGGCCCCGCCCTTTGCGGAGTACCAACGTAACGGGCCCGTTTGATAACGGTATATCTTGGCCCCGCCCTTTGCGGAGCACCAACCGATCGGATCCGTTTGAGACAAGTACCAACTTCAGCCTGCGTTTGGTAGAAGGGGTGTTTTGCCTCACTTTCTGGCCCGTATGTCTATTTCATACTGTTGCCCTCTCTCTCTCTCTCGTGCCTGTTGCCATCTCCTGTTTTCTCGCATACATTCGTCTTACTCTTACATTATTTTTACAATATGATTACATAGCTTAATGTCTAAGATACAATTTACTTATATCTATGTATCTTACGTACTACTTAATACTTTATTTTATTAGCCTACTTATAACTAACAAAAACAATCAATTGTGACGTAAGCCGTCCGTAACACATATTTTCCCTAAAAGTCAATCAAATTGACGAACTTCAGATGAACATGGTAACCACAAGATTTAAGACTAAGTTGTAAATAGAATTTAATTAATTATTGCAAATATATATACACAAAAAGCGAATTGTTGAAATATATGTATGCGCATAACTTTCGAATAACTGCACCAAATTGGAAAATTCTTTTTTTTTTTTTGTTCTTGATATTTATGCATTTATCTTTTTATGCTGTGTTATTTTCAGGAAAGGGTTTATATTAATAAAAAAATATGTCGGTAAGAAGTTGGCTAGGTCTATCTATACTGTACAGACGCTGATTATTTCTAATTTTCATTATTTCATTTTATAATATTAAGAAATATAAATATAGACAATAGTAATAATTAATAATTAATAATAATGTAAATGATGATGATGATGATGATGAAATTCTACGTAGAAATTTTATATTATAGGTTCAAGACGTTCCTTGAAGAAGCTTGTAGTAATTTAGTTTTATCTTACAATTATTGTGTTTACAGTCACTGCGGGGGCAAGGCGGGGGCATCATAAGTTATCGCGTAGTTCATAGTGTATTAGTAATATTTATAACTGTATACATTGATTTAAACAGCTAATTTACTGATAAAAACTAACATTTCAAATGGGACAATGTTAAATTGACTTAGTTGGTGCTTTAAAAATCAAATACACTTTCTAACTTAAATTTATTTTTACTGATTAATGTCATAATGCATGATTTATTTTAGCTAAGAACTAAAAATATTATAACCGTAGTTTTAAGGTAAAGTACGAGGTGACAACCCTAACATTCATTACTTTTCCTGATAAGTTCATATTAATCTTTTGGAATTAATTGAAAACAAGTCATCTTTGTCCGTTTTTATTACTTTAAATTTGTATCAAAAGCATTAAAATGTAATTTAAATGACAAAACGATACTCAGTGGGTAATGGTAGATCGTTTGCTTTCAGAACAATTATTTAAAGCGTATAATTATTAAACCATGAAAATGAGACAATAAAGCCAGCTAATTTTATTTTTATAATAATATACTTTATTGGAAATCGCTAAGAAAATAATAAATACAATAGTAACAATCAAAGAAGGAACGAACATCGCCCGTGTAGCAACAAAGGCGGCACCTGTATAAGATGTAAATACTTTTTAACAAGCGTATGTGTAAGGTTGGCTGATGCTGTGCGGTTAGCGCAACATATAGATGCTTACAAAATCTGGAGCATCACAAGCTCATTGCTGACCATAAAATGTTCTCATTATAACCATAAAATAAAACACCACTAGAGCAGCAGTAAATTAAATATTCTGAAATTACTACTGTTTTTTTTTTTTAATTTGTTTATCAAATTAGAGCAATAGTCAAGTTAAATATTAGGCCGAGGAAAAAGTTTCTTCGTATTTTATACACAAATTCAAGGTAAGATTTCACAAAACTAATTTATTTTTAAAATTTCACCTTTTCATAGTATTAAAACCAGTCAGTTACGAAAGATACAACAAAAAATATTTTATTACAATTTTTTACTAGAAAATACAAAATACTTCTTTCCCCTATTACAAAATAGGTTAACCAAATTTGAAATATGTGCAGAAAGTACAGAAGTTAAAGTTATGTACTAATATGAACTGAAACGTTCCAGCAGAACTATACAATCCCTAACTCAGTCGTCCTGTATGTCTCGATATGCAAGATTAGTTACTTCAATTATCTGCTCATATTCTCTGGATTCCATACTTGTAGATAAGATATATTTGATATTATGATTTTCTAATTAGGAAATGTAGTAACTTACAGAGTTATTGAATTTTGTCTGAGAAATAAAGTAAGAAATTAAATTTGTCTTCAAGTAACTAATAATGAATACTAAAAAGCCACCATGGCTTCACTCGCGTTAATAATTATAGATGACTAGCGACCCGCCCCGGCTTAGCACGGGTGCAATACTGATACTAAATATACTACAAAATGTCTTGATTTATAGTGTGAAGCTAGCTCATAGCATGCTTATTAACATAATAACAACAACATTCATATATGCGTCGTTAGATTACACGTTGTTACAGAATGCGTTGAGGAAATAAAGGTTCACTGCTCGTTCCCGGTAGGTGATAGCATGATAATATGTAGCCTATGTGTTGACCCGACTTCTTAATAATATTCGTGCCAAATTCGAAGTAAATCCATGCGGTACTTTTTGAGTTTATCCCGAACATATATACAGACAAATAGAAAAAAAGACAAACAGACAAAAATTCTAAAGACTATATTGTTGGCTTCGGTATCGATTGTAGATCACACCCAAAGTATTCTTTTAAAAAAATATTCAATGTACAGTTTTAACTTTCCTACCATTTTATTATATGTAAAATAGATATAGATATGTTACGATAATAGTCTCATATCGTCATAGTGCAATAAGAACCTAAATATTAGGCAAATTAGATCTTGAAGTGAGTATATTGAAACAAAAGACTTAATAATAAAATAACACTATTTTACATTTGTTTAATTTAGACAAAGTCTAGCGGATCACGTAAATCGCCACTAGATATTTGTTCAAATTTAAGTTTGATCCGCTGAGTTTTGAAGTGCTAAATTAACTTCTAAAGTTTCTCTTACACTCGGTGGTGAAGTAACATCGTGAGAAAACCTGCATATGTCACATAAATTTTAAGGAAATCTCATCAGATAAGCTGCGTAGTAGAGGAGCAGTGTTTGCGTAGTTTTTAGTGACCCTGCATTCTGTTGATTTATTTTATAATTTTGCGAACTGAACAATAGCTTTTTGTTAAATTCCACGCGGACGAAATCGCACGCACAGCTAGTTTATGTATATTAATGTTACCATAATCATAATGATTTCATATTTAAAAAATACTTCTTTTTTGAGAGAATATTTGAGGCTTGAATTAAAAAGTTCTAATTCATATTCAAAATGTGTATTAAATTAAGCTCGTCTAAGAATTTTTAATCACGTCATTTTCTATTTTTAACCGTAACGTCAAAAAAAGGAGGTTACTCAATTCGACCACATATATATTTTTTTATGTATGTTAGCGGATAACTTCGTCGTTTATGAACCGATTTTGATAATTCTTTTTTTGTTGGAAAGAAGATATCCCTAATTTGGTATCATGATAAGGAAACCAGGATCTAATGATGGGATCCCAGAGAAATCGAGGGAAACTCTTGAAAATTCGCATAATTTTTTACTGGATGTACCGATTTTGATGATTTTTAATTTATTCGAAAGCCGATATTTATCATATGGTCACATTTAAATTTGATCGAGATCTGATTACAACTTTTGGAGTAATCTTTGATAATGCGTATTTACTTGACTAATTTTTCGTCTACCTACGTTGAATCTTGTCGATATAATTGAAGTCGGTTTTTTTCGTTTGCCTGCAAAACACAATTATTTTAGCTCAAGTAGGTAATTATCGCATCGGAATGTCGTTTCTCTTTAGTATTACTTTAAATATGTTTATGTTATAAATCGTTAATATTAAAATTTATTTGTCTGTTTATCGTAATTATTTGGCCTGCTTATCAAACAAGGTTATAAACAAACCACTAACCTAAATACCACGATGCGCAGAATCAAAATCGTTACATAAAAAGTAAAAAAAAAAAACGCAAGTCAACTAATCTTGATTTAAATGACGTTAGTTAGAACCGATGCATTCCCTATTTAACTATACTTTAATGTACACCACAAGCTAAGCTCTGATCCTTCTACATGGGGAAAGAGGCCTATGCCCGGTAGTTTTTTTTTTTATTTATTTTTTATACTAGACCTCCGATATGTATGGTCGGAGCCTGTATTTACGTTGTACTCTTTCATTCCAGTTCTATCAATTATGCCTCTCGTACTTTCATGCCTCATACTGATTTCTTTCTCGCATCCATCATCTTTCATGCTCAGGGTGGGTTCCCAAACTATATGCTTTCTAAGCTACTCTATTTTACCTCATTTTTAAGCTTTTATTTAACAGGGTAAAACAAGACTTTTACTGGTTTATTGTCTGTTTTTTACAATTTATGAGCTTCACGATTTATCGGAGTTACTTTTCTTGAGATATTACATTATCTCGTGGAAAGCTACTTATATACCTTTATTGTGTATTCTTAGTTATTTTTACAATTTTTCTTTATCTAATTTCTACTTAATACTATTTTAATTTAACTAACCAGTTTATTATTTATTAACAATCTTTAATCTTAAGCTATTTTACAAATTCCTTATCCTATACATATTATTATATTATATGTATATGCTACCTAACTATATAAAATTATATAATTGGAACATATTTGCTCGCCATTTTGTGATTACAATTTGTCTGTGTTTTGCTACTATTTTCCGGACAGGAATTGGTTTTAAAACTGCTGCTTAAATTTGTTTCTTGTACCCTTCCTCATCACTATTACTAGATTCGGAGGACGCGTGATGTATCCCTCTTGTTCTGCGGGAACTTTATTCCACAACAAACTTATAAGTTTCTTCCAGATCCAGAGTCCCCGCAGAATGTCTCGCGCACTCTGTGCTAGGGATACGGAGACTTCTTTTAAATACACCGCTGTGCCGACCATCGTACCGTCACATGCCCAGTAGTGGGATTTTACAGGCTGAAGCGCGCGTGTGTGTGTACACCACAACTATATTATGATGCTCATTAAACACAGCTATAGGTTCTGCAAGAAAACAGTGTTATTGGCTGCAAGTTCTTGCTGTCGAAAACAATGCTGTGGCAGTAACCTAGTTAACCTTTCCTTTTCATTGCTATCTTTGTGTTCCCTTTCCTTTCTTTAATGTATCATTTTTTTGTTTTACTGTATTACATTTTTCCTTTTAATGGTATTATTTTATCCTAATAATGTTATTATATTATTCTTACTATTGCATTTTTATTATATGTAATCTGTTTATGTACTAAGGCAAATAATAAAGTATTCTTCTTTCTTTTCTTTACACATAAGTTTGAGATAGTTATAGACTGTGTAATACTATGGGCGGACTTGTGGCTATTTGGCCATTTCTCCCGGACTACTTAAGTTTATACCCATGAGAAGGAGCGCGGCTGACATAAGATAATTTTAATTAACTGATGATGAACTTCGGTGCGTGACAGGGTAGCAACCAATTCGAGATAAGGCTAGTAATGATAACGTAGGTACGTCTGAGATGATTAATGGTCTAAAATCATATTTTGATAAGTAATTGTTTAATTAACTGGCGCTCAATGTACGTGTCATAGCCGCATATCTATACTATATAATTATTTATTGTGAGTGCTCGCAAACGAAAAAAAAACAGACTTCAATTACATCGACAAGTAATAGAACGTAGTTAGACGAAAAAGTAGTCAAGTAAATATGCATAATTAGAGATAACTCAATACTCCAAAAATAAGAACTAATTAATTAAATTTTTACGGGACCAAATGGCAACTATTCCGCATCGGTAAAAAGAGTGTGCTTTAGACCACACGACTGAAGTAAAACGAAACGTAACTCACTCTCCCTTTCTATCTTCACTAACTTATATCTCCTTTTTAAATTCCGTTCGCCTCGCTCGATCATACTTTTCGTAACGCTCTCGTCACGCATTCACCAGCTTACTCCCAAAGTCAAGCATGCGTAAGAAGTTTTAAATCAAAAAGAGTTACGTAAATCGATTAAAAATATTGGTATTGGTTAAATATCTATGTAACACTTTTTAACTCCTACTTTTTGGAGTCATTTGAAAATGTATCATCGAAATTTTACTACGTACCGGCCTTAAAACTTTTCGTTTTTGAGTTTAGTTTGAGTCGTTTGGCTACTTTCATAAAATATAGTTTTAATTATTAAATTATAATTGCATTAAAGAATGCCCTCATCTCAAGTGCAAAGACCTCGTATCGATTTTCATGTCAATATACTAATTGATTTGTTTTTTGAGCCGGCGCATTTATTAACTTGTTATCAATAACTCACTCGACATTGTTGCGACTAGTACGGAAATATTGCGCGTTATAAGCTTATTTGCAGAATTTCATAAATAAATCGAGCGTTAATATATTAATTACAATTAATATCAGCAGTGTTTAATAGTGATTTTTAAAACGTTTATTAACTATGAATGAAGAAAGAGAGTCATTACTGGTTCCGAATACTTCAAGTTCACGATACAGAAATTACAGGTAATTTTATTTGTATTTTATTCTAACTATCTAATTGATGAATAAGGAAGAGGTCATAAGAAAGGGACATTTTCGTTTGAGATACCCTAGAAAAAAAGTGTGTGTACTTATGTACGCACGTAAGTTATACTTCATTGGCTAGCTAACTTCACGTTGCTAACTTCTTCTTCGTTGACTAGCTAACTTCAGGGTGTCAGTTTTTGTGACAGTGTGCGCCCATTTATTAGTTAGCTAACTTCATGTCACTAAACTTCTTCTTCGTTGATCAGCTAACTTTGAGGTGTCGGTTTTTGTGACAGTGTGCGCGCCCATTCATTGGTTAGCTAACTTCATGTTGCTAACTTCTTCTTCATTGACTAACTAAATTCAGGGTGTCAGTTCTTGTGACTGTGCGCGCGTATCCTAAAAATTTACTCTCATAATTTTTCCCTAATGTACCAAAAGAAGTATGACTTTTTAGAACTTTATGATAAACAACATTCGTTATATAACTAACAAAAATCAACGTTGCCATTTATAGTTATTAATTATTTCATACTTATTAAAAGCATCCAAGAATGTGGATTTTGTCCATTTCTTATATATGCTATATTGAAAGGGACACACATTTTTGAAAGGGACAACATGTAATATCACACAAAATGACACTTTTTAAACGAAATTACATTTTAAAAAAATTTTGTCCATTTCATAAATATGCTATATTGAAAGGGACATACACATTTTTGAAAGGGACAACATGTAATATCACACAAAATGACACTCTATAAACGAAATTACATTTTAATATTTAGTGCATAGTTAGTGTATTAGTAAGTTTGTATTTTAAATTCACACACGTGAAAGGTACTTTAGATAGTTATTTAGTCTTGCTAATAAACAACTTTTTTTATAAATTTTTATGGCATTTAATTTTTGGATGTATCGACAGGATTTAAAAAAAAGTGTAAATACCTATATTAGATCCATCAAATTAAAAGGTTAAAATCAATTTCCTAAAATTAATTATTAACTGAGATTAATTTTTTAACTGAGGTAGGGCACAGCAGGAATTTCCTGCTCAAAATATGGAGCAGCCCGACTGGGGTAGTACCTCGACCTTACAGAAGATCACAGCTAAATAATACTGTTTTCAAGGAGTATTGTGTTCCTGTTGGTGAGTAAGGTGACCAGAGCTCCTGGGGGGATTAGGTCAGCAACGCGCTTGCGATGCTTCTGGTGTTGCAGGCGTCTATAAGCTACGGTAATCGCTTACCATCAGGTGAGCCGTACGCTTGTTTGCCGACCTAGTGACATAAAAAAAATACGTTTTTAAGTATCAGTTACGTAGTGTGTCCCTTCCATAACAATTTCTTGTGTCCCTTTCATAAATATTGTACCTAAATTCAAAGCCTGGCTATAAAATCTACAAGCTTGATAGAAATCTTGCTGACCTTTTAATCCACTGTGTGTATAAATGTAGTCGATCACAACAAATGATAATAAAAAAGACAGCGACTTACAACATTTCAATCTTTCTTACTATGGTAATAAAAAAAATTTTGAAGTATGTACAAAAACAATTCCAAGCTCAACATATTATATTATATCCTATCTTCGAGTTGATAAAAGCGTGAAGTTAGGAGTGAAAAGATATGCATCTGTGCAGATATACAACAAAGATGGTGTTGATTCGAATTTTGGAGGTAATTCGAACCGTCCTTTTCAATACCGTGTGTCTTTTTTTATCAAAATCAAAATCAAAATCAAAAACAACTTTATTCAAATAGGCCCTAAGAGCACTTTCGAGTCGTCATTTTACAAATTAAAACTTTAAAAATAAATTATTATATTTGTAAAAATGAAGCTACCACCGATTCGAAATGTAGGTTCTGCAGAGAAGAATCGGCAAGAAACTCCGTAGTTACTCTTTTATATAAACTGTGTTTTAGTACAAAATTAGAAACATGTTGCATAAAATACAGCGTCACTAAGTCCACACATCTTTATAAACTATGTAATACTGCACCGAATAATATGTAGCTTTATCTATTAATTTTTTTAAATAAAAACTTTAAATTTATGTTGAGACAATTCCAAAATTGATTTTGGCATTTTATTAAACATGCGAATACCACAACTCAAAAAGTAGACGTTTACTTTGCGCAGTCGGACACTTGGAGTTACAATTTTGTTACTCCTTCTCGTGTTTACAATGCGACTATTACTATTTATTTCAAACAATGAATATTCTGGTGAATATACATAATATTGTTATAAATATATTGCGACGCAATTGTTAATATGTCTACCTTTTGAATAACATCCCGTAGAGAGGCTCGATCTCCAAGATCCTAAATGGCGCGAACAACACTATGGAAATAGCTAAAATATATTAAACGTGCAGTTGCAAGGTCGGTCAGTTGTCGTAATTTTCTAACTGCGAATTCTGCGGAGCTGAGTCTACCATTCAAGGATGACAAATGGGAATTCCACTGAAGTTTTGAGTCCAAATGTGTCCATAAGAAAACTATGTTATTATGTGACCTCTCCCCTATGTCGAACTTTTTTTATTTTCTTTCATACATTCAATTTGATGCTGTCGTTCGGAAGTAATACGTAAATTGTTCTGCTATTTATATTATTAGCCCCCTTAACCCCCCCCCACCCTGTAATTTGGGGGTATGAATAGATGTTGGCTGATTTTCAGACCTACCAACACAAATTTCATACACACAAAATTTCATAAAAATCGGTCCAGCCGTTTCGGAAGAGTATTGTAGCTAACATTTAACATTGTAACAACACAACACGAGAATTTTATGTATAAGACAATAATACAGTATAATAAGATAATATATACAAATATAGAATGTACAATTGGTATACCTACCATTTACTTTTATTTATAGTCACTCACGCGATATTTTGTGACCTGCCTTCACGTACGTGACTATTAAATAGTTTATCTTAATAATATTTCTAATGCAAAAAGCGTTTAGAATACATTTTTTATCAATTTTAACCTGCAGTTCGTAAATTTCAAAGATATAAACAATAATACAATAAAAATCAGTTAATATTATTGTATATCGACATAATAGATAGAAAAGAAATAATAGATTGTAAATATTTCACACAATAAATTGCTTGACAACAAACCGTATTTCAGAAACCCTAACCCTATTTTAAAAATATTTAAAAGTAGTTGTATAATCTAATATATAAAATTCTCGTGTCGCGGTGTTTGTAGTTAAGTTCCTCCGAAACACCTTGACCGATGCTCATGAAATTTTGTGTGCATATTGGGTATTTTTCATCCTCTTAAATGTTAAGGGTAGTCCACCCCTAATTTTTTTTTAGATAAATTATTTATTTTTTATTTTATTGTGATTTGGCGTTAAAAATACATACAACCCTAAATTTTAACCCTTCTACCACCAACCCCTATTTCTTAATAGCGTTCAACGGCAAGACAACGTTTGTCTGGTCAGCTAGTACTTATGAATTATACCTATAATAAATTTTTATAATGTGTGCTGTGGTGTGAAATTTAGATTAGGAGCTGTGTCCGTGGAAAATTTTGCTCATTATTGATGAATTCAATAGTAGTTTAATAGAATTATTTTCACTAGTTATTTGCGAACGTTATCACAACCAGAAGTCCCTAATTTTCGTACGGCTTTTCCATAAAATGCAGACAAATCACATTTCATACAATACCACATCTTTGGTAATCATATTTTCTTTTGTTTTCAGACCACTCACCTACGAAGAAGTTCTCGCATCACGAAATGACGTTAAATGGCGACGAGCACATTTGGGCCTCATCATTATGTTCTGGGCTGCTATGGCCCTATTGCTATCACTAATTGTGTCTTTACTTTTAGGGCAAGGGTGTTCTACAACTGATTTAGGCCCTATACCTACGGTGCCGCCTGTACACATGTCCTTTACGCCTTTGGTGACGTAGTTTTATAAGGAATTTTGATTATATAAAGACGTAATTTTATTTTTGGTGTTTACTCCTAATGAATCGATTTTCATATAAGGCCCCGGTATGAAAAAAAATGAAGAGTGAAATTTATTGAACGAATGATCTCGTTACGTTTCTCGTAACGCCATCTATCGGAACTCAATAGGGTTCTGATAGACGACAACGTTTTCCAATAACGCTTCATCCGATAGATGGCGTTATTTGATTCGTTTACCATTTGATATGGTACTAATATTTTCTTAGACTTGTAAGCCCTTTTTGTGCCTATTTAAACAGTCGATATGATGGAGTAAACTCCAGCCGTACGTCGGTGCTGACACACACACCTTTTTTAATAAATAAAATATATCAAATAAAGCATAATTAACACGATGTTTAATAAAAGGCATGTGCATTCAGCATTGTAAAGCCTGTGAATGTTCATTTTAGAATTAAAAAAAGTCTATTATGGTGTTCAAAAGTTTATTTTGATGTGTTCATCGCACGTCTGATAATTCCAAAACTGTTTATTTAATGATGTTTTTGTAAAACTCTTCCATAGTTTACTGATAAACTTCTTTCTCGAGATCAAAACTTATCAAGACACATTACTTTTCATAGCATCTTTACAATGTTGTTATCTGAGCTATTTTCAATATTAATTTAAATGTATTTATAAGTTATTTCTATGTGTATATTAACAAAAGGCTTATTTTATATTGGCGTAAAAAAGTGTATTTATATTTTTTACGGATAACTTATTCAACTACAGATCTAATATCTTAAAAAGATAATCGATTATATTGTTTAAATAATAAAAAAAAAAAGTAGTTACTTTAGGGTTAAGTGAAATAAAAATACATTTTAAACGTAGCAATTTAATAATAGTATTTATTTAAACACTTTCCCAAAAATAGCACACAATATTTTTCATTTTATAACTTTTGTTCTATAAATATATTATAAAACATCCATTGACGCCACGATGAAAACAATGCAAAATAAAAATTATCACGATATTTTCATCTTTAAGCTTATTTAATTTGACAAAATATCTTTTATTATATAATGAAATATTAATAGATATTTAATAAAATTAAATGAACTTTATAATAGATGACAATATGGAAGATCAAGAAAATCATAGGGAAAAATAAAACATATCCCTAACACAATTTGTGAAACAATGACAAGGTTGGTTGTACAAACACTTATTATATTTCAATTTTCCTTACAGTTTATAGATACATATTTATATAATTTGAAAATATAAAATATTGTCTATTCAATACAAGGTTTTTTAACATATATAAAATTGAAAATCGAACTAAATTAGTCGATTAAAACATTTATAATCGAAGTCATCTGTAAATTGTTAGTAATACCAGTTTTGAACAATTCATTCATTTCTTATGAAGTACACCTATTTTTATAATGTTTTTATTTTAATGCAAGTAGGCGTAATTAGATCATTTGTACTTTAATGTATAAATTGGACATGATCGTAACCATGGTTATATTTACCCTAGGGCCAAAAAAACCAGGGCCCAGGGAGGCACTCTGCGAGGGGCGGCGTAAGTCATCTAAGCCGATTTCTTTTCCTCTCGCATCCCTAATACAGATGCCGTTTTTGATTTTGCCCCTGATTTATGGGGCGGAAAACTTTATTAGCCCGGGGCGGTGAATTCTAAAATACACCACTGGTAACCACGTCTTATTTGACAAGCTATTTATATACATATGTCAATATGTCTGTTTAAGTCATTGTGTAAAAATGACCGGACTGTGAGTCATCAGTGACAGTGGCACCTGCACACAGAGAGAATCTTTGATATTTCAGTAATGATAAATTTTTTGAATAACGATTGCGGTAATTGTCGTATAAATAAATAAAAAATGGTTTTCTACGTGACACTGGCGAAATCATCTGTGCTTATTTGGCTCTATTGAAAGCCATTAATCAAGAAGAAGAAGAAGAAGAATTTCCGTATAATTTAGTGTTGATAGTGATCATGAAAGATGCTTCTGTCGATGTAATTGATGTATGATTTTGATGATAGGCGGTCCATTCATTGAACCAGTTGTAACATACGTGTGAACAGAGGCTACGAGTATATTATTACGTTGAACAATTTTTACAAACATAAAAAATAGTGTCGATTTACACGCGTTCTTTCCGTCTCTTTTAATATATGTGCAAGGACGCGACAATGTTGTTATAATCGTATTATAATGATCAATCAGTCATCACTGATTTTAGGTCATCAGAATACATTATGCCACTATTATGGTTACATTATGATACGATTGAACTACTATCATACGTCATACAAAAAATATTGATCTTCCACTGATCAAGTATTGTAACACGATTGTAACATAAAACAGGTGTTAGCTATAAATAGTCAATTAAATTTTTTATTGTAGTTAGACATAATTTACTAGTGATATTTTTAACGTAATCTTATACTTGAGCTTCAGTAAATGAAAGTTATTTCTTCTGTTACTTTTTTATCTATATTCATCACTTCAGCCTATCGAAGTCCACTGCTGGACATATAACTCCACAAGTTCGCGCCAAAAATGGCGTGAACTCATGTGTTTTGTCCATATTCATTCCTATATATATGAAAAACAGTTCGTTAATCGTAAAACAATATTGACAATTAGAATTTCATCAATTTGTAAGCCAAGCCAGTCGTTTTTATTTTCTGATATAGAAAACTGGTTAAAATGTATATAAATATAGAATTGATATACCTAATTATCATATTTTGATATAAATGCTTACAAGACGATTAAAAGTTTTTTTTTTTTTTAAATCTCGATGTTATTTTACGAAAATGTTGTAAAAATTCTGTCTTAAAATAGAATTTTTACAACATTTTCGTAAGACATTGTCATCAAAATTTTATCTGGCATTCGTAAATAATAATATATATTTTTTACGTCACGAGTTTGACGTTATGATTTCGAATCTTGTATTATCAATAAACATCTAAACATTTATTCTTTACGCCATACATACATTAACATGCGTTCATCAACATAATATTAAAATTTTACTTTCATAGTCTAAAATTAAATTGGTCCTTCGAACCGGATCTCCTTAATATTTCAATACTGTTTTATTTTTTAATATTAAAATAATTATGCATTATTACATACGTAAATAATCTTACTACTATAAGTCAAAACAAACTCTTAATAATAGAGAAAAAAAACCTTAAAAATATAAAAAAAGTCTGCATTTATATACAACAACACAGATACAACTAGTCTTATAGTAGAGCCATTTTAAATATCGTTATGTAAACTAAATTACAAATCTCAGCAATGACTTACTGTTACAAATTTTACCATCTTTTACTTGTATTATATGTAACATATCAAATAATCTCATGCCATAGTACTAACCGAGTTCATACAACCCGAACATGTTTAAAGCGCGAGTGAACAGGCTTCTTCTGGGCGAACTCGCTCCATCTTCGACCTCGTCTGTGCTCTAGAGCTAGACTGAGGTCAAGAGTGAGCCCATAACATAACAAAAAAAAAAAAAAAATAACAATACAAAATAGCCTAACCGCTTACCATAGACTACAGTACTACACAAGTAGACTAAGAATTTATTTCGAAAAAACTATGGCATAAAAAGACCACATTACATTACATGTGTAGAAGATACAAATAATAGGAACATAAGTCTCAGTCCGGTCTCAGTTTGGTAAAATATTGTCAACTAAAAAATATTGGGAGTTTTAATATTATCGTTAAGATTCAAGCTATCACTAAGATCAGATCGAAAATGATGTTTATCGAGATTATGGCATAGATCTTTACCCGACCGAGACCGAATTAAGATCGGAATGAGACCGACAATATTATATTTATTCGCTTTTAAGAAATTATCACCACTTTCATAAATATTGCAAGGTATCAAAATTTTAACTTTACTACAGTACAGTGATACTTATATTTGATTATGTATTCTACTTAGGCGAAAAATTGACCTGAAGACATACTTTGGAAGTGGTACAAATAAATTTAATTACAACTTTGATACCACTATATTATGATCAACAGTTCTACTGCCCGATATAAAATCAATCTACTTAAAAAAAAGTTAGCATCTGAGGAAAAATGTTTATAAACACAACGAAATGGCACAAATAATTTCGAAAATTTTGAATACTCCTTAAATATACTGGATTTTATCATTTAACTAAGACATTTATTTTTTAATGTCAATAGTCAACATATGTCAACACATAAATGTTAAATATCATGTTATTAGTCGACAGAGGGAATCTGGTATCGAAAAGAGAGCGAAAATTTGAATCTCGTCCGACGATTTGCTTTGGTTCGATTGTCTTACAATGATTGTCATTTCACGTAAAGCTAAATCTAGTATGTTCTGCCGCTTTGGGTACCTGGAATGAAATTTATATGATTCATAAATAAATTCTTTATAATACTGCTAGACGGTCGCTTAGACCGAATATAAAATCATCGTATCAAAAATTTCGATCTAGCGAGTACATCGTTCCGTAGCTTAATTGGCTAAAGCGGCGGTAAGTCGGAGATGCTGGTTCGATCCCCGCTGGAACGCTCGATTTTTGATATGATATTAAAAAATTGTTAAGACTGCTTTCGTTAGTTTGGGGATTTGACTTGATTCGAAACATAATTTGTAATTGTTTGGACCATACCACAATGTGTAAACCTTTCTTTAATAAAATAGCACAGGACTCTTAGCTGATATTTTTGTAAAACTAGGACGGTAAGCAAGCGTACGGCTTACTTGATGGTAAGCGATTAGCGTAGCCTATAGACGCCTGCAACCTGCACAAGCATCGCAAGCACGTTACCGACCTTACCCCCAATATATGTACCCCGGGAACTCTAATCACTTTACTTACTACAGGAACACAGCACTGCTTGAAAGCAGTATTACTTGCTTGCTGGCCTATACCTATCATATAAATATAAAGGTGATCAACTCTTACCTGTCTTCATTCAAATGGGGGGGGGGGGGGGGTGGTGAGTGATCACGTTCTGTGTAAAAAAAATTCTAATCCATTTTCAAATTTGACTTTGTTGTCGGTAAATAGACGAGCTCGATTTAAAATCAAATTTGAACAGGACCACATGACACATGATGATTTTTAATAAAAATCAATATTAAAATGGGCCCACAGAGTAAGAAGTTATCAGAAACACACATAAAAATACAATTGAATCGATAACCTATCCTGTTGGCGCAGCTTGTACTCTCTTTTCTGCTCCGGGGATTGGGGGTTCGATTCCCACCCTGAGTCTGGGTGTAATATAGGTATTATTTATATGTATGTTTATTGAAAAAACAAATGTATCTATACCAGTCAGCTGTTATCTATAACACAAGCATTAAGTTAGAGTATCGACGCCCAGCGCCGCCACGTGCACGACCTGCAGCCCAGCTGTAGTGTCAACTCACAGCTCGGCGACGGCCTGGAAGGCGCGCGGCAGGCTGCGCTCGTGCAGCGGCGCGGCGAGGTGCGCGGCCAGCAGGCGCACGGGCGCCGCCTCCACGTGCACGACCTGCAGCCCAGCTGTAGTGTCAACTCACAGCTCGGCGACGGCCTGGAAGGCGCGCGGCAGGCTGCGCTCGTGCAGCGGCGCGGCGAGGTGCGCGGCCAGCAGGCGCACGGGCGCCGCCTCCACGTGCACGACCTGCAGCCCAGCTGTAGTGTCAACTCACAGCTCGGCGACGGCCTGGAAGGCGCGCGGCAGGCTGCGCTCGTGCAGCGGCGCGGCGAGGTGCGCGGCCAGCAGGCGCACGGGCGCCGCCTCCACGTGCACGACCTGCAGCCCAGCTGTAGTGTCAACTCACAGCTCGGCGACGGCCTGGAAGGCGCGCGGCAGGCTGCGCTCGTGCAGCGGCGCGGCGAGGTGCGCGGCCAGCAGGCGCACGGGCGCCGCCTCCACGTGCACGACCTGCAGCCCAGCTGTAGTGTCAACTCACAGCTCGGCGACGGCCTGGAAGGCGCGCGGCAGGCTGCGCTCGTGCAGCGGCGCGGCGAGGTGCGCGGCCAGCAGGCGCACGGGCGCCGCCTCCACGTGCACGACCTGCAGCCCAGCTGTAGTGTCAACTCACAGCTCGGCGACGGCCTGGAAGGCGCGCGGCAGGCTGCGCTCGTGCAGCGGCGCGGCGAGGTGCGCGGCCAGCAGGCGCACGGGCGCCGCCTCCACGTGCACGACCTGCAGCCCAGCTGTAGTGTCAACTCACAGCTCGGCGACGGCCTGGAAGGCGCGCGGCAGGCTGCGCTCGTGCAGCGGCGCGGCGAGGTGCGCGGCCAGCAGGCGCACGGGCGCCGCCTCCACGTGCACGACCTGCAGCCCAGCTGTAGTGTCAACTCACAGCTCGGCGACGGCCTGGAAGGCGCGCGGCAGGCTGCGCTCGTGCAGCGGCGCGGCGAGGTGCGCGGCCAGCAGGCGCACGGGCGCCGCCTCCACGTGCACGACCTGCAGCCCAGCTGTAGTGTCAACTCACAGCTCGGCGACGGCCTGGAAGGCGCGCGGCAGGCTGCGCTCGTGCAGCGGCGCGGCGAGGTGCGCGGCCAGCAGGCGCACGGGCGCCGCCTCCACGTGCACGACCTGCAGCCCAGCTGTAGTGTCAACTCACAGCTCGGCGACGGCCTGGAAGGCGCGCGGCAGGCTGCGCTCGTGCAGCGGCGCGGCGAGGTGCGCGGCCAGCAGGCGCACGGGCGCCGCCTCCACGTGCACGACCTGCAGCCCAGCTGTAGTGTCAACTCACAGCTCGGCGACGGCCTGGAAGGCGCGCGGCAGGCTGCGCTCGTGCAGCGGCGCGGCGAGGTGCGCGGCCAGCAGGCGCACGGGCGCCGCCTCCACGTGCACGACCTGCAGCCCAGCTGTAGTGTCAACTCACAGCTCGGCGACGGCCTGGAAGGCGCGCGGCAGGCTGCGCTCGTGCAGCGGCGCGGCGAGGTGCGCGGCCAGCAGGCGCACGGGCGCCGCCTCCACGTGCACGACCTGCAGCCCAGCTGTAGTGTCAACTCACAGCTCGGCGACGGCCTGGAAGGCGCGCGGCAGGCTGCGCTCGTGCAGCGGCGCGGCGAGGTGCGCGGCCAGCAGGCGCACGGGCGCCGCCTCCACGTGCACGACCTGCAGCCCAGCTGTAGTGTCAACTCACAGCTCGGCGACGGCCTGGAAGGCGCGCGGCAGGCTGCGCTCGTGCAGCGGCGCGGCGAGGTGCGCGGCCAGCAGGCGCACGGGCGCCGCCTCCACGTGCACGACCTGCAGCCCAGCTGTAGTGTCAACTCACAGCTCGGCGACGGCCTGGAAGGCGCGCGGCAGGCTGCGCTCGTGCAGCGGCGCGGCGAGGTGCGCGGCCAGCAGGCGCACGGGCGCCGCCTCCACGTGCACGACCTGCAGCCCAGCTGTAGTGTCAACTCACAGCTCGGCGACGGCCTGGAAGGCGCGCGGCAGGCTGCGCTCGTGCAGCGGCGCGGCGAGGTGCGCGGCCAGCAGGCGCACGGGCGCCGCCTCCACGTGCACGACCTGCAGCCCAGCTGTAGTGTCAACTCACAGCTCGGCGACGGCCTGGAAGGCGCGCGGCAGGCTGCGCTCGTGCAGCGGCGCGGCGAGGTGCGCGGCCAGCAGGCGCACGGGCGCCGCCTCCACGTGCACGACCTGCAGCCCAGCTGTAGTGTCAACTCACAGCTCGGCGACGGCCTGGAAGGCGCGCGGCAGGCTGCGCTCGTGCAGCGGCGCGGCGAGGTGCGCGGCCAGCAGGCGCACGGGCGCCGCCTCCACGTGCACGACCTGCAGCCCAGCTGTAGTGTCAACTCACAGCTCGGCGACGGCCTGGAAGGCGCGCGGCAGGCTGCGCTCGTGCAGCGGCGCGGCGAGGTGCGCGGCCAGCAGGCGCACGGGCGCCGCCTCCACGTGCACGACCTGCAGCCCAGCTGTAGTGTCAACTCACAGCTCGGCGACGGCCTGGAAGGCGCGCGGCAGGCTGCGCTCGTGCAGCGGCGCGGCGAGGTGCGCGGCCAGCAGGCGCACGGGCGCCGCCTCCACGTGCACGACCTGCAGCCCAGCTGTAGTGTCAACTCACAGCTCGGCGACGGCCTGGAAGGCGCGCGGCAGGCTGCGCTCGTGCAGCGGCGCGGCGAGGTGCGCGGCCAGCAGGCGCACGGGCGCCGCCTCCACGTGCACGACCTGCAGCCCAGCTGTAGTGTCAACTCACAGCTCGGCGACGGCCTGGAAGGCGCGCGGCAGGCTGCGCTCGTGCAGCGGCGCGGCGAGGTGCGCGGCCAGCAGGCGCACGGGCGCCGCCTCCACGTGCACGACCTGCAGCCCAGCTGTAGTGTCAACTCACAGCTCGGCGACGGCCTGGAAGGCGCGCGGCAGGCTGCGCTCGTGCAGCGGCGCGGCGAGGTGCGCGGCCAGCAGGCGCACGGGCGCCGCCTCCACGTGCACGACCTGCAGCCCAGCTGTAGTGTCAACTCACAGCTCGGCGACGGCCTGGAAGGCGCGCGGCAGGCTGCGCTCGTGCAGCGGCGCGGCGAGGTGCGCGGCCAGCAGGCGCACGGGCGCCGCCTCCACGTGCACGACCTGCAGCCCAGCTGTAGTGTCAACTCACAGCTCGGCGACGGCCTGGAAGGCGCGCGGCAGGCTGCGCTCGTGCAGCGGCGCGGCGAGGTGCGCGGCCAGCAGGCGCACGGGCGCCGCCTCCACGTGCACGACCTGCAGCCCAGCTGTAGTGTCAACTCACAGCTCGGCGACGGCCTGGAAGGCGCGCGGCAGGCTGCGCTCGTGCAGCGGCGCGGCGAGGTGCGCGGCCAGCAGGCGCACGGGCGCCGCCTCCACGTGCACGACCTGCAGCCCAGCTGTAGTGTCAACTCACAGCTCGGCGACGGCCTGGAAGGCGCGCGGCAGGCTGCGCTCGTGCAGCGGCGCGGCGAGGTGCGCGGCCAGCAGGCGCACGGGCGCCGCCTCCACGTGCACGACCTGCAGCCCAGCTGTAGTGTCAACTCACAGCTCGGCGACGGCCTGGAAGGCGCGCGGCAGGCTGCGCTCGTGCAGCGGCGCGGCGAGGTGCGCGGCCAGCAGGCGCACGGGCGCCGCCTCCACGTGCACGACCTGCAGCCCAGCTGTAGTGTCAACTCACAGCTCGGCGACGGCCTGGAAGGCGCGCGGCAGGCTGCGCTCGTGCAGCGGCGCGGCGAGGTGCGCGGCCAGCAGGCGCACGGGCGCCGCCTCCACGTGCACGACCTGCAGCCCAGCTGTAGTGTCAACTCACAGCTCGGCGACGGCCTGGAAGGCGCGCGGCAGGCTGCGCTCGTGCAGCGGCGCGGCGAGGTGCGCGGCCAGCAGGCGCACGGGCGCCGCCTCCACGTGCACGACCTGCAGCCCAGCTGTAGTGTCAACTCACAGCTCGGCGACGGCCTGGAAGGCGCGCGGCAGGCTGCGCTCGTGCAGCGGCGCGGCGAGGTGCGCGGCCAGCAGGCGCACGGGCGCCGCCTCCACGTGCACGACCTGCAGCCCAGCTGTAGTGTCAACTCACAGCTCGGCGACGGCCTGGAAGGCGCGCGGCAGGCTGCGCTCGTGCAGCGGCGCGGCGAGGT
Source organism: Melitaea cinxia (assembly GCF_905220565.1). NCBI lineage: Eukaryota > Metazoa > Arthropoda > Insecta > Lepidoptera > Nymphalidae > Melitaea > Melitaea cinxia. The sequence goes on from NC_059411.1 coordinate 2,714,849, forward strand.
GCGCGGCCAGCAGGCGCACGGGCGCCGCCTCCACGTGCACGACCTGCAGCCCAGCTGTAGTGTCAACTCACAGCTCGGCGACGGCCTGGAAGGCGCGCGGCAGGCTGCGCTCGTGCAGCGGCGCGGCGAGGTGCGCGGCCAGCAGGCGCACGGGCGCCGCCTCCACGTGCACGACCTGCAGCCCAGCTGTAGTGTCAACTCACAGCTCGGCGACGGCCTGGAAGGCGCGCGGCAGGCTGCGCTCGTGCAGCGGCGCGGCGAGGTGCGCGGCCAGCAGGCGCACGGGCGCCGCCTCCACGTGCACGACCTGCAGCCCAGCTGTAGTGTCAACTCACAGCTCGGCGACGGCCTGGAAGGCGCGCGGCAGGCTGCGCTCGTGCAGCGGCGCGGCGAGGTGCGCGGCCAGCAGGCGCACGGGCGCCGCCTCCACGTGCACGACCTGCAGCCCAGCTGTAGTGTCAACTCACAGCTCGGCGACGGCCTGGAAGGCGCGCGGCAGGCTGCGCTCGTGCAGCGGCGCGGCGAGGTGCGCGGCCAGCAGGCGCACGGGCGCCGCCTCCACGTGCACGACCTGCAGCCCAGCTGTAGTGTCAACTCACAGCTCGGCGACGGCCTGGAAGGCGCGCGGCAGGCTGCGCTCGTGCAGCGGCGCGGCGAGGTGCGCGGCCAGCAGGCGCACGGGCGCCGCCTCCACGTGCACGACCTGCAGCCCAGCTGTAGTGTCAACTCACAGCTCGGCGACGGCCTGGAAGGCGCGCGGCAGGCTGCGCTCGTGCAGCGGCGCGGCGAGGTGCGCGGCCAGCAGGCGCACGGGCGCCGCCTCCACGTGCACGACCTGCAGCCCAGCTGTAGTGTCAACTCACAGCTCGGCGACGGCCTGGAAGGCGCGCGGCAGGCTGCGCTCGTGCAGCGGCGCGGCGAGGTGCGCGGCCAGCAGGCGCACGGGCGCCGCCTCCACGTGCACGACCTGCAGCCCAGCTGTAGTGTCAACTCACAGCTCGGCGACGGCCTGGAAGGCGCGCGGCAGGCTGCGCTCGTGCAGCGGCGCGGCGAGGTGCGCGGCCAGCAGGCGCACGGGCGCCGCCTCCACGTGCACGACCTGCAGCCCAGCTGTAGTGTCAACTCACAGCTCGGCGACGGCCTGGAAGGCGCGCGGCAGGCTGCGCTCGTGCAGCGGCGCGGCGAGGTGCGCGGCCAGCAGGCGCACGGGCGCCGCCTCCACGTGCACGACCTGCAGCCCAGCTGTAGTGTCAACTCACAGCTCGGCGACGGCCTGGAAGGCGCGCGGCAGGCTGCGCTCGTGCAGCGGCGCGGCGAGGTGCGCGGCCAGCAGGCGCACGGGCGCCGCCTCCACGTGCACGACCTGCAGCCCAGCTGTAGTGTCAACTCACAGCTCGGCGACGGCCTGGAAGGCGCGCGGCAGGCTGCGCTCGTGCAGCGGCGCGGCGAGGTGCGCGGCCAGCAGGCGCACGGGCGCCGCCTCCACGTGCACGACCTGCAGCCCAGCTGTAGTGTCAACTCACAGCTCGGCGACGGCCTGGAAGGCGCGCGGCAGGCTGCGCTCGTGCAGCGGCGCGGCGAGGTGCGCGGCCAGCAGGCGCACGGGCGCCGCCTCCACGTGCACGACCTGCAGCCCAGCTGTAGTGTCAACTCACAGCTCGGCGACGGCCTGGAAGGCGCGCGGCAGGCTGCGCTCGTGCAGCGGCGCGGCGAGGTGCGCGGCCAGCAGGCGCACGGGCGCCGCCTCCACGTGCACGACCTGCAGCCCAGCTGTAGTGTCAACTCACAGCTCGGCGACGGCCTGGAAGGCGCGCGGCAGGCTGCGCTCGTGCAGCGGCGCGGCGAGGTGCGCGGCCAGCAGGCGCACGGGCGCCGCCTCCACGTGCACGACCTGCAGCCCAGCTGTAGTGTCAACTCACAGCTCGGCGACGGCCTGGAAGGCGCGCGGCAGGCTGCGCTCGTGCAGCGGCGCGGCGAGGTGCGCGGCCAGCAGGCGCACGGGCGCCGCCTCCACGTGCACGACCTGCAGCCCAGCTGTAGTGTCAACTCACAGCTCGGCGACGGCCTGGAAGGCGCGCGGCAGGCTGCGCTCGTGCAGCGGCGCGGCGAGGTGCGCGGCCAGCAGGCGCACGGGCGCCGCCTCCACGCCCAGCGCCGCCACGTGCACGCGCACGCGCGCCGCCGCCGCCAGCCCCAGCGCCGCCAGCTGCGCCGTCGCCTGCTTGTTTATCTGCCGGACACACCGTTACGTAGTCATTCGTACCCGCCAAACTCGATTCACCTTCAATAGTGCTAGTAATTGTGGTTGCTCGCAAAACAAAAAAAAACCGACTTCAATTACATCGACAAGTAATACAACGTAAGTAGACGAAAAAAATTAACAAACTAGTCTACTATACAATTTATCTGGGATCCTGTCATCATATCCTGGTTTCCTTATCATGATACCACACTTGGGATATCTCCTTTCCAACAAAAAAAGAATTGTCAAAATCGGTTCATAAACGACGAAGTTATCCCCGAACATACATTACATATATATGGTACGGTCACACGGTCGAATTGAGTAGACTCTTCATTTTTTGAAATCGGATAAAAATAGTACCTATATGTACTATACAGTTACATATTTTTATGAGTATTATAATGTAAACGAAATGAGAGAGATCTAAGTTCTACGATATCATGCAAAAAGCAGTAGGTTTTGTTTCTGGGCAAGTGGTTGCTCTGTTCACAGATTTGTCTTAGCCTTTTGATATTTTAAACAATGGTAGAAGATTTGAACCTAAGTCAATCTTCACCGAGCTGATAATAGAATTAAACATACTTTATAATAAATTTACGCCCGGTTTCTGAAACGTTTGTCAAAATATAGGTCTACTAAACGACTGTAAGATTTAACGAGGCTGTCAAATAAATTTGAGTTGCTTAAGCGTCATTCACAGCAAAATTAACTAATCCTCGATTTGATTTGACATTCATTTTGTAACATTTGGTCAGGTAACATTATAATTAAATATTATTTTATATATTTTTGATGTATACAGAAACTGTTAGTTGTGATGTTATTTAATAAAACTGATAATACTGATACATCCAATAAAGCATCATATAAAAGAAGATGAAAAAAAAAAAAAAAAGAAAATAGTTCCTAAAAAAAATATATATATTAAAAAAAAAAAAAAAATTATGAAAAAAAAGATAAAGAGTGTATCTTTAGAAGAAAAAATTAAATTATCAGAATATAGACTGATTAAAAAAAAAACATTCGTTATTAGATCTAGAAAAAAAAAAAAATAGACAGGAGTATGAAAGTATGATAAAGTAGTTATAATTATAATAGCTTGTTTAAAATTCTAGTTATTAAGTAATTATAAGTATTATGTATTAATTATTTATTTTATTATTATTATATTATTATTATTTTAATTGTTCCTATAAATTTATATATGTACATATATATGATTGAAATATAACAAATTATTTTTATGACCTTTTTTTTAAAATTCCTTATTATTTATATATTGTTACTAATAAAATTTAAAACTTAACAATTAAAATTTGTTAATAATAGAGATGAGATGAATAATAGACATCTGTGTTACCTACAAAGAACAAAAATTTTAGTTTAACAAGACCAAAATGTAGACTTTTATAAGAAAAAGCATATATTACATATAAAACACTTGGTTATAAATATGCTTTACTTACCATTGTAACGTATACGTACATTATTTGTGCTGCTAAATTAAAATATACCTAAATTTAATATTTTAAATACGTGAAATGATTTTTCTTTAAAAAAAAAAACATTAGTTTATTATAATTAAATGAAATTAAAATCTACAGTAATTTATGATACACTATTTTATCATAAATTATTTTTTTTTTTCTACAAAAAAATAATAAATTCATCATCCGGCATTTATATATTCGCGCGGGCAACATTTTATCTTTTTCAAAAATTCAAATGAATCTTTTGTCTCGGCTTATAAAAACGGCAGTACTGGTCGCCGCCGCGTCATTCATTTTTGGAAATTTGTCTCAAGAAATAGTTAACGCACATCACCTGTTTTATTACGGTCTCTTAATACGGTGGCTAATATATATTTAAGCATCGTAACCATATTTTATAAAATTGTGTGATCCTTGCTTAGCGTTGTCTCGATTTAACAAATATTATAGTGTCAGTGTTTATCGCCCCCAAACTGGGTAAGTGGTATATTTATATAGCAGGCAATTTATGTAGTTGATGCAAGTAATCATGCCTATTGTAAAATGTAATATTAGTATTCAGTAGCATAAATCTCATTTGAATTATTTTCTTACATTTCATCATCTTTCAAGTCTACCCTCATTTTTAATATTTTTTATTATAATTGTATATTGAAATATAAGTCAACCTACTTTTAAAAAATAATTATCTCCGCTTCTGGCTTTATGATTCCACAGCACTACTGCTACAATTTAGGTGCTTTCTTTTGTAACGCAGTGCCGTGGATGTTTGCAAATTGTGCTGGAACGCTTATTTTTATATTTTGATGGCGCGTTCCAGGGTTCGACGATTGGGTCACCGATTTCGACGTTTGGCTCACCAATTACGACGTTCAAACCAATTTCGACGTTTCCACCTAACCCCGACGACGAGAGTGCACTCCGCCGGGTCTTGAACTACCCGTTCCTGCCGCCCCCGGTCGAAAGCGGAATCCTGCCACGCGACTCCCGGGAATATCACCTGCACGGCGAACCAGGAGAGTACCTGAGCCGAACTGCAATTGGAGCTTGTGTGAATTGGGTGCTCGACCCCGCCCATATACGTACATTTTTTATTTTCTACCTCACCGGGTTAATTAATTTAATAAATTTTTTTTAGTTCATGGTACCCTGGTTTTATTTACATCTCTAATAGACCAGGGGAACCGTGACACCATTAAAGAAACAAAATATAGTTTCACGAAGAAAATAATTGTTTTTCTTAAGTTAATTATACACTGATTAGTTGACCGAGTATTTGACAGACGTTTGATCAATGTTTATAGCTTAATTCCCGTTTCAGAAACCCAAAATGGCGGTTAACATACGATTTCAGAGTCAACTTTGACAGGTATGTCAACTGACAGGATGTATACAGAAACTGTTAGTTGTGATGTTATTTAATAAATCTGATAATACTGATACATCCAGCACAGCATCATATAAAAGAATATGAAAAAAAAAAAGAAAATAGTTCCTAAAAAAATATATATATATTTAAAAAAAAAAAAACAATATTATGAAAAAAAGATGAAGAATGTATCTTTAGAAGAAAAATTAAATTATCAGAATATAGACTGATTAAAAAAAATTAAGCAGTTTAACCACGCTTTTAGCAACTCATTTGATACTTAACATGAGATTTGACAGATGTTCTGTTAATTTTTGCGTTAATCAGCCTTTCGGAAACCGGGCGTCATTTTTAATATATTAGATAATATATTAAAAATGGGTTGCCTAAAAAACCTCCAACAGAATTTTTAATTAATTTTTAATTTTTTTTAAATTATTTTAACGCCATTTTTGGCGCGACCTTGTGGATGCCTATGTCCAGGAGTGGACTGTATTAGGCCAAAGTGAAGGTACTAGGTTACTTAACTGTATTCTGTAAGGTTGAGGTTAAGTAAAAAAATATTTCCTTTGATGTTGTCAATCAATCTTGTCCCGTGGGTAGCCTTCTTGTGACTGTTAAGTATGAAATATTTATTATTTCCTGAAAATTTTACATCAAAAACATACCTGTGCTTCACACTGTCGTTTTGTACTCTTCGCTAATTTCTCATTTGCCGTTACGAAGGTCACTAATATAGTCGGTTCGTTTGATTTGTCGCTCTCCGACCAATTTGATACCCGGCTTGCTGTTGATGATCAAAAATTTTTTGTCAACAATAATATAATGTATGAGCTTCATCAACGTTTGTTTGGATGAATAGGTAAAATGTGATAAATAGAACACTTTTTTTTTGTCTCTTTATAAACCAATCATTTGATTCAGTGATTAGATATTTTGTTAGATCTTGCGTGTCGGTCTTGAGTGACGTCTAGCCTTCGGCCCTAATTACGTTTATATTTCCTAAAATGGAACGAATCTAGGTTATTCTATACTAGCCGACCCACTTGTCTTCGTTCATAAAGGTAGTTAGTGAATTTACTCTTATATGCATGTTTATATTTTATTAATCAATACATTTGCCGTAATCACACATAACTGTGGCTTTATTCTTGGTCCGCGGTGTATTATTATTTGTACGAAGTAAGTCGTACATTAACCTATTTGCGAATCAGCGAATTTATTAAATAAATTGGTTATTAAATATAATAATTACTCAGTACGTTTCGATCTATCAAGGCGATCGCGCGTGCTCGCACATTTGATCATAATCAAATTAATTTATTTAATTAATTGTGATTCGGGTTTATTTCATATTAGCAAGTAAAAAGTGTGTAGAGTCAATCAAGAACGCGACATCCTTTTATGGTCCTTCGAGCCGGATTATTTTTTTAATTAAGTATAATTTTACTCATTGTTATATGACTATGTTTTTGTTGTTGTCATTTTATATCATCTCTGTTACGGGGGTGCCATAATCACTAAGTGATTAAACTGCCATTAAAAAAAGATATAAAAAATACATTTGTCGTATTACTCTTCAGCTTCACTGCCTTTAAAAACATATAGATAAAAATGTATAGCTGTAAAATTAAAGATAGAATTTCATGCAAATATTAAACTTTCAGATGAAACTTCCTCTATAGAACGGGAAGACGTAAGAGGTAGAGCGATACTTACAGTACTCTGGAGTTCGAGGTGTTTCTGGATTCAATTTACTTTTCAAGTATTCAACGATTTTCGACGATTGCACTTTGTTTCTATATTCTCTAAAAAACCTGTAAAACAATTATATATTGATATTTCAATTAATACATATTATAAAACAAAGTCTCTCGACGCTTGTGTTAGTCTGTTTGCAATAACGTCACAAACCACTAAACATATTTTAATTCGATTTTCAGATTATTACTAGCTATCTATCTATTACTATCTATCTTCTGTGTACTTAACAAGGAAAAAAAAGACGTTTTGTATGTTAACACCTCGGTCTACTTGAGCACAAACTGCTTTAAACTACGAGTATTTAAGTCAATCTGTACTAATGTCTAAGACCCAACCAAAAAAAAAAAAAAAAACGAGTTAGTTTTAGACCACATGACTGAAGTAAAACTTCTTTAGTTCCATCTAACTTATATCTCCCTTTTAACTTCCGTTCGCTTCCCCAATAAAACTTTTCGTAACGCTATCGCCCCGCATTCATCAGCTTACTCTTCCAGTCAAGCGTGCGTAAAGTTTACTTAAAAAAAAAAACATGCAACTGACTTTACAATAAAATGATTACCTCGCCCCTGTGTTTCACTTCCACCAAGACATGAAATTCTGCACAGGTTGGAAAATCAGTAGCGCTCAACAACTGTGTCGATAACTGAACAAAATCTATAAAATTCTCACTAAGATTCTCACCTGGTTCACCTGTTGTACCCTATTCGTAGAAAGTTATAAGCACGCGAGGCAGTAGACGGTCTTGTGGGCTTTCCAGGTATCCACCATAGTAAGGGGACTCACTTGTTCCCCACATTCTGTTCGCAGAAGATCATCAGCACGTTTTTACCATCGCAGATGAGCAATCGCCATAAGCGCTCTCAAGAAGATAGTCACCTCTTTCCTCATATTACTTTGTTCGTAAAAGGTTACGAGCACGTCGTCATCGTCACAGGCAAGCAGAAAACAGCATTAAACGGCTTCGTAGGCTTTCCCAAGCACGATGAACGCTCTCAGTAAGACATCTATTTTCTGACTCACCTGTTCTCTGCACTCTGTTCGCAGAAGCTCAACCAGCACATCGCTACAGTCAGATGCAAGTAGCTTGACGCAGCGGGCGATCTTCTGGGTTTTCCCAAGTACCATAAACGGTCTTACTAAGATTCTCACCTATTTCCCACATTCTGTTCGCAGAAGGTGACGAGCACGTCGCTACCGTCACACACGAGCAGCGCGCGGCAGCCCACCGTCTCGTGGGCTTCCCCAAGCGGGCCCCACCAGCAAGTGACCCGCCAGCCGCCCGCCCACAGCGAGCGAGCTACTTGCGCCCCCCTCAGATCTTCACCATACCCACCGTCGCCACCCTCCGGAGCGAGTAAGTATACGCATATCTTGGGACGCTGGAAATCAATGGAATTGGTTTTTACCTATTTTTTAATATTTCTAACACACACGCACAGTCAAGCGATCCTAAGTAAAGCAACCAAAATCTTGTGTTATAGGCAACAGCCGACTGATTTAGCTACATTTTTAGATAAATTTACATATAAATAATATATACAAACATATATTACACTCGGACTCAGGAGAGAGTTGAACCCAAAACCCAACGGAGCTGAAAGGCCCACTAAAAACTGCAGTAACGGGTTAGTAAAAACAGCTATATGATAAAATTAGGCGAGGTCTAAGTTTCTATATTCCATTCTTCAAACTCCTGGATCGATTTTCATTAAACGTAATTAAGAACCATCGCAAGGAAACTCGGTTTTATATGAAAAAAAAAATCTGCACCGAAATTTGTCCATCCATAAGCAAGGATGCTAGATACAGACACACATACAGACAATTGCGTCAAGTTATAACACCTCTCTTTCTGCTTAGGGGGTAAAAGACGACATATTTTGCTCATTGAGAAACTGAGCTTTAATGTATTAAATAATACCGATGAGATTTTAAGTTTTTTGGATGTTTTTAATGGGTTTCATGATGATTTTTAAATTTCAATCAGTAAAATAAAACATTCAAACAATGCTGGTCATATGGTAGAATATACGTCTAAAACACTCACCTCGCTTATCTTCTCCACAAACGGTACTTCCAACTTCATACTGATCAAGATGGCGGCCATTCTTTCCAAAGACATGGAGAAACCGACGGAGGTACAGGCTATTACTATCTCGTTACCCTTCTTCTGAGCCTGTACCCTGGCGACCTTTCCGAATTCGTCGAGTAAATTATCGTACCTGTGTAAATGTTAATATCCTGCTCAAAATCTGGAGCAGCCTCACTGGGGTAGTACTTCAACCTTACAGAAGATCAGAGGTAAATAATACTACGCTCAAATAATGTTCTGTTCCTGTGGTGAGTAAGGTGACCAGAGCTCCCGGGGGGATTGTGTATGTTGTAAGCTTGTTTGCCAAAATGGTTTTATAAAAAAAATCCTCAGCTATACTCAGAATCTCAGTCACCTGTAGCTAGGATTTTAACTTTAAATCAAATAGTATTTCCCAATTGATGATAAGAGTTTTTCGTAGCCTATATACGACATCAACGCTCCCCAGAAGCTCTGGTCACCTTACACAGGAACAACACTGCTTGAGGAGATCTGTGATTTTCTGTAAAGTTGAAGTACTTCGGATTTTCTGTAAAGTTGAAGTAAGTCGGACTACTGTATCTACTAGTAGTAAGATGGTGAATGCGTGACGAGAGCGTTACGAAAAGTGTGATCGATCGAGGCGAACGGAAGTTGAGGAGGGAGATATAACTTAGTGAAGATAGAAAGAGAGAGTTACGTTTAGTAAGTTTCACTTCAGTCGTGTGGTCTACAGCACACTCGTTTTTTACTAAGTATTTTTTTTAAAATAAATCCTACCTGCCACCAGCGGCTATAAGATTCTTCGACCGGTGTTTAGCGGACCTCTGTTCCTGTCTTGCTACGGACATCTGCCAGAACATGCCGCTGTGTTGCGACACGTTGTAGGCTAGTAGAGGCGCCACTGTTATAGGTGCCTGAGAATTAGGTATATTGTTTTAATATAGCCTGTATTGGGACTGCATTTGAAGCGAAGGAAAATATAAAGTATATTTTGAGTAATGTTTATTGCAGATTATTCGATTAATTATTGAAAATAGGTCTCAGGTGTTTTTTATATGGTATCGAATGTTACACTTCGAAAAGAATACTAAATCATTGTAAACAAAACCTAATATAATTGTGTCGCAAACGAAAAAAAAAACCGACTTCAACTTCATCGACAGGTCAAGTAAATAGGAGGACGAAAAAGAGTCAAGTAAATACACGTTATCAAAGATGCGGTTTAATACAACACAGGTCGACGACAAAATAGTCAAGTAAATTCGTATTATTAGATATAACTCTAAAAGTAGTAGTCAGATCTCAATTAAACTTAAATGTGACTAAATGACACGTAACACCTTTCGATTAAAATAAAATTTATCGAAATCGGTTCACCTAGTCAAAAGTTCTGATGAACTTCTGATGTTCTGATGAACATACATAAAAATAAAAAATACAATCGAATTGAGAACCTCCTCTTTTTTGGAAGTTGATTAAAAAAAATATTAGTATGCTTTGAAAAAACGTAGTTTACCCCTTAAGAAATTCTATAGTCTGTGGTATGAAAAAATATGTAGAGCGAAATCGCGACCTGACCTGACCTGAGAGTGACATTTCATTCTCGATTGATTGATCGATTGGTTTAATGGCTTAAGGAGTAACCTTCGATCACGTGTCAGAGCTGACATACAGACATTTTTTTTAAGTAACTTCTTTACGCACTGATATTATATATCATCTGGAGAGGCGAACGGAGCAAGAGAGAGGTGCGAGCAAACATTTCCTTTCTCTCTTTCTCTCATAGCCAGCTACATTTCGTATATCTAAGACACAGTGCAGGCCTATTGTGCGAAAGCTTTACTTCAATCGTGTGGTCTAAAGCACACTCGTTTTTTTATTTATTAATCTGACTTTATCTGAATAATACTTTTATATTTATTGCATACTTACATCACAGCCCATAGCTAAAGCCTTTTCACACACGTCTTCTAACTGACGCATTATACAGAGCAAATCTTTATTATTCTTCACGACGGAACCCACCACCTCGCGCAGTTGCTTAACGGGCACGTCCGCTTCCATTAGATACAGCATGTTAGTTATATCACGATTGGTTTCGCAGAGAGTCGTTAGATGGGTTTGGAGTTGGAGACTTGTTATACGTCCTAAAAACGTACAATGAAATAATGTTAGGCTATATTATAACCCGTTTACATAGAGAAAGAGGCCTATGTCCAGCAGTTGGGTGTTACAGCCTGACTCGATCATTCAATATTATAAAATCGTACATTGCTACACTGAGAACAAAGTTATGCTAATACATAAAAAAAATCAAGCCAAAAGTATACTTTTTTAGGTAGTCTAAAACATTAATTCCCTTACACATAAATTCGCACAAATACATACGCATTTAAGCGCGCACAAGCGCAAATAACGACATACGCATTTTCGCACGTACAAAAAGTTATATTTTTTTAAATAATTTTAAATTAAACTCACCTAAATGAACATCAACAAGCACAGGATATATAACGGCATGTTTTTCCAACGCTACACCGCAAGAGAGTAACAATATCTTCAAAAGTTCTGTATGGTTTATTTGTATCTTTACTTTAAGAGAACTTTCGATTGCTGCCTTGCTTGCTACTACTAATAACTCCGCATCTGGCCAGCACGTATCTGTAAATATTATTTCTATAATAACTCAGAAATAGTCATAAAAAACGAGGGTGCTTTAGACCACACGACTGAAGTAAAACTTCTTCAGCTCCATCTAAATTACATCTCCCTCTCAACTTCCGTTTGCCAAAAAAACATATATAATTTCTCTATTTCAGAGCCTGTTTTACCATTTTCTAATAAAGTTTATCCAGCACATAAGCTGCTGGTAGGCTTTATAATCAAGCGGTTAAAAAGGGCCTACCTTTAGTGCCCTGCCTTAAAAATTGGTCTGTAATGGAAGCACTTTGAGATCGGATACATTCTTTATATATATAGCTAGGTCAGCAAACAAGAGTAAGGCGCAACTGAAGGTAAGCGATTACCGTAGCTTATAGGCTTTTACAATAGCAGAAGCATCGCAACCGCGTTGCCGACCCTATTCCCAATTCACCCCAGGAGCTCTGGTCTGCTATTTAGCTGTAATTTTCTTTACGGTCGAGGTACTACCTGCTGTAAATAACTTCCCGCTGTGCCCTTCCCGGGAAAATCCACCATGGATTCCTGCTATCCCCTACCTCAGTTATACACGATTCACATAAATTCTGCAGTTAATATATGACTACAATCATTTTACCTGTTCTAGGAGATACGATGTCGTAAGCACACTCAATAATCTCTCTCGGATGAAAACCCTTGACACTCCTTTCCGTGTCACGGTACACGCGATCGACGACATAGCGGCGCATATGTTTTACACCGTTGTAGGCGGTGTATCTGGAAAGTATATTAGATTAGCTACATATATACCCTTATGACTTAGGGGTATGAAAAATAGATGTTAGCCAATTCTTAGATTAGCTGTTTCAGAGGAGTATTGTAACTAACATTTTGACACGAGATTTTTATAAATAAAATAAGATATTGTAATAAATAAATTTATTGTGGTTATATTTGACATTCAGCAAAGAGAAACAATATTAATCTACAATAATCTATTCTCAATTTGACCACAGACTAACAATAAACAAAAGATGATATATGCATGTGTGTGTCAAAGACGTGGTAGTGTGTGTAATGTTTTTTTTTTTTAATTCAATTTAATGTATTTTTTACGCATAATTAAAAAAAAAATTAACAATCTGCACCCCTTTTCTGTATAAACTATAAGCGTGCGAAATTTTATACTCCCCCGTCCGCGTAATTATCGTAAAAAGGGGTACAAAGCATTTGCTTCACGTATTAATATATAGGTATATAAAAAAATGGCACATTTAAATATATATTATATATATATATATATATATATATATATATATATATATATATATATATATATATATATATATACATATATGTATAGCTGTGTGGCTACGGCACTAAAGAATTTAGCCACCTTCTCTCTTCCCGTGGGTGTCTATGGGCGTGGTGACTATGGGCAAAACACATGAGTTCACGTTATTTTTGGCGTAAACTTGTGGAGGCCTATGTCCAGCAGTGGACTGTATAGGCTTTAATGCATATATATATATATAGCAAATGGAGTAAAGGAGTGAGTGGAGGCAGTAATGAGGGCGCGAGCGGGCCTCACTTGGCGAAGGGCAGGCGCAGGTCGTGCGGCAGGTGGCACACGGAGCCCGAGTGTGAGGTGAGGGATGCTACAGGGCGCGAGCCGGCCTCACTTGGCGAAGGGCAGGCGCAGGTCGTGCGGCAGGTGGCACACGGAGCCCGAGTGTGAGGTGAGGGATGCTACAGGGCGCGAGCCGGCCTCACTTGGCGAAGGGCAGGCGCAGGTCGTGCGGCAGGTGGCACACGGAGCCCGAGTGTGAGGTGAGGGATGCTACAGGGCGCGAGCCGGCCTCACTTGGCGAAGGGCAGGCGCAGGTCGTGCGGCAGGTGGCACACGGAGCCCGAGTGTGAGGTGAGGGATGCTACAGGGCGCGAGCCGGCCTCACTTGGCGAAGGGCAGGCGCAGGTCGTGCGGCAGGTGGCACACGGAGCCCGAGTGTGAGGTGAGGGATGCTACAGGGCGCGAGCCGGCCTCACTTGGCGAAGGGCAGGCGCAGGTCGTGCGGCAGGTGGCACACGGAGCCCGAGTGTGAGGTGAGGGATGCTACAGGGCGCGAGCCGGCCTCACTTGGCGAAGGGCAGGCGCAGGTCGTGCGGCAGGTGGCACACGGAGCCCGAGTGTGAGGTGAGGGATGCTACAGGGCGCGAGCCGGCCTCACTTGGCGAAGGGCAGGCGCAGGTCGTGCGGCAGGTGGCACACGGAGCCCGAGTGTGAGGTGAGGGATGCTACAGGGCGCGAGCCGGCCTCACTTGGCGAAGGGCAGGCGCAGGTCGTGCGGCAGGTGGCACACGGAGCCCGAGTGTGAGGTGAGGGATGCTACAGGGCGCGAGCCGGCCTCACTTGGCGAAGGGCAGGCGCAGGTCGTGCGGCAGGTGGCACACGGAGCCCGAGTGTGAGGTGAGGGATGCTACAGGGCGCGAGCCGGCCTCACTTGGCGAAGGGCAGGCGCAGGTCGTGCGGCAGGTGGCACACGGAGCCCGAGTGTGAGGTGAGGGATGCTACAGGGCGCGAGCCGGCCTCACTTGGCGAAGGGCAGGCGCAGGTCGTGCGGCAGGTGGCACACGGAGCCCGAGTGTGAGGTGAGGGATGCTACAGGGCGCGAGCCGGCCTCACTTGGCGAAGGGCAGGCGCAGGTCGTGCGGCAGGTGGCACACGGAGCCCGAGTGTGAGGTGAGGGATGCTACAGGGCGCGAGCCGGCCTCACTTGGCGAAGGGCAGGCGCAGGTCGTGCGGCAGGTGGCACACGGAGCCCGAGTGTGAGGTGAGGGATGCTACAGGGCGCGAGCCGGCCTCACTTGGCGAAGGGCAGGCGCAGGTCGTGCGGCAGGTGGCACACGGAGCCCGAGTGTGAGGTGAGGGATGCTACAGGGCGCGAGCCGGCCTCACTTGGCGAAGGGCAGGCGCAGGTCGTGCGGCAGGTGGCACACGGAGCCCGAGTGTGAGGTGAGGGATGCTACAGGGCGCGAGCCGGCCTCACTTGGCGAAGGGCAGGCGCAGGTCGTGCGGCAGGTGGCACACGGAGCCCGAGTGTGAGGTGAGGGATGCTACAGGGCGCGAGCCGGCCTCACTTGGCGAAGGGCAGGCGCAGGTCGTGCGGCAGGTGGCACACGGAGCCCGAGTGTGAGGTGAGGGATGCTACAGGGCGCGAGCCGGCCTCACTTGGCGAAGGGCAGGCGCAGGTCGTGCGGCAGGTGGCACACGGAGCCCGAGTGTGAGGTGAGGGATGCTACAGGGCGCGAGCCGGCCTCACTTGGCGAAGGGCAGGCGCAGGTCGTGCGGCAGGTGGCACACGGAGCCCGAGTGTGAGGTGAGGGATGCTACAGGGCGCGAGCCGGCCTCACTTGGCGAAGGGCAGGCGCAGGTCGTGCGGCAGGTGGCACACGGAGCCCGAGTGTGAGGTGAGGGATGCTACAGGGCGCGAGCCGGCCTCACTTGGCGAAGGGCAGGCGCAGGTCGTGCGGCAGGTGGCACACGGAGCCCGAGTGTGAGGTGAGGGATGCTACAGGGCGCGAGCCGGCCTCACTTGGCGAAGGGCAGGCGCAGGTCGTGCGGCAGGTGGCACACGGAGCCCGAGTGTGAGGTGAGGGATGCTACAGGGCGCGAGCCGGCCTCACTTGGCGAAGGGCAGGCGCAGGTCGTGCGGCAGGTGGCACACGGAGCCCGAGTGTGAGGTGAGGGATGCTACAGGGCGCGAGCCGGCCTCACTTGGCGAAGGGCAGGCGCAGGTCGTGCGGCAGGTGGCACACGGAGCCCGAGTGTGAGGTGAGGGATGCTACAGGGCGCGAGCCGGCCTCACTTGGCGAAGGGCAGGCGCAGGTCGTGCGGCAGGTGGCACACGGAGCCCGAGTGTGAGGTGAGGGATGCTACAGGGCGCGAGCCGGCCTCACTTGGCGAAGGGCAGGCGCAGGTCGTGCGGCAGGTGGCACACGGAGCCCGAGTGTGAGGTGAGGGATGCTACAGGGCGCGAGCCGGCCTCACTTGGCGAAGGGCAGGCGCAGGTCGTGCGGCAGGTGGCACACGGAGCCCGAGTGTGAGGTGAGGGATGCTACAGGGCGCGAGCCGGCCTCACTTGGCGAAGGGCAGGCGCAGGTCGTGCGGCAGGTGGCACACGGAGCCCGAGTGTGAGGTGAGGGATGCTACAGGGCGCGAGCCGGCCTCACTTGGCGAAGGGCAGGCGCAGGTCGTGCGGCAGGTGGCACACGGAGCCCGAGTGTGAGGTGAGGGATGCTACAGGGCGCGAGCCGGCCTCACTTGGCGAAGGGCAGGCGCAGGTCGTGCGGCAGGTGGCACACGGAGCCCGAGTGTGAGGTGAGGGATGCTACAGGGCGCGAGCCGGCCTCACTTGGCGAAGGGCAGGCGCAGGTCGTGCGGCAGGTGGCACACGGAGCCCGAGTGTGAGGTGAGGGATGCTACAGGGCGCGAGCCGGCCTCACTTGGCGAAGGGCAGGCGCAGGTCGTGCGGCAGGTGGCACACGGAGCCCGAGTGTGAGGTGAGGGATGCTACAGGGCGCGAGCCGGCCTCACTTGGCGAAGGGCAGGCGCAGGTCGTGCGGCAGGTGGCACACGGAGCCCGACGCCGTCATGACGCGCACGGCGCCCGCCAGCCGCGCCCAGCGCTCCGCCAGCGCCGTCAGCAGCTGCGGCTGGAACTCCGCGGCGCCGTGCCTCTGGAACACCTGGACCGGGACTCGCTTATAGCTTGCTATATATCTATCATTATACTGTTTGCGCTGTAGCATGGTGCGGGTGACAGTTGCCTACATGACGTTGACATCTCGACACCAACAATTTATACTAAGCCAACTTCAATTTTCGATAAGTTGGTTTTCTTAATGCATTTTGAATAAATGTGTTTTTTTTTGTAATAATAAAAATTGTGAAATTGCAATGAATAAATTAACTATTAAAGATACAAAATTTCAAATAAGTTTCTTAATTAATATAAAAGGTATCACGTTTTTCCCTTTTATAAGCCTCTATTGTAAAGTTCATTTTTATGAGTTAGCTTAGTATAAATTGCTGGTGTCGATCTGTCAGTATACCACATGACTAGGGATGTGATGTTACGCGATTCATTTTTATCACTAACGATACTCACAGCATAAATCTAATTTTTATTAACAGTGTTATTTAAATTAGTATGTTATTCAGTTGTGCAGTGTAACTACTAATATAAATTAATGATTAACGTTAATGATTTTTTGCTATAAAAAACATCGACTATTCATCGTAGCAATACATCTCATCACTAAATACGTCTATGGCGTTACGTTATACGCATAATACTTTGCTTAATTTTTATTTCCATTACATTTCACTTGTCGACTAGAACTTTCTGGTTGAGTTTAATTTAATTTACTTCGGTAATTAATGATTTAATATATTACGAATGTGGTACAGCTGAAATACTAAGTCATAATTTGTACATCGAGGCAACTTTCAAGAGTGAAACGAAACGTTACTGAAACTGTCACCCGCACCATGCTACAGCGCAAATAGTATAATTGTAAAACTTGTAACTACTAAGTTTTCGACTGCGCAAAGTAAACGTCTCCTTTCTAGGTTATGGTATTTGCATGTATAATAAAATCCCACAAACGATTTTGTCTGAACGCCAATTTAAAGTGTTTATTAAGAAAAAATTAATTGATAAAGCGTTTTATTCGGTGCAGGGTTGTTACAACATAGTTGATAGATGTGTGGACTTAGTGACGCTGTATTTCATGCAAGATATTACTAACTTTGTACTAAAGCACAGTTTATATATTATTTTCAAAAGAGTAACTACGGAGTTTCTTGTCGATTCTCCTCTCACTTATAAAAATAATAATTACTTTAAAATATTATTTTCTAAAGTGACGATTTGAAAGTGCTTTAGAAGCCTATTTGAATAAAGTTGTTTTTGATTTTTATTTTTATTTGACGACGCATTAGCGCAACGGACACCGCAGTAGCCTCAGGCTGTTGCTGGATTCGATCCCCGGACGTGGCAAACATTGGCGATACAGATGTTTGCTTGAAGTATTTCCAGATCCTGACACAGCAATAAATCTTAGTGGGGGCCGGAGAGTGTGAGGCGTTTATTTATTAATGCAAGATTTAAATTAAAGATTAAAACATTGATATATTATTTCGTATATAATTAATTTTTAAATAACAATAGTTTATTAAACATTATACATATTAACAATTCACAACTTAAGAACTGAATATTTACAGATAGTTTTGGTATAAATCATGTCCGCGTGGAATCATGCCAAGAATGCCGGCAGCATTTCCCCGTTGAATCGCTATGCCGATTCTCTGGGCAAAAAATGCACCAGCCCTCTTGTTAAGATGAAATAAATAAATAAATATATATTTCAGGTTTAGGTTCTTCGGTAGAGTTTGGAGCATCCCGACTTGGGAAATATCTAACCTGATTGGACCGCAGGGTAGAACTGGCAACGCACTTGCGATGCTACCGATTTTCCAGGAGTCCATATGCTATGGTGACTAATTACCATCAAATATACGCAACCGCTCTGGCGTAGTGATGCGTGCGCCTAAAAACCAGCGGTTTGCGGGTTCGATACCTAATCGGAATGGATATTTGTATTTGTACAAATATTTCTTTCCGATTTGGATGTCTGTCATTGTCGGTCTCCCCACCGTGCCACGGAGAGTACGTTAAGCTACCGTCCCGGTTGTTATCACATACACCAGCTAGCGATCGTTACTTATATTAACCACTCCGCAGTGGACCACCGGGTTGAGCTGTGACCCTTCAACATCGAGAAAGAGTCCTATGCCCAACAGTGGGATATTAAACGAATCAAGGACCGACTGTGACAAAAATATGTAACCCATACCTTAGTAACTACTTCCTTGATCCCACTGATGTATTCCATCGGCTTGGGCTTGATATTGCTCTGATATACGTAGTCTTCAGCCAGGGACATCTTTTGGTCCAGACAGGCGTCGATCAGTCTTTGGTAGCGTCGTGAGGCTCTTTGGCTGAGGGTGTGAGCCAGGAGACTGGAGAGGGCCCCTTCGGGGACCGCCCGGGGCACATGCTCTGATGACAGGAGCTCCGCCCCCGTAGGCCTTCGCCCCGCGTCGTGATCCAGCAGCCACCTGAGATATGTGACGTCAATTAGATATTACAAATGAATAAACAATCAAATACATGCCCCCCCCCCCCATTAAGATTAATTCTTGTGTCTGGGGTTAGAAAACACACATAGAAGCACAAACGTCCAGACCACAACAAACACCTGTATGGCCAATACCAATGTATACCATGTTCGGGGATCGAACACGCAACAGCCATAAACCAGTGCTGTAACCGCTGCGCCAACGCATCGTCAAATATTGTTCGTATGAAATATTTCTTTTTCAAAGCATTTTACGGTTGTAATAAAAAAATTAAATAGTTTACTAGGACCGCCGCGTTGGCGCAACGGTTACAGCCATGGATTGTACCTGTTGCGCTGGCGGTTGCGGGTTCGATCCTCGGACATGACAAACATTTGTATTGACCATACAGGTGTTTGCCGTGGTCTGGGTGTTTGTGCAGTCCTAGTGGGTCTCCCCACCGTGCCTCGGAGAGCACGTTAAGCCGTCGGTCCTGGTTGTTATCATGTACACCTGATAGCGATCGTTACTCGTAGTAGGGAATATATCCGCCAACCCGCATTGGAGCAGCGTGGTCGATTATGCTCTGATCCTTCTCCTACATAGGGAAAGAGGTCTATGCCCAGCCGGCCTAGCATGCATACAACGAGATATCTCTTGACGAGAGAGAGAGATAATGTCTACATCGAGTATTTTCTCGATTACCCTAACATGCGCACTACGAGAGACAAAATTCTCTTCCGAAGACTTCGCCTTGTCGAGTAGAGAAACATTATCAACCATAATCACAACTGAATATCATTCTTATTTCTTATGTCGTAAAGTTGAATTTACAAGGTTATTGACCAATTTCAAACGAGTGACACATGTTTTATTTAAAAATGTTCTCGGCCTTTTGGCTAAGATAAAAAGTGTATATCTAATTTAAAAAACTCTAATATGGAAAATAAAACGGCGTAAGTAAATGAATTTAATTATATATGTAAAACAATATGCTCGTGTTGTGCTTTATATCTTGTCGCACATTAGATAATTGTAATTCTATCACGCATTGTTTGTTTGATTTTTTTTTTTTTTTTAATTTTTAAAATTTTTTGAATTTTTGAATTTTTTTTTTGACTATTGATTTTACTTTTATTCTATTTAATTTTATTTTTAGTTATTGATTTTTTTAATATAATTTTGTTTTGTTTTTTATTCTGAATGTTGTCTTGTCTTGTTGTACTAACCCAATATGGACTTATACTTTGGTCTAAAATAAAGTATTATTATTATTATTTAGAATAAGAAGCAACAGGGCGCAAATACGTTTTTGTGTCATTTATATGGCACACTTCACTCGACTTTTCGCATTTCCCGCTCTTCGTATACCGAAATTATATAATTATAATAGGGAAACGCCATGGTATAAAAAAAATAGGCACCCGGTTTTATTTATTTTTTATTTATTGTCTTTCTCGTCGATAATATTGAAGACGAGAAGTTTCTCTTCCTAAAACGACAAAATTCGACAAAATTACGATGTCATGTTAGCTTCCGTAGAGATAAATATCACAGATCACTAAAATTTAATGATTATCTCTTCTTGACGTAACGAGAAGAGTATCGCGTGCACGCATGTTAGCTACTGTAGACATAGAGAGATAATACGAGAAAAGGGGTCGACAAAATTTTGTCGTGGCGTGCATGCTAGGCCTGCAGCAGTGGAATATTACAGGCTGAAGCGACTAGAACCAAGGCTCTTAAAGACATTTAGAGTGACTTTAAAAACATATGAATGAGACAACATTGATAAGTTATCCAAAAAGTTAGAAGATCTATATTTATATCTAACAGTATATCTACACAAAAACAGCAAAAACAACCGCTCTGGTCTAGCGGTGCGAGTAGTCGCCCTAAACCTTCGACGGTTTGCGGATTCGATTCTCAATCACGATGGATATTTGTATTTGGACAAATATTTTTGTTTCCAGTTTGAATGTCTGTCTTTGTGGGTCTCCCCAGCCTCGCAGAGCAAGTTAAACTATCGGTCCCGGTTGTTATCATAAATACCTGATAGCGATCATTACTCATAATAGGGAACATATCCACCGACACCGTGGAACAGAGTGGTAGATCAAGCTCCGATCCTTCTCCTACACAGAGAAAGAGGCGCCCAGCAGTGGGATGTTCAGGCTGAATGCGAAGTACACAAAACAATGAAAGACATACCTAATAACGTGTATCTTTTTCGCATTCTCCTCACTTTCAAATTCTTGAGGCATTATTATTTCTTTTTTCCTCAGATTGCTCAATACTGTGTATCTTTCAGTTCCAGTGTTGAATGGTGGGTTAAACATTTCGAACAAAATAATACCGAGCGAATAAATATCGACTTTCTGATTGTATATTACTTTGCTCGCTGATTGTTGCAATTCTGGTGCAACGTAGAGGGCGGTGCCAACCTATAAAAAATTAAACTTAATAAAATATACGTAGGATTATTCAAACATCACTAAAAAAAAAAATAGGTAAAAAAACTTTTTAAGTTAAACGGTTTTATGTTAAACATACATTGCAATGTTTAAGATAAATGTACTAAAAACCAAAAAATAATAAAATAGATACAGTCGTGGGAATTATAAACATATGCATAGACTAGACTAAAATAAAACCGTGGGGCACGTCAATTGTCTACAATCGTTGATTAAAATGTTTGTTTTGTAATGTTACACTATAATTAGGCAGTTGTTCAACCGACAAAGATGGACGTGTGATAAGTAGGGCTAGAATGTGGAAACAAGCTAGCAAGCTCGATTATAAGCGAGTTTTAGGGTTTCATAGTGGTGAGCGAGTAGTACATTTATCACCAAAATCCAAAGTGTATACAAAATTTCAGATTAATCGGTTGACAGGAAGAGGGTGAAATTTGAATTACTAAATTTGACCCAAGAATAAATAATAAAAAATAAAACAAACGGGGTGAGCTAAATAAAACCGTTTAAAAACCGTTTAACAACGTCGATTCTAGTATTTACTTCAGGCCGTATTTTCATCCCTCTGAGAAAATTATAAATTTTGGTCCTACATTACCGGGAGTCGGGACTTTTTTCAGGAAATTTCCTCGTCTTTTCGAATTTTTTATTTAATTAAAAAAAAATCTTTCACTTTTTGAGATATTTGCATAAAACTAAACCCCCCTTTTTTAGTTGATTGTTTATTTTATTATTGCAATTTTTGCAAGCGTAACTTAATTTTTTTTCTTCAAAATTCATCTAAATGCTATTCAGAGTCGAATGACACCGCAATCATAATTTTCGGAGACTGCTGAAAAAAGTTGACCAAAAAGGCATTTGTTGACTAGACTGCAGTCTGTTAAAAGTTACATGACAAGTTTAAAACAACAAAATGTCCATTATTTTGTCAAAAGTCTGTCGGTCTAAAATATGATATTTATTAGAAAGTTTAATGAAACTATATCTTTTAGATTATTAACTATTTATTATATAAATAAAAATTTGCTAAGCAAAAGAAATAGGTACTAACTTTAATAATAATATTATGGATTCTAAACATTTTGAATATCATATCAAAAATTGACCGCTCCAGCGGGATTCGAACCCGCGTCTCCGACTGACCGTGTCGGCGCTCTAGCCAATTAAGCTATGGAACGATGTACCCGCCAGAGCGAAATTCTTGATATAATGATTTTTATTTTCGGTTTAAGCGAACATATTATATTAAAATAAATAAATAAATAAATTGAGTAACTTTATCTTACTTTGCCTGTCAGTAAGCCGTTTTGATCATCTTGTGACACCCTGTTTTTATCTGAAAAAAAAGCAATTATTTAATTAATAAATTAATTTCAGCTATTTATATGCAATATAAGAAAACTTTTTTAAAATTAAAACTAGATTGATAACCTAAAAAAAACCAGTGTGCTTTAGACCACACGACTGAAGTAAAATTTCTTTATCTCCATCTAACTTATATCTCCCTCTCAACTTTCGTTCACCTCGCCCGATCACACTTTTCGTAACACTCTCGTCACGTATTCACCAATTTACTCCTCGAGTCAAGCGTACGAAAAGAAGTTTTACTTCAATAGTATAGTCCAAATGAATTAACACTATGTCCTAAATCCTGATGGTGAATAAAGAATTTTTCCTTACCTTCAGTAAGAAGATCTGTATAAACTTTGGTGGCTAGACCAAAATCACCAATCTTGACGTGGTCGCTTGAGTCTAAGAAAATATTGACAGGTTTGAGGTCTCTGTGAATCATACCTTTCTGGTGGACATGAGTTAGACCTGAAATACGTACATTAAATATAAATAGATAAAGGCCTCCCACTAGGATTTACCCCCTGTGTCGAGGGTCCAGAAACAGAATACAAACACGCAAACGCCCACATCGTACTGCTAGTCTACCATAGTCTTATGTTAAAGAATGAAGTACCTACGTTAAGAGGACAAAATTGTATTACTTTTTGGTCCTAGGTAATCTTGATATTTTGGTATTAGATAAATTATCTGTTATATAATCTGTTAATAAACAAAATTTAAAAATTAATCGCTTAATGTCTAAGCGCAAAACTCGAGAACGGCTGAGCCAACTTGTTTATTTATTTTTTAGTTTTTCTTAATACATATATAAAATATAGAAAATTGTCTTGGAAATCAGAAAATTTTAGAAAACGTAACGAGTATTTTTAAACTTAACACGTTTGACTATTCGAACGACAGGGCAAAATCTGTCGGGTAACATATTATAAAAATCAACACTTACCTTCCAAGACCTCTCTAAACAGCCTCCAAGCCCTAAAATGCTCTTGATACAGTCCATTATCAATCGCTTGCCTCAAAGTATTCTTTTCACAGAACTCCATTTGAATGTAAAGTGCTTGCTTCAATGATAATGATGACGCTTCCTCGGTAGACATCGAGTCCGAATTGGCCGTGCCTTCGAATTGTATAAAACTGCTCTCATTTTCAGGACTAAAATAAATTTACAAGAACATTTTCATACCTAATCTCTTTATTTTGTTCAAAATTTGACGGATTTATAAAGAAATGTCTCAATTTTGCGTCATGTAAGAATACCTATTTGCAATTCATTGTTTTTGAATAAAAGTAATTTTATGAGAGTTGCAGGTTGTAGTTTTGGAACCGCGATAAACATCTGTATGGTCTAACCTAATATACGCCATGAGCTGGACTAAATCGCTTGCGGTTGTATGTTTTTTGGGGCTACCACCATTTGTTTTCACCATTTGTGTCAGCTCCAACACACGACTGGAGTTTACTGCTTCAGATTAACTGTCTAAATAGGCACAACAAAGCCTTACTAGTCTAAGAAAGATTAATACCATATCAAATGGCAAATAAACGAATCAAATAACGCCATCTATCGGATGTAGCGTTATGTAGATGGGGGCCTTATATGAAAATCGATTATTAAGAAGTAAACTCAAAAATTTCCACCAGCTTTTAATATCAATTTGTTTGATATCATATCATTTTGTCCAACATGTTTTTCTAGAAAGGAATAAAGAAACTACTAGCGATACTAAGCGATTGATACTGAGGTAGGGCACAGCAGGAATTTCTTGCTCAAAATATGGAGCAGCCCGACTGGGGAAGTACCTCGACCTTACAGAAGATCACAGCTAAATATACAATACTGCTTTCAAGCAGTATTGTGTTCCTGTTGGTAAGGTAACCAGAGCTCCTGGGGGATTGGGGATTGGATCGGCAACGCGCTTGCGATGCTTCTGGTGTTGCAGGCGTCTATAAGCTACGGTAATCTCTTACAATCAGGTGAGCCGTACGCTTGTTTGCCGAACTAGTGATATAAAAAAAAACGATACTTAAAAAAGCATTTATCAGCTCAGACACGCAACTGTAGTTTGCTCTTTAAGAACAATTACTGTTATATTTAAATTTAATATATTATATTAAATGGATCAAATCATAAAACACTTAAAACCAAGACTTTTGAAATTGACGCTTTTTATTCGTATATACGCAGTATATGTTGGTAATTAAATCCTTCTATACCTACCAAAATAAACACCGTCAAAAAAAAAACCGACGCCCTGTAGTTAGTTAGTCAACGAAGGAGAAGTTAGCAACGTGAAGTTAGCTAGACAATGAAGTAATAACTTCTTACTTGCGTATATAAGTACACACACACACTTTTTTTCATACCATGGGTCTTATATCCAACTTCTATCCAGTTTCTTATGGTGTATATTCTAATAACGGGAATTCGGTTGAAAGACACATACCTAATGTTAAACCAAGGTTCATCGTCGTCGGAATCATCAGAATTTGCTTCGCTGCCTGAAGATTCATCTATCACTTGACCAGGAGCATCTGACATCGACCAGTTTACCTAGTCCCCCCCAAAAAAAAAAAAAAAATACGATTTCATTGATTTATAATAGACTTCAAGTACTCTCATTTTAGAGGCACTTTGTAGTATATCGAAAGAAAATTTAGACACAAAAAGTTCACACACTTCAGCCCATCGCAGTCCACTGCTGGACATAGGCCTCCCCAAGTTCGCGCCACACATCCCGGTCTTCCGCAATCCTCATCCAGCCATCACCAAAAGTTATTTTTAGTTATTTCAGATGAAAACTGTTCACTCAAATTTTATAAAATTTTAGAACACATAACGTAATTTGAACTTAATAAGGCTTAAATACAATTAAAAAAGAAAACAAAATCGTATAACTTACCTCAACTTGTCCCAACTTTGCGGCGACTTCGAGTAGACTATCCTCTTTCTTCTTGACCGGCTTATTGACAACGTTACTCTCTTCTACTTCTGTCCTCGTTGTGGTCTCTATCCAGGCATTGAAATATCTTACGACATTCTCGTGATTGAGACGAGATAACAGTTTAACTTCTCGCGTTATTTTCTTATTCAATTCAACGTTTTTTGGATTTAGTTTGATTTTCTTTATTGCGTAATATCTACCATCGAGTTTGTTTTTAACCTATAAATATAAGCAGATTCAGATTAGAGTTACTTTGGATCGTGATAAATGCTAGAAAGGTTATTAGTAAGTTATAAAGATAATTACAACACTTCTAATATGAAATCGAGTTTTAAAGGTGTACTGCAAATAGCCAAAATGGTCTAACGACTAGTTTTACTAATAATTTGGATGGCATACCATTTAGATGGCAAACAAGCATAAAGTTTGCCTGATGGTAAGCGATTGCCGTAGGCTATAGACGCCTGCAACACTACAAGCATCGCAAGCGCGTTGCCGACCCTACTCTCAATCCCCCCAGGAGCTCTGGTCACCTTATTCACCACAGGAACACAACACTGCTTAAGAGCAGTGTTATATATTACATATAGCTATGTTTTTCTATAGAGTTGAATTACTTCCGCAGTCTTGATGCTTCAAATTTTAAGCAAGTTATTTCCTACTGTGCCCTTATAGTTGAGACAAAAAATGAAGCTTATGTGGTAATTGCATCTGATATATATGAATTGGTAATTATTAAAGCCCTCTTATTTGTATATAACGTGTTATTAAACTGGCGTCCTTCCTTTTAGGGCCATATACATGTAGACATACTATAGCCGAAATTATTCGTAAAAAATAAGCAAACAAAATTGACAAACTTGAAAAAAAAAGTGTTGAGAAGACTTGGGAAAATTTACTATATACTCGTATAACCGACAACTATAAAACTCAGGTGACTCGGTCAATGAAACGACACTAACGTACGGATTCAGCCTGTAACATCCCACTGCTGGGCAGAGGCATCTTTCTCCATGTAGGAGAAAGATTGGAGCTTGATCCACCACGCTCCACTACTGCGGGTTGGCGGATGCGTTCCCTACTATGAGTAACAATCGCTATCTGGTGTACATGATAGCAACCGGAACCGACGGCTTAACGTGATTTCCAAGTCAAGGTGGGAGCGTACACACAACGATAATTTTATAAATAATAACTATTTAAAGCCAATAGGAGAAGCCGGTTAGGCTTACCTTCAACACATCGCCAAAAGCACCTCTGCCGATAAAAGCGAGAGTCTCAAACTCGACGTTCAAACGCGTATGTCCATTACTAATTGTACTAATGTCGTGCATATGTTGGGTACCATCTTCATCCTATTAAAAAAAAAAAAAAAACAATACAAATAAAATTCGAAATTGAGGAAATCTACGTTAAGGCAAAAGCTGCTTGATTACAATTCCAGCATTAGGCAGACCCATAATAAAACCATATATACAGATCATGAAAACATGTCCGAATACTCACAACTATCAATGTTTTGGGCGACTAAATTTAAAAAATAAAGTGTAGCTACACAAGTCGGCTGCTAACCAAAAAAAAATGGTATCGAATTGCCTACCTTAGGAATAAGATGACTGCGTTTATATGCTAAAGATATTTTAGTCAAAGTAAAAAAAAAAACAGTACATAGCATTATCTGTGCGATTCAAATCTAGATTGAAACAAGTGTGCTTTGGACCACACGACTGAAGTAGAATTTATTTAGCTCCACCTAACATATCTCCCTCTCGACTTCCTTTCGCCTTGTCTGATCTCATTTTTCTTAACGCTCTCTTCACGCTTTCACCAGCTTCCTCCCAAAATCAAGCATGCGTAAAGTGCAAGAGCGAGAGGTGGGAGCACATATTTTCTTTCTCTCTTTCTTTCATAGCCAGTTACGTTTCGTATACCTAAGATACAGTGCAGACCTATTGTGCACGCCTATAGGTAAAGAAGTTTTACTTCAGTCGTGTGGTCTAAAGCACACTCGCTTTTTTGTATTTCTACTAATATTATGAAGCCGAAAAGTATGTTTGTTTAAACGTGCTAATATCAGGAACTACTCGTTCGAATTGAAAATTTATTTTTGTGTTGGATAGCTCATTTATCGAGAAAGGCTATAAAGGCTATTTTTGTTTCTTAAATTAACGCTAGTGAAACCGTGGGGCAGGGCTAGTTTAATATTAAAATATACCTCAGTTTCGCCATCAAGTTCAGGGTTCACTACGCTATTGGGCGATTCAGTTGGATTGTCGAGTAGGAAGCAATGTTCAACTAACTGTTCAGCTGACCACTGAACACGCTCATCCTCTGTCAAGCACCTTGAAACAAAATTTTATATACTTAAACAACACATACAAAAACACAGTCAGATTGAGAAACTCATTTTTATGAAGTCGGTTAACAAGTCGGTAAAAAAGACCAGTCAGTACTGTTAAATGGCTACTATCCAAGTCTGCAACATGAGACGTTAGATATATAAATATATTACCATATAATGGTATGTGGATACCGTAATCTATGGGCGCTTTCAATTTAAGCATTGAAAGCGCTTTTCCGACCCCACCTTACTCACCACAGGAACACAACAATACTCAAGAATAAGTAAAATTTAGCTGTGATCTTCTGCAAGATTGCTATTTTTTTTTTTTTATAACTAGGTCATCAGACAACACGCGTACGGCTCACCTGATGGTAAGTGATTACCGTAGCATACGCCTGTAACACCAGAAGCATCGCAAGCGCTTTGCCAACCCTATCTCCATTTCCTCCCAAGAGCTCCGGTCACCTTACTCACCAACAGGAACACAACACTACTTGAAGCCAGTATTATTTAGCTGTGGTCTTCTGTAAGGTCGAGTTACAACCCCAGTCGAGCTGCTTCATATTTTGAGCAGGAAATTTCCTGCTGTGACCTACCTTCGTTAAAGTTACTTCAAATTCTCCGTTGCTTCAAATTTTGAGCTAATAATAATAAATTCCTGTTGTGCACTTAATAAAACCGTACAGACCATTGTACAGACGGTAAAAACGCGCAGAAAGCCAACGACCATCCTTACATTTAAGGGTTCTAAACAAACATACTCATGAAATATAATTACCTTGAGAAGAAATCTTTGGCTGAACTTGGAAGGTCCGAAGGTACTTCCTGATCGACCTTTTCTGTTACAATTGAGAGCAACAACTGCGCCGCTGCGTAAATATCTTGAGATTTTAACTGTCTAGGTATAAAAAAATATATTTATTTATTTTAACATCAATGAACTAAGTAATAAATAAAAATAAATAAATACAGGAACAGACGACCGTGTGTATGTTACATTTTATATTCATTTATTTTTTTTTATTTTTTCAATACATTTTTAAAATTAAAATCCTTGAAGTAGAAAGATAATAATAATACTCTTTACAGAGATCAGACAACCTTTAAGTACAGGACCGACATACACAAAAAGCGGTTAGGGCGATATTAAAGAACAGATGAACATTATATATATAAACCATTAGGGGGCGTCCATAAATTACGTGAGGTATTTTTTTTTTTAATTTTCTGTCCCTCCCTCCACCCTGGTGAGATGTCGTGAGATTTTATTCAAACCCCTCCCCCAACCCCCAACCCCACGTGACATTTTCAAAATGTGGGTTTCTTACGTAAACGCGTTGGATTGTTATAGAAATTATTTTCTTTCGAACGAATTAGTGAATGATCTTGATCGTATTAAGATTACGCTTAAGATTTAATCTTAAGCATGTACAATCTGGATAAAATGGACCAAAATAGTATAATTTTTTTTTGTTTCAATCAGAAAAAAATTGCCTGATATTTGCCGAGGCCCCCCCCCTCTCTCCAACGTAAGATTAGATGATATCGAACTCGACACCCTCCCCCCTTAAATCTCACGTATTTTATGAACGCCCCCTTATCTATAACAAATTCAAACAATCAACTTACCGATCACAAAACTTCCTGCAATCGAACATATGACTCAATCTTGCATCCAAACAAGCACTGACCAACTTAACACCGCCATTATTATTTAAAAACACTGTTTCACTTCTAATATTTCTATGCAATATATCTACACTGTGCAATTCCTTTAGCGCACCGAAAACACCGATAGCCACAGTTCGTAACAGCTTCAAACTTTCTGCCTTATCACCGAAGGCAAAAGAATGCCTTAACATATATTTCAATGAAGTTCCCATAACAAAATCTCTGAATATATGTACAGTTAGAAGCGGTGTTTGTTTCGATTCTATAATATCAATCCATTCATATGGTACTAGGGAGTTGTGTTCCAGTCTAGACATTGTTTTAAAATCTGACCAAAGCATTTGACGGAGTTGCGTTTGAAAGTCTGATCGATGGGAAAATGTCCACTTCTTGCATATTATTTGCCGGCCACTGTCATCAATTGCGAGGAACGTCGTCGAGCCATTTGACGAGTGACCTGTTTGAATACATAATTATAAAATCTAATATATAAAATTCTCGTGTCATGGTGTTAAACATTGAACTCCCCCGAAACGGCTCGACCGATTTTAATAAAATTTTGTGGGCATATCGGGTAGGTCTGAGAATCGGCCAACATCTATTTTTCATACCCTAAGTTATAAGGGGGGGAATTAAGGGTTTTAATAACACATATGGCAACACAACGTTTGCGGGGTCAGTCAGCTAGTTTCGTATAAAAATTTAATTATTACTTTTAGTATGAGATTGTGATGATTTTTAGTAGGAAATTTATATAATGATTTTTGAAGTGAAACCTCTTTAGGCGCATGAAGGGTAAAATTTTTACGGATCAAACGCGTCACGAGTCATGAATTTTTAAACGTCCATACCACATAGAATACACCAGCAGGCCTAGCATGCGCGCCACGACAAAATTTTGTCTACCCCTTTTCTCGTATTATCTCTCTATGTCTACAGTAGCTAACATGCGTGCACGCGATACTCTTCTCGTTACGTCAATAGAAGAGATAATCATTAAATTTTAGTGATCTGTGATATTTATCTCTACGGAAGCTAACATGACATCGTAATTTTGTCGAATTTTGTCGTTTTAGGAAGAGAAACTTCTCGTCTTCAATATTATCGACGAGAAAGACGATAAATAAAAAATAAATAAAACCGGGTGCCTATTTTTTGTATACCATGGCGTTTCCCTATTATAATTATATAATTTCGGTAATTTCTTCTTATTCTAAATAATAATAATAATAATACTTTATTTCAAACCAAAGTATAAGTCCATATTGGGTTAGTACAACAAGACAAGACAACATTCAGAATAAAAAACAAAACAAAATTATATTAAAAAAATCAATAAGTAAAAATAAAATTAAATAGAATAAAAGTAAAATCAATAATCAAAAAAAAAAAAAAAATTCAAAAATTCAAAAAATTTTAAAAATTAAAAAAAAAAAAAAAAAAAAACAATGCGTGATAGAATTACAATTATCTAATGTGCGACAAGATATAAAGCACAACACGAGCATATTGTTTTACATATATAATTAAATTCATTTACTTACGCCGTTTTATTTTCCATATTAGATTTTTTAAATTAGATATACACTTTTTATCTTAGCCAAAAGGCCGAGAACATTGTTAAATAAAACATGTGTCACTCGTTTGAAATTATACAAACGTTGGCTCATCCCGGTTTGGCACGATTGGTCAATAACCTTGTAAATTCAACTTTACGACATAAGAAATAAGAATGATATTCAGTTGTGATTATGGTTGATAATGTTTCTCTACTCGACAAGGCGAAGTCTTCGGAAGAGAATTTTGTCTCTCGTAGTGCGCATGTTAGGGTAATCGAGAAAATACTCGATGTAGACATTATCTCTCTCTCTCGTCAAGAGATATCTCGTTGTATGCATGCTAGGCCGGCAGATCTCGTCCGATCACCGAAGTTAAGCAACGTCGGACGCAGTCAGTACTTAGATGGGTGACTAGGACACCGCGTGACGTTGGCTTTTGTTTTTTTTCCATTCATTTTTTTATTTGTTTTTTTTTTTCAATTAGCTTGCCAAAGAAGTTTCACTTCGGACATGTGTACTTTACACGCATGCATTTTTTTAACTGCGGGGTTTTTTGCTAATTCATCTTTTCAGAATCTACATCCCCAATAATAGGTTATGTTAAACTATAATTAATTTATTTTATAAAGTAATATAATTTTAATCTCTAATAATGATTCAAAAGTGTTTTGAAGCCAATACTTGATCTTGATTTTGATTGATTTAAACTTGAACAAGAGAAGACTTATCGGTTATATTTACATACTTACCAATACAGTTTCCAACATAAATTGTTTTGTTGTCTTTATAACTAAGGATTTGAGTTTTTTTGTTCTTACAGTTACACGATAATGGTTCATCCTGTGAGGATATATTTTTATCCGAACATGTTTTATCGTCAGAATAACTGAAAAAAAAAGAATATCTTTATATAATGTATAGATAATACTAATAAATGGAGAACGGTTTTTTGTTCGATTATACTGTGAAAACTATTGAGCCGATCGAAATAATACTTATACCACAATATGCAGCGTGTTTCGGAGAAAATTTTAGTATAGGATATGTTGGTGATTACTTATTATGTAAAAAAATATGGACAGAGGTCGCTAGTATAGGTATATTTTTTTTATATTTGTCAATGAACTCCTCCTAAACCGATGGCTGGACCGATTTTGTTAAAATTTTGTACATAGATTTTTATTGGTCCGGGTGCCAGGTACAAATTTCATCAATTATTTTGTCCCAATCGAAATTTCCACCATCCCTAATGCATTTTACGTAGTTTCGATTGGGAGGAAATTGGTCATGAAAATCTGTTGGTGGCTTCCGGACCATATCATGGGTTCATGTATGGCTAACATACAATTGGTTCTCTTAGTTGAAATCATGCAGACATATCTGTTACAAAATTACTATTTTATTTCATTTTTTTTTTTTTTTGTTTTTGTTTGTTTCTTGTTTTCTATTATTTCACTCTTAACTTACTTAATATTAAAAATTATGTATGTAATCTTTTGTAGAATATAATGTAACTTTATAATCTATAATGCAACTTTGAACTCTGAACAACTCGTGGCAAACTAATGAAAAGTAAAAATTGTAGAATTCTTGGGAGGAAAATCGCTTCTCCTTAATACAGATAGCTCAGCTACCTAGCTAGGAGAAGTAGAGATCATAATAGTAATTGCTTTCAAATTACACCTAGAAACTGATTGTTCCTTTTTTGTCACTTGTTACTTGAATGTGTTGTGTAAATACGGAAATAAATAAATAAAATTAGGCCCGTTAGGTGGCGCTGCTATCGGTATGTCAGCAATCAAATTTGGTGCAGGACAATGTCTGACAAGTCCGCTAGTATATTTAGAAGTTTTTACCTAAAACATTATTTGGTTCAAGATTATGTATTAATGACAAAGATGATTTAGTGGTTCCGTAATTCAAGTAAGATAAGATTAAATTCATAATTGACAATTTTTTAAAGAGTAACTACAGAGTTCCAATTGCCAATTCTCTGCGCAACTTACTTATTGAATCAATGATTGTCCTATTTTCCTGCCTTCATTTATGTGTTAGTTTCTAACCAAAGTGTAAAATGTGTAAAGATTTTTTTTTAAACTTACTAGACCAATCTCGGCGCGTCTCCTTCCATATCTCCACGATCCTGATTTAAATTAGATATTCTTTCGATTTCATCCTTCACTTGTTGTATCTAAAACGAGGGATAATAAGGGATTCAGTAAAAAAAATATATGTCTTATATGGTCTACGATTTAGAATGGCCGTCCTAAGGAGAGTATAGGGTAGAGAGGGTAGAGTGCACCGCGCTTTTAGTTCGATTTTCAAGCTTTGATCGAGGTAGGACGTAGTAGGAAATATCCTTTTTAAAATTTGGAACAACCCAACTGAACAAGTACATTAACCTTACAAAAGATCGCACCAAAATAATATTGTGATTATTTGGTGATTAACGTAACAAAACCTTCCACAAATTAAAAAAAAGTAACCAGATCTTCTGAGGATCTTCTGTATGTTACAGTTATCCATGGGCTACGGTATTCGCTTACCATCGGGCAGTACGTACACCGTCTAGGGAAGTACCACAACCTTACGAGATCACAGCTAAGCAACACTACTCTAAATCAGTGTTGTGTTCATGTGGTGAGTAAGGTGACCATGGCTCATATTCTGGTGTTATAGGCTTCTATAGGCAATGGTAATCTCTTACCATCAGGCGAACTTTATGCTTATTTTCCATTTAAACGGTTAGAAAAAACCGCTTACCATATATAATATATTTTCGAGACACATACCTCTTCATTTTCTCGTTCTTTTACTTCGTTTTGCTTTATTTTTTCCATTTCGTCCTTTTCTTTAACCATCTCATCGTAGAAGGATAATGTTGGCTTATTGTGCTCGTAAAGGAATTGCTGTAAAATATAAAATTTATAAATATTACTTTACTATTATATACAAGTGATACGTTGTCTGACAAACTGTCTAGCGAACTGTTTCGTTCATCGTTAAGTTTTCTGAAATTTAATAATTTTCTGCGAAATTTCATTAGTTTTTCATTCCGTAAGAAACTTTTACGAAATATCAGAAAACTTTAAAAACTAAAATTAGCCTATTTATTTCAATCGATCTTGAATGTAGCCTCACATTTATCAATTCATTTTTACTTATAAAGTAGACTAAGAGAAATAGTTATATATAATAGTGTGTGTGTGTGCATGTACTCGTGCGTGTATGCGTGCGTGTGTGCGTGCGTGTATGCGTGCGTGTATGCGTGCATGTATGCGTGCGTGTATGCGTACGTGTATGCGTGCGTGTATGCGTGCGTGTATGCGTGTGTGTATGCGTGCGTGTATGCGTGTGTGTATGCGTGCGTGTATGCGTGCGTCTATGCGTGCGTGTATGCGTGCGTGTGTACGTGCGTGTATGCGTGCGTGTATGCGTGCGTGTATACGTGCGTGCGTGCGAATAAAAAATATCTATCCATCCATTTATTACCACAATTTCTATTAATTATATTCGTATACAATATAACTTTCTTAGATACTATAAACGTAATTACATATATATATACGTAATTACATATATCAACTCATCACATACATCAGTCAACTCTAACAGAGATAACTAGCTAGCGAGTTCTTTGTAGCTTCAAAATTAAGATGATTTATTTGAGAAAACACACGAAACCTCTTGTGTAGACAGTGGTGCGAGTAGTCGCCTAAAACACCGACAGTTTGCGGGTTCGATTCTCGCTCGGGATGGATATTTGTACAAATATTTCTTTCCAGTTCGGATGTCTGTCCGTGTGGATCTCTCCACCGCTCCTCCGTACATTGGAAAACACGTAAAGGTGTCGGTTCTTGTTGTTATTATGAATACTTGTTAGCGATCATTACTCATAGTAGGGAACATACGCCGCAGTGGAGCAGTGTGGTGGATTAAGCAGCTTTACTTACATGGAGAAAGACGTCTATACCCAACTGTGAGATGTTACAGACTCAATGCGAATTTGAAAAAAAAAATTGAAGGCCTTTGACAACTAAGTATGTACTGTAATATATTATTACAATACCCTCCCCTATACTCCCTGAGACATGGTAGGGAGACCCACTGTCTGTCACTGTGTGAAAGAAGTATTTATACTAATGCTAATATGCTTTCAGGAATCGAACCCGCAACCGTCGGTCTTTAGACACACAGCACACGCACCACAGCTGTAGCTGATTACAAGAACATTACGACACTTGACATTTTTAAATAAATAAGAAAAAGTTATGGTAGCAAGGATGTTACCAATGTATATTCAGCGAGTTGGAATATCATCACTTCTCCACACTGTTCCTTTGCCAGCTCTTCCAATTCTCTGAGTAGCTTTGTAGCATTATCGTCAGACAGGCCTAACTTTTTTTTTATAAATATTTTCGGTGGCCTGTAATAAAAAAAATATTATCAATAATTAATTTATATTAATTACAGTATGTCATGAATTTTTTACACAATATAGATGAAGATTTTTGTTTGAGAATGTTAATTTCAGGATAATAATTCATTTTAGGATTAACCTTTGCTTGAGCGAGGAAGGTTTAGGGCTATAAAGAGTTAATTAAAAAAAAAAAAATACTATTCAGTTATTATATTATTTAAACAAAAGTATTTTCTGTTTGCAACCCCTCTACGAAGCTGACACTGTCGGACCATACTAGCAATTCTAGACAGCTTTTGAACTGCTGGTCTGAAGTTAAACTATCGTAAAAGTTGCACTCCGATAATAAAATAAATATTTTATACAGTACAAATGATTTGGAAAACTTCGAGTCTGTGGATGTTGTTAAATATAATTTAAAAAGAAAAAAATAACCCTTCACAATTCAAACTCATCACCATTCTGTTAACAAGTAATTAATATCTGTGTCGATACCTGAACAAAACATAGCTGTTCCGTGTAATAAAATGGTAACACAAATGTGATGAAGTTTTTAAATTTTCTACTCAATTGATCTCTGTTGATGAAAGTTTAAGCATGCTAATTTTTAATACTAACTTATCAGGATAATTATGACAGCATACAAATTGAAGCGTTGCCTGACAATGCACACTCTCCGAGTATGCGGAAGGTTGTAACGTTATGAGGACATCCAAAGGACGCCATGCATTCCAAACTCCTCTCTTTCTATTATCGACCACTAAATCACCGTATATCGCCTGAAATTAATAAGATAATACGATATAAAAATGACTATATTTTATTTTAAGAATCTTGAATTAAACAATCTGTTTATATTGTTAGGTTAAAATTAATAATAATATTAAAGTGAAGATTTTTTTAATGAAAACAAAATATTAATTATTACCAATCAAAATAGCTTAGGTTTAGCCCTCTAAAATAATTAAGAAAAATACCCTAAAGTTCGTACCTTTAAAGCCTCCAGCTCATTATATTGCCGCTCCTGTTTCGTTCCTTCACTCATTTTGTAAGGTTAGCCAAAACTAATTTCATTAATAAGTCGAATAACTTAAAATACTCGTGTATACATATTTTGAAAAAATCATACTTAACATTCGAATATTTTTTGAAAATAGAAACAAAAACACGGAGCAAGAATTTTGACAATCTGAGCCAACCAAGACTCTGACGTGAGCTATAATATTGCCATAAAGCTAAAATATTTTATTAGAAATTGAAACGAAGTAGTGCAAATTAAATAATTATATAGTACCTGGGTGACCGAGATTAGCTCGGTATTTTTAGTAATCGTTACGAATTACATATTGATAAAATATGAATAACATTTTTTGATTTTACCGACATAATAATAAAAATTATGTGGTGTTATGGGACACCAGGTAGGAACGAAGTTTCTTTCGGATAGTATAAAAGCAACAAAATTTGAATGAAAAAAATGTTGAATTTTAGATATATTTTCTAGTTCTTGATTTTTTTTAATTTTGTTGATTGGTTTTTAATCATGAAAATTGTTGGAGCCGTTTCCGAGATTCAGATCTGGGGGGGCACGGTAGTGCCCCCGCCAAGACGAGCCAAAAAAAAAAAAACGAAAAGCACTACCTATCTTTTCTCGAAGTGCTTCGTCGTTTTTTTGAACCATCATAACTTGGGTTTGGATTACACCAGATAAACAAAATTCTCAGGATATGATGTCAATAGTAGACTTATTAAACATATAAAGTTTCAATTGCATAGCTCTTATACTTTAGATTTTATTGATGTCTAAAAAACCCCGATTTCGTCACTCACTGATGATCATCAAAATTCTTAGAGTACTTCCTGAAGTCCCAGAAAGCTGAAATTTGGTATGTAAGCTAGTATTAGTACACAAACAACAAAAAAATTATAAAACTTGGAACTTTTACCCCCCAACCCCTTAAACTAGGGGGTGGAAGTTTGTATGAGACTTCCGCAAATTTTGATGCTAGAGGTCTGAAAATTGATATAGAAACTCCTTGTTACTGCTTGTTATAAATAATAATAAAAAAGTACATTAAAAAAATCGGTTATTAGTTTATTTCGAAAATTTACATTTTGTAATTTTGGTATTTAAGTTTTGGCGGAGGTCACCGTTTGCATATCAGTTCAACATAAAATCAAAAACAGCGTGCTTAAACCAAATATGGTGAAGATTAGATGATATTTATGGTATAAAATATGTCGGAGGTAAAATGCAACTATAATATTGTCATAAGCAACTTACAAAAAGAAGTGAAATCCCACCAAAAACATTTTCATGTAAAATGTTGCCAAGACGAGATCATATGGCTCGCACTGTCAAAAAGTGATCAGATCTCATGTAGAGCCAAGCTTCTAACTCTACACGCCCTAACTCTACAAGCCCTAACTTCACAAACTCTACACCTTAGACAAAATATGTGGCTTGGCCGTTTCGCTACCGTCACGTGGGCGTAAGGTGAAAAATTTATTCACTGTTTATTATTCTTCTTTTTATTTTTTCTTTAATAGAACTATTGTATAACAGAAAAGTAATAAACAGTGAATAATATAAATTTTTCACCTTAAGCCCACGTGACGGTAGCGAAACGGCCAAGCCACAAATTTTGACTAAGGTGTAGAGTTTGTGAAGTTAGGGCTTGTAGAGTTAGGGCGTGTACAGTTAGAAGCTTGGCTCTACATGAGATCTGATCACTTTTTGACAGTGCGAGCCATATGATCTCGTCTTGGCAACATTTTACATGAAAATGTTTTTGGTGGGATTATATATACAAGAAATTGCTCGTTTAATAGTACAAGATTTTAATTTTTGATTAAAATGCTCTATGACTATAATTTTCTATAATTATGTTGCGTATTACGTATGTACTCTAAATATTAAACTTTATTACATCGTATCGGAAGGACAAAACCCAAAATAGTACTTTGTATTATTGAATAAAATAGGTATTCAATAATATAAAGTTAAAAGTTCAACTCTTCAAACATAATATGGCAAGCCTTGAAAAAGCCTTGAAGCCTTTGAAATTCGGTAATGTTCATTTGTCTCTGTAGACATAGGTAACGTTATTTGTTGAAACATGATTCCTTGAAGAACGTTATTTTGGAACCATTATACCGGTCATAACATAAATAATGTTATATTTAACATTACATTTATCTATAGTTCTATACCGTTACTGTTAATTGCTATAGTTATCTATAAAATCACAAAATTATTACGCTCGTACAATGTATTAAAGAGACAGATTGTAATTTAAGAGTCGTTATTTGTTTTCAAATTATTATTGAACACACCTTCCTTCTTTGGCATTCATATCTGTGTTTAATTTAGAAAACAATAATGGAATATGAAATAAGCTACTTTTCGTTGTTTATTATTTATTTTATTCTAACAATAACTTTGAATATTTTTTTTTGCCACCAAATGAATTACGTACTATAGGTAATAGTCTATTGATGAAATTTAAACACAGATATTAATGTACAAAATGCAGTCTGATCGCTAAATAGTGATTTCTTCCATACAACATTGATTGATCTTAATAGATAGATAATTATGTCAAGAGTTGAAGTAAATAAAAAGGCATTTGCACGTTTAAACAATGTGACCGAGGTATATAAGTATTAACAAATATAAAATTCAGCTGGTACACCCTACTGCTGGGCAAAGGAATCTTTCTTCTTGAAGTAGATGGGTCGGCGCTTAATCCACCACCCTGCTGCACTGTGGGTTGCCGTATATATTCCCTACTATGAGTAACAGTTGCTATCAGGTGTCCATGATAAGAACCAGGATCGACAGCTTAACGTGCTTGCCAAGGTACTGTCGGGAGAC
The DNA here is from genome assembly GCF_905220565.1 of Melitaea cinxia. Lineage (NCBI taxonomy): Eukaryota > Metazoa > Arthropoda > Insecta > Lepidoptera > Nymphalidae > Melitaea > Melitaea cinxia. The sequence goes on from NC_059411.1 coordinate 2,754,257, forward strand.
CCACAAGGATATACACCCAAATCGGAATAAAATATATCTAACATTAAATCCAGTGAAATCACAAGTTATAGTATTGGGCAGTTGGGCTCTTATTTCGAGAATTGACTGGGCTTCTTTACCTCCGGTGCTCATCAATAACACTACCATATAGTAAATGTGTTAAGAATCTTGGCGTTTACATGGACGAGAATATGAACTGGATAACGCAGAAAGAAGAAGTGAGTAGAAAAATGTTTTCAACTTGGCATTCGTTAAGACGCTTACAAGACATGCTACCCTATTTCTACCAAAATTACGCTCGTGTAAACTCTTTTCCTTTCTTATCTCGACTATGCAGATGCGTGCTATCTTGACCTTACTGAGCAACAACTAACAAAACTTGGGAGGCTCCAAATTGTTTGAGAAAATACGATCACATATCCGATTTTCGTAAAAAATTCAAATGCTTTCCAATCCGTTTTCGCCGGAATACTAGAATGCTGTCGCTGCTTTACTATGTACTTAAAAATCCAGGTTTTTAAAGTTCATAGTACGTAAATCTGACAAGGCACTGTGTTCGAATGACTATTCATCATACTGCATTCTACAATAAATTGTTCCTTTACAGTGCAGTCAATAATTTTGTGGAATGCCTTGCCAAATAGTATTAGGGAGGCTAAAACTCTTACCACTTTTAAAAAGTTAATTAAAGATACTTACCTAAATTGTTAGAGCTGAACTCTATTAGAAAATTTAGTTATCTGTGCTGTAAATAATTATTCAATTTTATATTTACCTATGATAAATCATTACCTACTTAATAAATAATGTATATATTTGTGTAGTTATTATTACGATAAAACATAATGTATTTATTTGTGTGTTTATTTATTTATTTTTATGTTTATTATTTATTTATATTATTATTATATTTTTAGACTATAGGATTCATTTTGTTTTGTCTTTTTGATGACCCTACTTTGTTTTGTTTTAAAATCTCCTCTTCCCAAGGTTGTCTGGAAGAAATTGCTTACCTAGCGATAAGACCGCCTTTGTGCATATTATTATTTTGTAAGTTTTTATTTCTTAAGATACCTATGTACTATAACTTTTATGCACAATAAAGTATATTTCTTCTTCTTCTACAAACATAAATATCCATTTCGAGCGGGAATCAAAGCTGGAATCGCCAGTGCTACCAGCATATACATGGCACATGCCCCTGATGAAAGTTCCAAATAAAAAACGATGATTATATGATTGTAGATCTATCTGGATCCAGATAGCCCAGATAAAAACAGATGAAAATTGTATGAAAATTTTGGAACACAACACCTGTTTCAAACACACAATAGTTTACATTAACTTCCCATACAATCATCGTTTTTTATTTAGAATTTTCAGCAGGGGCACTACACCAGAGCGTTGTGATCATGAAAATGAAATTGTAGAAATAGATTACTCTATTATTTATATCTGAAAATGAACTAGGTAAGTATTAATAGATACAAAAATCTGATTGGTTTATATCGGTTTCGTACCAGATTCATCACTTCAGCCTATCGCAGTCCACTGCTGGACATAGGCTTCCCCAAGTTCGCGCCACACATCCCGGTCTTCCGCAATCCTCATCCAGCCTACACCGGTAATCTTACGTAGATCGTCGGTCCAACGGGCCGGAGGATGTCCCACACTGCGTTTGCCAAGACGCGGTCTCCACTCTAGTACCCGTCTACTCCAACGGCCATCGGTCCTGCGACACAGATGACCAGCCCACTGCCACTTCAACTTGCTAATTCTGTGGGCTATGTCGGTTACTTTCGTTCTCTCGCGGATAGTCTCATTTCTAATCTTGTCTTTGAGAGAGACCCCAAGCATAGCCCGTTCCATTGCACGTTGAGCGACTTTAAACTTGTGGACCAGTCCCTTCGTCAGTGTCCACGTCTTGGCTCCGTATGTTAACACAGGCAGGACGCATTACACGAAAACTTTTGTCTTCAAGCATTGCGGAATCTTCGAAGTGAAGACTCGACGGAGTCTGCCAAATGCCGCCCAGCCCAACCGAATCCTCCTATCGGCCTCCTTCTCGAAGTTGTTGCGGCCTAGTTGGATAGTATGGCCTCGTACCAGATTACGGATATTAAAATATTTTGGATTATCTGTTACATTCGGAGGTTTCGGTTATAGATATTAAAGTTTTGAGATATTTCGAAACAAAAGTATAGTCACAAAATTGTAAATAAATTAGAAATGATTAATCGTTATGAAATCATTCAAGGATTTCATTTTTATTTTCACTTATGAGTTACGATTAAGTTATAAAAGATAATATGTATTTGTTTCACCGGCTTAATATAAAAAATACTTACCATGCATTACTTAGACTTCTCAACTGTCCGAAATTATCTGAAACTTTTATATCATTTTCAGTTATACTTACGGATTTTTTTTTATTTTGTATATCCGATTGTTTCATTTACAATTACAAAGCTATAAGAAGACGCCAACCCACCTGACAAATGTCGGATCTGACGAATAAAGCCGCAATGAACGTCTAGTGAATAAATAAAATAGCCGTCAATCCTTATTGTTTATATCTTTATAATGGTTGTTTGTCAATTTAGGAGCTTATGAATTATTTCATTAGACTTATTATTTGGGTTGACAGCAACGACACCTGTCAAATTTCGTCAATTTACGAGGACCTCTGTCCAACGAACACTTGTCATGCTCTCGAGTAGAGGTTAGGGTTTAATGGAAAGGAAAAAGGCGATTTTGTACTACTTGCTTCTTTTAATTTGATTTGCATAGGTATTTATATTAGTGTATGTACCGAACTCATACCAATACTAATTATTTTGAAGGTTTTTTTTTTTGTATACAAGGGTGGCAAACATACGGCGCACCTGATGGTAAGCAGTTACCGTAGCCTATAGAGCAAGGCTGCTCAACCTTTTTAACAGTCTGTCCAAATGAAAGATTCAGACATTTACGACAGATCACTTACAATTCCTATTTTTATATTTCCTTTCAGATCGTGCCTCAATTAAAGCTGAAGTTTTAAATACATAATTTTTACAGTATTATTTAAGCGATGAAACATAACAAATTGATCTTGGCAAATTGTTTTATATTAGTGTAAAAGCCATAGAATAAAAATAATTAAATGTTATCGTATATAGTATATAGTTAGTTAGTTTTTTTTTGTATTTTAACAGTTACAGCACGCAGTTTCGGATTGTCTATGTTATGAAACATTTCAGGGACAAGTACTTTTGCTGAATTTTTTTAAGAGTCCTTATTCATGGAAGAATGGTTGGTAAATATTTTAAATACCTACTATCAGATATTTTTTGTATGTGTTACTAACAAGTAACATAGATCTACCTCAGAAAAAAAATGTACAAATACAAATTTCCGCCTTGAATAAGAATGGATGGGATTAATGCAACTTTCGTCACAATCATAACAACTGCCAAGCTTCCAAAAGTTACCAAAGAAATTTTGAATTTGAAAACTTATAGGCATACTGGGCCAAACTAATTTACTTTAAATCTTTAAAATTAACGTATAAGATTTAAACCACCAATACACCTGAGCCGCACAGAATACTAATAATGTTTTTACGCCAACCCTTTCAAATCTAAAAGGGTCGTAGTTGTCAGTAGACCTTGACAAAATAATGCTCTTTTTGCTCAGCCCGTCTACGTGCTGGATTTTATTTGGGATTAGCCGTGATTTCAGGAATCATAATAAGACTACCTACGTTTTCTTTGTGGCAAAGTATCACGCTTTATAACATTTATAAATGAAAATTGTAACATATAGGTACTTACATTTAACATACGATTAAGAAAAAAATCTTTTTAACCGCATTCATATTATATGCAAGTGTGCAACAAACTTAAACGGTTGTACCTTAAAAAATAAAAAGGCAACAATAAAACCTTAATGGCAACAGTAATCGCGAGGGCCTTCAGCATTGAATACGTGTTTACAGTTACTTTTACGAGGGCGTTTGTACCCGATAAACTTTGAATAGAAATTACTTTTTTAAACGGGTGAAAACGGCCTCAAATATTTAACGATACAAAGAAAGCACTTCGACCTCTCGCTCGAGATAAAATAAATAATCTTTACCTATAAATCGTTTCAATTCAATACTATTTTAAGTTGGAGAATCAGACAAGTAAACAGCCATAGGGATCCTTTTTTTCGAAACGTATTTGAACGCCTGAAAAAGGCGAACACTTATTGAGTGTAGATAACTGCATCGTATATTTAGGTTTCATTATAAAGCTTAGGTTTTCTCAGAATTAAATATTTAGTTTTCTATGCTATATTTTGTTTCCATATTTTCAATATAATAAAAACAATAACTGAATGATAACCCAAGTAGACGTTACTAGCAAGGTATTTTTGAGACTTAATGAACTTAACATTTAACTTTTGAGATTTTTGGTAATGCATTTATTTATCGAAAAATCTATCGCCTATAAATTGGTCTACAAATTATATGCCTGAAAATATAATTATTTAAATGTGATATACCTATGTATAATTTTAACATTTCTTACTTGGTATTCCCAGTTCGTCAATTGTTAAGTTGTCGTCTGGGTTCATTTTGACATCATCAAAGTCTTACAAATTGTGATACACCAAATTCTAAGAAATAAGTTATCACTACAGCAAACACTACATTTCACAGTCTACGAGAGGAATAAAACGGCAATTTTCATAGATTTGCGTTGGCAGGTGTCGCTTAATTGGTTTTTAACGAGGTTTCCCCGAACTAAATGCAACGTCGAATGCTCTTTGAATAGCAAAGGATAAAAGAAATTCAGTTTTTCAGTGAATATCTCGTAGAACGATATTATAATACGGTCGTTACTTCTTATACAATAACTATTATCTATACATTTTTTTTAAATAAAAATGGTTAGTCGAAATTACAACTACAAGCAACGCGTCTTTTATATTTTTTTGTCACTCACTGGGGAGAGCTATGTCCAGCAGTAGATTGCAATAGGCTAAATTAACTGACTGACTGACTGAGTATATTTCTCTAAGTGTGTAATAATAATAAAAGAAATCAAACTTTTACAAAAATTTAAAGAAAATCTGGAAGAGCTTATGTAAATGTATCATTTATACATTTATTTGGCATGCTCATGTACACACTGAGTGCATAAAAGCGGTGCCAAAAGAGTCAGTGATTTATTCCGGTCAAAGTTTAAAGTGTGTTCGAAACTGTGATAAGCTTAAGTTAAATTTTAATTTCACCGTAAGTTGAAAGCTGGGAATTTCAAATATTCGATTTTAGTAAAAGCATATATTATGTTAAGTTTTGATAATTTTTTTTGTTGTAAAAATCAAGAATTTTTGAAATTATATTTAATTTGGCGCATAAGCATTGATATTAGAGAAATTATCTTCACTACTTTGGCATGCTAGATTACCATTCAAATGAATAATAGGATGAAATAGGATCTACTATTGTCATAAATAACCACAAATATGTAGATAGATACAGTAAAATGTACAAATCTAAATGCATAAATATAGTCATGTATTTACTAGTTACTGTACACAAAAGTAGGGTACGAAAAAACATGGTACAAATTATTTTGCAAAATCACAAGGAGTCGTTAAACGATTTTGAGTAATTTTGTAAAAAAAGTTTCTTGAACAAGACAATATAAACTCAAGTTGAACCAAACCTCGCGTTGTATCGTTGCCAAGATCTCGAAAACCGTTTAAAGTGGAATATCATTGCAAATGGCGGCTGGAAGGGTATACATATTCATGAGTTTCAAACAATCGGGTCCCTAAATTAAACGGACACCTGCAGACATCTAGACTTCGATAGAGTTTTCGAACTTTCGCTTTATAATCTTCGGGATAGCCCCGGTTCAAATTGTCTGGTCTATGGTTGAGTGTCTTCTTAATTAAGTCATTGTCTTGGGTAATATAATATTTCGTAAATGTTTTTGTACGTAATAAATTAACAAAAAAAATTGTGCAAACTATAAAGCCGATTCGGCTATTTTGTTTTGCGCTCACAAATGACAATTATAATATATGTATATTTTATATGTATATTAAATAGTGCGCCGTTAAATCGGAAGTAGTAAAATTATATTATATTATAAAAAAAAGTAGCATGACACTATTAACTTTTGAAAAAAATCATAAATAATGATTTGTAATAAGGTTGCATACTAAAATTACAAAAAAAAAAAAAATATTCAAGTAATTTTATAGTAGGCACTTCATAATGTACATATGAATGAACATAATTATATATCCCAATAAGAATCTTCTCATTTTAAAATCGCGTACGAACGTGCTTGCTAGAATATTCTATTCAAAATTCCAGACGGTTTGAAGAAAAAAATCCAAAACGTTCGATCACCTGAACCACAGATTAAATTTCCAAAAAGGTGATAAGATTCAAATGTATGCGACGCCAGTTGTATAATCGGCGGTTTTCAATTAAAAATGTCGCCGCAGACGGACGATGGTGAAATAATTTATTCGTTATGTAGAATCGTAGGTATTTCATTGACAAAGCAAATTTAACTCGAATGAAATCCAAAATCTATTACAAAATCTTGAACGTGTATTATTTTCATTCAAAGTAATAAACAAAAAAAACTAATTGCAATGTTTTTAATTCAGTGAATATTTCTATTTTGAATATATCTAAATTTAATTTATTGTTTTCGTGACACAACCTGTCAGTACAAATTCATTTATCTATAATATAAAAATGAGTCGCTGAATGTGTTGCTAAGCGCAAAACTCGAAAACGGTTGGACCGATTTCGCTAATTCTTTTTTAAAAATACTCCTTGAAGTACGAGGATGATTCTTACGGAGAGAAAAATTCTAAAAAAAAAATTAAAATTTTCTGAAATAGTCTAAAAACAACACTTTTCTATACTCCCATACAAAAGATTTGTGATAATACTTAAAAGTCAATTTGAACTTTAATACCATACGATAAAGTTTGTGTTAGGCGATACGAAGTTCGCCGGGTCAGCTAGTATTAAAAAAAAATTAAAACGATTTATTGGCTATTATAATAATAATAAGAAGAGATGAGAAGTGGATCCTCTATTAAGTTTGGGTACATATATGTACATGAATTTGATCAAAATAATCACAATAATCGATATGAATATGGAATCGAGTCAATATGTATTAAAATTCGACACCAGCAATTTATACTAAGCTAACTCATAAAAGTGAACTTTACAATACAGACTTAGCCTTAAAAGGGAAAAACGTGATACCTTTTATATTAATAAAAAAATATATTTGAAATTTGGTATGTTTAAAAGTTAATTTATTCATTGCAATTTTACATTTTTTTATTACATATAAAAACACATTTTATCAAGTTCGCTTAAAAAAACAACTTGTCGAAAATTCGAGTTGGCGTAGTATAAATAAATTATTGGTGTCATAATACACAATTTGGTATAGTAGAAACACATGGTACAATATTATACAATTAGAAAAGAAACACAATAAAAAAGCGTGTATGTGCAATTCACACACGTCAGAAGGGAAACTTCTCAAAAGTAGCCAAAAAGATTTTTTCACCAAGAAAATAAAATCGCCGACTTAATTCTATTAAACTTCATAAAGTGGATGTGTCTGTGCGTTCAAAGGTGTGTCTGTGGTTTTTCAAACTGACAAGTTATTTTAAATTGTTTTTGAGTACAAAAAATATTGTTACATCAGTAAAATATTAACAAGTTAATAGCTAGGATTATCTGTTTCTGTTCGTCGAATATCTGAACGTTCCATTACATTTAATCCACGAAGTATCCCAGATGTCGCAACAGTCTAGACGATCGCTGATATCGAGAGTAACTAATTTCTAGACACAAACTGTATTATTGAAAAGTGCATTGAATAGAAAATTCAATTAAGTTTTTCAATCAATTTTGTAGATTTTTATATTGCTTTGTTTTATAGTACTTTCTGCTAAACGAAACTAAAATGAAACGAATCAATAGTTTCTTTTTTTAATTTCACAGATTAAAAGATACACAGAGTATGTATGGTACACATAGAGTTAAAAATGAAACATTGGGCTTTAGGTGTAAAAAAATGGTTTTAATTTTGTGAATCTGGGAACCAAATAGAATATCCAAATATAGCTTTACGCAACTTACCCTGCTGAAAGATCGAAATAAAAAACGATGACTGTATGGGAAGTTATTGTAATTGTATGAGAAGTTATTGTAAATTCTATCTGGAATCCAGATAGATCTATCTAGAATCCAGATAGCCCAGATAAAAATATATGAAAATTATATGAAAATTGTATGAAAATGGAATCCTTGTTTCAAACACACAATAGCTTACAATAACTTCCCATACAACCATCGTTTTTTATTTGGAACTTTTGGCAGGGTACCTATTACAATAATTAAACTATGACTTTAACTGTATCTTAAATAAATTTGCTAATAGTTTCATAAAACTACAGCGTACAGCTGACTAGCCACTATGTCATGTCCAGCCTTCAGCATTTCGACTGTAAGCCTGTCATACCCTGCAGCCTTACCTAATCTCATACTTTTCAACACTTTCACTATTTCATCCACGGTTATCTCACTTTCATCACCATTTATACTCTCTTCCATGGAAGGTGCCGTATGTTGTACCTACACTTCCTCTCTTTCGAACAAACTTTACAAATACTCTTTCCATAATAATAATAATAATAATAAACCACTTTATTGCAACTAAAGATAGTATACATAGCAAACCTTAATTCTAGACACATATAGTGCAATGGGCGATCTTATCACTAAATAGCGATCTCTTCCAGATTACCCAACAGAAAAAAGCTAGCAGTGTAACGGGCTTGCGCAATAGTAATAACGTTTAATCAGAATACATATATAAATTTCTACAAACATACATACATATATACACATGCAACTAAAATACAATAAATAAATCATATAAATTTATATATATTTATATACACACATTCATACATATACACAAACACGGGTACATAAATACATACATACAAACACATACATATATACAAACACATACACATATATATACATATACATAAAAATACACATATATAAGCCAATGAATAAACGTACGCGATAGGGAGATGGGTACAAACAGTGGAAACAAGTATGCATAGACATGCTATTTAAGTCATAGTGAGGTAGAAATGCTTCACGCGGTTTTTAAAGACAAAGATAGAAGGAGACTGACGAATTACTGATGGTAGTGCATTCCACAATTTAACAGCCTTTAACGTAAAAGATTTAGAGTACGAACTCGAGTTGTGAATTGGCACACTCAATTTGTTGTCGTTTTGAGAGCGAAGGCATAGATGAAGAGAAGGGTTGCCAAGGAAAGAAAATCGTTCTTTGAGGTATAGCGGTGAAGTAGGATAAAAAAGGATTGTGTAGAGGAGAGACAGAATATGTAGGTTACGTCGATGTTTTATTGGCAGCCATCCAAGCCTTGAGCGATACTGTGATATGTGGTCAAACTTCTTTAAGCTGAATATATATCTTATACAAAGGTTTTGCAGACGGTCGAGTTTATTGATCAGTTCCTCCGACAAGTCTGGATAGCATGCATCCGCATAGTCCAAGATTGGCATCATAAGACTGTTGACTAGCGATATTTTAGTCTTAATAGGTAGGAAATTTTTCCATCTTTTCAGAGAATGAAAAGTTGCGAAAATTTTGCGACTAATTTCAGCAATTTGTGGACGCCAAGAGAGAGAGCTGTCAACAATAACCCCTAGATTTTTTATCACGTTGGAGTAACATACCACGGAGCCATCGAATATAACGTCAGGAAGGTTATAGCGAGCAATCTTTGCTAGTTGTTTAGAAGTACCTAAAATAGAGAACTGTGACTTGCCGGAATTTACAGACAATCCAAACGACCGACTCCAGTTGGTGATAGTGCTCAGGTTAGAATTTAGGGTGTTTATAGCTTCTACAATATTCTCAACAGGCGTTGTCAAATAAACCTGCAAGTCATCAGCGTAAAGATGAAAGGAGATGGAGAGAAGTTCAGTAACAGTGTTTATAAAGATAGAGAATAGTAGTGGAGAGAGCACGCTACCCTGGGGAACCCCAGCACTGAGACGGCAATACGAGGAATCGCAACCTCCGGCACAGATACGCTGTTGACGCCCGAATAGATAAGAATGGAACCATTCTATGACTTCAGCGGATACATTAATGGACTCTAAAATAGCTAGGAGTATGTCGTAATCAACGGTGTTAAATGCATTGCTGAAATCCAGTAATGCTAGTATGGTTACTTGCTTGTTATCCATTCCAAACCGAATGTCGTCGAAAACCTTCGCAAGTGCCGTCACAGTGCTATGGCCGGGTCGGAAACCGGACTGGAAAGGGCTCAAGATATTGTGTTTAGTTAAAAACAAGGTAAGTTGGAAGTGAATGATTCGTTCAAGGATTTTAGATAAGAAAGGAAGTATAGATATAGGTCGATAGTGTGAGGGTAATGAAGGATTGGAGAGTTTAGGGATTGGTATGACATTAGCAAGACGCCAAACACTAGGGAAAGTCTTTGAAGTAAGAGAGAAGTTAAGTATATGACATATTACAGGCATAATCTCTTCTAATACCAACATAGCCATTTTTCTACTTATTCCGTCAGAGCCAACGGCATCAGATGAGATAGCTGATGCGTTCCTTTTAATATCAGATGATGTTATTTGTTCAAATTTAAATGAAGGGTGATTGGGTTTGGTACGGCCTTTGAGGAGAGAAACAGTTTGTGCTTTGTAAGGGTTGGGGATAGAAGAATTGGAAAAGTGGTTGTTGAGGACGTTCAGGTCTATATTGAGGGAAGTTTCATTTTTGGAGTGTCCTAACCCAAGAGAATGAAGGAATCGCCACACCTCTGATGAGCTCTTTTTATTCACAGACAAATGTACATATTGTCTTTGAGCGTCCCTGCACATCTTATTGCATTTATTACGTAAACGCCTGTAATTATTGTGATTTAGTTCAGATGGTTTCAGTTTGTATTTACACTTCGCAGCATTACGTTTGGTCATTAATGCTCTGATATCCTCAGTGAGCCAGGGAGCTGGAAGATGTTTCAATTTTATAGGCCGCAAGGGAGCGTGTTTATCAAAAAGATTAATAAGATGGGAATTAAAGATGTTTAGTTTCTCATCAATAGAAGCAGCATTAAGAACAGCGTCCCAATCAATTGTGTTCAAATCGGTCGTAAAGTTGGAGTTGTTGAAATTTTTGAAAGAACGGCGCATAATGACTGTAGGCTTCATTTTAGGAGGTCGAATCTTATAAGATAAATAAACTAAATCATGGTATGAAAACGCTTCGGCTGAAAGTTGGCCGTGCAAGCAAACAAGGTCTAAAGAAGAGACGATCATGAGGTCAAGAAGTGAAGGAGAGCAGTTAGGGAAAAAATGCGTTGGATTAGTGTGGAGCAGAGAAAGGTTAGAGCTGGTGATTATATGCTTGAGTTGATTAGCACGTGAGTCATCTTTAACCAAGCAGGTGTTAAAATCGCCCATAATAATGGTGTGATCGGCATTAGGAACATAAGTTTCGAGAAAGCTTTCAAAAGTTTGGAAGTAGTTAATTTGGAGTGAGGGAGAATAAAATACTCCTAAGAGTACTTTTAGCTTGCCAAATAATACTTCCAAGAGAATATGTTCTGCGGATTCCGAATAAACTGAAGGAGATTTGCTTAGAATAGAGAAAGGTATGTGACTTCGAAGGTAAATGGCCACGCCACCACCTCCTTTGCCAGTACGATCATTTCTAATAAGGTGAAACCCCGGGAGTGCGAAAGAGGTGGAAGGCAAAGATGGTTTCAAAAAAGACTCAGAAACTAGTATGGCATGGATATTCGGAGCGTCGAAAGTATCTAAAAGATCGGGGTAATGGGCTGGGATGCTCTGTGCGTTAATATGAACGACATTAAAATTTTTATGAAGAGAGGAAAATGTAGCATTAAGTATACTATTCAAAGGCAAAGAAGCACTATGAAAACTATCATTCGAAGATGTGCTTAGGGAACAAAAACTGTTATCATCAGAAATAGCTGTACCGCTAATATTGAGCATTGTATATGCAAGATAATAATAAAAATAGCAATAAGTATGTATATATATATAATTATGCAATCTAAAATGTAAATGTATAAAATCATATAATAAAAAAAAATGTAGTATATATATTAAACGTAAATAATAATAATATTAATAATGTATTAAAGAGAACAATAAAAGTGATAAATAAAATAAATAAATAAATAAAAACAAATAAATAATTTCTCATACCTGCCAGCGTTATAATACAAATCTTAATAATTACAAGTTTTCAACATTACAATACTAAGCAAAATTGAACAAGGAAACTAAATTCCATTACTTTACCATTCTCGCAAAGAAAAATATAAAAAAAAGAAGAAAAAAAAAAAAGGAAATATGGAGTCAGTATAAAATTTAAGATAAAGGTAGTAAAAACAGTAAGCCCAAAAAAGAAAAAAAGAAAATAGGACAACAATAAAAATAAAAACAATAAATAAAATAAAATAAAAATAAAAATTCCATCTCTTTAACACACATTATTCTCCTTTTATAATGCTTCCATCTTGACTCCTGATTGTACTCAGTTCCGAGGTAGAGGTTTTTCCTCTGGCAGTTTTGATGGATTTCCAGAAAAAGTTGATGTTTGACTGGAAATCTTCAGTGAGCCTTCTATCAAAATCATCCTTTCGTTCTTCTTTCTTTCTAGACACAATTTCTTTCTTGCTTCCTTTATCTCGTCATCCGTGCCTTTTGAACTTTTTGGTTATTATAGTTCTTTCTTTCTTTCCTTCTTTTAGCTACCCCGCATACCTCAATAGCAACATTCACGACCCCTTTCTTAATTTTTTCCCACAAATCTTCAATCACACCTATCTCTTCTATGCCTTTAAAACTTTCTTTTAGTTTCTCTACATACTCGTCTTTCTTTTCCTTTTCTTGTAGGTTTTCCACTTTCACTCTGTCCAAAACACTCGTAGGCTTGGCCCTTCGGTGTCGCCACCGTTTAAAGAGGCCACGCATTCGGGCTACGACCAGGAAGTGGTCTGTGTCGAGGCCTACACCGCGGTATGCCCGAGTGTCTAGCACATTCTTTCTCAGTCTTTCATCCACTATTATAAAATCAATCATACTTCTAGACTCACCCTTATCTCTTGCATACAAATGGATCTTTTTGTGGTCAAACATTGTGTTGGCTACGCAAAGATTTCATTCCAAGCATACTTCAAGCAGGCTTCTCCCATTGTCATTCACTCTCTCGTCCCCAAACGTACCCAGAACTCTTTCATATCCATCACGCTTTACTCCAACCCACTCATTAAAGTCCCTTAACATTACGATCCGTTCTCATCTCTCATGCTATCCCGAAATTCCCCTCTCTCCTGTTGGGCTTTTGAAGACCCACCTCCACGTATCTCTGTTGGTACATAGACCCCAAGGATAAACAAGCGGGTGAGTCCAACTTTTAGCCCGATCCAGAGGAGTTACACATTCATGCTCCATCACACATTCAACCATTCGAGAGGAAAGAATCACACCTAATTCCTGACAGCCTCGGCTGATTTGGGGGACCCCCCAACAGTATTTAGAAAATATGAATAATATTTTTTTACCGACAATTATAAAAAATATAAATAATCAAAATTAAAAAAGAATTAAAAAATAATAAAGATAAAATATGAATTAATGATAAAAAATTAGAACTGGCTGTTTAAATTAAAAATAACGAGTGCAATTAGAAAAAAAAAGAAAAAAATAATAATCGATCTGGAAATTGGAAATTGAAGGATTCGTGATCTTTTCGGTCGTTTAGATTCTATATATATCAAAATATATATATATATATATATACAAGAATTGCACGTTTAATAGTTTAAGATATGAATTAAAAGAGCAACCGTTGAAAAGCCAAGCTTTATTATTGCCGGTATTTTGATCTAACAAAACAATATTAAGATGTTTACGCGAAAGGTACCTTTTATTTTCAAATAACTTAAGATTATAAACTTAACATCGAATATTATGAAATCTAATTAACTCGGGCGTAACGCTTTCAAAAGTCGACGAAATTAATTTTTGAACATTAAGTGCACGCGACGGTTGAAATTAAATTTTAATTTGTATAAAATGAAATCTTTATATATTCTTATATAGTTTAATAATAATTAAATTGTATATGAGACAAAGTGGATGATTACCCACAGGAAAACATACATACTAATTCATATATACCTAATAAAGAAAAATATTTAATTTCATAACATGTTAAATTCATTAGGGTCATTTTTTTAATACTTTAAAAGCATAATTTCATAAATGATAATTTGTTTTCTGTAAAGTGAAGATTGGTTCAAAATGCGGTTTTTACCTTATTTCAATAAAAAATACGAACTTAATTGTTAGGTAGTTTTGATTACGAATACTTTCCAAAATTGCTTTATAAGGATTTCCAATACCCAATCCTTATTCTTCGTAGTGACTTATAATTAAATATTTGAAGATCGCACATAAAATACTCCTATACCACTGTCATGGCTTAAAAAAAACTCATACAAAATGGAATCAAGGCTACGTCATTGTGTATGACAGTTCCCAAATTGAAGGTATAGTACTTCGCACCCCTCAATCAGTCCCTTCAGCAAGCGATAAATGCTGTCATTATTCCATATTGTATTTCGTTATAAAAACCGCTTCTTATTGAAATTTTATTTGCTTGTTTGATTTTTTTTATTATTTGCGAACAAGTTCTTTATCCTACACATACACACACAGACGTCACGAAACTTAAAATTTCTAGACCATTGAAAAATTTGAAAAAAGTTAAAACAAATTTTGTGTATGTATAGAAATTAAAGTATCAATAAATATAATTCATTATTTCGTTTTTCGAAAATGGAAACATTTAAATTTCGAATTGAATTGAAAAACAAAAATATTGTTTTTTTTTTTTAATTTTGCCCCTAAAATTTGTGAGGAAAAACTTGACTGGTAACACGTTTTTCATGAAGATTTATCTTATCCCTCCAGATGCAATAATGGGTGTCGAAGTTTACACGGAGGGTGCACAGATTAAAAATAACATTACAACGTTCCTTGGTTCATTCTAGATAATAGGGTTTCAATTATAATTTTACTGCTAAGGGAGAGTCAGATTTTTTATGAATGTTTAACGACGGCTAACATTTACCTTTAGGTTATCTAAATATATAAAAACTTGTCTGATTTATTTAGGTACACGATTGCATGGTTCAGCCGCACATCGATATCGCCCGATCAGCGTTTTACACTGGTTGCACAATTTTTTAGCTACATACATAAAATCAGTTCACACACATCATTATACAGCGCGTTCGTGATTCACTCATAGCAATTGAATATTACGAATTATATCTACATTTTAACTTTTATTTTTATATCTTTTATTTGTCCTCCACAGCACCAAATTAGGTGTAACATACAATAATATTCTAGCTGACACGATGACGATGTCCTATCTTAGATATGAATGTTCAATACAAACTAGAATAAATAAAATAAAGATTAGCGTAAGAAGTTGTTAACTAGTTTGGTAACATTTTAAATTATAAAAATATAACAGAATTTGGTAAAAATAAATATATTGATTTCTTTAATAGTTTAAAATTACCTGAAGATAACATTGATTACATGATAGGCACATGCGACAATCATCATCATCATCATCATCATCATGCCAGCCTATTGCAGTCCACTGCTGGACATAGGCCTCCACAAGTTCGCGCCAAAAATGATGTGAACTCATGTGTGTTGTCCATAGTCACCACACTGGGCAGGCAGGTTGATGACCGCGGGGCTAGCTTTGTCGCACCGAGGACGCTGCTATCTGTCTTCGGCCCGTGTGTTTCAAAGCCAGCGGTATGATGGTTATCCCACCGTCGGTCGGCTTCTTAAGTTCCAAGGTGGTAGTGGAACCTTGTTATCCCTTAGTCGCCTCTTACGACACCAACGGGAAGAGAGGGGGTGACTGTATTCTTTGGTGCCGTAGCCACACATTACCCGTAGCTACCCAGCACATGGGACAAATAGCTTTAAAATTTAAACCTATTAAATATATAATTAAACACGAAAACTTATCATTCACAAACACAAAATGATAAATAAATATATCACTGACTCACTCACTCACTTCAGCCTATCGCAGTCCACTGCTGGACTTAGACCTCCCCATATTAATTTAAAAATTAATAATAATGGCTGATGGATAATTTATTATTGTATAGATTTTATAAAATGAAAATGTAAAATTATTATTAGTTAATAATTATATAAAGGTTCTGTCTTAATTAAAACTAAATTAAAATCTCTTAAGTCGTTAAATTAATTTTAGTTGACAGGTAAATAAATGAGATTATTAGGTCTTAATTTTAGTTTTTTTGTAAAATATTATTTATCCAACAGGGATGGCAAAATTTAAAAAACCGTATAGCCCAAGGTAAACTATGTGGACTTCAATTCACTTTTCGTTCGAAAATTTATCGTTTATTCTGCGATTACATAAAGTGTTTGAAATATAATAAATATCTTTAACAATACATACACGGTACGTGTTCCTAAGATAAGCAATTTAATGATTGTGTTATATATTATTGGAGTTTACTCCTTAAGAATCAATTTTCATATAAGGTATGATAAAAAAATACGGAGCTAAATCTACTGAACGAATGACCTCGTTACGTTTCTCGTAACGCCACAACAACCCTATTGGGTTCCGATAGATGGCGTTGTTTGATTCGTTTATTTACCATTTGATATGGTATTAATATTTTTCTTAGACTAGCCTTTTTTGTGTCTATTTAGACAGTCGATCTGCAGGAGTAAACTCCAGTCGTGCGTCGGAGCTGACACACACTTTTTTTTTGAATATGTATATAATACATTTCAGGGCAGAAATCGAGTCTCCTGAAATCTAACGGCTAATAATAAAATATTTAACAAACCGTTGTTATATCTCGACGATGACTTACTCATAATTATTTTACCAATGATCTTTACGACACATCGAATCGAAACCGTACTATATTAAAATAATGCATATTACCGTCTTATTTAAATAAATATTTATTAAAATTCTGTATTTTTATACAACATAATCAAACAAACAAAAACTACGCAGGAAGTTTTATAACAAACTTTGCTTCGTATAAATTTCCTTCGGTAAGGTAAAAAAGCAATTCACAATCTTGTTTTAACTTGTAAGGTGTCGCGATCGTTTTAATAAAGGAAAAACTGATTTATGGCATCGCAATAGGAATTTTTCGATCCCAGTGATGCAGATATTGGTAATTGCACACTCATCCGGCTAAGAATTTTAGGGGAGGTGAGATTCTTTTGAGAAAATTTATGCGTAGCACCGAGGGCGCTCAATGGAATATTTTTAATAAAGGATATTTTTCATTTCTTAGCGAAACAAATTAATAATTATAATTTGATATAATATTATGATGTTTTATATGTATATAGTGTGGTATATCATGTAATTATAATTATTAACTTTGTCGCGTTCCAAATGTAGGAAATAATTGCAAAATTGCTTATTTCAAAGTCGTTATGTATGTACCCGTATATAAATACTTATATAAATTTATTTACTCACTCAGGACTTACCTTAATTAATAGTTTGATAATATCGATATTTCGACGACGTTGCAGATGTTATAGTTACAATAATATAAAATCTAGTGGATAATTATTAGGTATGTATTTTAAAAATAAGTTCAAAATCAAAAATAGCTTTATTAAAATAGGCTTCTGTGTGTTCTCTACATTTGAATTGTCATTTAAATTTTTTTAAAGTATACATATAATCTAGATATTTAAAGTACAATTTATTTTTAAAAGTAAAGCTACCACCGATTCGGAATGTACATTCTGCAGGAAAAAATCAGCAAGACGCACCGCAGTTACTCTTTTGAAAATAATGTAGGTATAAACCGTGTTTTAGTATGAAATTAGTAATATCTTGCATGAAATACTGTTGAGGAAAGGACAATGTTCCACTTCCAAAAGTTTATTCATGTTATTATCACTCTATGAATTTAGGATGTCTTTTTTGTCTATGGCAGTTTTGTAATAATAATAGTAAAAGTAAGATTTGTAAGTGGTAAATATGTAAATGAAGAATATAAAAAAATAAAAGAAGAAGTGTTTAAAAGATAAAAGCTTTATTACTATTCCTCGTTCCTGCCAAAATCACTAACAGTGGTAGCAGAGCGTGGTTCTCTGCAGTTTCCGGCAATCTATAAAATATCGTCGAACACAACGTGAAAGAACAAAATGGCGTCAGGACAATATGAGTTTAAAATGAAACAGTTTGAAGGAGAAAATTTCGATACGTGGAAATACAGATTGAAAACTATATTAAGAGAGCAGGAATGCTTAGATGCTATAGAAAGTGAGAATTTTGCGATCAAAACAGAAAACATAAAAAAGGAAACAAGAGCAGTAAGCATTTTAGTAAGCTCCATAGCAGACAGTCATATTGAATATATAAAAGACGAGAAAACGGCATATGGGATGCTTAAGATATTAGAAGAAAACTTCATGAAGAAAAATACCAGAAGTAAAATATTTATAAGAAGACAATTAATGGAAATTAAGTTTAATGAAAATGAAAAATTGCAATCACACTTTACACAAATGGAGGAATTGTTTACACAACTCAAAAACGGAGGATCCACCCTGTCAGAGGAAGAAAAGGTGAATTACATCTTACTCAGTATGCCGAAATCTTATGAAGTAATAATAACAACTTTGGAAACTATGACTGATCTTAGTGTCAACTTTGTCAAAGAGAGATTGCTGGGGGAAGAGGAGAAAAGAAAGAAAACAAAATCAGAGGCGACAACAGCTGTCAACAATGCTTTCCTGTGCTACAACTGTGGTTTGCCGGGCCATAAGAAGTTTCAATGCCATAATAGAGGGAGAGGACGTTACGGACCAGCCCGAGGAGGTAATGCAGGATGCGGACAAAAAGGTCAAGAAGGACAATACCTGAATGCAGGACGAGGACGTGGATATGCCAGAGGACGTGGACATGGCAGAGGACGAGGACAATATAGGGGACACTACTATGAAAAGAACCATCACACATTCCTGTCAACATTTGAAGAAGAGGAGGCACCGCTGTGTATTAGTGAGGTGAATGTAAATGAAAGTAACTACACTACATGGTGTGTAGACTCAGGTTGCTCTGATCACTTAACTAATAATAAAAGTTTCTTTATAGATTACATAGAATTAAGTAAACCTAAAATAATTGCAGCAGCTAAAAATGGTATCATGTTACAAGCAATTGGCATAGGTAATATTAATGTAAAATGTTTTGTTGGTAGAAAAGAGTCTTATTTTACTATTAAAAATGTTTATTATGTCCCTGATTTAAGAAAGAACCTATTGTCAGTATCTAAAATAGAAAACCATGGCTTTAGAGTAGAATTTTACAAAGGTAAGATTAGAGTATACAACTATAATAATCTTACCATGATAGGAAATCAAGAAGGTTCACTTTATACAGTCAAATTGTTAATAGATAAACTGGAATGTGACTACACTAATATTGATGATGTTAACTTGTGGCATAGGCGCTTTGGACATTTAGGAATTAAAAATTTAAGTTTATTAAAACAAAATAACATGGTAAATGGATTAGGAGACTTAAAAACAAATAATTATGATACATTGTGTGAACAGTGTGTGACAGGTAAAATGACAAGACAACCATTTAATAGAGAGGGTCATAGGGCGTCCAGGCCTTTAGAATTAGTGCATACAGATGTGTGTGGGCCAATTAACCCACCAACAAGAAATGGATATCGCTATTTTATAACCTTTATTGATGATTATACTCATTTTGTAATGATATACCTATTAAATAATAAAAGTGAAGTTTTTAGTAAATTCAAACAATATTATTATTATGTTACAAACCATTTTAATAGGAACATCTTAAAACTTAGATCAGATAACGGTAAGGAATATGTAAATAAAGAATTTCAAGATTTTTGTTATTACAAAGGAATTAAATTGGAGTACACGGTCCCATATAATCCAGAAATGAATGGGGTAGCAGAGAGAATGAATAGAACGTTGTTGGAAAAGACCAGAACAATTTTATTAGATTCAACTTTAGGAAAAGAGTTTTGGGGAGATGCTGTATTGTACTCAGCATATGTTAGTAACCGAAGTCCATCAGCAGACAGGTACCATACTGCAAGTGAACTCTGGGAAGGAAGAAAACCGAATGTGTCAAACATGAGAGTATTTGGAAGTTTAGCATATAATTATGTACCAAAAGAGTGCAGACAGAAGCTTGATAACACTGGACGTAAGATGATTATGATCGGATATGCTCCAGCAGGTTACATACTCTTCGATCCTGAAACACAAAAGGAAGTACATGCAAGAAATGTGATATTCGATGAAAAACCTAAAGAAAAATATGTACCAAGAATTTACTTACCTTACCAAGATGTAGAAGAAAAAGATGAAGCACCGGAAGAAAGAAAAAAATCACCTGAAAAGAAACAAGAAGAAGGTAAGAGAATAACAGAGAAGAATACAGAAGATAACACACAAGAGAAACAGAATAAAGAGTCATGCAGTGAAGAAAACACAGAAGTTTATGAAGATGCAGTGCAAAAATTAGAAGACCGACAGGTTGAAAAGGAGCTAGCAAGCAGGGAGAGACCTAGAAGAAATATTAGAAAACCTAAATGGCAAACAGATTACCAGTTAGATGATGATGAAGATACAGGAGATATATTATATGCTTTACTTACGATTCATTCTGACGCACCACAACATTTTGAAGAGATACAGAACAGAGAAGATAAACAGCAATGGGAAAATGCTATATCAGAAGAAATGAAAGTCCTACAAGAGAGTGAAACATGGAAGATAGTACCTAAACCAGAGAATAATAAGTTAATAGATACCAAGTGGATATTTACTAGAAAAGATATTGGAGACAAGGAAATATGTAAAGCAAGGTTAGTAGTAAGAGGATTCCAGCAAAAAGAAAATTTAGAAAACATTTACTCACCGGTTTTGAAACTGCAAACATTGAGAGTGTTGTTGTCAGTAGCAGCACACAGAGACTATAATATTCATCAAATGGATGTCAAAGGAGCTTTTCTTTATGGTAGGATAGATGAAGATGTATACTTAAAGCCCCCTCAGGGATTAAATATACCAGATGGTCATGTATTAAAACTAAATAAGTCACTATACGGATTAAAGAAATCTCCTAAATATTGGTATGAGAAATTTAACGAAGTTATAACTACTTATGGTTTTGAAAGATCTAATAATGATTATTGTTTATATTATAAGAAAGATATATACTTATTAATATATGTTGATGATTTGTTAATCTTTGGACCTAACAATAAAGAAATAGAAAAAATAAAAAGATATTTGTCAGAAAAATTTAGAATGAAAGATATGGGAAGTAATAATTTAACTTATTTGGGAATTTCTATATTAAAACAAAATGGACAGATCTATCTGAATCAAACTAAGTATTTACAAAATGTTCTAAAGAAATATGGTATGCAAAATTGTAAGGGCATTGACACACCTATGGATCCTAATTTACAACTAGACATAAACACTGACATAGACATGACGTTAGCAAACAATTGTAGATCACTCATAGGATCTTTAATGTATTGTATGGTTAGCACTAGACCTGATTTAGCTACAGCTGTTTCATACTTAAGCAGATTTCAAGGAAAACCTAGTGTAAAACTTGTAAAAGCTTTAAAGCGAGTTCTGAGATACATAAAACAAACAGTTAATTATCAGTTAACTTATACCAATTGTAATGTTAATAATAATAATACTCTAGTAGGATATGCTGATTCTGATTTTGCTAGAAGCATGGACAGAAAGTCTACTAGTGGTTATGTTTTTAAACTTTATGGTAATACTATTTCTTGGAAGTCTAAAAAACAAAATATTGTGACATTAAGTACTACTGAGGCTGAGTTAGTTGCTTTGTGTGAAAGTTGTGTAGAGTCTTGCTGGTTAATAAAATTACTTAAAGATGTAGATGTTAACTTGAAACATGTAACTATTTTTGAAGATAATCAGAGCACTATAAAGACTGTTAATAATCCTGATCAGAAACGTCTCAAACATATTGATATAAAATACAATTTTATTAAGGAAAAGGTAGAACAGGGACTCATTAAGGTAATTTATATTTCTACAAATAATCAGTTAGCAGATTTAATGACAAAGCCTCTAACCACTCATCATTTTAGAAAGTTTGTTACTTTGTTGGGTTTGGAAGATTGTAACATTGAGGGAGAGTGTTGAGGAAAGGACAATGTTCCACTTCCAAAAGTTTATTCATGTTATTATCACTCTATGAATTTAGGATGTCTTTTTTGTCTATGGCAGTTTTGTAATAATAATAGTAAAAGTAAGATTTGTAAGTGGTAAATATGTAAATGAAGAATATAAAAAATAAAAGAAGAAGTGTTTAAAAGATAAAAGCTTTATTACTATTCCTCGTTCCTGCCAAAATCACTAACAAATACAAAATGTGAAATAGTATTTAAGTATTTTCATAATGATAATCATATATCATTCAAGCGTTAAAAATTTATTGCTTGGAGACACTTAACTTTAATAACCACCAAATGTATTTTAATAAGTATTAACTGAAAAAAATAATTGTAAACAGTATTTAAATTATAGTATTTTCCAGATAAAATCTTCGAGAGCGAAACTATGTTTGTGTATGTCAACAAAATTACGGCTTTAATTGCTATATCACACTTATACAAGCCAAGCATTCTGTACGTCAATATTGGGTAGGCAAAGTGACGTGGAGTTGTCGTCGGAGCTTGCCTCGGTTTGCTTAACGCGCTGCCTACGGGTATGGTATGTGCCAACAGAATAACTTACACAGCGTGCTTTTTATTCAGTTAATATTTTAATAGTTTATTTAATGATCGATATAAAAAACGTGGCGTTATTTTATCGATTACATGAAATTTTATCGATTATTATGAAATATAATTGAATTTTTAAATATAGTTATATTAAATAGTAAAATGACGATTTATAGGTGCTTCTGGAGCTAACTTGAGTGAAGAGATATTTATTTCGATTTGATTTTTCATTTTGAATACTTAATTGTGCACATTATAAAAATTAATTTTACAAGATTAGCAACTAATGTGCAAAGTCGGTATTATCACTAAAAGTAATTCCTTACTTTCTTTGGAAAATTAAAAGATTTGGTCCATTCGTTCTCAGATTAAATAGGAAAAAGTTCACTATAGACCAGAGGAGTCAAAGTTAATTTTGCAGAGGGCCATATATTAAATTTAGAATGTATAGGCGGGCCAGATTCTAATAAAAAATAATGTAGTGTGTGCATTTTAAAACTTCCGTAGAGGAATCGAGTGAAGTCATGATTCTTCTTTCTGTGACATATTACGATCGCAGCCCGTATCTTCGACATGCCTGCTATAGACATTTTGTGTGTCTCCTAAAATATAAATAGCAACAGCACTCATCGAAATAATACAACACCGAATGTAAATATTATTTATTTTATATTCTGTAGTTATATTCTAAAATTGTCTGTACATCTCCTTGCTCACATTAATTCTATTTTTTCTTTTGAATAATTCTATAGAAAACTAGTTAAAATTAACAAATAAAATCGTTACTTATAACACAAACATCCTGTTTATGTAGGCACACGCCTACGTCAATATCAAATGCCATGCGATGTCGTTGTTGACACGACGCGTGCCGAACATTGCTCGCTTGAACCCTAATTAAGTGAAGGCTTCGATCAACTTTGATTGCCAAGTATTTAAACTGCACGTAATTGTGGGTATACCTTTACGAGATAAGTCTACATAAACACCCCAATAGTTAAGTTATTAGTTCATTATTTATTTCAAGAAAATTTATCTGTTGTAATATATATTCGAGACGAGCCAGTGAATGAAAACTTGAGGTCACCCAAAAAATTGGTACTTATTCGTGCTACTACTTTAAAATTTATCCTATGTCCTATAGGGCTGAAAGGATTCAAATTGATTATAAGTATGATAGCTTTGATTATATAGACGTATATATAATCAAAGTATGATAGTAAAGAAATACGTCATAAAACATTCTTTCGAGACGTATCTCGGTAGATGTTGGGAGACAATTATATAAATGGTAATCTGCAAGTTGGTTAAGTCTCTGAAAGAAATGAAAGAAAGAATTTTGGACCCAGCATATGTGCATAATTATATATGTATACTAGTAGTCGCCCAGATGTCGAAATTCCATAATTAAAAATTTAAATTAAAGAATAGTTTATAAGTTTTCAAATTAACTACACTTTGACAATCAACAAAAGAGTAAGTATAATTTGTGTGTGTGTGTGTGTGTGAGTGCGTTGTGACAAATACATGGTAGTGTGTTTGTTGGTTGTGTAATGTTTTTTTATTGATTTAATAATATATTTTTATGCATAATAAAAAATATATTAGCATTCTGCGCTCCTTCTCTATATAAATTATAAGTGTACGAAATTTCATACCTCTCCGTCTGCGCAATTTTCGTAAAAAGGGGTACAAAATGTTTGATTCACGTATTAATATATAAATTTATCTACGGTTTTAAAATATTTTTAGCGTTTCGATACTATGTTTATTTTTATTTTATCAGTATTATCTTGATTAAACATGACAATTTGTTTGTATCTTGATATATTTTATATAAAAATAATAATATAATGTGTATTTCATGTCTACACATTTAGATAATGATAATTTCGTTCATAATAGTTGTGAAGAGTCTGGGAAAATATTTGAAAAACTTGTAAATAATAACAAACGAAAATCCATTGAAATTTTGTAAAGAACAAAAATTTCTTTCCCCTTTGACAAGCTGTTTTTAAACGGCGAAATAAAACACCGTCAACCAAACTCTGATTTTGACATTTATAAATTGACGGAGCCCATATTGTGCGTGTCACCTGTACGCAGATAAAACATAAAGTCACTCGTTATAGCTCGTGCAATGGATATTAGATCTTATACTTGCAAGACTCCAGCAAATATTAATCCTTGAAGACGCGAAGGTGACTTTTCTGTTCATGGGAATAAGGGATCTGTGTGGTTCACTTTAAAATTGACATTAAATTTTAAAGAGCTTTCGAGTTCGACTAGAATGTTCCCCTCGATTGAAGTGGGGTCATTTTGCAGAGATTTTCCTGTCAAGCGTTCTCCCCTTAAAGTTACCAGTTATTTATGGTTTAGGATTTCGTTATTATAAACTCGGGTCGAGTTCAACGTCAGATTTAAAACGAACGCAATATAAGGGAGCCGTTAGATGCATCAGCGAGTTCTAATTGTATTGGCTTAAATAACTTGCGTGAGCATAATGAAGGGGTGAATTAGTTAGGAGTTTTAGAAATTCATACCTATATCGTTAAAACTATGGTAGAAATGTAGTTTGAAAGTATTAATTATCTGTATCTATCTTTTAGAAAAGGAAATCGTAAAGTTTGTTCTTTATTAAAAAAAATAACAATGATCAAAGTGACAAATTAATTTTACTGTGCCTTAATTTACTTCTTATTGAATTTTTAAAAATACTTTAACGTTGACGCAACAATTAGCTCTTACTTTATGTTTACGCTGTGGATAAAACTACTGACTGGTGGTCAAGCAGTTGTGAGTTTGATTCCCGCACATGATAAATATTTGTATAGGTATTTTATATACTTTTTTCGTAGCCTGAAACCTTGATTCGTATCATAAGTGTGATGCGTTTTTTGTTTAGTTAAACCGTGGTATCAACTGATCTTATTAGGAGTTTTTGAAATAATTATCATTTTTATATTAATTTATTTATTTTAGTACTAAATAAAATTTTATTGTTTAATATCGTGAATCTTCGGAGCAGATGGATTCCAGTAATATTTCTGATATACTTTGTCCCAAAATTTCCATTCTTTTTCAAAAAGATTCTTTCTTAGCTCCAATTTTCTGTTGATTGCTAAGTAATTTTGTTCTTCATTTGTATAAGGTAGCCATGGGAAGGTTATGAGAGATGTTTCATATTTAGTTGGATTGCTGTAAATAAGGCAATAGAATAATAAGAAACAGAAACAATTGCTATCATCTTAGCAATAACAGCACAGAAATAATGGAATGATGGAATGTGTGATATTTATTTAATATAACAAAAATAGTATGTTTAAAAGTTACGTAATGTTAACTGTGTGTCGCTGAACTCCCCTCCCCCTCTCTGGTTACCTTACTAACAGAAACAGAACACTGCTTGATAGCATATTATTTAGCTGTGATCATTTCTTAGGTCGAGATACTTCCTCAGTCAGGCTGCTCTAGATTTTGTGCCGGATATTTCCTGCTCTGCTGTACCTCGGTTAAGTATAGGAATTAGTTAAAATAGTGAAGTACTTACCCGTACTTAGCAAAGTCAGTCCACATCATAGTCATTCTTTCCCTCGTGTCTAAATCTTTATAAGTGTTTGTATATCCAAAAAAGTCTAGAATATAGGCTGTTTGATCTCTGTGGCTTGCACCTTTAAGTCTGTCCTTGTAATTATGTTCTATATTCAAACCACCAACATAAGAAAACTCGTAAAGATATATCGGTTTTTTTGTTAATTGTGCACGTATTTTAGCTGATCTCATAATACTGTACTTGAACATTGAATCAGAGAAGTAATTTACGTACCCATGTAAAGAATTGGCATTTATCTCTTTACCTTCGAAGTAAAATTGTTTGATTTCCTTAATGAAATCATTTTTAGATTTTTCGCTATCAAACTTCAAGTCCGCGGGTAGGAATTGAGCAAAGTCGTCATTCATTTCTTCTCTCCATTCGCCAAACTTAATAGTTCTACTAATACCTTCCATGTTTGAGAAGCCAGTTACAACTGAAATATCTTTATTAAAACCTTTTTTCATTAACTCCAAAGGTGATTCCGTTATAATTGGTTCTATTCCTTCAATTTCATTTTCAATGCAAGGAGCGAAACCAAAAGTACTATTTTTCAAGTAGTAATTTAAACTTTTTTCTGCCAAATCTTTGACTGTAGCATTTAAATAAAATTCTGTTAACCCCTCCAAGGTATCTGTACCATTGTATCCAAGAGATAGGGCTATGTTTTTAGCTGTAGCTATAGGATTACGATTTATCACAAAAGGTGACAGTACAGAACCACTTTCTAAAATTATTTTATTGAATAAACCACTAGATGCTTTCGACAAAGAATGTAGCTCAGCCATTGACGCCCCTACACTAAACCCAGCCAGCGTAACTTGATTAGGGTCACCACCAAAACGTTTGATATTTTTGTTTATCCATCGTAAAGCAGCTAGCTGGTCTTTTAGACCAGCGTTCCCGGGTATTTCTTTATTGCCGAGACAAGCAAATCCTAAAGCGCCTATTCTATAATTAAAGCTAACTGTTATAACATCGTGTCTGGCTAAATAAAAGAAATGGGCCATATTTCCTCCTCCACCGGAGAATGCACCGCTATGTATGTAAACGACTACGGGTAATAGATTGTCTTCTGAAGCTACCAGGGGTACGAGTAAGTTTATAAGAAGGCAATCTTCATCGCCATCAACCATGACATCATAGTCACTGGAATAATAGCATTGCTGACATACTGTTGACCTATCAGTGGCTTCAAATACTCCATCCCAAGGTTTAGGAGGCAGGGGAGCCTGTGAATGGAATTTTAAAGACATTATTTATACAAAAAATATGAGGTGCAAAATCTATAAGTGCATATTCTTATTGACCTATAACATTCTCTTCTCTACTTTCTAAGATTAGCTTAGCAACAATGAACTTAAAATAAATTAATGTTTTGTTCATGTATGGATAAAAAAAAATAAAGAATATACACTATTCTATCTGATTCTGTAGTAGATTTATATTTGTTTATTTCTTGATTATAAATAAATTAGTTTTATAATTAAAATATTTTGGGATGTAATTCTGAATATAGCATTATATGTTTCGTATTATTTTCTCTTTGAGAAAAAGTTTTGCCTAGCAGTGGGACAGTACAGAACAAATGATAAAAACGTAAAATATACCTGAAATTTGTCCCGTCCTGTAGGTACAGAAGCGTATGGTATTCCATAGAATCGATAAAAATCACCGTCCCAATATTTATCACCCTTCACGATACCCTCTTCCAAAACGACTGTTTTAAATTCTTCCTCATCACAATAAATACTATTTGCAAGTATAAATAATACGACAGCTCGCCACATTTTCTTAAACTCAACTGATTACTTGATAATGATAATATTACGATAATTATAGGTTGGCAGATTATCGATGATTTGGTCAAAGCGAAGTTGAACACGTAATATTTAAGTAATCTTTTTCTTATCTTTAATGTAGTAGTTGGGCTTATGAATTACTGTACATTAATTTTCATTACATTCTATAATAGCTATGGCAAGTAAACTTACCCGGATGTCAAGTTTCATATTTTTAATTTTTTTGATTTTATTTTTTAAAGATAGTCCTTAGAAGTGAAAATACCAAAATTCGATAAGGATTGGTTCGTAGTACAATAAAGATAAAAAATTTGTTTTATTTAATCCATTGTTCTTAGAACCTACTTTAATCTTCTACTCAAAAGAGTGTAGCAGTAATTAATAATTATGTTTGCAAAAAGACCGACTTTAATTTAACCCTTAATTACTCGCATAAAGAAAATTACATTACTGCTCGCATGGGGTCACAGATGGGATCAGAGATGGTCACACATGATGACATGATGATGACAAATAGTATGAGTAGTTTTTAATATATTTTGAAATATTTAAGTAAATAAAACTATTTTATTATTAATGTGCTTTGTTTATTTTATAATATCTATAAGTAATAACATGAATTACTAACTAATTATACAAAAACAAGTTAAACGAAAATTATTATCAATAATCAACAATTTGTACTTAGGTATACTGAGATCATAGTAAATACTCGTATTTTTAGGAACTCTCCGAATCACTCTCGTTACACTGTTGACAGTATATGTCGGAATGATCATAGCAAACAAATCTTGTACATTTCTTGCATTTTGTTGGTACTTTGCGATCGCATTTCCTCGGGCAGCTGTTGCAACGTCCACGTTTTGCAGTGGTTGGCGAGACGCGATTTTCCAACTCATGCACTTCCATCAGACGTTTTTTTAACTTGTTAGGAGTTGCTCTGACTTCAAGTCATCGTTTTTGGTTATTATGAATAAGTTCAACAGACAATTGCCGTAAGAAATTACGCCTCATTTGAGTATGTGATTATTCGGTATTTACTCGATGTACAATGAGTGAATTTATGCCTGAAACATTTATCAGGTGGAAGGAAATGGCTAACGGCCACCGTTTGGTTCACCTCCCTGCGTTGAATGTACCACACAAGTGATTATTGCTGTACATTCCTCCATTAGTGCTGTTTTAAAATGTTATTATTTCAGGTTTCTGCTTGTCAGTTGAGGCTGGGTCGATATGAGTTACATGATGCATAAAAGATAACAACACAACAGCTTTATTTGGTTTTTGAAAATAAGAAACCTAACCCTCCAACTTCTTCATCGTCAGAACCTCCTTCATCCTCTACCAACCATTGCGCAATTTCCTGTTCTCTCCTATCTATGACTAACTCTGACAAAAAGACAAAACTCGTAGTAAAACGGATTTTTTTGATAATTTCATTGTATAAAGATATAAAAAACATATTTATAACAAACATTTATTCACTGAACATACAATAATACAAATATAATGCATTTTTCACAAAAAAAATACATAAAATAAAAAACTTACCTCTTCCAAAAAAGTAACGTAATTACTCTTTTTTTTTTTATGACAAATAGGCAGGCATTTGACTACAATCTCACCTGATGTTAAGTGACGATGCGGTCGAAGGTGAAGCATGCCTGCCTAATAACAGCCTATTCACTCTGGCCTTGAAGGCACCCAGATTGTATCGTTCGGGAAACACAGACGCGGGCAACGAGTTCCATTCCTTAGCTGTGCGCATCAGGAAAGTAGAGCCAAAGCGTTTTGTGCGCGTAGGTGGCATCTGGTAGGTGACATAAGGATGGAACGATCGACCGCGCCTAGTGTCCCGATGGCGGAAGGTTGTTGGGGGAATTAGATCGTGTAATTCCTTCGCACACTCACCGAAATAAATTTTGTAGAACACCGACAGACGAGCTACCCTACGTCGATGATCGAGACTCTGCAACTTGGTGTCTGTCAGAGTAGGGTCACCTATGAGTCTCTTAGCTCGTTTTTCCACCGAGTCCAAAGTTGCCAGTTGGTATTTGGCGGATCCATCCCAAAGATGGCAGCAATACTCCATACAAGATCGAACTTGTGCTTGGTATAGTTGAAGCAGCTGTTCTGGAGTGAAGTATCGCCTGACCTTAGAGAGAATACTTAGTTTTTTTGCTGCAGTTTTTGCTTTGGACTCGATGTGTTGCCCAAAGTTCAGATTGGACGATAGCTCAACACCGAGGAGCTGTAGGGAGTCGGTAATTGAAAGTTCACCACTGAAGAGTGCAGCGACGCATCCTTCCACTCCTGTGACTTGGTTGCTGGTAAAATGCAAACTTAGACGCGCGTTACGAAGCTAGCGAGGGCGCGGGGGAAATCGGGCCGAGCCAAGTGCTTCATTTTTTAATCCGAAAATGCTTTGACCCCATGCGAGTAATTAAGGGTTAACATCAAAAAGTTATACAGCGTAGGTAATCAAAATAATAGTCAATTAAATATTAAGGACAATTCAAAAATAACTCGTTAGATCTTAATCAAATTTGAAACTACAGAATCAGCAACAGATTTTGATTAAAAAAAGAATAATCAAAGTCGGTACACAGAGTAAAAAGTTATGAGGATTACCTCACATATAAAAAATACAATCAAATTGATAAACTCTTCCTATTTTAGAAGTCGGTTTAAAATGTAGATAAAACTGACTTGTTAGGCTATTATAAAGTATTTAGATTCCGCTTTCAGACTAAAAATCTGCTTAGAAATAACTGCAGTACGGAAATCTTCGTATGGGATGGAATTATTGTTACTTAGTTGGTTTTTATGTCTAATCGAAGTGTTTCCATAAATCTCAGAAATATATGCAGAAAATTCACCAGGTGGAGGGTGTTCGGAAAACAAAGTTTCCAATGACGTTATTACTCTTAGCGTGGTTTAAAGAAAATTTAAATACGAAAAAGTTTCGAAACTTTGGGTCATTTCCTTGCAGTGCTTTTATCTTTAGCCCCCAAGCTTTGAATTTCAAGATGGTCGTTCGAGTTTGTTTCGAGAGCTTTGTCTACAAAGAGAATACAAAGTTGTAAATAGGTCCTCTATATTTCTAAGGACAGAAAATTTAAATTTTTCATAGGATCGTTGTGAATTTAATTTATGCGCTGAGTCACTTTTTTCACCGTCTTGTCTTTGTTCGCTTGAAAGAGTTGTTTAATTAAAGTAAGTTATATTTATTTTATATGCTCGCAAACAAAAAAAAACAGACTTCAATTACATCGACGAGTAAAATTACTAAAATTAATTACGTAGGTAGACGAAAAAATTGTCAAGTAAATAAGCATTATTAAATTGTCAAGTTAATAAGGTTACTTAAAAAGTAGTCAGCATATATCAATCAAATTTAAATGGAACCACAAGATAAGCACTATTTTTGATGAAAATAAGAATCATTAAAATCGGTACAATCAGTAAAAAGCTGTGAGGTATAACACAACGTTGGTCGACGAAAAAATAGTCAAGTAAATACACATTATTAGATATAACTCGAAAAGTACTTGTCAGATCTCATTCAAATTTTGTTGATGATCAATAAAATGGGTCATCCTTAATTGATCTATTCCCAGTTGGGTTTCTCCAGTCCTTTACAAGCTGCAAGTTAGACTCAGTTTTGAGTATTGTCGTCTTGTGACATCGATGTAGTTACATCAACTGATTTTGTATTAAAGGTCCAAGGTTTGGTGTCTAGTCATAAAAACGTATTTCTTAATATGAATATCAGTGTTATGATTATTTTAGGATCCACAAATTTTATCCTTTTAGTGTTCATTAAGTGCACGTGTTTTTTTATCGATGGGTCGTGAATTTCGATACCCCAATACATTGTGTTTGTATCACAAAAATAAGGGTAGAATAAAATTATTTTTATGACAAAGATACATAAAAAGACAGATATTTTTTGGTAAAATCGCAAAGCCATAATAATAATAAAAAATAAAATATATACTTTATTGTACACCAAAATATAAACAAACAGTAGTAATTACAACAAAAAGATGTACAAAGGCGATCTTATCGCTGAAGAGCGATTTCTTCCAGATAACCTTTGGGCACAGGACATGATATAGTAGCGACGGATAGGAAGTGTACAATATCCTTAAGGATGAATAAAAAAAAAAATAGTGTATAATAGATTCCTTAATTCATACACATACACATACAAGTACAAATATCCATACATAAATAATCAAAATAGTATTAATATACGTGTATAATTGTAAAAGTTGTATTATAATATGATATTCTTTAGTGTCCGCCACGGACGTCCAAGCGGAGTTTTGATGTTTTTACACTTTCAGACTTAATATTTATTATTTTTGTTTGCGATTCAATATAATATTTAATTTACTTAGATATTTGTGAGATACACAGCTGTTGTGGTGTAATGGTGTGAGTAGTCGCCCCGAAGGCGTTGATCGTAGGTTGGGTTCAAATAGACTTAGTCTATGTAGGTCCTTGTGGTTTTCCCCATCGTACCTCATAGAACACGTGAAGACATTATGAAGTTCTTGATTATTATCACAGATACGCAATGATGAATGTTACTCATGTTAAAGTAATCCGCCAACTCGATGTAGGTATGTAGGTTACAGATTGGTTAATTAACTTCTAACCCTTGGATAATTCAAGAAAAGAAAGAAAAATCGTGAAAACGAGACATTTACAGGCTGATTTATAGGATATAAAAGCGAAATATTTTACAGATGAAAATATCGTATCGTAAGGTGTAATGATACGCCTGGCTCTTCACACTGAATATATTTGGTTTAGTTCGCACGTGTATACCTGAGCGTAAAATATGTTATCCTCTGCCACAACTCACTGTTGTGAAGTGTTTAGTTTCAAACGGGCTTTGCGAAACAGTTACCTACACCGTGCTTTCTAAAATTCATATTTTTAAAAACACATTTTCGAAATTAACGTGTTAATGTTGGTAGAACATGTTGTTCTTGAAATTATGTTTAGTATTTTAAGTTGTTCTGTGAAATAAAATAATAGCTTTTAGATGATGATGAAAAAAAATCTTTTTTATCATACATCGCAACAAAAGTTAATAGTAACATCAATAAACGTGAAATTAAGAAAAATATGCCTAATGGTAGTCTATATAATGGAGTCAATAATAACTCCAAGATCTTTTTAGTTTATACTAAAACGCTTTCTACAGAAAGTTAATACATTACAATTTTTTAAATTTATAAATAAATAGTTTACTGAACAATATTTTCTAACTCGATCTAGATAAGATTTAACGCCAATACAAATTACGTCCGATGAACAAGTTTTAGTAGACGGTTGGACCACAACATCCTTAAGAGTCAGTCACTTTCGCACAGCAATCAGTACACCACCTCTTAGTTTTTTATTTCGAGATTTATAATCGCGATCACAATGGTACACTGAATATTCAGATATTAAATAATTTTTATTATTATTCAGTAGTCAAAGAGCTCGGAATCACACACCGGGCAAGAACCATGTTTCAGTCAGGCAAATAACATCGTATTCGACATTAAGCACATGGGAAAAAAAGCAAGTGGTTTTTGAACGAAGTTCACGAACATTTTGATAATATACAAGAATTTTAGAATCCATTAGAACAATAAAGAAACAAATAAATAACGTATATGCATTAAAACTACATTTTTTTAATTAAAATACTGTCCAGAGAATTATCCATTAAAAATAGTAATATACTAAAAAATATATTAATAAAATACATCCCATTGGTCCTAAAGTAAAATAGTACTTCCCAATAATTAATTAAATAAATATGGAAATTGAGTAAAAAGACAAAAAAATATCTTTTATGCTAAGCTAGAGCCCTGTGCAGGAACAATCGACAGATAAAGTTAAAAAAATAATAAAATTAAATCAATTCTTCCTCTCTCAATCAAAATAAATGACCAAAAATATAATAATATAAAATAACATAAATGTATACATTACCAATACCTATTACATCTTTTTAAAATCTTTTTCGGTCTGACTATGCAGTACAAAATTCGTGTCATTTTTACGTGCCATTATCAAACAGTATTTAATCCATAGATATCTATAGTTTTTATGTCGAGCTAGCTCCTTTGTTTTCCGAAGAAGCATTTTATTGGAACTAGTTAGGTGGTAATTAAACTATATACGATTGCTGTTACCCAAAAAACATATGTCACTGCATATTATGTTCTTCATCGTAAAAGTCATCTTTTTTATATCGACACAAAAAGCGAATAACGATTGATCTGGGTTTTTTCGAATCGTTATTCTTAGGACTAACTCTGGTGACCAAATCAATATCCGTTTCGACAAAAGTGCTAATATTTATGACCTTGGAAATGTTGCTAATAACATTCAGTAAGTTTTCATTCTTTGTTTCCGGGACTCCAACAATCTCGATATTCGAACGAAATGCCCATTGTTTCTTTTTATTTATTTCTAGTGATGACACTTTGCAAGTCTAAGCAGTCAGACTTAACAGCTTTTAAAAATTTAATTTTCTCTTCAACACATTCCACCCTTTTGGTGACATGATCATATTTATCCTCCTGCCCAGCGTGGTGACTATGGTCAAAGCACATAAGTTCATGCCATTTTTGGCGGCCTATTTATGGAGGCCTATGTACAGAAACAAAGGGCGACAAATGAAACGTTGGGACGATGACCTGAAGAAGGTGGCTGGTCCAGTGTGGATGAGAATAGCGAGAGACAGATCAATGTGGAAAAAATTAGAGGAGGCCTATGTCGAAGGACAAGCTGTTTGAAACCGATTGTCGATAACAAACTAATATAAAAATCTTAATTTTTCTATAAATTGTGGAACAGTAATAAAGGCTTATTTATTTATTTATTTTATGTCCAGCAGTGGACTGAATTAAGCTGAAGCGATGATGATGATGATGTTGATGATATATAAAGAAAATTTGAAAACAATAATTCTTATACGTAAAAAATATTTATGTGTAATATAAATCTAGAGAAAAAACGACACCTTAATTTACGATATGCGATTATTTAATGCCCAAAGTTTGTCCTAGACTTTGCGACCGAGAAAGGTTTTGTATGTTTTGTCAGAGTTGATAGGGGTTGAAGTCAAATTTGCTTAGCTTTACCTGAAGTTTGTTTGTTCGGAACTTGCCTATCTAGTTTTATTTAGTGCCCACTGGTACACATAAAGACCAGGTACAAAGGCTTAGTACAAAACATGACAAAATAAGTTTAGTAACATTTTACAAGCTTTAAAACTATTATCATTATCAAGTAACTTTATGTCACATGGTGAGAAATAAATTCTGATATGAATAACTGAAGTTACTAGAGATGTATGTAGAAGTATAGAATTTAATAAATTTGTTATAGTTTTTTTTTTTCGAAATGATTTTATATTGAAACTAAAGTTTTAGAAAAAATAATTGGAAAGGCAGAGCAGAGCAGAGCGGTCGTGACTGTCACAGAGGATATGCTCAGGGGGTAATAAGCACTATGAGTTTCTATTTAATTGCTATCTTTTGATTTTATTTGGTCTTTGGGTCTTTAAGCATATTTTTTTTTGTTAAGGTAACTTATAGACTATTTTATTTATAACCGATCACACAGACAGATTTTAAATTTCGAAAAGCTAGACTGACGCTGAAGGTGTAATTCTATCCCGTTATTTTTTTTTTTGTATTTTTTCTATTACCTGTATAGTTTGTGGTGTCTATTCCTTGCAGAAAAAGACTATTGATGATTTTTTTATGTTTATAATGTGTGATTACTCTTACACGTTACTTGTTTGTCTATTTTATAGTTGGCTTAAGATATTTTTACTTTTTTGATAAATTCCACGCGGGCGAAGTCGCGGGCACAGCTAATTAATTCATATATTTTATAGTTTTGTACACAGGCCGTTTCTAACTAGTTTGATAACGGCGCTCTCTAATTTACGAATTAAAGTAGAAAAATGGGATACTAATGACATGTACCCAAAAATGTTTTTTACCATTTGTTGATTGAATTGATTATCTCTAAGAATGTAACTTAGATCGTAGTTTTAGAGATGTGATTTATCTCTTTTTAAAACAAATTTTTTTGCTTATTGTTATTTTTACCCGACTGCCAAGGAAGGGTTATGTTTTTCGCGCGTATCTTGTATGTATGTAATATTCTTTACTACCTCATATTTCCAGAACCACTGAACAGATTTACATAATTGAGGTATCGTTAGGTTTGTCTTAGCTGTCCAAGTGTTCTTAGATAGGTGACATTAAAAAAAATCAAACATGGCGGCTGCGCGAAGCCATTGTATTTAATGAAAAAAAATATTTTTTCTCGAATACTACAATATGGGTATCAAATTGAAGGGCACAATACAAGGATTTTAAAAAGGTATATCATGATTATTATTACCGTAATACTAATACATAAATACAATATTAAAGTTTAAAAAATGTGGACTTTGCTCTTTCCCACGCCTATACCATGTCAAACTCGCCTCCTAGGCGACGATCAACTTTGGGGCTGACTTTGTGTGCATATTGAATTTTTATCTTGTTCCAGCTTTTGCAGTTGATTTTCTATTAGTTATTATTGTTCAAAATGGTTTTTACCTATTCTTAGGTTGGGTAGTGTTGGTTATTTTGACAGGAACGAGGAATAATAATAAAGCTTTTATCTTTTAAACACTTTTTCTTTTATTTTTATATTCTTCATTTACATATTTACCACTTACAAATCTTACCTTTACTACTATCATTACTA
The DNA here is from genome assembly GCF_905220565.1 of Melitaea cinxia. Lineage (NCBI taxonomy): Eukaryota > Metazoa > Arthropoda > Insecta > Lepidoptera > Nymphalidae > Melitaea > Melitaea cinxia. The sequence goes on from NC_059411.1 coordinate 2,791,456, forward strand.
CAAAAACTGCCATAGACAAAAAAGACATCCTAAATTCATAGTTAATAACATGAAAAAACTTTTGGAAGTGGAACATTGTCCTTTTCTCAACACTCTCCCTCAATGTTACAATCTTCCAAACCCAACAAAGTAACAGACTTTCTAAAATGATGAGTGGTTAGAGGCTTTGTCATTAAATCTGCTAACTGATTATTTGTAGAAATATAAATTACCTTAATGAGTCCCTGTTCTACCTTTTCCTTAATAAAATTGTATTTTATATCAATATGTTTGAGACGTTTCTGATCAGGATTATTAACAATCTTTATAGTGCTCTGATTATCTTCAAAAATAGTTACATGTTTCAAGTTAACATCTACATCTTTAAGTAATTTCATTAACCAGCAAGACTCTACACAACTTTCACACAAAACAACTAACTCAGCCTCAGTAGTACTTAATGTCACAATATTTTGTTTTTTAGACTTCCAAGAAATAGTATTACCATAAAGTTTAAAAACATAACCACTAGTAGACTTTCTGTCCATGCTTCTAGCAAAATCAGAATCAGCATATCCTACTAGAGTATTATTATTATTAACATTACAATTGGTATAAGTTAACTGATAATTAACTGTTTGTTTTATGTATCTAAGAACTCGCTTTAAAGCTTTTACAAGTTTTACACTAGGTTTTCCTTGAAATCTGCTTAAGTATGAAACAGCTGTAGCTAAATCAGGTCTAGTGCTAACCATACAATACATTAAAGATCCTATGAGTGATCTACAATAGTTTTCTAACGTCATGTCTATGTCAGTGTTTATGTCTAGTTGTAAATTAGGATCCATAGGTGTGTCAATGCCCTTACAATTTTGCATACCATATTTCTTTAGAACATTTTGTAAATACTTAGTTTGATTCAGATAGATCTGTCCATTTTGTTTTAATATAGAAATTCCCAAATAAGTTAAATTATTACTTCCCATATCTTTCATTCTAAATTTTTCTGACAAATATCTTTTTATTTTTTCTATTTCTTTATTGTTAGGTCCAAAGATTAACAAATCATCATCATATATTAATAAGTATATATCTTTCTTATAATATAAACAATAATCATTATTAGATCTTTCAAAACCATAAGTAGTTATAACTTCGTTAAATTTCTCATACCAATATTTAGGAGATTTCTTTAATCCGTATAGTGACTTATTTAGTTTTAATACATGACCATCTGGTATATTTAATCCCTGAGGGGGCTTCAAGTATACGTCTTCATCTATCCTACCATAAAGAAAAGCTCCTTTGACATCCATTTGATGAATATTATAGTCTCTGTGTGCTGCTACTGACAACAACACTCTCAATGTTTGCAGTTTCAAAACCGGTGAGTAAATGTTTTCTAAATTTTCTTTTTGCTGGAATCCTCTTACTACCAACCTTGCTTTACATATTTCCTTGTCTCCAATATCTTTTCTAGTAAATATCCACTTGGTATCTATTAACTTATTATTCTCTGGTTTAGGTACTATCTTCCATGTTTCACTCTCTTGTAGGACTTTCATTTCTTCTGATATAGCATTTTCCCATTGCTGTTTATCTTCTCTGTTCTGTATCTCTTCAAAATGTTGTGGTGCGTCAGAATGAATCGTAAGTAAAGCATATAATATATCTCCTGTATCTTCATTATCATCTAACTGGTAATCTGTTTGCCATTTAGGTTTTCTAATATTTCTTCTAGGTCTCTCCCTGCTTGCTAGCTCCTTTTCAACCTGTCGGTCTTCTAATTTTTGCACTGCATCTTCATAAACTTCTGTGTTTTCTTCACTGCATGACTCTTTATTCTGTTTCTCTTGTGTGTTATCTTCTGTATTCTTCTCTGTTATTCTCTTACCTTCTTCTTTTTTCTTTTCAGGTGATTTTTTTCTTTCTTCCGGTGCTTCATCTTTTTCTTCTACATCTTGGTAAGGTAAGTAAATTCTTGGTACATATTTTTCTTTAGGTTTTTCATCGAATATCACATTTCTTGCATGTACTTCCTTTTGTGTTTCAGGATCGAAGAGTATGTAACCTGCTGGAGCATATCCGATCATAATCATCTTACGTCCAGTGTTATCAAGCTTCTGTCTGCACTCTTTTGGTACATAATTATATGCTAAACTTCCAAATACTCTCATGTTTGACACATTCGGTTTTCTTCCTTCCCAGAGTTCACTTGCAGTATGGTACCTGTCTGCTGATGGACTTCGGTTACTAACATATGCTGAGTACAATACAGCATCTCCCCAAAACTCTTTTCCTAAAGTTGAATCTAATAAAATTGTTCTGGTCTTTTCCAACAACGTTCTATTCATTCTCTCTGCTACCCCATTCATTTCTGGATTATATGGGACCGTGTACTCCAATTTAATTCCTTTGTAATAACAAAAATCTTGAAATTCTTTATTTACATATTCCTTACCGTTATCTGATCTAAGTTTTAAGATGTTCCTATTAAAATGGTTTGTAACATAATAATAATATTGTTTGAATTTACTAAAAACTTCACTTTTATTATTTAATAGGTATATCATTACAAAATGAGTATAATCATCAATAAAGGTTATAAAATAGCGATATCCATTTCTTGTTGGTGGGTTAATTGGCCCACACACATCTGTATGCACTAATTCTAAAGGCCTGGACGCCCTATGACCCTCTCTATTAAATGGTTGTCTTGTCATTTTACCTGTCAAACACTGTTCACACAATGTATCATAATTATTTGTTTTTAAGTCACCTAATCCATTTACCATGTTATTTTGTTTTAATAAACTTAAATTTTTAATTCCTAAATGTCCAAAGCGCCTATGCCACAAGTTAACATCATCAATATTAGTGTAGTCACATTCCAGTTTATCTATTAACAATTTGACTGTATAAAGTGAACCTTCTTGATTTCCTATCATGGTAAGATTATTATAGTTGTATACTCTAATCTTACCTTTGTAAAATTCTACTCTAAAGCCATGGTTTTCTATTTTAGATACTGACAATAGGTTCTTTCTTAAATCAGGGACATAATAAACATTTTTAATAGTAAAATAAGACTCTTTTCTACCAACAAAACATTTTACATTAATATTACCTATGCCAATTGCTTGTAACATGATACCATTTTTAGCTGCTGCAATTATTTTAGGTTTACTTAATTCTATGTAATCTATAAAGAAACTTTTATTATTAGTTAAGTGATCAGAGCAACCTGAGTCTACACACCATGTAGTGTAGTTACTTTCATTTACATTCACCTCACTAATACACAGCGGTGCCTCCTCTTCTTCAAATGTTGACAGGAATGTGTGATGGTTCTTTTCATAGTAGTGTCCCCTATATTGTCCTCGTCCTCTGCCATGTCCACGTCCTCTGGCATATCCACGTCCTCGTCCTGCATTCAGGTATTGTCCTTCTTGACCTTTTTGTCCGCATCCTGCATTACCTCCTCGGGCTGGTCCGTAACGTCCTCTCCCTCTATTATGGCATTGAAACTTCTTATGGCCCGGCAAACCACAGTTGTAGCACAGGAAAGCATTGTTGACAGCTGTTGTCGCCTCTGATTTTGTTTTCTTTCTTTTCTCCTCTTCCCCCAGCAATCTCTCTTTGACAAAGTTGACACTAAGATCAGTCATAGTTTCCAAAGTTGTTATTATTACTTCATAAGATTTCGGCATACTAAGTAAGATGTAATTCACCTTTTCTTCCTCTGACAGGGTGGATCCTCCGTTTTTGAGTTGTGTAAACAATTCCTCCATTTGTGTAAAGTGTGATTGCAATTTTTCATTTTCATTAAACTTAATTTCCATTAATTGTCTTCTTATAAATATTTTACTTCTGGTATTTTTCTTCATGAAGTTTTCTTCTAATATCTTAAGCATCCCATATGCCGTTTTCTCGTCTTTTATATATTCAATATGACTGTCTGCTATAGAGCTTACTAAAATGCTTACTGCTCTTGTTTCCTTTTTTATGTTTTCTGTTTTGATCGCAAAATTCTCACTTTCTATAGCATCTAAGCATTCCTGCTCTCTTAATATAGTTTTCAATCTGTATTTCCACGTATCGAAATTTTCTCCTTCAAACTGTTTCATTTTAAACTCATATTGTCCTGACGCCATTTTGTTCTTTCACGTTGTGTTCGACGATATTTTATAGATTGCCGGAAACTGCAGAGAACCACGCTCTGCTACCACTGTTGGTTATTTTGACAGGAACGAGGAATAATAATAAAGCTTTTATCTTTTAAACACTTTTTCTTTTATTTTTATATTCTTCATTTACATATTTACCACTTACAAATCTTACCTTTACTACTATCATTACTACAAAAACTGCCATAGACAAAAAAGACATCCTAAATTCATAGTTAATAACATGAAAAAACTTTTGGAAGTGGAACATTGTCCTTTTCTCAACAGGTAGAACAACAATATATTAAGATGGTCACTCACATTTAGATTTGTAAGTGAACTGAATCAAACTTGGTGCTTTTGTGATAACATTCGGGCGATGCTTACCATAAGTAGCTTATTTATGGAAAAAAATGAATAACATTGGGGTGTTTGAATTTTATTATAAAAAAAAATGTACAGTTGACTTATCAATAGATAGGTAATAAGGTGCATATGGAAACTTATTCGGTGAGAAGTGATATAAATAAAAATAAAATACTTTCAGATATTTATACATTTCTATGTTGTTCTCAAAACTTTATTTACTCTTTGTGAATTTGTCTGTAAGCGTCATTTTAAGCGATAAGTTAAATCATTACTCTTCGAAGATCAAAATAATTACCAATAAACTGAAGGAATGAGAGAACCAAGTTTAAAGGAAAGAAAAGAAAGAGGTATAACAGCATAATGTAAAAAAAATTAATGCTTTGGACATTGGGATAGTGGAATACATCTGTTGGTTTTCAGGTCTCTAACATTAGGGACGTTACAAAAGCAATCAGGTATGCCACAAGCCGCAGGGCCTTCCATGTTGTGTACCGTAGGATTGTCACAAGATGGTTCAGCTTTCTGAGGGCAGTATAGGACTGAGTGTTCGCCAGCTGGGCATTTTTCTGTAACGAAACAAAAAATAAATTACCAAGCAAAATGTTAAGTTAAAATGTGAAAAAAAAATACAAAGTACATCGGCCGTATTGAATTTTTTGCGTTAATAAAATATTTTTTATAGAGCTAAAAGTTTATATATACACAAGATGAATATAAAACAAGTGGTAAAATGTGTAAGATAATTAGTTAGTGTAAGAATGTTTTGACGATATTTGAATAAACTACGAAACTGAGACTTAATGTAATATATAAAATCTGATATATAAAATTCAGGTGTTACAGTGTTGGAAGCCAAACTCCTCCGAAACGGTTTGAGCGATTCTTATGAAAATTTTTGTGCGTTTCATTTTTATTTTATTATAATTTGACATTTAAAAATACACAACACCCTAAATTTTTATAATATACATGGCGAAACAACGTTTGCTGGGTCAGCTAGAACATGTAGCATCATACACACATACACACACAAAACATGGTCACATGATGATGACCATGACCAATGAAGTCTACATCATTACCCTGAACACAGACATAAGCGCAATATTTAATTGCAAGAGAAAGACTTCGCACAAATACAAACTGAAATACAAACACATTAACACACATACAAAAATACACACTTTTTAAATCACAGATTTTTTTATATTACATTTAAAATAGAACTTACTTGTTTGTATATGTTGTCCTTGAACAATCACAACAGCGAAAAACAGGATAAATGTAAAGAAAATGGCTTTCATATTGATATTTTTAAATTAATACTTAAAATACACTACAACAGTGTCAACAAAACTGATTTAAAATGCATTGTACACTTCTTATATACTAATTGAAATCTTATAAAACGTAGGGGAAGAACAAGAAGTGGTAAATCGTGAAGTACCGTGAATAACGAGGTCAGGAATTAGTCACGAAATCTTAGATTGTTTTCTATATTTTATATAAATAATAATAGAGATTTATGTGTTATACAATACTATTAATGGATTAGGCTCTAATCCTTCTCCTACACGGAGAAAGAGGTCTATGCCCAGCAGTGGGAAGGCTGCATCTTGCCAATAAATGGGAAGATTTGTGAGGATGAAAGGATAGATGGATATTTGTTATTTTTGTACTGATTGTAAAAAAAAAACAAAATTTGGTACTTAGCTGGAGATTAAACATAATATATAGTATATTACTCGTATAAAATAACTAGCACCCGCCCTGGCTACCCAGGGGTTTAATGCTGATACTAAACACTATCTACAGCAAAGACATGTTAGAAACCTCTAAAATTATCAGTGTTCTCCACTATATTATTGTATTATACATATAAATCTACCTCTTGAATCACTCTATCTATTAAAAAAACGGCATCAAAATCCGTTGCGTAGTTTTAAAGATCTAAGCATACAGATACCGGGAAGTATTACATGGTTTTCTTTGTTATTTCCTTATTCTTTTTTAACGGACTTCCAAAAAAGGTGGAGGTTCTCAATTCGACTGTATTTTTTACCCTACGTAGGATATAATAAACCCGACTAACCACATCAGATTTTATACTTCCTTAATCTTTTCTCACAAACTTGTAATATATGGTGTCCCATATTTTTACCCTAGATACAAATTATCATAAACTAAAGAACCTTTAGTTACCATATTTACCATAATACACATATTTCACTTTTATAACTATGATATCAAAAATTTGTTGAAGCGTGATAATGGCACGACTGTTTACTTTATAATACTTTTACAATGTAGCCTTTATGTATGTAAATATCCGCCTGATAATAAGCTTACGTGAGCTCTGTATTTATCAGTCACTCTCAACAGATTTTTGTCAAGGTATTTCCAGCTGCACCTTACTTCAATTTAGCTGTTATTCCCTATCTTTAAGGTTTTTTTTTAGGATTTATTTGTTTTGTGGAAAATTTTATCGATTAATAAGTATAAAATATTCATTAACTTTATGTCAGAGGTCAATGAGTTCAGTGAAGAAGTTTAATTTATTTATTTTATTTTGAATCAAACAATCTGATGCAATTTTAATATTTTGTAACTAATTCCTAACGTAATCTTTGTTTACAATTTTCCTCATCGCGTATTTCCCCTTATGTCTGATAAAAAATATTTTAATATATAAGAAATATACTAATGTATTATAAATCTATTGTGTTGACACATTTGTAGTATATTATATACGAGGGGTGATCCAAAAGTAATGATAATCGGTTACTTCAGGTCCGCATAAAAATCCAAAAAAAAATATTTTTTGCTTGCTTATATACTCACTACGTCAGCCTAAAAAAATCATATAAATAGATCACGATTTCCGGGAGATACATTCATTTGAATACGAACTGTCAAAGAGATAACATCAACATGGAGAAAAACGAAATTAGAGCTGTCATCAAGTACCTCTGTTTGAAAAAAATGTCTTCAAAAGACATACACAGTGACTTAGTGGAAACATTGGGGGACTCTGCTCCTCCATATTCTACAGTTGCACGCTGGGCCAAGGAGTTTAAACTGGGCAGAACATCCACTGAAGATGAACATCGCGAAGGACGCCCATCCACGTCCCTCACTGAAGACAACGTGAAAAAAGTCGAAGATGTTGTGTTGGCAGATCGAAGAGTGACCATCAGGTATGAAGCTGAGGTCACAGGGATCTCATATGGCAGCGTTCAAAGAATCCTTGCGAACGAGTTGCATATGAAAAAGGTCTCTGCGCGTTGGGTGCCCAGAATGTTAACCGACGAGCAAAAGAAAAATCGAATTGACATTTCGAGGGTCAATCTCCAAAAGTTCCAAGCAGATCAAGAAAATTTTTTGTTCCGTTTTGTGACTATGGACAAGACCTGGATCCTTCATTTTGATCCTGAAACGAAACAACAATCGATGACTTGGAAGCGAGCCTCCTCACCGACGCCAAAGAAATTCAAAGTTTCAAGTTCGGCGGAAAAGGTTATGGTATCTGTTTTTTGGGACGCTCAAGGCATAATTATGGTGGAATATTTGGAAAAGGGAGCCACTATTACGGGCTCTTACTACGCAGACCAAATAAGAAGATTACGGGAGGCTATTAAGGAAAAAAGACGCGGCAAACTGCGAGCTGGAGTGCTGTTTCACCAAGACAATGCACCGGCTCACAAAGCCGCAGTTGCGATGGCTGCCATTCAAGAAACGGGATTCGAACTGCTCGAACACCCTCCCTATTCACCAGATCTAGCTCCTAGTTATTTCTACCTCTTTCCTCGGCTCAAGGAACGCCTCCGAGGCAAGAAATTCGAAGACGATAGCGAAGTAATGGCCGCTGTTGAAGCGTTTTGGGAGGGTCAAAAAAAAAGAATTTTTTTCAAACGGAATCCTGGGTTTAGAAAAAAGATGGACTAAATGTATTGATTTGTTAGGAGACTATGTAGAAAAATAAATTATTATTTTAACTTTAATTACCGTGTTTTATTTTATTATCATGACTTTTGGATCACCCCTCGTACTAGCTACGCTTGCGTCTTCGTCCGCGTGGAATACACCTCTTTAAGTGACTTTACATGTTCAACGTGATTCCTTAAATTGACTTAACTTTTTTATTTATGAACCGATTGACATGAACAAAAAAACACTAAATGTTAAGCTAAGCATGCCACAATATATTAGTAAAAACCACATCTAAATCAAGTAAGTCATTTCAGAGATTAGTGAGACATGCACAAAAACACAGAGAAACAGACAATCATTGCTATGGGTGGTATTTGCGTTGATATAGATCCCAATATTTTTTCTCATTTATCTTAAATGTACATTCAGCGACCCGTTACATTTTTATTATATGTACCTATTGATAAAAGCGGTTTTCTTTAAATTTGTCCTGACGTTCGGTTGTGATTGTTCAAGGACAATAACATAACAACATAACAATACACTTTATTGTACACCAATACAGAAATAATACATATCTGATTTATTTTAACAGAGCATCACAAGGTACAAAGGGTGGCCTTATCGCTGAAAAGCGATCTCTACCAGGCAACCTAGCGACATTTATACCAACAAGTAAGTTGTGTGCCGTGTTTGTGTTTTTTGTTTAGTTCTGTGTATGTATATGCGCTAATTTTACACTGATTTGTGACAGAATTTCTATTAAGATCTACGATTTTATTTTTGTGTTACCCACACATTAGGAATTCTAAACATTTTTGAATATCATATCAAAAATCGGTCCGACACGGTCAGTCGGAGACGCGGGTTCGAACCCCGCTGGAGCGGTCAATTTTTGATATGATATTCAAAAATGTTTAGAATTCCTAATGTCTATTAAGTTCAATTAAAGCATCTCTACATTTTAGCTGTTAGCTGGAATCAAATCAATGAACATTTGATTGTTCGTACTATCTTATCTTAATAATCTGGGTTTGTTGCATACTACAATATTACATAGTATAATACAAAGTCGCATTCCGCTGTCTGTATGCTTAGATCTTTAAAACTACGCATCGGAACTTGATGCGGTTTTCTTCAGTAAATAGAGTGATTCCAGAGGAAGGTTTATATATATGTAGTATTTATTTATTTATTTATTTATTTATTTACGTATTTATATATACATACAGTGCTGTGTGGCTACGGCACTAAAGAATTTAGCCACCCCCTCTCTTCCCGTGGGTGTCGTAAGAGGCGACTAAGGGATAACAAGGTTCCACAACCATCTTGGAACTTAAGAAGCCGACCGATGGCGGGATAGCCATCCAACTGCTGGCTTTTGAAATACACAGGCCGAAGACGGGCAGCAGCGTCTTTGGTGCGACAAAGCCAGTACTGCGGTCACCAACCCGCCTGCCCAGCGTGGTGATTATGGGCAAAACACATGAGTTCACGTTATTTTTGACGTAAACTTGTGGAGGCCTATGTCCAGCAGTGGACTGTATAGGCTGTAATGATGATAATGATGATATACATACATATTTTTATTTCAGCAGTAACAATGCCATTAAACCCTTATTGGGTTTGTCTTGGCATATTATATAATAGGAAGGTTTATATGTATTATTCATAATATATTAGAGGAACAGTGATAGTTTTTGCAACCGTGCGAAGCCGATGCGGGTCACTAGTAATGTATACTTGATATTTTATCTTAATGTAAAAGTGTAAATAAGTATGATTAATTAAAAAAAAAGTTTACAGTAAAATTAATTTAAATGCCTTTTTAACTCACGCTCACTGGAACTCTCTTCTGACTATCGGAACCAATATTTTAAGCATTAAACTTGCATTTTTGAATATCATATCAAAAATTGACTGCTCCAGCGGGGATTGAACCTGTGTCTCCGACTGATAATTTTTGATATGATATTCAAAAATGTTTAGAATTCCTAATGTGTGGGTAACACAAAAATAAAAATCGTACATATTAAACTTGCATTTATAAGGATAAAATACAATGTATACCTATACTTAACAAATGATTCTAATTGCCCTCCCGAATTAAATAAGAGAGTATTAATTATACAGGATAACAAACCTTGGATAACAGATAAGAAGCTAAGTGTAATCAAGGGTAAGTCATTAGTTCAACATATTTCAGTCGTTATTTTAATGAAACACTTGTATTTCTGTAAGATTTATTTGGTATTTACTCTTCTCAGTTTAAGCATTGGTACGAAAAGGTAAAAACAACTTTTAAGCACCCTTAGTATAAAAAATTTATACCATTATATGACTACACTACTAGTATGGTTTTACTTGCCTTAATGTTTATGGTTACTTGTGCTATAGCTACAACTGAGGTAGGGCACAGCAGGAATTTCCTGCTCAAAATATGGAGCAGCCCGACTGGAGTAGTACCTCGACCTTACAGAAGATCACAGCTAAATAATACTGCTTTCAAGCAGTATTGTGTTCCTGTTGATGAGTAAGGTGACCAGAGCTCCTGGGGGATTGGGGATTGGGTCGGCAACGCGCTTGCGATGCTTCTGGCATTGCAGGCGTCTATAAGCTACGGTAATCTCTTACCATCAGGTGAGCTGTACGCTTGTTTGCCGAACTAGTGATAAAAAAAAAATCTCTATCTTGTAGGTTACAAGCTGCCTCAATAGAGAGGTATTTTTTTATACAACTAATCAGGTATCGTTTAACATAGAATGAGCCGTATGCTTGTTTGCCGACCGAGTTGTAAAAAAAAAGAGTTCATTTAACCAAAAAAATTGCAATAAAGATACTTAACTACAAAGGAATGCGGTTCATTTTCGCATCAAGTTTATATAAATATACGAGCGGAAACTGTACGTGTGTAAAAATTGCATAATTCAATCATAGCAAGAATACATTATACCTTAAGACGAGATTGTTTGTAATAAGAAATGTCCGCCAGAAATAAACCAATTCAATTAATAAATGCTAAAAATCATTTTCGGGTACATGACATTTGGATCGCATTTTCCTATCTTCATTCATAAATTAGAGCGCCTCCGCCGGGAAATTACAGGTTCAAATTAATTAGGAACGGCCTGTAAATTTGTACAAAGCAATGAAATATATTTATTAAACTGGAATAGGCACAATTATTTTAGATGAAAATGGCAAAATAATGTGGCAATGGTTAATCCATTACGACATCCCAAAAATTTTAAGTGAAAATGCTACAGAGACAAATTTATGATAGACGTATACGTAACTATTAAAATTTGAAAATTATTAGTTTGTAACAGATTTGCTATAAAATTATTATTTTATTAATTATATTATTATAACATGTTAACAAAAATGTTAAAACAAAAAAAAAATCAGGTCGTTGAAAAACTTTTATAAATACTATTATGTATCTTTCAAGTGCTAGTATACCCACAAGAGAAAAAATTTCCATAGACAAAAATGAAATAAACATTTTTATGACTAAGCATATGCAAAATATAAATGGGAATAAAGCCGACAAATTTAACACTTATTGAACAGAAAAAAAAATCTTAAAATACTTGTAAACAAGTATTCTAATTACCAAAAAATAAAATTCTGTCAAAAAAGGCATAAACAAACGTGTTTAATTATACATGTTGAATGCAATTAATTATGTTTTAATCTTCTTAAAATTTAGTTCTAAAAAACAAAAATCTAGAAAAAAAAAAGAAAAAAATATCATGTATCGTGGGTAAAAAATCTTTTGTGTGCGGTTTTAAATCGTACTTGAACCTTTTGAAATTAGAACAAGTTTTAATGGGGAAAAAGTTATTTACGAGTATTTATGCAAGGAGGAAAAAACAATTTTTAACCAATGAAATTTAAGTATAAACGGCTATTTCCCTAGTTTCTATTAACTAACATTATATCTATGTATATTAGTCATAATTAATTATTTTTTTATAAATATTTAAGTAAGTGTATAAAATTATTATTTTGCTCGCAAACAGAAATAACTGACTTCCATTTACATCGAAAAGTAGGTAGTTAAAAAAATAATCAATTTAATATCTATTTTTTTTTTCATACAACTAGTTCGGCAAACAAGCGTACTGCCAACAAGATCTGTAGATCTTTGTTGTATTTTATTTGAAGTTTACGCTATTTTTTTTAAGAAAACAGCGGGAAGTCGCTGGATTCAGAAGGCGCAGGACCGGATGGAGTGGCGAACATTAGGGGAGGCCTTTGTCCATTAGTGGACTGTTAAAGACTGATGGGTGGATGGTGGATGATTTATCACTACCGAACTTGTGTTTATTTAAGAAATAATTTAAATAATGATATCCGATGCTGTGTGAATGTCGGTATAAAAACTACTAAGTCTCATTTCAATCGGTTCAATACTTTTTGCGAGAAAGTTTAGTAATTACAATATTAGTAAGATTTAAGCGATGTTGTTAACAAATAATTGTGTTTGCTCGCAAACGAAAAAAAAAACCGACTTCAATTACATCGACGAGTAATACAACGTAGATCGACGAAAAAATAGTCAAGTAACTACTCGTTATCAAAGATTACTCAAACCTACATAACCTACATTAAAAAAAAATACAGTCGAATTGAGAACCTCCTCCTTTTTTGGAAGTCGGTTAAAAAGAGGCTTTGCAGAGTAGTTTTTAATCGATCCAGTAAATAAAGAGATAAGAGCATTTGATAAAATAGATAACTTTATCACACGGTGGTAACTTTGAGATAATTTGCAAAAGGTCGGTATCAGATTATCGTCAATATACTATTGCTGATTGGCTAGTCTTTAGATTAAGAGCCGTCGAAGTTTTTGTCATGAAATTATACCGATAAACGGTAAAATTTTGAAGTTAGATAGATTAGGCTTATTTTTTTTATTCGATGACTCTTAATCTAAAGACTTATCTGGCTGATTTCCTATAGACCAAAAATAGCAGGAAACATCATGCTCAAAATTTGGAGAAGTCCGACTGGGGACCTTACAGAAGAACACAACCACATAATTACTGGTCGTAGTTTTGTACTGATTTTCAGGTATCTATTAACTACGGTATACTTACCATCAAATGAACCGGATGCTTGTCTACTAACCTACTAATATAAAAAGGCTTTCAAGATAGAAATAAACTTGAACACAGATTAAGTTATAATTTTGCGTAGACTAGGAATTACAACTGATTTTAACCCCACCGTATTCCAAATCTCGTTTATATACTCAATTTAAATTTTTACTAAATATACTCAATATTTATATACAAATATGTAACATTTTACGGCCAGGCTGTTAGTGACTAATTCAATATGCCTGCTACATGGCTTCGTTTATTATAATCATGTTTATGTAAATCGAATAAGCCGTTTGAATACGAGTATGTATTTCGATTCTGAAAATATTAAACAGATATGTAGAAATAAATTGCTGAAGTATCGCTTGGGAGAGAAATTCCATACGTCACTTTATAAATTAAAATTATATTCGTTATAAATAAAAGTAACCTAAGTTACTCTTTATTACATCAGCTATCTGCCAGTGAAAGTCCTGTCAAAATCGATACAGTTTTTGTGTTTTCGTGATGAGTGAATGACTTGACGATTTTATATATACATGAACAAAGAGTCATACAGCAACATCAAATGAAGTTCTTGTAATAATATGCCGATAAACATTTACTGTGTAAAAGAAAAATCCGGAGTAATGTTTCGATGTCTCAAGCACTTTGATCTCCTTCATAAGGGCACAAGTGGCACCGATGTCGTAACAAGCATTTTATGCACCCGGTGCGGGCTATTATTACTAAGTCGAGAAAATACCCTAATCTCAGTTGACTCTGACAATAAAATGAAGAACGTTACTAAAAATAATTTTATAAAAATAAAATAAAAAATTGTCTACTCATAGTAAAATCCTTCTATTGCAATAAAATCTAATAATTGTATTATTAACCTTAAACACAAATTTGATTTCTCTTCATACTTGCCTGGAAGAGCTCGCTTTTTGCCTATATTTCCTAGAATTGTATATAAAAAGTAATGTAAGAAACTTCAGACATACCATGAATTAGGCCTCAGAAAAAGATAAGTACTATATACTGAGTTTAGTTACCTGAGTTTTCGATCGTCAAGAATACTTTAATAGCCAAAAATTGTACTAAATTTCAAGACAGAAGAAAAAGCGATTGTTTAATCAAAGAAAAGGTACTTACGCGCCTACAATACTACTATTCAATTGCAGTTATTGAATATTAGTCAGATCTTACTTATAAACATATTATTATATTAAAATATCTATTAATACGTGAACATCTTCAAGACTGATAGCGCGTTCCATCAAATCATCGAGGACGAAACCGTTTAGTTGAAAAAGGTTGGCAAATAGTAAGGGGTTATCGACAGTTTGATGCCAACAAAGGATGCAATTTGTCAAATCAAATAGCACTTCGTCGGAAACACACGGAAGTTTACTTTCATAGTTATCGTTGATAAATCCAGATTTCAAATTTGAAGTAATATTAAAAACTTTGGTTTACTACTATTGTGTACACTATAAATCTTCATTATTTTATAACAAGTGACATTGGTGTTTAATTTTTGATATAGTTCTGATGATTATTTATTTAGTATTTAAATTATCAATAATCTAGGTCGATAAACAAGCGTACGGCTCATCCGATGGTAAGCGATTATCGTAGCTTACCTATAGACGCCACAAGAATCAACGTAGACGGTTTACCGACCCTACCCCCAATTCCCTATGTCACTCTACTCACCGCTAGAACACAACACAGCTCGAAAGTTATGTTATTTAGCTGCGATCGTCTGTAAGGTCAAGATATTTATTCAGTCGGGCTTCCCAAATTTATGAAAATTATATTTCTTGCTGTGCCCCACATCAGCTAGTTTTAGTAATTACGATTTACTTGCTTAACTGTTGATAGTAAAAAAGTGTGTGTGTTAGCTCCGACACACGACTGGATTTTACTCCTTGAGATCGACTGTCTAAAAAGGCACAAAAAGGCTTACTAGTCTAAGAAAAAGATTAATACCATATCAAATGGTAAAAAAAATATCGCCATCTATTGGCATTACTAGAAAACGTAGTTACGCCATCTATCGGAGTCTTATTGGTTTCCGATAGATGGCGTTATGAGAAACGTAAAGAGGTTATTAGAGGTTTTACCACGGTGATTGACGCACTTTTAATTAATTGCTACAATTCAAAACTTATACTATTAACAGCATTCAATTTAGATTTCACATAGGGCTCTTAACAGGAACTAGTTTATTGAGTGTTAAGTACGTTGTGGAATACGACTCGAATCGAATTACAACTGTTTACATCTGTTTAATTTATATGAATAGAGCCTTTGAGTTGGTGTCATGTGAGCTGTTTTGATTGAAATTGAAACAGTTATATTTATTAGTCGATCTAATTTGACTTCATGAATCATCATCATTTCAGTCTATCGCAGTCCACTGCTAGACATTTCCGCCTCATGTATGTAGCCTAGTGTTGCCCAAATGCAAGAACAAGACGAGACTTAGCCAGTCTTGGTCTTGGTCTTGCGCCAATACACCTGGTCTTGGTCTTGGTCTTGGTCTTGCGCTCCCAGTCTTGGTCTTGGTCTTGGTCTTGCAGCAAGAGTCTTGCAAGTCTTGCAATTACCTATTAGTCTATTACTATTTATTAAAGTTTACTTTAAATCTTAGAAAAACGTATTAGAATTGGAACATTGTGAGCTTGAATTAACATAGCCATAGTAAAGATCAAGCAGATTAATAAATAACTGAAGATTTGATAAGAAATTCGAAAAATCAACTGACCTATATGTCGTTTTCCATGGAAGTAACTGTTTCTTAATAAACATTTATGATTTATAAGCTTACATTTGCTAAAACATGTAAAAAAACAAATTAATTACAATAACTTGACTGTATTTTAAAGAACAATACTTATCTGTCTAGAAAGAGATTGAACCCTCAACTTAGAAGAAATTTAATAAAAGAGTTTTACGATTTATCATTTATTTGAATAAAAAATAAAATACAACACAAATCAACAGCTTTATCATTAGGTTATGATACTTTATATCAATTTTTTTGACCAAGAATTAATACAAAGTAACCATCTGGCTCACTCATCACTTAACCTATTTCTATGTTTTCTAATTACTAATGATGCTTTAGAAAATAACCTCTCAGCAGGTACTGAAGTTGCAGGTATTGAGAGAAAATCACGGGCCATTTTCGATAAAATCGGATACTCTGTCTCATGCGTCCTCCACCAATCTAAAATGTCTTCCGAGCTGGCAGTTCTTGGTTTTCTCATGTACTCCTCCAACTCGTCTATCACTAAGCCTTGAAGACAAGATCCAGATGACGTCGAGGGACATTCATAGAGTTTATCAAAGTCTATTACGTCTTCATCTTCATCACATACTTTATTTTCTTTTTCTGGTAATTCCAGAGATTTGTTCAGTGAGTGTAGACTTTTATATTCTTCATAAAGTTCATTGAACTTGCGCAGACTTTCTGTTTTAAGTTGCTTCCCCCACATTGTCAGGTCAAAAGTCTGAGCCTTATGCCTTGGGTCTAAAATTAAAGAAGTACAATAAATCCAGTTGCTCTTCTTGTAATGTTTAAGCATTTTGTCTCGAGCTGCTTGGAAAGCTAGAATGAGCCTTTCATCCACTTCAGATCGATTAGGTTTCTCATCTAACTGTTTTACCATTTGATTCAATTTTATCTAGCAAGAGATTGAATGATACAATGACTAGCGGTAATGTAACATATTTGTCTCCACCAAGTTTTGTACTTAAAAGTTTAAAGTTTATTAGAAATTTATGTAATTTTTCGAGTACCTGCCATTCATTAGCTGTGATTTGAAAATCATTTAATTCGGTGACAGAACTGCACAATATGTCAATGCCCGCTCTTACTTTTAAACCAAATCCAATCATATCATGTGTGGAATTCCATCTCGTTGGACAGTCAAGAATGGCATTTAGATTTGATGGCACGCCAGCTGCTTCACAAGCAGACTGAAACTTCTTCTTCACTATCTCACTTCTTTTTATTTTACTGGAAATACTGCGTAACTTTGTTACAGATGTACGCGAGTCAGCAATATTTGGTGCAGATTCTTCATCTTCCTCATCCTCAGTTTCGTCTGCATAGTCTTCGTACTGCTGATCTTGCGCGTTAGTGTCAGATTCACAGTGTAATGCTAAGGTCTTTAATAAATCTTGTACATCAAGGTTTAAAATGTGAGCAAAGCACCGGAAATGTTGATTGTCTGAATCAAAGTGTGGCGGCAGCTGTTTGCCCAGTTCATACATAAATTTGGTATTTGCAGTTGCGTTGTCGACCGTGATACCTTGTATTTTATCAATTATGCCATATTCCAATAAACATTCATGGAAAATCGTTGCAATATCTTCCCCAGTATGTCGACCGCGTGATGGTATAAAATCAAGAACTACAGATTGATACTTCCATTCGTTGTCTATATAATGAATAGTAACCCCGTAGTAACTCCTACCAGCAATTGACGTCCACCCATCAATGGTAAAAGACATTTTAGATGATAATTGTTGAAGTCGTTCCTTGAGATTCAATTGGAGCTCTTCAAATCGCTCTTTGACTTTCCTTCTAAGTGTAGACCTTTTAGGAAACATCATATTAGGGCAAATACATCGAAAATATACTTGTGTAGCTTCGTCATCGAAAAATGAGAAGGGAAGATATTTTTTCACCACCCAATCAACTGTAGCTGTCGTGATGTTGTCACTGCTGTTTTCCGACTGAAACAAAACAATAAATCTTGTGTTATTATTTAAAACATACTAGGTTTGAGCGTATAAGAGCAGGAGGTTTGTTGTTGTTAAATCGAGAAAATCGTTAAATTGATATTTGTTATATTAAGGTTGCACTGTACTGTAATTTACCAAAATAAAGTACTTAGTTGTTACTGGCCGATTAAATGAAAATATGGGTGTTTATAAAAAATATTTAAGACGATAATTACATACTTAATATGTCGCACCCCTAGATGAAAACACCACTAACTCAAAAATACTTACGTAAGTTAATGGCGTTTTTGAAAGTATCGCATGAATAGCTACGCAGAGTTAAAATTCTTTTAACTGTTAAAAAAATATTCTTACCTGTCCACTTCTTCCAGCGGTTACTAAAAAGCTTGTGATATCTCCACTTAATTTTGGTTTAACAGGAAGAAATATTTCTGATTCCTTTTTGTGGAAAGATATTAGATGTTTCCTTAAGCCTGAAGTGTTTCTGTTTTTCATTTTTATTTCAATCTTTTTATGTTGGCACAATTTACAGAAGGCAGTTTGGGATGCATGAATTATTTCGAAAAACTCCTCAAATTTGCTTTTGGGTCTTTTAGATCTGTGACTCAAACTCTCGTTACTCGGACTAGAATAATTTGAATCTTCGTCACTCATATTAAATTGTACACGTGATACGTTTTTAGAAAACAACGAGAATTAGTAAAAACAATTATTAAGTTAGACTCGAAGCACAGCTCAATTGGAAATGACTGGAATTAAAATAATTCCTTTATTTATAGTACGTTTCCTTGCTTTCTACCGCGCCGCCTCGCCACGTGCCGGCTCTATGAAAAGGATGCCGCCGCAAATCAAACAATGCCGCGTGCGGCGTACAAACACACACTAAATATTACCTACTTGTACAGACGCGACGCGTGAATAAAATATATGTAAAGAATTAGTGCCAATCACTATTCTTTACATATAAGTGAATGTTTTGGCGTACATCTATACTAATATTATAAAGCTGAAGAGTTCGTTTGTATGTTTGATGACAGAAGTTTTAAAATAAATAAATAAGTCCTGAACGTCACTATACCTCCAAAGTTACTATTCCTCGTGGACGAAGTCGCGGGCACAGCTAGTAAATACTTACTCTCATCATCTCTCTCAGAGATATTCGGGCTGGTAAGTAATACAAAACTCTTATCGCAGGCTTTTTATTTTATTAGTAGGTAAGTACCTACGCTTTTTATATTATTTTATTAGTTTTGTAGAATTTTTTTACACGTTTCAAGTATATTTAAAAGTGGCTACAATATTTATTAAACGGGTGATATTTGAACACTTTTTGCTATTTTTTCTTGTAAAAACTTAAGAAATATAATGACTAAATGTACAATAATAGTACCTAAGTAATTAGTTTAAAACCATATAAGTAATCAATATTATAATATATACTTACTAGAATGAATTAATATGACATCTACTACCTATCCTTACCATTTTATCCTAATCATAATACTACTTGCGTGATCAGTATAATGTATTCATTTTCATTCTAAGCACTCTGAAACTTATTTATTCTTTGGAACACCTGTAGGTACTCTTAAAATTCGAAATTATTTTGCATGAGTATACCTACGCCCTATGGCGGCAATCAAATAGTGTCAAATGTTATGATTTCGGCGTGGTGGCAACGATTGTTTTAGATTTCAAAAGAAGCCGCCGGCGCGTGTATCATAACCATGTACTTCCGAAAAGCGGCAAATTTCTTTGAGAAGTAAGTACAAAACCTTTGATGCCGCATTATCAAAGTGCCGATGGTTAAAACATAACTATGCATGCACTCAGTTTGATTTTAATAGATATTTTTTTATTCGCTATGTTTATGGTATTAGTCGTAATGCGCATAGGTCCAGTTTTTCATATTCTTTGATACAGTTTTTTGCGTCTCATAGAATTCTTAAGCGTACCTACCTATACACCGAACTGTTACACCTAACTACTCAGTGAAATAGCGCTAAGTCCTAGCTGCAAGACGCAAGAGTCTTGCAGGCTATGTCTTGTTCTTGCTCAAGTCTTGCACGGTCAGTCTTGGTCTTGGTCTTGCTAAAAATACGCGGTCTTGTTCTTGGTCTTGGTCTTGCAAAAACGCAAGAACAAGACCAAGACTGCAAGACCAAGACTGAATTTGGGCAACACTAGAACTATGTTATTTCTTAGTCGCCTCTTACGACACCCACGACAAGAGAAGGGGTAGCTATATTTTTTGCTGCCGTAACCACACACACTACTAATAATAATAATACAGCATCCAAAAAAATAATAATAACAATAATTTCTTTATTCCAGATTTGCGGCACGATGGAGTGTGAAATAGAATAAGTTAACGAAAAATTTTGTTAAGCGTTTTGTTGCAAAATTGAAGACGTGTGTTTTGATTTGAAGTAAATAAGTGTTTGTTTCACAGTACTTTTAAAGTGGACAATCGATATAAATGTTTACTAGTAAAGGTTTTAAGAATAAACTTTGAAATATATAAACGAGTATACAGTTGTAAAAATTTATAACGAAAATAAATGAATACTCAATGGACCAGAGGATCGTTAAATGAAATATATTGTTGCTTATTTAATTTTGTTTATTTTGTTTTATTAAATACAATCAATGATTTATCCATTCTTTTTTGAACGACTTCAAAAAAGGAGGAGGTTACTCAATTTGACCGCATATCTTATATGTATAATATAATAAAATGGTAGGAAAGTCAAATTGGAATATTTTTTTAAAATAATACTTGTGGTGTGATCTACAATCGATACCGAAGCCAAAAATATAGTTTTTAGAATTTTTGTCTGTTTGTCTGTATGTATGTCCGGGATAAACTCAAAAAGTACTGCATGGATTTACTTCAAATTTGGCAAGAATATTATTAAGAAGTGGGGTCAACATATAGGCTACAAATTATCGAGGTTGTATACGAGGTTTGTTGTAAAAATTATTAATGTAGGTACAATCAAAAAAAAATTACGTGACAAATAACAAAATAAATCCGTGAAAAGTTACCCTGTAACACACATTTCCTTAAATTGAAATAATGTCTTAATTTTTATATCCACTTCGATGGACAAAATTGTTCCGTGAACAGATTCCTTGTAAATCGATTCACTTGCCATGCGTTAAGAGTATTAAACTTTTTGTTCCCTTCAGAAGCACTCAAATTGAGCGTAAATTGTGTAGCGAACGTAAACATATTCAGGAAAATATAGATATGACATTTATTGTTTATTCATTTTTCTAAATGGTTCTGCATGCATATAACTTTTTTTTTGGTCGGTGGACTCACATCTGCATTAGGGATATTAAGATAAAATAATTAGTTCTCTTAATGTAAGCTGCAGTAGTGCACCAAGTAAACGATCACTAACAAAAATCAAAATCGGAATATAAAAAAAAAATAAAACTTTTTTTGTTTAGAGGACAAATTAACCTGCCTGATGGTAAGTACCATGTCCTATGGACGCTAGTAAAACCAGGAGCACTATATATTGTTTTCTAATATTTACGCGAATTTCACTCATTATAATGAAACAGCTTTTTTGGATTTTAAATTGTCCGATCGTAATCGTTTCGATTGTCCATCTTCCCGTGACCGTTGTTGCTGTGAAGTATCCGAAACGTCGAGCATTTAAATAACTTAACAGCGATAAAATCCGAAAAATTTGTTTCATTATAATCAGGAGAACTAAAAGTAGATTGAAAACCCTTTCCCCACGCCCTCCCCCCTTGGAGATGTGGCAACCTTACTCACCATAGGAACACAACACTGCTTGAGAGTAGTGTTGTTTAGCTGTGATCTTCTGTAAGGTCGAGGCACTTCCCCTGTCTGATAGATCAAAATTTTGAGCGTGAAATTTCCTATAGTGCTCTTTTAATTTTATTTTGTTTATTTCTTGTTGTGTGTTCAATGTCTAATTTTGAAGACTAAATTGAAAGTCATTAAAAACACAAAAATATTAATATCAATTATCTGATCTTTCATATATTGATATAATTGTGTTTGCTCGCAAACGAAAAAAAACCGACTTCAATTACATCGACGAGTAATACAACGTAGATCGACGAAAAAATACTCAAGTAACTGCGCGTTATCAAAGATTACCCAAAAAGTAGTTATCAGATCTCAATGAAATTTATATGTGACCACACGACAAACATCAGCTTTCGGTTAAATTAAAAATTATTAAAATTGGTACACCCAGTAAAAAGTTATTGCGGATTTTCAAGAAGTTCCCTCGATTTCTCTGGGATCCCATTATCATATCCTGGTTTCCTTATCATGGTACTAAACTAAGGATATCTTCTTTTCAACAAAAAAAGAATTATCATAATCGGTACACCCAGTAAAAAGTTATTGCGGATTTTCAAGAATTTCCATCAATTTCTCTGGGATCCCATCATAAGATCCTGGTTTCCTTATCATGATACCAAACCAGGGATATCTCCTTTCCAACAAAAAAAGAATTATCAAAATCGGTACATCCAGTAGAAAGTTATGCGGTATAATACAACGTAGGTCGACGAAAAAAGCGTCAAGTAAAAACGCATTATTAGATATAGCTCGAAAAGTAGTTGTTAGATCTCAAATAAATTTAAATGGGACCAATTGGCACACACCACCTTTCGATTCAAAGAAAATTTGTCGAAATCGCTCCACCCAGTCAAAAGTTCTGATGTAACATACATAAAAAAAAAAAAAAAATATACAGTCGAATTGAGAACCTCCTCCTTTTTTGGAAGTCGGTTAAAAAGTTAATTTTTTTTTTATGTCACTAGGTCGGCAAACAAGCGTACGGCTCACCTGATGGTAAGCGAGTACCGTAGCTTATAGACACCTGCAACACCAGAAGCATCGCAAGCGCGTTGCCGACCCAATCCCCAATCCCCCCAGGAGCTCTGGTCACCTTACTCACCAACAGGAACACAATACTGCTTAAAAACAGTATTATTTTGCTGTGATCTTCTGTAAGGTCGAGGTACTACCCCAGTCAGGCTGCTCCATATTTTGAGCAGGAAATTCCTGCTGTGCCCTACCTCAATATGAGCGACGTAGACTACAAATTGAAAAATGAAAAAAGATATTTTCCCTTTTTCGTCTTCAAACTGTTTTGAAATCTCTTTTTTAATATACTTAATTCTTACCACAAAAGTTACTTCGCAGAAATCATCATTAGAGAGTCATAAAAAGAAAAATAATTACGTATTTTTTTTCTTATAACCCCTACATGAAGACATTTACCATATCCAAAATAAAGATTATTTTCGTATATTGGACGTCGATAATAAAAAGGTTCCTTGTTTTAATATCTTCCTCAATTCCCTAACCTTTATAGCTGTCTATCAAAGTAACAGTCCCCTTATTATTTAGGCGCTTCTTTATAATGTTCCAATAAATAAATTAAATATTACCCAATAAGACGTTTTCACGACCGCTCCTTTGTTAACGTTCAAAAGATTACGGATTGAATGATAGAATATTTTCGAACGAAAAAGGGAAAAATATCATTGAGTATTTTATCTGATTTATATTCGAAAATATTAACGTCGAATGTTGTTGAATATTTTTGTCGACCTTTGATGGGTGGAAGCTCTCTCGGGACGTATGAGGAAAATAATTTTAATATAATCTATAGCATACGTAAGGAGACTAGGCTCCTTAAACAGCTAATAAATATAATTCCTTGTATAGTTAAAAAGTACAAAAAAACTATAACAAGATTAATAATGATTTCTGGCGTTACTTTCTATTAAAGCAAAATAGTACACATTACCTCGGAGGACCCAGCGCCGCCTGTAGGCAGCTATATTCCGGAGTCTGTCGGAGTATGGCGACGTACGGTGCCCCAATTTCCGTCTGATGCAAGTTCTCACCAGGCACGGCTGCTTTGGTGAATACTTGTGTCGGACGGCCCAATGGGAGCCGACGACTGATGTCACGATTGTGGCGCGGCGGTGGACTCTGCTCAGCACACCGTCGAGGTGTGCCCGAGATGGGTCGCGCTGCGTCGCGATCTGACGACAGTCCTCGGAGGGGACTTGACACTGCAGAGCGTCATCATCGCGATGCTCGGCGACGACGAGTCCTGGAAGGCGATGGTCACTTTCTGCGAGACAGTAATGTCTCGGAAGAAGAATGACGAGCGGATGAGAGAGGAGGCCGCTGACGAGGCCTCCTTCCGCAGGCGACGAACGGGGTTGCGTAGGAGGCGCTACTTAATGCGCCTCCAGTAACGCACCCGTGCCCGTGTCGGGCCGGGATGGGAACCAGGTCCTGCTAGACCTGGCATTGGAACTGTTCTGACCTGGAATTGTTCAGAGGTGAGCCGGACAGTGCCCATGGAGGAGAAGTCTAGCCTTTTCGCCGAGGCCAGCCTGTGGCTGGAGGGATGCTGTTGCCTGCAGATCCGGGACCCTCCAATTACAGTGGCTGAAGGCTCCAGCAGGGGTCGGTATTGCACCCCCAAGTGCTGAAACCGACAAACGATCTAGGACTGCCTACCCGAGCGTTTTGGATATCACCCGTAAATGGGTTTCCCTGCGATACCAAAAAAATAGTACACATTAAGTTCTGATATTCGATTACCGTTACCTACCTACCTTATATCGCTAAAGTTTTAGAAATAATAATAATAAGATTAAAAATAACTAACACTGCCCTCGTCTCGTGCCTTGCCCTGTGCCTCGGGGAGCACGTTAAGCCGTCGGTCTCGGTTATTATAATGATAATATATCCGCCAACCCGCATTGGAGCAGCGTGGTGGATTAAGCTCTGATCTTTCTTCTACATGTAGATAGAAGACTATGCCCATGATTTGGTATTAATTCCCTTTTTCGTCTTATGATCAGAACTTATATACGACCTTTGATAAGCTATTGTCGTTTTTTTGTATTAATTAGTCTAAAAAGTGGTAATAGAAATAGCATAAGCGTTTCACATTCCGTCCTATTATTTCACTAGCTACGTTTTTAAATTTTATAAAGCATCTAGCTATGCTCGCGACTTTAATCGCGGATTTAACAAAAAAGTTATTGTTCTGTTCGCAGAGTTATAAAATAAACATATTTCTGAAATAAAAATAGCATGAGCTACTTATTACATCATATATCTGCCAGTGAAAGTCCCGTTGAAATCGGTCCAGCCGTTTCAGAGACTAGCCGGAACAAACAGACAGACAGACAGACAGAGAAAATGTTATTTTGGTATATGTACCGTGTATACACCCATATGCATTTAGTAAAAAACGGTTATTTTAATATTACAAACAGACACTCCAATTTTATTTATTTGTACACATAGATTGAATACCAAGAAGTTTTAAACTAACAAGATAAACCGTTTATATTTGTAGGTAACTGTACAAACAGATATATTTAATTAAATAAGCACAAAGCATTTGTTCCAGGGTGCATTTCTAGAATTTAATTATATCCAGGTCGTAAATAACTCGAAATAACCGTTGGCTAAACTTCCTTACAAGATGCTGCCATTATCGCGAGCTTTATTTGAATGCAAATGCTTGAAGAAAATTTGTGAGTTTTTTAATGATATCTCGTAATATTAACACTCATTAATTATGGTGCGTCTACAACACCGCCAAATAATATATTGGCTAACCCGATAGCGCTACGGATATTTTGGGTTCTATTCTAGCCGCGAGTCTGGGTGTAATCTAATATATAAAATTCTCGTGTCGCGGTGTTTGTAGTTAAACTCCTCTAAAACGGTTTGACCGATTCTCATGAAATTTTGTGTGCATATTGGGTAGGTCTGAAAATCGAACAAAATTTATTTTCATCCCCCTAAATGTTAAGGGTAGTCCACCCCTAATTTTTTTAATTTTTAGATAAATTATTTATTTTTTATTTTATTATGATTTGGCGTTGAAAAATACATACAACCCTAAATTTTCACCCTTCTATCACAAACCCCCATTTTTAAATAACGTTTAGCGGCAAGACAACGTCTGCCGAGTCAGCTAGTATTAATATATATATATAATATATTTATATTTTAATATGTACATTATCCATCGACCAAAACTATGTAGTATCAGTCAGCTGTTACTGTTAACACAAGCATTAAGTTGTTTTTCTAAACCGTGTGTGTATGTCTAAAAATGATTTTTTATTATTTATAATAATGACTGATGTGATTAAATAAAATTGTTAATAGTAAAGGTGAAATGTAACAAGCCAAAAAAAAAAAAATGTGACCAAAATAAAAAATTAAAATCAAATAATTTTTTTTTAAATATCATATCAAAAATTGACCGCTCCAGCGGGATTCGAACCCACGTCTCCGACTGACCGTGTCGGTCCGGTTCCGGGACCGGTCGGTCCCGCTGGAGCGGTCAATTTTTGATATGATATTCAAAAATGTTTAGAATTCCTAAAGTGTGGGTAACACAAAAATAAAATCGTCGATATTCAAATAAAAAAATATTTATGAAAGCACGCTTTAAATGTACTTCAAATCGTCATTTTATAAATAATATTTATATTAAAAAATTATATGAAAATTGCATCCGTCTCTATCTTTAGATTCGTCCAAACCAATTATTTCGTAAAATTAGTATACATTATAGATTTTTTTTTCTAACTACAATTAAATAGTAAATATTAATTAAATATTCATTATTTATATTTTCTTTTAATCTAAAAAGATTTAAGTAACCACACAGAAACTAAATTTAAATAAATGAATACTAATTGTAACCACAATTAATTGAAACTACTATTTAACGACCTTTTTCTGTATTCAAGGTCAGGCGACAGCTATCACCCAAGCTTTTTCCATAGTCTTAGTGGAATTGGGTATTTCGAATCTTAAACTGTGTATGGCTTGAACATAAATGGCGAAAAACTTAATCATCAACGTATGCTCATGATTTGATTATTTTCTCATACACTCCAGCAAACCCGACTGACTTGCTTCAATAATTGGATATCGATATTAACAATCATCGAGATTTAGAGATAAGTTAGTCAAGTAAGATAAATCATTTTAACTGTCTGAAATAAAAGGCTTATATTATTATTATTACTATATCCGATAATTGTGTTTGCTCGCAAACGAAAAAAAGCCGACTTCAATTACATCGACAAGTAATACAACGTAGATCGACGAAAAAATAGTCAAGCAACTACGCGTTATCAAAGATTACTCAAAAAGTAGTTATCAGATCTCAATAAAATTTATAACATGTGGTCACACCACATGACAAACATCAGCTTTCGATTAAATTAAAAATTATTAACATCGGTACACCCAGTAAACGGTTATTGCGGATTTTCAAGAGTTTCCCTCGATTCCTCTGGGAATCCATCATCAGATCCTGGTTTCCTTATCACGGTACCAAACTAGGGGCTAGGGGATATCCCTTTCCAACAAAAAAAGAATTATCAAAATCGGTACATCCAGTAGAAAGTTATGCGGTATAATACAACGTAGGTCGACGAAAAAAGCATCAAGTAAAAACGCATTATTAGATAAAACTCGAAAAGTAGTTGTTAGATCTCAAATAAATTTAAATGGGACCAATTGGCACACACCACCTTTCGATTGAAATAAAATTTGTCGAAATCGGTCCACCCGGTCAAAAGTTCTGATGTAACATATGGTAAAACCGGGAGAGATGCCGCAGTGGGATAGATGCCTCATGTTCTAAAAACCTAACATCCCGAACTCACAAATAAAAATTAATCCCATAAGTAGGAGTCGAAGTCACCCCGTACTTCGGATATCCACAGATATTCGTGTGGCAAGGACGCGTTTGGATCGTGTGTGTAATTTTCTCCGTGGCGAAATTTAAAAACACGTCAAAGTTTTAAAGGTTAGTATTTAAGGTTGTATAATTTTATAAATAGTAATAAATTCCGTTATATTTTTTATCACGACTATATACTGGGTCATTGAGTCTGCATATAGTTGTAAATAGATGCTATTTTGTTTATAATTTATTTAAAAAATACGTGGGCATCTATCCCAATCACAAAGGATAGTTGCCCTGATTTTTTGAGGTATAGGTGCCCTTAGACTTGACGCAGAGTGATGAAAGGTACAGAAAGGGCTCTGAAATTAACTTTTCATAAATAAAAATTCATTATATATTTGTACGAGTATTTTTTATTTTATGTTCCTAAATGCGTTTTTTTTGGGGTTTGTATATTCTATTACAATCTCTCAGTGGCTCATGAAGCCATGTATGCTCCTAAACATCGAGAGTTTGCTAGTTCGATTCCCGCCCGGAAGGGGTGCTTGCATTTGTACAAATATTTCTTTCCAGTTTGTAAGTCTATTCTTTAGGGTCTCTCCACTGTGCCTCGTAGATTACGTTAAGCTGTCTGTACCGGCTGTTTTCATATACATCTGGTAGCGATCGTTACTATCTATCCCTTCATTCACCATATACAGAGTAAGTTTATATGTATAATTTTTTTTGTGTCTGTTATATTTTTTATGTATTTAGGTATATTTATGTTTGGATGTTTTACTGATTCTAGCAGAACTATGCCACGAAAATATAAAAGAAAGGAAGAAATGCGAGCTCGAGTATGTTCTTGGACTATAGAAAACCTACAGTCAGCTTTCGATGAGAAAGTATGATTGTGCAATGTGCATGTTGACACTTGATATGAATATTTTAGACCAACAATTAAGAATTTATACTTTTGTTGAATAAATGCTTGTCATTTTTAAATTTCATTACATTTATATATATATATATATATATATATATATATATGTATATATATATATATATATATATATATATATATATATATATATATATATATATACATATATATATATATCTATATATAGTATAATCTGTGTGATATAAAAATTATATTCTAATTATAACAATTAAAAGATATAAAAAAACACAAAAAAAATTTCATTGCTATGGCCCATGTTTCTTGGAGACAATCGATGTTTTAGGAGTAGCCTAACCTAACATTTGGTTTTTCGTTTACACGGTTTAAAGGGCATCTCTCCTACTCACTATTTTCATGGTGAGGCAACTATCCATATAGATAGGCATCTATCCTCAAAAAAAGGGTTCACGAAAAGCTAATTTCTGCTTAATCTGCAATGGCTAGGTTGAAACAAAATAGTCATAATTCAACATAAAGGATTGAGCTAGCTAGATTAATAAAAATTATTCGTATAAAAATCATATTTTTAAAATTAGGTGGCTATTTCAAAAAGTGAGGCATCTATCCCGGTTTTACCCTACATAAAAAAAAAAAAATATACAGTCGAATTGAGAACCTCCTCCTTTTTTGGAAGTCGGTTAAAAACTTAATATCGCCCAAAAATACAAAAACCAAATTTAATTTAAGTATTTATATTCAATAATTATATTATATATTACAGAAAGGGCTAAAAACTGTGTTCGCCCTTTTTCCTGTCATCAACTACCAAACCACAGTCTATTATTTTTGTATGTCCAGTCTACTTACATTACAAATGTCTCATCTACGATTCTTATACAAACAGTTCTCTTCAACTCACAATTTATGTACCTTGAAGAGTTAGTAGGAAATTTCTACACAAAATGATTTCAATCCTTAATTTCCATGAGATGGAACTGGTCAAGGACAAACCAAATGTATGATGGGTAAGACACGTTAAAGAATCTTCTCGGTTCTTACTAGCCTTCGTTGATCGTTTTGATCAAAGAATTATAAGTAACTCCAAAATCGACTTTTTTTATAACAGATATAAATTTGTTTTTCTTGTTTTGTTATCAATGTCGTATAATTTTAACTGCCGTAGATAACTTTGATGATCTCTAAGGACGGAATGGGGAAGTAAATATTTTATGATTTTTAAAGGGTCTAACGGCAATTTTATTTATTGTATTCAATTTGTTTTAGTGCGTATTATAAAAGCGATTTAACTTAAGCTCTATTGTTGTTATTTTACGGTCGCGGATATGTTTTAAATAAAAGGTTAAATTATTCCAAAAAAAGTGTGTGTCAGCTTCGACGCACGGCTGGAGCAAGTCTTACTAGTCTAAGAAAAAGTTTAATATTATATTAAATGATGAATAAATGATTAAAATAACGCCATCTACTGGAACCCAATAGAGTAATATATGGCGTTGTAATAGTTGGCGTTACGAGAAACGTAACGAGGTCATTCGTTCAGATTTCATTCCTTATATTTTTATCATACCAGAGGCCTTATATGAAAATCGATTTTTAAAGAGTAAACTCCAAAAATATTTATTTGTCAAAATATATATTTGTAATATGTACAACTGAGGTAGGGCACAGCAGGAATTTCCTGCTCAAAATATGGAGCAGCCCGACTGGGGTAGTACCTCGACCTTACAGAAGACCACAGCAAAATAATACTGTTTTCAAGCAGTATTGTGTTCCTGTCGGTGAGTAAGGTGACCAGAGCTCCGGGGGGGGGGGGGGGGTGATTGGGGATTGAGTCGGCAACGCGCTTGCGATGCTTCTGGTGTTGCAGGCGTCTATAAGCTACGGTAATCGCTTACCATCAGGTGAGCCGTACGCTTGTTTGCCGACCTAGTGACATAAAAAAAAATGTAAGGAAAAGTATAAATAATATATGTAAATAACTGTCTGAAATATTTTATTTAACTTTTACAATAGTACTAATATACAATACAATAAAACTAATATTTAACTATCAATCAAGGGGTTAGACAGTCAAAATAAAATATAATGTTAACATGTAAGGTGAACGGCATTATTACATGTATATATCAAATTTCTTCTTTTTCTTCCAATTCTAAAAGTATATAATTATATATACTGTTATGTATATAGCATAAGATGAAAACTGGAATGATTTCCTTTGCGAGATTTTACGAGTTTTCCACGATTCGTTTGACGCAAAAATTAAGTATTATTAGTAATATTGTTTTATTACTGAATGCCTTAAATCTATAAAAAAATTTAATTTTTTTCATATGAAAACGTGATTATTTTTATTTGAAAATAGAAGTATTTGGTTCTGTGTTAGAAAGTAAAGAAATTTGCACGTCTCGGGGGAAATTTTAACACATATTATACGTCATTTCTCAAACAATCACGTAGCAGACTGACTTATTTATTGGCTATGACGGTTATTTTTTACTCTTATTAAGGAAGCTAGTCTTACCGTTATTAAGTATTTTATTTGTTTATATAAAAGCACCTATAAAGGATTTAAGAATATTTTTATTATCTTTGTAGAGTGTCAAACAAAGCTACAGTTCCGTTTTATGATAAACGGTTACAATTGCCTGTGAACTCTTGGAAAACGACTCTAATGTATTTCGACAAA
This sequence comes from Melitaea cinxia, assembly GCF_905220565.1. Lineage (NCBI taxonomy): Eukaryota > Metazoa > Arthropoda > Insecta > Lepidoptera > Nymphalidae > Melitaea > Melitaea cinxia. The sequence continues at coordinate 2,823,099 of NC_059411.1, forward strand.
ATTTGAAATATAGGGCTCAGCGAGCTATATCTCATATCTAGAGAGAAATTCTCCATTTTTACCCGAATAGTCCTTTTAAACTAATTTTTAGATTATTTATTATACTTGAACAATTATTATAATGTTCTAAGAAATTTTTTAAAGATGTATTTATCTTTGAACGTCTCGAGAACTTGTAAATAATAATAGTTCTGTAATAGTTAGAAAAGGGGATATCTGTTTAAATCATACGGATAATCCATTGAAGGCTCGCACCTACAATTCCCCTATGGACCACACTTTATTGATGGTTATTTGCTATTATTATTCTCAATTTGAAATTTTTGGCAAATTTCTTACGAACTGACATAGAAGTGGCAAGGCGTTGCAGTCCCAATCGTGTCATTATAGAATATTTATCAGCATGTCAGAAGCGGAACAAGGTCGTGGATTAAGCTCTAATGTTTTTCTAATATAAAGAAGAAGCTTTTGCTCAGCAGTGGCTATATATGTAGGATACTTTGCTAATAATTATATTTCTATATATTAATACGTGAAGCAAAAACTTTGTACTCTTTTTTACGAAAATTGCGCGGACGACGCAGTGTGAAATATCGTAGACGTTTTATATAGAGAAAGATTTGAGTTCAGAATGCTAATTTTTTTTTAATTATGCATAAAAATATATTAAATCAATAGATAAAACATTACACACACTGCCATGTATTTGTCGCACACACGCATAATATACTCTTGTTGATTGTCACAGTCTGTAGTCAAATTGAAAAAAAAAAAAAGATTTTTTTTTTAATTTCGACCACTGGTCGAATTTATATAAGTGAGAAAAGGAAATGATGACGTATTATTTAAAGAACAGCATTACAAAGTAATGATAATATGGGGAAACATCATCTAAGATATATTGTTAATTTTAAATGCTTTTGCCTTTATAGGCATATTCCCTTGTTAAAGTATCATTACGAGAAATAACTAAACAAGGAAAAGAAGATTAGTATGTAAAATAACAAACAGTAGAACGTGTTTAATCTCACAGGAAATACGCAATGCATCGTTAATAAAAAAGAATTAATTGAACATCATAACCCAGTCATTATAACACTAAAATTACAACACATTTGGCCGTGATTGAAGTACGTGAAATTATACGTTGCTATTGTTCAAATGAATAGAGTGATGATTTTAGCGAATAACTAAATATATTTTATGAAAATGAGGCACTGTTTGCATACAGATCTTTCAAAATATATGAAATTTGGTTTAATGTAACATAAAATTTGCAAACAGTAAAACGCTATGTTTTCATAAATTATTACTAAATATATCCGAATGAAATATGATGGATTTAAAAATTAACGAATGAGATAGACGATAGGTATTGTTGTTTCACTTGCATTGGTGTTTCTAAATACTTAATAGTGAGTATATCGGTCAGCCAGAATTAAATCTACAAGTGCTGATGTTGAAGCGACCGCTCACACAGCAACAGATAAAACTCACATTTTCAAAGTGTCTCCTCGACCGTAACGATCGGGATGGAACACACGACGCAATAAAAGGATAATTTTTATCCATACATCGTGATGAATTTGCATAATACCGTTCAGGATTTTCGCTTACATTGCCGTGAATTTTGCATATTAATGGCAACATCCGGTATCCGATATTATGCAAACTAAATTCAATTATATGTGCGCATTTTGATGTTACCCATTATATGGAATGCCATTAAAGTTCCACATAAAAGCCATTTACGTTTCGATCTCTAATAATTATCGAGTTATGGTGTAAGGCGTTTGAAATATAGCTCTTTATGTTTTAATTGATGTTATAATGATAGTTTAAGGATTAATATAGTATTTAGTAGTTTAAATATATGTGCTGTGTGGCTACGGCACTAAAGAATTTAACCACCCCCTCTCTTCCCGTGGGTGTCGTAAGAGGCGACTAAGGGATAATAAGGTTCCACAACCACCTTGGAACTTAAGAAGCCGACCGATGGCGGGATAACCATCCAACTGCTGGCTTTGAAATACACAGGCCGAAGACGGGCAGCAGCGTCTTCGGTGCGACAAAGCCAGTACTGCGGTCACCAACCCGCCTGCCCAGCGTGGTGACTATGGGCAAAACACATGAGTTCACGTTATTTTTGGCGTAAACTTGTGGAGGCCTATGTCCAGCAGTGGACTGTATAGGCTGTAATAATAATAAAAAAAAATATATATATATATATTTGATAATAGTTGTTAGGATTTGGTTATTTTTGCTTTCAGGTTTTGTAATAGATAATATAATCTATAGATTTTTGGATATGTAGTAACCTGGAATGGTTAGTAGGCATAAGTCCTCTGACAGTACTGCACAATCTGTAACTATCTTAAAACTATGTTTGATAATGTATAATGTATTAATATGCAGTATGCAAAAAAATATATGTATATATCCCTACAAGCCAATTAATTATAATTAAAAAAAAAATAATTGTTTTCAAAATTTATCAGTAAAGAAAGTTCTATTTTTAAATCGACATCTATACAAATAAATAAAATTGGAGTGTCTGTTTGTAATATTAAAATAACCGCTTTTTACTAAATGCATATGGATGTATACACAGTACATATACCAAAATAACATTTTTTATAATTTTCGCCTGACTCACTGTCTGTCTGTCGGTCTGTCTGTCGGTGTGTCTGTTCCGGCTAATCTCTGAAACTGCTGGGCCGATTTTGACGGGACTTTTACTGGCAGATAGCTAATGTAATAAGGAGTAACTTAGGCTACTTTTATTTTAGAAATGTATTTATTTTATAACTCTGCGAACTGAACAATACTTTTTTGTTAAATTCCACGCAAGCAGTCGCGGGCACCGCTAGTTTTATCATAAATTTAATGCTTGGTTATTATTCGATAGCAACATACAATTTAAAACAAAGAAATCCTATTTGTAAAAGTAATTTAGCTCTAATAATAATAATAATATTCTTTAGTCAAGTAACCAGTGACTCATTTTGGTTAGTAAACAATAAATCTTACATACATGTTAGTTGAATTATTACATTTTTTAAATAAATGTTACAATACACAGGAATCACGGCTGCACCATTGCGTTTGCAGCGGCACAGCAATGATTCATGTATATGCAATCCAGTGTACTTGATGTGTAAGTATTTAATTTACTTATGTAATATATATATATATATATATATATATATATATATATATATTACACGATGTCTAATAAGTTAAAGTAACACTTAGAAAATAAGCTTAAATAATTAACACGTTCAAGGCAGTCGAATACTTGAAGCACTGCCAAGAATGCGAGAACACAGTTTCTTCGACTTTACAAGGACATCTAATGTTTGAATATTTACAAAGAACTTATTAAATTCGTGTACTATTTGGTAAAACGTTAATAGCGTTGATTTTTTGCAAGTCACCAAATAATCGTATGGCTCACATGATGGTAACCGATCACCGTAGCTTATAGACGGCTGCAAAACTAATTTGGTTAAGCTTTGTACGAATCCAATAAATAAATATTTTTTAAAGATAAATTGACTTATTCGTATGTGTTATATACATACGATCTAAATTATATGATATTAATCTTTATTTGACCTACTTCAAAATTTTTAAAAACGTTTTTCAAACCATCTCCCAAGGGAGTTTATGGGGGGAAGATAGTTCGTATGGTAGTTCCACGTTTTTCATAAGTCGCTTTGGGACTCCCTTGACGCTTCATGGTGATCTGGACGTTGACCGATGCGAGGGCAAAGTTTTATTGAAGTAGAACTGTAAAAGCTTTGTTTTTTTTTTGGTGCAGATTTCTGGAAAAAAATATTTTTTAAGTCACACTTTTTTTTCCAATTAAATCTGTTTATTTTAGTTATGTTTGTTCCCTTTATTCTTTGAAACTCAATTGTTTCCTTAAATACCCACTTCATTTAAATTAAATTAAATTTTTATAAAAAGGAGACCGGAAATTCCAAAGGATTTCTTTGAGATCATTTTAACGTCATCTAAATTCATCATATCTCGTGTCGGCTCCAACATTTTTAAATCACCAATACGAATTCCACGTCTTCAGATCTATTTGTTATCTTCGTTATTTCACAGGTGGGGTCACAACAAATACGGTAACGTCCCACTTTATTTCCCTTGCGGCTTCTTCTCATAAGTCGCTTCTACTTTGTTTACACGAGTTACAAGATAGTTTGTTTGAAGTTAAAGTTTCCGTATTTGCGTCTTTGATAGCAGACGGAACGGAAAATGTGCGGGGAATGCGGACGTATTTCTTATTCACTGTCGCTTCTATCTTGTTTGGTGTCGTTTCGGTTTATGTCCCGCGTTTTGCGGTTTTTAAGGAGATGTACGTGTGAGGGTTCTTCTTATTCCTTATCGCGTTTTACTAATGTGATTTCATTGCTTTCAAAAGATTGTTGGTACTGATTAGGTAATTTAATTACTTTGAGATGTCGCTAAATCGTGGTGCAATACTAACACTAACGTTTCAGCCTGTAATATTCCACTGTTGGAAATAGGCCTCTTTCTCCATGTAGGAGAAGAGTTAGAGCTTAATCCACCATGCTGATCCAATGCTGGTTGGCGGATATATTCCCTACTATGAGTAACGATCCCTATCGGGTGTACATGATAGCAACCGGGACCGACAGCTTAATGTGCTCTCCGAGGTACGGTAGAGAGACCCACGAGGACTGCACAAACACCTAGACAACTCCAAACATCTTCATGGTCAATATCAATGCTTGTCATGTGCGTGGATCGAGCCCACAATCGCTCAGTGCAACAGCCAATTGATGACTAATTTTACTAAATTACTAATATATACCTACTTATTAAAAGTCAAAATTTTATTATAACTTTGTAGAACGGTATGCGAAATTTCAATGTTTACGAAAGAAACATTTCACTTCTGTTGCTACGAAACAGAAAATTGTTATGTTCTGTAAATTTTCAGTAGACACGTTATTTACATACATATTTGTTTTAAATTCATAGGATATTTGTCGTCAAAACCCAAGACAGATTCTTGCTTCTTTTCCATATTCTTAACACTATCAGTCACTGACAAGGGCTTTGGTCAAGATGCTAAGGCAGGCGTGAAGTCCAGGTCTGTGAAATAGTGACACCAGTGCGGTTTATGATGTATATATATGAATGTGGATATGGATAGATAATTTTCTAGGTGTGTATAAGTAAGTATGTAATGTAATGAAATGTATGTTAGTGTGAGTGTATGTATACATAAAAAAAAACGTTAGCGTCCGACCACGTCCTAGTTTTATTATGCAGTCACAGGACTGTCGATTTCTAGTTTAAATGATAAATCGCCTGTGGTATTAAAATGCATGTTTAACAAAAGGCATGAGCATTTTGTGCCCGTGGAGGTTAATTTTAAATAAATAAATAAAAAGAACATCAGTATTAGTTCACACTAAGCCAGTCATTTTCGGGACCCATTTAAAAATCCTCTTGTAAGACATAAATAATGACGCATCTGGTACTTTTTACTTGCAATCTACTTTTCATTTAATATAACAACAAGAAAAAAACACAATATTTTTAAAACATAAGATTAAAACTTTCACTTCAACAAAACTACGTCTGCCACTAAAACTGATACGCAAAAATATGAAAAATTTCGTTTGGAATAATGTAAGAGATAAGAAAAAAGATGCGGGCATCCAGCCGCAGTGTTCCTCACGTCAAATAGGAAGACCGAGCGGAATTTTAGGACTGTGTATTAAAATTACAGCGATCTTCTAAAAAATGAATGCGCTATTTTGTTTAAAAGCTGATTTTTTTACGTCAAAAATCACAATGGTCAACTAGAAGTCCTTTATATTTATTATCTTTTAATCTGACTAAAAGCACGCAAAATTTTGCCAAAAAGTCACGATAGAATACGCTTCACGCTTCAGCCCATAATATCCCACTTCTGGGAATGAGCCTTTTTCTCCATGTAGGAAAAGGATCAGAGCTTAATTTACCACGTTGCTCCAATGCAGATTGGAGGATATATACCCTGCTATGAGTGACGATCGCTATCAAGTGTACATGATAACAATCGGGACTGGCGGCTTAACGTCCCCTCCGAGGCACAATGGGGAGACCCACAAGGACTGCATAAACACCCAGACCACGGCAAACATCTATATGACCAATACAAATGTTTGGCCATGTGCGAGGGTCAAAGCCATAATCACTAGCGCAACAGCCACAAACCAGTGCTGTGACCGTTGTCTTTTCTTACTCTGCGCTCTGCTAGTGTTGAACTTCACAGAACTTCGTATTTAAGATAGAATTTTAGCCTGAAACACGGCTAAGTAGATATTTTGACGAAGAATATGCTAGAGGATTTAATTTTAATTGAGTTCATTTATTGATAATATATAAGTTAAAAGTTGTTAACAACAATTGCGTTTTATATAACTATGGGATATTTCAAACATCAAAATTTTACTTTAGGAGTATTCTATAACAACATTTTTATTGCTTGTTATAGTCTGTAGTCTAAAATCCTGTTCAAAAAATAAAATATTTTAACCAAGAACACATTTTTTTCAAATTGTTTTTTTTTTTTTCTGAAACCTGAACGCAAGAACACTTCAATACCGTATTCATAATTTAGTATATCAAAGAAAAAACGCAAGGAAAGAAATTCTTCACAAAATGGAAATGGCACAGACGTCCGTCCCGACATATCTCCGAGGTGTTCGGATGCATACCGTTTGCATATTCAATGCTGTGCTAAAAACGTTTAATATAACTTTTATGAAGGTTGAAAGACGAATATTTTGACTATTGTTCTTTTTTTGTGTGGAAATTATCATTGTTTTATATTTCAAATGGAATTAAGAAATATATTTTTGTATTTTTCTCAAACGCGTGCTGTTTTTAAAAGTTATTATTATAACGTGATCTGATTAACATAGTAACATAAAATAGGGTATTATTACGATACAGATACGTTTTACGTAATGAACTAAGACCGTGGACAAATTTTGACTTGTTTTTATTATTTGTAATTACGTTGGGTAATAATTGTGTTTGCTCGCAAACGAAAAAAAAAAACCGACTTCAATTACATCGACGAGTAATACAACGTAGATCGACGTAAAAATAGTCAAGTAACAACGCATTATCAAAGATTACTCAAAAAGTAGTTATCAGATCTCGATGAAATTTAAATGTGACCACATGATAAACTTCGGCTTTCGATTAAATTAAAAATCATTAAAATCGGTAAACCTGATAAAAAGTTATTGCGGATTTTCAAGAAGTTCCCTCGATTTCTCTGGGATCCCATCATCAGATCCTGGTTTCCTTATCATGATACTAAACTTGGGATATCTCCTTTCCAACAAAAAAAGAATTATCAAAATCCGTACATTCAGTAGAAAGTTATGCGGTATAATACAACGTAGGTCGACGAAAAAAGCGTCAAGTAAAAACGCATTATTAGATATAGCTCGAAAAGTAGTTGTTAGATCTCAAATAAATTTAAATGGGACCAATTGGCACACACCACCTTTCGATTAAAAGAAAATTTGTCGAAATCGCTCCAATGAGTTAAAAGTTCTGATGTAACATACATAAAAAAAAATACAGTCGAATTGAGAACCTCCTCCTTTTTTGGAAGTCGGTTAAAAAAATGTATATACCTCCCGTCGCATGGCCCTTCCGTGACCACGGTTGCTGTAAATTTGATATGCAATTGTCATTATAATGAGTAATATAATATAGATTAATAAAACATTTTGTAATAATTTCTATAGCGTCTAAATAATGATTTTTATGATGCAGCCTTCTGATAACTTTGACTAGCCCGTTGGCGCAGTTTGTAGTGGCCATGTTGCCTTCTGTTCCGCGGGTTACGGGTTCCATTCTCGCCTGAGTCTGTTATATTTATCAAAAAAATATAGTTATAACAGTCGTTTGTTACCTATAACACGAGCATTAAGTTGCTTACCATAGGAACAGACAACTGTGTGTGTATATTATAAGATATTTATTTATTTGTTTTATCAATCGTTTTAGGGGTGACCCAATAGGAATAGGAGAATTCCGTTTTATAAGAAATTCATAATTTTAGTTACAATAAAATTTCATTCTTTTAATTACGGCTTCCAAGGGCTAAAAAAACATGATTTGACAACATGAAAAGACAAAAAAACCTTAATAACTTTTATAAGAAGCAAAAAGTTTTAATCAAAACAGGAATATACCAATGTATTTGTCATCTAAGGTCTTATTATGGTGGCCAAAGTCAGATAGAAATACAAAGGCAATTTATAAACATCTGATCATACCTCTGTAGACGATAAACAAACAAATAAAATAACTCCTGAACCATGTGTTTGATGCTTAAAGCCACATATCTGATCGAAATGCTTTTCCTCATTGTTGCACTCAAAGAGTTAGAAATAAATCAAAACCACTGAATCCAATTATTGTTTCTGACAGATGGTCTACGTATGAAAAAGTTACTTTTTTTACTCAATACACAGAAAATTCATCCTTACACTATTTGAGATAAGACTAGTTTTTGTATGAAAATATTGTGGTGATTACAAAAATTATAACTGTCTAAAAGCTATTGACTCAATATTGATGTCAAAGCTCTTTGATGGGTTTTAAGCGCTGTATGTATCAATCAATCAATTTAATTATGTCAGATAACACTGTGATATTTCATGGCTATATGTCGATGTACAACAAACAATAGCTTAAAAATGTCAGCCATTGGTGTTGATTCCATTGATTTATGAGTTAAATTCCTAATAAATAATAGTAATAATAATAATAATACCTTATTTCAGACTAAATTTTAAGTCCATATTGGTTAGTACGACAAAATAACATTTAGATAAAAAATAAAACAAAATTAAATTAAAAAATCAATAAGTAAAAATAAAATTAAATAAAGGAAAAGTATAATCAAAAACCCAAAAATTCAAAAAATAAAAAAAACCCTCTGAAAGTCACAAAATTGTCCAAAAGATTTCTTCATATGATTAGGTTGAATTTAATCATATTTCTCAAAAATGATTTTCTTAGGAAAGGTTTATTTTATAATAAGACTTATTCTCTAGATCAAATTATTAGAGAAATTATTTTAAACCTCATTATTTAACACAATCAGATCTATATTGTTATCTGTTTATAAATTAGGGACCAAGTAACAATATCCACTAATCAGGGTAGGAGAAATTAGTGTTGTCATTTGCAGAAACCCTTACTGAGTCACCCCTATATTTAATTGCTATCCTGCGAGACTAAGTTATTAATTACCGGATTATTATTATTATAGAGCTCGTGTAGTCACTTTTGATCGCACCAAAATTAAATAAACAAATTTCAAGTTTAAGCACATATATAAATTTTGAATATGTATCTACTTTCTTATACAACTAGGTCGGCAAACAAGCCCACGGCTTACCTGATGGTAAGCGATCACCGTAGCTTATGACACCTGTAATACCAGAAGCTTCGTAAGTGCGTTGCCGACCCTATCTATCTATCTGATCTATCTGAAAGAAGACTGTAGCATTTCATTAACTTAAATATTTTTAGTTCAAACGTACAATTAGAAATTCCTTTTAGAGTTGAAATAGTTATTGAAAGTAAATTTTTAGTTAAGCTTAATTTTTTTCGAATCAAATTTGCTTAAGCCTTAAATGATTTTATTAGTAAAAGATTTGAGTGGAACATCCACAAGCTACGGCTGTAATGTATTATTGCACTTTGAGCTGTTTTGTAGTTTATCTATGCCTACTAATATTATAAAGAAGTAAAGTTTCTAACTTTGTTTGTTTGTAAGGAGTAATCTTCGCAAATACTGATCAGATCATGAAAATTTTTCCACTATCAGAAAGCTACACTATTCAGGAGTGATATAGGCTATATTATATTGTTTTTGAACAAAAAAATTAATAAAAAATAATAGTATAAGTAAATCAAGTCGGAGAAATGCGAGCGAGATGAAAACTTTACTATATATTTGAATCAAAAATATTAATTAACGCCCAACGAAGTGGACACGGGTCAGCTAGTTTATAATATTTTTTCGATTTTTAGATACAAATACAGCTACAACTGACTTTAATGTCGATAACACAACTTAATATTATTATACCATAAAAGAAATAGTAAAATGAATTTTCCTGGTAATCTCTGTGTAAATAGAAAATTCAGGTTTTACCCAATAAGCTGACCTTTTCAAAAGTCTAAATTTATTCTAAGGAGAGCGTACGAAAAACAATGTTATTTATATTGTTAGCATACTAAGAATTCTGTAACGTGTTGTTTTTTTAATTAATATTTTTTATCAATAACTACGGAGTTTCTTAATAATTATTTAAAGTTTTGATTCAAAGTGTTTTGATTTTGTTAATGAACTATAAAACACATGGCTCTCGAAAACCTTTGTTCAACAGTTCGAGGCTTACAGACGTAGTTCACGATTTATCTTGCGTTACTTTTCTAACTTCCTGGCTTATTAGTAGATTTAGGTAAAGCGTAGGGACCAAATTTAGGCTTCCCTATTATTGTTAGATCGGGCATTGAGAATTAATCGCAAATGACTTTGACACAAATGACGGACTTATTCACAAATCTTAAAGCAATATATTATCAAGACAACTTTTTTTTTACGTGGGGAAAATCCATCATGGATACCTTCCGGTGCGGGGGCACCAGAGGGTTATGTCAGACTCCTACTGACTAAAAAACCACCACGTGTGAGTAGTCGTCCGCCTGGGTTGGGCGAGATGGGATCGCGCTAGCATTTGCCACCTAGTCTTAGTCTTACATATAAAAATATATTTTTAATAAAAGTCACGTTTTAATTGTCCTGAACACGACCATGTGACCTGTTTCTAGAAATCACGGAAATATGTCAAAAGTGTTAAACTTTTTTTTCAGTTTATATTAACTCAGTTAAAACTAAGTGTAATTTTACGGCATAGAAAGACAACTCTAAAAATACAAAGAAACTAATAAAGAAACGAAAAAAATAATATTTCGAAAAGTTTCCTTACACACTACAAAGAATTCCATTTGAAACATTAGTCAAATAGAACCATAGACTTCACAAGAGTTTAGCTGCACTTACGCGGCACTCAAGATTATTGCTGCCATAAGTAATGTATGCCACACTCCCAGCTGTTCTGTTACATTTTAGAATGTACCAGATATTTGCATAGGCTTTTGAAGTAAATGAAGCGTTAGTGAGTATTTGCTTCGGATATTTCTTTTAAAAATAAATACAGAACTAGTGATCGTATATTTTACTTTAAATTGTATTTTAAAAGAAATAAACGCGGTCTAAGATGAAATTTTATAATTAATAAAATTCAAATTTAAGACACAAAATTATTAGTTTCGGTCTTCAGAAATCTAAGTAAATTTCCCACTGCTAGATCCTGAAATTGAGATTCAACTGACCAATTAGAATTTAAAACGGAACTGAATTTCACTAACAACGAAACACTGAAAAATGTATTAATAAATATGAATAAAGAAAAAACACAACTCCTTTTTTTTAGTGTATTTATTTTACCTTGCATAGTAATTCTAATAATACATCATCAAATCATTACTTACTACGTAAATATTACGCTGCAAACTGTAATACGCTTCAGCCTGTTGTATCCCACTACTGGCATAGGCCTCTTTCCCCATGTAGGAGAAGGATCAGAGCTTAATCCACCATGCTGCTCCAATGTGGGTTGGCGGATATATTCCCTACTACGAGTAACGATCCCTATCAGGTGTACATGATAACAACCGGTACCGACGGCTTAACGTGCTCTCCGAGGGACGGTGGGCGGACAAGGACTGCACAAACACCGAGACCACGGCAAACACCTGTATGGCCAATACAAATGTTAGTCATGTGCGGGGATCGAACCCGCAACCGCCAGCGCAACAGGTACAATCCATGGCTGTAACCGTTGCGCCAACCAATTAGCTGTTAATAAATACTAAAATACACTACAAAATAAAAATAAAAAAATCATTACAAATTTAATAAAACTCTAAATTTAATAATTACATTAAAACATCCAACTCGATCAAACGAAAGCAGAAAACTGTATCTTCAATACCAAAACGTTAGAAAGTAAATTGTTCCGGGCAATAGTTTCAAAACTGGCTTTATTTCTGAAACTAACCTTAATTCAATGGTTTGTTGGTTTCCTTTAAATTTTTCCCACTAAAGCTTTTATATAAGGGAACGTTTACATTGTAGATTTTACAAGTGCTTTATTTACACCTTACGAAAAATATACCATGTTCACATATTAGAAATAGGCTTTAATATAAAGTAAGAAATTAAATACTTTGACTTATACGTCATATGTTGCGATAAATAAAAAAAATGTTATAAAAACTTTAAATAAAACTGCTTATTGTTTTTCCCATTTTTCATGAATAATATTGGCTACAGAAGCAAATAGCTTTAATACTGATAGTGAAATGACAGGAACTTTTCTTTGGTCGGCAATCAAGCGTACGGTTCACCTGATGGTAAGCGATTACCGTATTCTATAGAAGCCTGCAACATCAGAAGCATCGCAAGCGCTTTCCTGTACTTCCCTAATTAGCCTGCTCTAGTTTTTGTGCAAATATTTCGTGCTGTGCCCTACAGTAAGTGCCAGCCATTTATTTACAAAAAATGTATCTAGTTGTGATACCATTATTTTGTGGTCGGGTGTAGTGTAATGTGAGAAATATCAAAAACTCAAATTTAATAAATGGATATGTCCATATAATTATAGGCAGATTATATTATATATATACAATGTATAGTCTATGTGTTAGTGTATATTATGGGTATGTATAATGTATATTTTATTTCTATTTGTTTTTGAAGGATCAATAAATAAAAATAAATTTTTATGAATATATTAACTAATTTTCCATAACAATTTGTATACTGCTAGCTACATAATTATTACTGAGCAAATCAAAACAACATAACTATCACTCTTACACCGGTATGTTTTTTGTAATCGTCTTTGTAACCATACCGTCGATGATAGTATTGTTTAATTCATATTTAATTAATATTTATTTTCTAGACCCCTAATTTAGGAGTTAAATTTCAAGTTTTCGTATTCTATATTCAATTTATTCTCTTTTGAATTCAAATATCAATTAAGCATCTTTTCATTATTTTTTTTCAATTTTTTTATGTCCTGCCAGCAAAAAAACGTATACCCATAATCTTAGCTGCTCATGCCATTTCCTGGTCATAAAAAATAACTAACTAAAACACACGTATGTACTTTAACTCTATTGCGAACGTATCCTTACACCCCGCGGTGAGCATCGGGTGCGACGTCGCAAACAATTTACCGTTTCATCGCTTTCATGTAAGAACCAGAACTTGTTGGGAATCTTGGCTTCCAGCTCCATCGAGAATATTCTAGAAACTATAATTTGTTCCGGTTGGAACGTGCGAATGTTATATTGCCGCGGTTTTGTAGTGATCATGTTGAATTGCTTGATGCTTTTGAGCTTGAAACGTCTGATTGTGATTTTATATCTCGAAAGCTTATACCCAACTACAGAGCTGCGAAAGAGGGTATGTATTTTACAGAAATAATATATTTGTTTGTATGTGCATAAGAAGGTGTGAATGATGTGTTAAACAATATTTTAAAATCGTCGTCTGTCACCTTACTCTTTTTCTTTATCAAAAAAAAAAAAAAACTAAATTTTAAAATTTTAGTTTGAAATTCAAATTACATGGTATTTAATACTTCCATATTTCTATTGTTATTTCCACTTTTATATGTAAACTTAATTACTATATGTATGTCAATAAAATAAAAAAGCAAATAATAAAGTTAATAGACATGTAGTCATGTAGTCGACTCAGGCGGGAATCGAACCGGCAACCCGCGGCACAGAAAGCACTGCAAACTGCACCAACGGGCTAGTTAAATTAAGTTAATGTTACCGTATTTCGAAATACAACGTTTATTACGTTTAATAAAAAAGAATAAGTAATTTGGTTCGATCCTTATTAGGTTGTTTAGCAAGGAGTCCTACATATAAATATTGTATTTCTAATATACCTGTATCCTACTTCAAGGGAATTGTAAATAATTTGATCTTATGATTATATAACACATAGCTAGGTTCATAACATTATTATTCAAATACTATATATAATCTATACATCTATATTTATACAAATAATTAAAATTGGAGTGTCTGTTGAAATAACCGCCTTTTACTAAATGCACATGGATGGGTACACAGTACATATACCAAAATATTTTTTTTACAATTTTTGTCTGTCTGTCTGTCTGTTTATTCTGGCTAATCTCTGAAATAGCTGGACTGATTTGACTTTCTATGGCAGAAAGCTAATGTAATAAGGAGTAACTAGAGAGTAGTAGTATTTATTTTATAACTCTGCGAAATAATTAATTCCTTTTTTTAGTGTTTTTATGAAATTTGTGTGGAATTTGTGTGAAAAATAGATGTTGTTCGATTCTCAGACCTACCCAATATGCACACAAAATTTCATGAGAATCGGTTAAGCCGTTTCGGAGAAGTTTAACTACAAACACCGCGAAACGAGAATTATATATAATATTAGATACAGAATTTGAATCTCGGAAACGGCAGCAACGATTTTCATGAAATTAAGTATGCAGGGAATTTTGGGGGAGATAAATCGATCTAGCTAGGAATCATTTTTGAAAATTTTCTTTTATCCCTGTTTTGAGACCATGAAAAAATGGCTACAATATCGTTAGAATACGAAGGTAAATTTCGCAATTGTCAATAAAGTTGTAATAGCTCAGGTGGGAAAATCGGCCAGTCGGCAGCTCTCTGTTTTTAGGCAATGAAAAAATGGCTACAATATCGGTAGAATACGAAGGTAAATTTCGCAATTGTCAATAAAGTTGTAATAGCAGGCTCAGGACCGAAAAGACCACGGTTCAAATCTTCATGTTTCAAGATCGATTATTATTATTTTTTTCTAATTGCACTCGTAATTTTTTATTTAAATAGCCAGTTCTTATTTTTTATTATTATGTCGCTAAAATTAAAAAATATTATTTATATTTTATCAATATGTAATTCGTATTTAAATATGATTTCCAAAACACACGATGTACTAAAAAATACCGAGCTAAGCTCGATCACCCGGGTACTATTATGTTAAGTAGACAACGGTATCAGCAACATACATGTCCATAATTATAGTGATTGTTTTTAGATCCCATCAGTTTAAGATTACGATCTACTATCATAGTCGTATAAAGACATCGTTAAAAATAAATATACTCGTATTTAGCCTTTCTTAATATTTTTTTTAATACAAATGGGTTTGCAAATAAGTGTATGGCTCGTACTTGTAACACTCTCACTCAATCCTCCCAGAAGCTCTGGTCACCTTACTCACCACAGGCATACAACACTGCTTGAGGGCACTATTATTTAGCTGTGGTCTTCTGTTAGGTCGAGGTACTTCCCCATTCGGACTGCTTCAGATTTCGAACAGGACCCGCTGTGCCCTACCTCAGTTAGTTAGTATTAAATTTTGAAAAACTGATAGTATTGTGATGAAACCAGACGTTCATATGTCAAAGTAAATATTCTTAGAAATGAATCTCGGGTAATATTATTATATACGAGTATAGATAAACTATATTGACATTGAATCGTCAATAAACCAACGTATTAAAAGTCCAACTTATTTATCCAAAACGAATTGATTCAATACAATTTTCCGATAAATTTAACAAGACTCGGATAATCCCACTACCCATTTGCTATGAAGGAAAAAATATAAATAGCATAAAATCGAATCACTCGGATTTATAAAATAGTTTCTATTAGAAAAAAATAACTTTCTGAATTGCTGCGATTGAGATATCTTTATGACTAGAAATATCTTAAAATATATAGATTATTACTATTATTCTACCATTTGCTTATTTTTTAGTTATGACTAACTGAATCGATAAAACTAAGCTAAAATTATCACTAACAGTTTCAGTATTATTCGACTTATTTTCATTTTGAATATGTCGACACGTATGCAATAGTGTTAAATATTACTTTTATTATCTAACTACAGAAAAGATAAACATATCATTTTGGCATTATAGTCATTGGTAGATAACTTCCTTAACATCTCTTATCAGTTTGAGGATGTCACCAACAATCTATATCTGTGATATATCACTATTTCTGTGATATTGAAATACATTTGTGTTGTGTTTAACTGAGGAAGGGCACAGCAGGAATTTCCTGCTCAAAATATGGAGCAGCCCGACTGGGGTAATATCTCGACCTTACAGAAGATCACAGCTAAATAATACTGTTTTCAAGCAGTATTGTGTTACTGTTGGTGAGTAAGGTGACCAGAGCTCCTGGGGGGATTGGGGATTGGGTCGGCAACGCGCTTGCGATGCTTCTGGTGTTGCAGGTGTCTATAAGCTACGGTAATCGCTTACCATCAGGTGAGCCGTACGCTTGTTTGCCGACTAGTGACATAAAAAAAAAACTTACTCTCACTAGTCACTTTACTCGGAATGCTACAGTAAGATGTGTATCCTGTGCCGGTGTTCCGAAAACCCACAAAACACAATAACAAACGCCCAGATCTTGACTGATATCTGAATGACCTTCGCAAATATTTTTCTCGCACGAGGATTGAACCGGCGATTGCTTTGCCAACGTGATTTTATTCTCTAAATCTTACATGAATCGGAGAAGGCATTTGTAGCAAACTGTAAGTTTAGCACCCATTACCATACATCCCTTTTTATTAAATAGATAATAATGAGCTAGTATATTGCATTACTTACACTATCCATTAATCATCTTCGAAAGCTTCAAAGGTCGTGCCAGGTGTTGAGTGTACTTCAGAGATGATCCGAAGGAAGAGTCACTACTCGAATGTCTTTATAGTGCCCACGTCAGAGTCTGTCTGTTTATCTGTTTTAGATGTCACCCACCATTTTTTGAACCCGCCAGCTGTTGATAAAAAATAGACCAATATATGGTACTCCACTTAGAAGCTACACAGAAACTTTTACAATACAGAAGTCTACGCAAGCATAACCCAAAGAAATGAATTTTGCATACAAACAATAAAGTATAGACAAAAAAATTAAAGGAAGAGCCATATTATTTTCAAAGTATATATATACTATAAATATACATAACAATATACAGATAACTGAAATTTTGATGAGCTTCCGTCAAACTTAACTTCCCAATGATAAACTTTGCTTTTAGCATCAAATCGATCCAAACTTTCACAGCTTTTTTTGATTTCTTTCACTTTTCAATGGAATAAGAAAAAATGATATTCCAGCATTGATGATTGATTGATACTACTAGTAATAATTAATAGTTCAATGTATTCCAGTTTAAATTAGCGGTTGTGTTTGTAAATTTTGGTACATGAATACACAGTTCTCAAAAAAATTAAAATAATCTGTGAATAATCTGTACTTCCGGAACAACCTGTAATTAAAAAAAGTTGTTTGATTATATTCTTATGACATAAATATATACAAATGTTTAAATTTAGTATTGGAAAAATTATTGCCTTTTTTAGAATTGATAACATTATATCTAATGTATGAAATTGATTTATTTCTGGTTAAACAAGTGACATAGGAATACCACATCAAGGTTTATTTTACTTGTGGTTTTTTAATTAATACTAAGCGTGTTAGACTGTACTTGCATCACCACACCACGCTTATTACATACTAGCTGGGATCGCGACTTCGCTAGCCTGGAATTTAACAAAATATTTATTGTTCAGTTCGTAATTATAAAATAAATAAATAAATAATCTAACATAAAATTAGCCTAAGTTACTTCTTATTTCATCAAATATCTGCACGTGAAAGTTCGATCAAAATCGGTCCAGCCGTTTCAGGGATAAGCTGGAACAAACATACAGACAGACAGACATACAGACAAAAATTATAAAAAAATGCTATTTTGGTATATGTGCCTTGTATGCATATGAATCTAGTAAAAAGTGGTTATTTTTATATTACAAACAGACATTCAAATTTTATTTATTTGTAAGATTAAATCTTTATCACTTAGTGGCAGAAGCAGTGGTCAAAGGCAAAAGCAAGTAAGTAAGTTAGAATTTTAATGTATTCTTCTAAATCTTTTATTAAGCTTAACACCAATTTATATTTATTAACACAGCTAGAGTTATTGCTGCTCGTATTTTGAAAAGTTTTACTCATCGCATTTGTTCCGAAATTAGGGGTTTGCTGTTAATACGTATATACGTGCTGTGTGGCTACGGCACTAAAGAATTTAGCCACCCCCTCTCTTCCCGTGGGTGTCGTAAGAGGCGACTAAGGGATAATAAGGTTCCACAACCATCTTGGAACTTAAGAAGCCGACCGATGGCGGGATAGCCATCCAACTGCTGGCTTTGAAATACACAGGCCGAAGACGGTTGGTGCGACAAAGCCAGTACTGCGGTCACCAACCCGCCTGCCCAGCGTGGTGACTATGGGTAAAACACATGAGTTCACGTTATTTTTGACGTAAACTTGTGGAGGCCTATACAGCCTATACAGTCCAGCAGTGGACTGTATAGGCTGTAATTATGATGATGATGACGTATATAATTGTTTAATAAATATTAACTTTATTATTTAGGAAACCTTTCATTGACGTGAATAAAATATTGGTATTAGATGAAATACCTTCAGCCTGTAATATCCCACAACTGGGCATAGGCCTCTTTCCCCATGTAGGAGAAGGACCAGAGCTTAATCCACCACGCTGCTCCAATGCGGATTGGCCGATATATTCCCTACTATGATTAAAGATCGCTATCTAGATGAAATAATAATTAATTATTTTACAGTATTTACCTCACTGTTATTTAACGTGACATTTATTCTTATAGAACCAATACATTTTCACACAAAAAATTGATGCGACCATTGTGTAACATCAAAAGATAAAAAGCCTTCAAGACACAATATTTTAAGAGCAATTCAAATGAATAGGACCCAATGACATCTCATCGTGGGCTAAAAGAATCAATCTTAGTGTGATTTATAACTCCATTCACATTCCTTTTTGTGATAGTTTTTAGGGTTGCATCCAAAGGGTACTTAGTGAACCTTACTATTTGTTTGTCACTTTAGAATATGATCATCAATACTTTTACTATTAAGACAACCGTTTTGATATAGTAGGATCTATAATTGTATTTGCTTGCAAACGAAAAAAAACCGACTTCAAATACATCGCCAAGTAATACAACGTAGCTAGACGACAAAATAGTGAAGTGAATACGCGCTATCAAAGATTACTCAAAAAGTTGTAATCATATCTCGCTGAAATTTAAATGTGACCACATGATAAACATCGGCTTTCGATTAAATTAAAAATCATCAAAATTGGTACACCCAGTAAAAAGTTATGCGGTATAATACAACATAGGTCGATGAAAAAATAGTTAATTAAGAACGCATGATTAGATACAACTCGAAAAGTAGTTATTGGATCTCAAATAAATTTTAATGGAACGAAATGAAAATCACCTCCTTTCGATTAAAAAAAAATGTCAAAATCGGTCCACCCAGTATAAAGTTCTGAGATACATCAAAAAATAACAACAATAAGACAGTCGATTTGAGAACCTTCTCCTTTTTTGGAAGTTGGTTAAAAATGTCTGTAACTGCGGGTGCTAGATGTAACTCGATGCCCAGAAATTATCCACCAACCCTCAATGAAACAGCGTGGTGGATTAAACTACAATCCTCGTCCTATATGAAGGAAAATGCCTTGAGACGTCAATGGCACTTTACAGGCTGAAATCAAACAATTACTATAATCACATAACCTAAAAAATTATGGATATAGAAGCAAGTCTCCTTTCAAAAACCTTGACCAAAAATGTACAAAACCTGCAAAAGAAGATGCGCCTCACACTTGGTCAGTTTTCGACACGATCCCGGTTTTCGAATCCGTGTTCGCTTTGAGTTATACCGGTCCTTTTCTCGGGAAATTGGGAATTACTTTTAGCTCGTCTGATTTACATTGGATATGGTATTTTATCATCGTGTAGGACAATTCGGAAATAGATGCGAGTTGGGAGTTTTTATATGTCCTTATTGTTGGTAAGGAGAACTTGGGATAAAATGCGTGAATCTCAAGTGGCTATCAAGTCAAGTGCGTCACTAAATTTTAAAGGGTTCTTACGTTTAAGTTCTGGAAATGTTCTGGTTAACTTTTTTTTTGTATTGACACAAATTTGAAGACGAGTTCTTTTGTCTCGTTCTCCTTAACAAGAAATTATAAATTTGTATCGGATCTTAGACCTTGATTTTTAATACAATATTGGTTATTAAATCTTATTGTTTCATCAATCAACCACTTCAAAATCAATTTAAATCGGTGTTAGGGATTTATGAAATAATTACACAATAATATTTCAAGCGACGATCAAATTACAATATTCTAAGCTCTCACTTCAATGATATCTTTAAAGAGAGTAGCAACGAAAACAAAAACATTACTTGCCATCCGACGTCTAATCAGATAGCCAATAAGACATTCGACATTAGATCTTGCAGGTGGTCGTCCCTTGAGGCTCACCGTCACAAGTTCTAACAAGGCCCGGGCAAGTTGAGTAATTTGTTTAACTTCGGTAACTTGAAGCACTCTAATATAATGTCTGTAGGGATGCGCTAATGTTTATTTTGTAACAATTTTCGTAAGAATTTGATTGGCGTTGTGTTAATTAAATAATATATAGAAGAAAAGTCATTTAGATTTTGATACAACACATAGGTATTAACAGATTGGTTCAGTCCAATAATTCGCCAATCTGCAGTGGAGCAGCGCGGTAGGTTAAGCCTCAAACCTTCTCGTCGTCGTTGTTGTTTTCTTGTCATTCTTTAAGAGAGTCGTTTTTACACATCACCAAATATATGTCACTGAAAACTTGAAACAGCGTTTTCGGTGAACTATGTCAACTTTAGAAACAATTTATATTACTGCTCTCAAATAGGCAATTGAAAGTCTCATCTTCACGTTTGGCTATTTACATTTAAATATCGATTATTGCATAATATATTCGTAAATATAGAAATAATATTTGGCTGAATTGAGGAAAATAAGCTGTCGGCATTTAAATATCGAGTATTGCATAATATATTCGTAAATATAGAAATAATATTTGGCTGAATTGAGGAAAACAATTTTTTTGATAAATTGCAACAGCCCAAATTTTGCAATAGGTTGCAATGTGTACGTAAAAATATAATCTACGTATACTCACAATGTAAGTAAATAATGAAGTTATAACGACCTCATGACAAACCGTCCCTGATTCTACAGAATGTTTCAAGGTCAAATATATACGCATGTACAAATAAGTGCAACATAAGAAAATTAAACCTATTTGCCAGTTGGCTAAATATATAATTCTAATAATAATTTTACAATTCAAGCAGCGTAATCAACTAAAAACAGCATCTGTGTGAACACACGATAATTCCCAACTTCCGGACCCCACATCTCTGTCTCCCTTGTATCACGAGTTTCAAGCGACGAACTTTGTTTTCTTGTCATTTGAACATTTGTGACTGTTACAATTATAATTATAAGAGTAATTTGTTAAGGTATACGTGCAATATGTAAATTTTGATACGTACATGTACCATTATACACCCATTGTCATTATATGTGATAGAATTAAATATAACCACCTCGAATTCAGAATATATTGTGTAAATTGATGTAGAGTCATGTTTATATATATATATATGTGTGTGTGTCTCTGTGTGTGTGTGTGTGTGTGTGTGTGTGTATAATAAGCTCGTATTTTGTAAATCCTGAGTGAGGTGGGGCTAAACAGGAGATTTTTTTTTTTACATGCTTAAAGCGCGAGTGAACAGTCTTCTTCTGGGCGAACTCGCTTCATCTTCGACCTCGTCTGTGCTCTAGAGCTAGACTGAGGTCAAGAGTAAGCCCATAATATAATAAAAAAAAACAGGAGATTACCCTCTCGAAAACCTTACAGGAGACCACAGATAAATAATACTGCTTTCAAGTAGTATTGTGTTTCTGTGGTGAGTACTCGTAAGGTGAGCAGAACTCCTGGGGAGGGTTGGAGGTAGATTCGAAGGTAGCAGGCGTCTATAAGCTGCGGTAATTGCTAACCATCAGATGATCCGTACGCTCTTTTGTCTTATTCTATTAATAAATTACATAAAATAATTGTTTAATGATTATTTAACCAAATAATAACCCAGAACTTTAAAAAAAAAGTATAAAATGCAATATATAAAAATACTACGAGAGATAAAACAATCAAATCAATCAAAAGTATATACAATAAAAATAATTATTCAAAAACGGGATATTCATCATGTTTTTTATTTTAACGTGTGAGAAAGGAGGTAGTTCGATATGGACACTGCTAAAGCCGTCAAAATCTACCCGCAAATTTCAGTCTCGTGAACAAGACATTCGCAGTTAATGTCGAAATATCGAGCTCCGCAAAATGAAAATAGAAAACATGGTAAATATCCCGTTTTTCAATAGTTTTAGTAATAGAATAACCATGTTAATCTAAAATCTTATATTTATAATAAAAATAATTTATCTTAATCATTAGTTAGTTAGATAATTCATTATGGCTAGCAGAAATTTTCAATACATAAGCTGATTGTAGAATATGACGACATCCAAGCTTGTTAAGGCGAGCGCAACGTGTGGAATTCAATATTTTTACTTATTTCATAAATGTATATTATAGAGGACAGTTTATCTGTCTGTTAAGAATTTAAAATTATTTTCTGAAGTTATTAGTTAGATGATTTATTGTTAGTTAGCATGTCATGCAGTACTTTGAGTAAAAAGTTGTCATAATAGCATTTTAGAACGAATTATTCTATTTTTTGCAATAGATGTAGTTTCTGGTTGTCATTTATCGAAAATAGTAATGTTTTATGTTTAAAATATATTTGTCTTCGACCTATATAAGACCTTTTACTTTTACACTATGAGATAAACATTAGAATAGTAATATAAATTAATTACAATTAGAAGTTTTTACCCTTTAAAATATGTATGGACAATAACGATTAATTTATTAATTTATACATTTAAATTATACTTGGAAAATATTAATTTTATAGAAAGTACATAGACATTTATTTTATTTAAATTAACGATTGATGAAGATAGCTTTTAATCAATTAACCCGGGCGTCGCCGCGGTAAGCCATAGACTTCGACTAACGAAGCTGACTTGGTCCCGATAGCTATTGCTATTAATAATACCTAACGACATTAGTTTGGGAAACAGCAGATCTGTGCAAAATCAATAGGAAACAGGAAATGCGTCTATACGTTAAACTTAAAATATTATCTGTATTTTTTTAAATGATAAATATGTCTTCGTTTCTTGTTATAATATGGTATAATAATTTATAAGTCAATATTTTTTTATTAAAAAAAATTATTTCATAGATTACATTAAATGTTTAGTCTTTATATTTTGAGTTAAGGTATAAGTGCTAATTTAATTATGTTACATACTAAAAAGTAGCCCTAAGTGCAATATTAAAGTATAAGACTGGATAATATGGCACTATATGTTTATTTTGTTTTGTATACTACCTATAATCAAATCTCTGATTTCCCCCAAGGGACTGTACCAAAAAGTCAAATAGAATTTTTAAATTAAAATCGTTTTGCAATAGTAGATCACAATGAATCAGTAGCTTTCACAATAGTCGACATTGAAAAGTATGATATCGTTACTTCAATTCTATCATAATGAAAATTATGACAATTTTTGAACTTGCCTTTGATCAAATTTTAAAAAACAAGGTTTTATTTAAATGCATTAAAAATAAAAAAATTAATTCTCCTTTTCCTTTAAATCTTTTACTATCAACGTATGAAGTCACTATACAATTTATATGACATAAAAGCTTAACTGATCGATTTTAATTTTTAAAATTTTCATACTAAGCAAGTATGAGGACTTAAACCCGGTTAGATTCTAATGCGCGTCTAGTTTAGCATCATTGTGTAGTTTCTTTTCATATAACGATTATATTATATAATTATACATAAAATTTAGTTGAAATCATCGTTTTGTTGTATTGTCAAACAACCCAACATTAGGCAAAATTTTCAGTAATGTGAACTAACTAAATGTAACTAATGTAAACACTAGTGAATAAACGTATAATCTCAGCTTCAGATTAAATAGATGAAAATCGAAATTTAAGAGCCAACGTTCCCATAACAATGACAAAGTTTAATAATTGTGTTGGTTTGCATTATATCAACAAGTAATACAACGCGAGAACACGAAAAAAAAAATAGTGAAATAAATACGCATTATTAGATATAACTCAAAAATTGCTTGTCAGATCTCAATCAAATTTAAAAAGAACGGAATCATTCAAATCGATGTGCCCAATAAAAAGTTCTGAGGTAACATAGATTAAAAAAATCAGTAAAATTGAAAACCTCTTACTCTTTTGGATGTCGGTAAATAGATGGTAGTAGAAATTTAGAAGTAAAGTTTATGTGTTCGACGTGATTAGAAAACTTTTTACTTTTTGTTACAAAACAACGTATGAAAAAGTGTTTATTTATCATACAGTATATTTGTTAATATTTTTTTATATACAACAAGATCGACAAACAATCATACAGCTCACCTGATGGTAAGCGATTACCGCAGCCTATAGACCCCTGCAATACCAAAATCATCCCAAGAACATTGCCAACCTATCTGCCGAATCTATCCCCTCTCAGGAACTATGATCACCTCACTGCCAGAGACAAACTGCCAAGCGCAATGCCAACCTTACCTCAGACCTTCCCAGGAGCTCTGACCACCTTATTCACAAATATTCAACATTACTAGAGAGCAGTATTATTTAGCTGTGATCTTCTGTAAGGTCGAGGTACCCCAGTCAGGCTGCTCCAGATTTTGAACAGGATATTATTTTTTTTTTTATATTGTAAAACTTTTATTTTTATAAAACATTTAAAAGTAATACTTCAAAATTCATATAGCATATTTGATATCAGTACTAGTAAACTTAAATTTAAATAAACTTAACAGTCCTTAGCTCAGATTTAAACCATTCATTACGATCTTCTAAACAAGCTTATTATAACTTTAATCTGTTGTGAGATTTAACGTGTATCTAATTTAACTTAATAAATACGCTCTTTGTACCGTAAAAGTTTCGACTTTAGGAACCAATAAAAAAGTTATCGACGTCCAAACAAAGGGTGAATTCTTAATCAGGCATAAAATGAATTGTTCCTGATACATTTAATTAGTTAAGTTCCGTTACCTTGAACGACCCCATGTAGCGTCGTTAGGGTTAATTTCATTTTATTGTTACGCTTGAAAACTTTATTTGATTAAATATCTTTATAAATAATAGCCTGTGCGCGATTACCTCTGTACTTAGGAATTTGATGAATTTATCTTATGTTCTGTATAATTGATTGGCAAAGGGTTTTTCTCTGATATAGTTCTGATATATTGAGGTGTTGGTATTGTATGTAGGCGCTCACACACCGGCGATTGGGTGTTCGATTGCCACTAGGGATGGATATTTGTGTTTATATACATTTTTCTTTGTGGTCTGGTTGTCTGGCCTTGTGGGTCTCCCCCAACACTCATCGGAGAGTATAGCAGTTATAGAGTTAAGCAGTCGGTCCAGTTGTTATCATAGATACCTGATAACGATCGTTACTCATAGTAGGGAACATATCCACCAAACCGCAGCGGAGCAGCGTGGTGGATTAAACTCCGATACTTCTCCTACAATATCAAGAAAACCATAATATTTGCGATCTACACTAGAAAGTCTGGATTTCAGTAATGCTGCTAAGTGTTACTAAAGCCGAAGATACAATTACACTTTATATTGTAATTTTGGTACCCCACTGTAGTCGACTTTTTATTCTGAGATGTTCGCATAAAAATTTAATTGCTTCGTCTGTACTCTTCCATAAAAAATAAAGTATCTTTGTTGCTATTTTTGTTATCACAGGGTCAAGGAAACGGGATAACATCTTATATCTTTGTAGTTTTAAATATTAAAGTATAATAAATAAATAAATAAATAAATAAATAAATAAGTTAATTTATTTAAGATACTCGTACGTAGCCATTTTAAAACACAACAGATACAGTTCCGTTTTACGTATTACTGTACTTTTAAATCCGAAAAAAAACTACATCATTTCAAAAATACAATATCAGATAAGTATTTTAACATATAATAAACCCAACAGCGCAATTTCGTATGCATAAACACAATCAGTACTATTCATGTACCCCAACAATTATAATTAACGGCACTCCAGCCAAAGAGTTCTATTATGCGACCCTATCCCTAGGGAATCTGGAACCCTTCTAGTACTGTGTATGGTCTTTTAGAACGTATACTTGTGTTATACATTGCCGTTATGATAGTGCCGTTGAAACGTCAAGGCGATTTAGTTTAATGCGTACCTACGTTATCGTTTTTAAGTCGAATTTTAATTAATTCGATAAGAAAATGATCCTTTTTCGTTTTGGTTGTAACGTTTTGCTTCAAAAAGGCAGAGGTTCTTAGTTAAATCTAAATTAAATATTACAATGAATGGGAAGAATTTTTTGAATTTATTTGAATATCCAAAGCAATAGCATCAAGGAAATGTACCATAAGTCACTGTTTGTGTTTAAAAAGTCCAAATATATATATATTTATGCGATATTTATTAAAGGTCTTTTAAAACTCACGAGATTCTTCAATGTGCTGCTGTTTCACTATTAAATGTTTTTGAATACAAGTAGAATATTATCATTTCAGCCTATTACAGTCCACTGCTGGACATAGGCCTCCACAAGTTCACGTCAAAAATGGAGTGAACTCATGTCTTTTGCCCATAGTCACCACGCTGAGCTGACAAGTTGGTGACCGCAGGCATTGTCGCACCGAAGACGCTGCTGCCCGTCTTCGACCTGCGTATTTCAAAGCCAGCAGTTGGATGGTAATCCCGCCATCGGTCGGCTTTATAAGTTTCAAGGTGGTAGTGGAACTATGTTATACCTTAGTCGCCTCTTACGACACCCACAGGAAGAATATATATATCATCGTTAGAAACCAGATTCAAAGTTACAAATTAATTTCTCACAGTGGTGAAGTACCTCTACAGATAACTCTGAGAAAAAAATATAGTTTCTAATTACTAATTATGTCCATTTCTTTGATTAAGTATTAAAGTATTCAATAAATAAATTTTGTTTAACCTTATAGTCGCCTAAAATCGTACGAAAAACGGATGGTTTTAATGCATTGTAAAATAATCCATTACAGCGCTAATCTGAAAACCATTAACTAGTTGACTGCTTAATATTGAGTCGTAATAATTAATCAGCTTACACGGTAAGGCTTTTACGCTGACTTTGTTTGATATATTTGGATTTTGATTAGAATACGTATTAGCTTTCATTGACAATGACTTACGAATTTAGGTTAAACTAAATAAAATGATTATGATAGTGGACGATTTTGTATCAACCCAATATATATATATGTCTTAAATCTTCTACTTTATATATATCTATAAAGTAGAAGATTTAAGACCTTTTTTGGTAACGACTTTCTTTCGTTGACAATGCAACTCGATAAGAATATTTTTAAAATAATTCTACCTTACTTGATGCTGGACGTAGGCCTCCCAAGGTTGCACGAGCAATACCGGTTTTCCGCAATCCTCACCCAGCCTATAATGGCAACTTTACGTAGATCGTCGGTCTCGACGAAGACATTTGAGTATTAAACAAATATACTAAATATTTTACAAATATCAACAAATAATTCAAAGTTTATATTAAAAGTTATTATATTAAAAGTAGTTATATCTAAAACTTTATTTATTTATTTACACTTTCGCACACTAATACAAGGTTTTAACAGCATAACAAATGAAATATAAAAATAAAGTTTGCATCAGCTGCAACAGGCGGCCTTATCGCTATTACAGCGATCTCTTCCAGGCAACCTTTGGGCAGAGGACTAAATAAGAAGTGTGGGATAGGGCGCAAAAATGTTATGTAACATACATATGTACATAGTCACAAACGTACATGTACACCAAATACATTTACTTACATATACATAATACTTACTTACATATACATACATTCAGATATATACATATACATATATACATACATACACATACATATACATACACATACATACACAAATACATATATATCAATAATAGTAAAAAAAAAAAAAACAAAAAACTTTGTATTGTATAACCATTTATCCAAAGTTTTATTATTGTTTCATTCCGTGACAATTAGAAGTAGTTTCCTTCTAAGTCAAAATTTAAAACGACGATTCAAAGTTACTTTGTAAGATTTTTTTATTAATTTGCTATCTAAAGACGCAATTTCAATTCCTTTTAGATTCTAACAATACCTAATATATTTTTACTAGCCGACCAGATTTATACTAATTCTCGCAGCCATTATGTCTACTCCAGACCATCTAGCACCAAAGATTTATGATAATGTCCCACCTACTAATAAAGTAGATTAGAATTTAAATATAAAATGTTGATTTTTAATATGAAGTTAAATAGTTCGAAGTTAAGTTTTCGATATGTGTTTGTAATAAAAAGTTATCTAGATATTGTTTTTTAAGTGCAAAAATTACTCGATTTGCTTAAATAATTTTTTATTGATGTGTTTTTAACTTTGAGTTGATTTTAATTGCAATTTTGATTGAATTTTAATACTCAGTGATTCGATTTTAATTTTAATTTTGATTATAATTGTAATACACACAAAAAAAAAAAAACATTTACACAAAATAAAAATCACACGTGTTACAGTGTGTCATACTAACAGTAAGTTTTTAAGCTATAACATTGTTACTAACTGTTGGATTTTGATTTTGAAGTATTACTTTTAACTATGGATATAAATTTGAATTAAATAAATTATTATTATCATTTTTATTTAATAAAAGACTTATAAAAAATTTGTAGTAAGTAATACGTAGTTTGTCTCTTAAAATAGGATCAATAGACATACTAAATATTTTGCATACAGATCTTTGCCGTGGTCTGGGTGTTTGTGCAGACCTTGTGGGTACCCCCATCTTACCTCGGAGAGCACGTTAAGCCGTCGGTCCCGGTTGTTATTGTACACCTGATAACGATATTTACTCATAGTAGGGAATATGTCCGCCAACCTGCATTGAAGAGTTGTGGATTAAGCTCTGATCCTTCTCCTACATGGGGAAAGAGGCCTATGCCCAGTAGTGGGATATTACAGGTTGCAGCGTAGTATTTACGTAGTAAGTAATGATTTGATGATGCATTATTAGCATTACTATGCAAGGTTTTACCTTAAACACACTAAAAATAAGGAGTTGTTATGGGAAATTAATGGGAAAAGAGGCATATACCCAGCAGTGGGACATTACAGGCTGAAGCGCGCGCGTCAAATATCACAAAAACAATTCAAGCACAATTGCCAGTGACCTCAGTCATTTCAAAAACAACATCACAACAAAAATAGAACATTCCAGTAATGACGAAACTGTTACTCGTTTACGAAATTATCATAAAACAAATAACTTTGTATAATAACTCCGGAATAACGTCAAAAACGGCTCGATCTCAAATTGCCCTGTTAATCGTCTATTCGCAGCGAATTGCATTATACTGGCATAAAACGTGTCACCTGAACTGTTGAAGGATTTTTCATACTTAAGACGGTCTTAAAATGTCTTTTATTCAATAAAATATACGTTAGCAGTTTATCGTAACAATGATGTTTATTTTGTTTCTGTCATAATTTTGTTAGTGATGTTACAATTTGGTATCCTATTAGTAACTAGCGACCCAACCCGGCTTTGTACGAATGCAACGCTGATGCTATTAACAACAAAATATACATTAGAAACCTCCAAATTTATCAGTGTTTCTCTACCATATTATGCATGTATTACCTGACTCTAGAATCACTCATCACCATCATCTTTAAATAAAAAAGAGTGCGTGAAAAAAGAAAACTTCTTTGGCAAACTAATTTTTAAGTCTCGTTTATATTTATACAAATCTAAAGCTTTAGATTTCCGTTACAGCGCCATCGGCAAAAACGTTGCAGTTTCATCAAAACGTTGCCGTTTCATCTGTAAAAATTTTACCCTCATGCGCCTAAAAAAGTTTAACTTCGAAAACCGCATCAAAGTCCGTAGTTATAAAGATCTAGGGACAGACAGCGAGAAGCGACTTTTTTTTATACTATGTAGTGATTACAAATAGTGTTGGATATAAATTGAAGGAACTATTACTACAAGTATATATCTGTACAATGATATTTATTATCAACTCGTAAAATCGATTCAC
Source organism: Melitaea cinxia (assembly GCF_905220565.1). Lineage (NCBI taxonomy): Eukaryota > Metazoa > Arthropoda > Insecta > Lepidoptera > Nymphalidae > Melitaea > Melitaea cinxia. Next base: position 2,853,563 of record NC_059411.1, read on the forward strand.
TCAATCTGCTATTATTATTTTTTAAATATAATATTTTGAGAAAATTCATACACCTACATAGCTACACTATTTTTTAAAGTGTGTTTTCTTTATTAAGGAGTGTGCTTTAGATCACACGGCTGAAGTAAGATTTAACTAACGTAATTCTCTCTCTTTCTATCTTCACTAACTTACATCTCCCTCTCAACTTTCGTTCCCCTCACCCGATCAAAGTTTTCGTAACGCTCTCGTCACGCATTCACCAGCTTACTTCCCAAGTCAAGCGTACGTAAAGAAGTTTTACTTCATAAATATATAGTTAAGGTTAATTACATTTAATGTAACATATAAGTTAGCTTATCTTATTTAAACAAAAATTAATTTCGACAGGTTAGAATAATACTCGTATATATAACAACGAAATTGCAGTTAATTTTATAGATTAAATTAGCAACCCAAACTAGACATGTTCCTCTACTATATTGGGCATGTATAATACATATAAACTTTCCTCTGGAATCAATCTATTTACTAAAGAAAACCACATCAAAATCCGTTGCGTAGTTTTAAAGATCTAAGCATACATACAGCGGAAAGCGACTTGGTTTTATAGTATGTAATGATAACACTCTGCTTATAACCAAAAATGAAAAGTAGACTAAGTAAAAATATATGAAGATTTACGTAATACCAATAATTATTAAGTCACGTCACCTTAAAGCATTAACATGCATTTTAAGTTCATCTACAATGGTTCTAATCAAACACTCCACACCTCTGTCGAGGCGTTTGAATCTGTTTGATCTCACGACGGTCTTGACTTAAATTTGTACACAACCTTATACAAACGAGGATGGCAATAAATATGTAAATTTAGCACGCTTACCCGTAAATACGCGATTTTAGTATCTATTCGCATAAGTTTATGTCCAATTTCCCATGAAGCATGGTACACTATTGTTATTCTTGGTGAGTTTTCGTTTTCACGTTTTCATAACTCCTTGATCAATGTTATTGATGTTTTTTGATCAAATGACGTTTGTTAGCTTCGAGTGAATTGTAAGATATACTTCGTGTTCTTTTTTAAGTTTTTAGCAGAATTGGTAAGAATAATGTGTACGGATACCAAATGATATGTACTAATGGAAATATTGGGATCAATCTCTCTGCTTTTGTTTCAGAACAAAATCCTGAGATTTACGACTATTCTTTTATGAACACTCTTAAAATTATCGCTTCAGCCTGTAATATCCCACTACTGGACATAGGCCTCTTTCCCCATGTAGGAGAAGGACCAGAGCTTAATCCACCACGCTGCTCCACTGCGGGTTGGCGGATATATTCCCTACTATGAGTAACGATCGCTATCAGGTGTACATGATAACAACCGGGACCGACGGCTTAACGCGCTTTCCGAGGCACGGTGGGGAGACCCACAAGGACTGCACAAACACCCAGACCACGGCAAACACCTGTATGACCAATACGAATGTTTGTCATTTGCGGGGATCGAACCCGCAACCGCCAGCGCAACAGGTACAATCCATGGCTGTGACCGTTGCGCCAACGCGGCATCTTAAAATTATGGCAATTTAAAAAGTAATAAATATTTTATATATATTTACTAGTTGACCCCGCAAACGTTGTTTTGCCATTTATGTTATTAACACCTTTAATCACCTCTCCCTTATAGCTTAGCGGTATAAAAGTAGATATTGGCCGATCCTCAGATCTATCCGATATGCACACAAATTGCATAAAAATCGGGCCAGCCGTATCGGAGAAGTTTGTTAACTAGCACTGTGACACGAGAATTTTATATATATAAATATAAGACTAGCTGTGCCCGCGACTTCGTCCGCGTGGACTTTAACATAAATAAATAAATAAATATCTACACAATACACACACGGTCGTCTATTCCTAAAGTAAGCCAATGCTTGTGTTATAACTTATAGGTAACAGCCGACTGGTATATAACTACATGTATTTTTTTTCGATAAATACACTTATAAATAATACATAATTATATAACTGAGGTAGGGCACAGTAGGAATTTCCTGCTCAAAATATGGAGCAGCCCGACTGTGATAGTACCTCCTTACAGAAGATCACAGCAAAATAATACTGTTTTCAAGCAGTACTGTGTTCCTATTGGTGAGTAAGGGGACCAGAGCTCCTGGGGGGGTTGGGGATTGGGTCGGTAACGCGCTTGCGATGCTTCTGGTGTTGCAGGCGTCTATAAGCTACGGTAATCGCTTACCATCAGGTGAGCCGTACGCTTGTTTGCCGACCTAGTGACATAAAAAAAAACATATATAAATATATAAATAAATATGTATATTACACCCAGACTCGGGATGGGAATCGAACCCACAACCCTCGGAGCAAAAAGCAACAGAGAAAACTACAAACTGCGCCAACGGGCTAGAATAACAAGAAAGTTATTGTTTAGTTCGCAGAATAATGAAAAAAATCTAAAATAAAAGTAGACTAAGTTACTCCTTGTTTCATCAGCTATCTGCCAGTCAAAGTCCCGTTAAAATCCGTCCAGCTGATTCAGAGATTAGCCGGAACAAACAAACAAACAGACAGACAGACAAAAATTGTAAAAAATGTTATTTTGCTATATGTACCGTGTATATCCCATCAGATCCATGTGCATTTAGTAAAAAGCGATTATTTTAATATAGCAAACAGACGCTCCAATTTTATTTATTTGTACAGATAATGAAATTCCTATAAAATCTCTTTAGTTTAATTATGCCAAGGATGTCAATAACTTTTAAATTGAGATGGATAAAACGATGTCAGACGGAATGTTGTAAAATTTATTTAGTTATTTTTAACCGACTTCAAAAAGAAGGAGGTTATTCAATTCAACCGTATATATAGGTACATATATATTGTATATTAATATATGTTCGGGGATAACTTCGTCGCTTTTGAACCGATTTTGATTAATGATAATTCTTTTTTTGTTGGAAAAGAGATATCCCAAGGGCGGTACCATGATAAGGAAATCAGGATCTGATGATGGAATCCCAGAGAAATCGAGGGAAACCCTCGAAAATCGCAATGACGACTAGTGTGTTTGTTAATTTTTTTCGTCCACGTACGTTGTATTATAGATATGTATGTCTATGTAATTGAAGTCGGTTTTTTCGTTTGCGAGCAAAAACAACTATTAATTATTTTTAGCATATGTGAAGAAGAGTAAAATCACGCAAGTTTGTTTATTTGTACTTTCACAACAATATACAAGTAAAATCTTATATATTTATTAATGAGTTCTTTTGATAAAAAGAAACATTTAAAATTTTAATACACGGAACGAGGTGCAAACAAAGTGTGACGATATAGAATTAAAATTCCCATAAGTACTGAAAAATCTCTTAAAATTATTCGCCTCAAAAGACGCAAATTCCAAAACTTCGACATACCGAACTTTCCAAAGTACGTCCCACCATACCTCTTTAGTTTATTGTACACGATTTCACCCAGTATATTTATATTGTTACACCCTATTCAAAAACTTTGTATTCTGTATTGTTCCCCCTAATTTACACGACATCGCTTGCCAAACTTTGTGTGTAAGCGTTTCCCGTCTAATATTTGACTGTTGACGAAAGACAATTTCAAATATATTTAGATTATCATTTAATTTTGTTATACTTCAATGAAGTTAAAGTGTTTATGTTAGATGAGATTACACTTCAAAGGTTACGTTAGATCAAATTGTTTTAACGAACTTTACTTAGCGAACCTCGAATGTTCTAGATATAGAACACTTACAAATATTTTGAAGATATATGCCGAATGTTTTATGGTAGAGTCTAAATTTTTTTATATACTAGCTAGTATAGTGCCTTCGACTTTGTCTGTGTGGAATTTAACAAAATAATTATTGTCACAAAGTTATAAAATAAATTTAAAAAATCTAAAATTAAAGTAGCCTAAGTTACTCCTTATTACATCAGCTATCTGATAGTGAAAGTCCCGTTAAAATCGGTTCAGCCGTTTTAGAGATTAGCCGGAACAAACAGACAGACAGACAGACACACACACAGACATTTTGTCTGTCTTTTTAAAACAAAGACAAATTAAGCATTTGAAAACTTAGCACTACTAATTCCTATTTTTACCTAGTCTACAAACTGGGCTATATTACAGCTGAATTACAAATTACAAATCGTCTACTTTCATATAGTCTTAAATAATTGTTAATTGTCTTATATGTGTGAATACCCTTAAAAGACTCTCGTTTCACACTTTCGTTAAGTAATTGGTAAGAAGATTCAGCTGCAACTTCTCAATTATGGTTATTAGACCGGAGCATGTTTTCAGTCTTGGAACTTAAGACAAATTCACCCACAATATATACAAACACTTTTCAAACGTGTATTTGCACATACATAGAACATTTATAAGTTTCATTGACTTTATAACGACTGTATGAGTGATTGGTTTATGACATTAAATATGTGTAAACATATTCTTTATTGTATTTGAAATATAAGCAGTTTATGAGTGTTTATGTGTGTGTATATGTGTATAAGTTGTTGGACTCAACATGTATTGAATCTTTTATCTAATAAAATCATAGAGTTCAATTTTATTCACCACATGGGATGTCATACACACACACACACACACACTATTCTACTAGTGTAGGAATTTCTTTCGAAACTTGCATGACACCCTAAAATGTTTTCGTTACTTTTATTTTTTTTAGTTCAGAATAAAGAAATATTTAAGTTAACCCAACCTAACATTATATGTCGAGCACCAAGAACTAACTATGGTGCAAAAAATATCTTGTTTGAAGGCATGAAATTATATTATAATAAATTTACTAGTGATGTAAAGAACTCACAATCATTACAAACATATAAAAAACGTTTAAAAAATTATATAATAAACAATTGCTGAATAAAATAAAATTATTAGAAATTTTAATTATAATATTATATAAAATAACAAATTAACTTAAGTGCCTTGAAATGCCATGTCACTTCTGGTCTGTGTTTGATCTATGTATATTCCACGCATTCGATCGCTGTGTAAACTGAGTGTTGGATTTCTACCCACTTTAGTTTTTTTCTTTTGTGTTGGACTCGCAGTAATACCACGAAATACTATGTTATAAATTACAAATTGTTTATATAGTTAAATTTCTAATGTAATTGAATTTATTGTATTCTTTATGGAAATAAAGCTTATTTAACCATAAGTTATTCGAATTTGGTTCTGTTAACAAAATTTTAATAACCGACGTAGCTCGGAGAATAAGCAGTGAGCTGCTCACTTCTGTCACAGGACCGATGGCCGTTGGAGTCGACGTGTCCTGGAATAGAGACTGCGTGTTGGCAAACGCAGTGTAAGACTTCCTTCGGCTCGCTGGACTGACAATCTAGGAAAGATTGCCAGTGGAGACTGGATAAGGATTGCAGAAGACCGGGATGTTTGATGTGAACTTCGTGAGGCCTATGTCCAGCAGTGGACTGCGATAGGCTAAAGTGAACAAATTTGAACTTATGACCGGTTTCGGTTAAGACCTAAATTTTATCACGTATCTTTCTTGGATATAACATAAATAATATAACTGATAGAGTTAGTTTTTTTAGTATAGCGATAAATATAGTTGTATTATCAATGTGTACAATCATTCATGTGTTTACACATTTACAAAGTAAAGTCCTAGGCAATAAAGTTTATTGCTAACTTCGCTGTGTCTATTTCTTCAGTATTTCTCAGTCACCGTGAAATACGGTTCGTTGCCTCACGTAGAAACAGTATTGTATTGTAGACATTGATCGCAGATATTACGTAACGAGAACTGAGAGAAAATAATGACTGGCTGTCCTGGAAAATTATTGCCTCTGACTATTTACTAGGAAAAATAAGTGATGTCTTAATTTTTTTTTCATGTTTACCGTACAGTTTAAAGGATGATTATATTAATTTTTAACTTAAGATCGAAATTTGTAAAATAAGACGCTTTTTAAAGCTTTTTTAAGTTTGTTTAGCCGAATGTCTGTGCCTCCTGTGATTAGTGATATAATTTGAGTTATACTCTTTTTGTGGTGTGATCATGGGCATTATTAGAATCACATCAGCCTTTTGCAGTCATCTACTGGACATAGGCCTCCACAAGTTCACGCCAAAAATGGCGTGAACTCATGTGTTTTGCTCATAGTCACCGCGCTGGGCAGGCGGGTTGGTGACCGCAGGGCTGGCTTTGTCGCACCGAAGACGCTTTTGCCCGTCTTCGGCTTGTATATTTTAAAGCCAGCAGTTGGATGGTTATCCCGCCATCGGTCGGCTTTTTAAGTTCCAAGGTAGTAGTTGAACTGTGCTATTATTAGAATAAAATAAACATTTTTTTTTGCCTATCACACGTTCTATCTGCTATAGTTATGGTAATAATTTTTAATTTTTCATATGGGAATAATTTTAATATTTTTTTTATTTATCGATATTTGTCAAATAGTCTGAGCATCAGTCTTCAATTACATTGACTAGTAATACAACGTAAGTAGACGAAAAAAATGAACAAACGTACTAGTCGTCACAACGATTGTCGAGAATTCGCCTCGATTTCTCTGGGATTCCATCATCAAATCCTGGTTTCCTTATCACGGTACAACCCTTAGGATATCTCCTTTCCAACAAAAAAAAAAGAATAGTAAAATCGGTTCATAAACGGTCCTCCTTTTTTTAAGTCGGTTAAAAAGGTTCTAAGCTTAAAAAAGTACTCACAACTGAGTTTAATTTTTTTTACTGAAAACTTTTTAATAATAATAATAATACACTTTATTGTACACCAAAAACAGAAACAATACATATCAAAGAAAGAAAGAAAATATTGACAATATATTCATTAGGTACAAAGGGCGGCCTTATCGCTAAAAAGCGATCTCTTCCAGGCAACCTTAGGGCAAAGGAAATGGTCTAGCGTCAGCATAGGTGTACAAGTTACAACAAATTTATTATAAATATTCAAATAATTAAACATATACATACATACATACATACATACATACATACATACATACATAAATACATACATTCTACATACTATAATAGATACATAAATACATACATACATACATACATACTTTGGGATATACCAATAGTTCACAATAATCATATAAGTTTGATGCAAAATCTTACAAGTGACAAAAACCGTGCCAGGCTTCTAGCTGTGTCAAATAAAGAGTCAGGTCACTGGTTACACGCAATGCCGTCAAAAAATCTTGGGACACTTTTAGACAATGAAAGTTTTAGAATTGCTCTCGGTCTCCGGTTGGGAGCTCCACTGTGCTTTGAACACAGATGTCCGTGCGGAAAAGAGGTCGATTCTTTCGGACTACACGGCCTTTCCTGTAACAAGAGTTCAGGTAGGTTTTCCCGCCACGGTTCCCTAAACGATACCATAAAAAGAGCTCTTGCCACCATCGACGTTCCTGCTCTTATCGAGCCAACTGGAAAGGGGACGGGCGCTTTTGTGGGACGCAACCTGCGTTGACACACTTGCTCCGTCTCATGTCAGGGAAACAGCCTTAAAAGCGGGAGCTGCAGCGGAAAAAGCTGAAACGACTAAACGGCACAAATATTCGTCACTAATTCCAAATTACATCTTTGTGCCGTTTGCAGTCGAAACACTTGGACCTTGGAGTAGCAGTGCTAAAAAATTTTTAAATGAGATAACACCTCGCCTTATTGCCTCCACTGGTGACAAGAGGGCTGGTGCATTTTTTGCCCAGAGAATCGGCATAGCGATTCAACGGGGAAATGCTGCCAGCATTCTTGGCACCATTCCACGCGGACATGATTTATACCAAAACTATCTGTAAATATTTAGTTCTTAAGTTCTTAAGTTGTGAATTGTAAATATGTATAATGTTTTGTATAAATTTTATATATATATATATATATATATATATATATATATATATATATATATATATATATACATTTGATTAATATAATATAATAAACTAATAAATGTTATTTAACAACATACATATATACCCACGTACATGCATACATACATATAAATACATATATGTATACATTATAATTATGAATTACTTGTTTATTGTTGAGTTTGAAGAAAAACAGTCTTTTTAAAAAGTGCAGGTGTTTGTACACGTCTGATATTCAAGGGCAAGGTATTCCATAAGCGAGAGGCTTGAACTGTAAAAGATTTGTCATAAAAGGAAGAGGAGTGAGAAGGAATTTCTAGAAGAAAATTACTGTCAGAACGAAGACAGCGTTCGTGAGAATCACCAAGGAATTTGAAACGTTCTTTCAGATAGGAAGGGGTAAAGGGATTAAATAAAATGGAGTTTTTAAACTCAGTTGTACTAAAATATATAATATATTATTATAATTTTAATAAGATATTCTAAGAAATAATAATTAAAAATGAGTGCACTTTAGACCGCGCGATTGAAGTAAAAGTTATGAAACGTAACTCTCTCTTTCTGTCTCCCCAAGTCAAGCGTGCGTAAAGAAGTTTTACTGCGAAAACTGTCTTTTATTGAATTTTTCGATCAAATCCAGTGATTTGACCTCTGTGCCTACGCGTCGTCAACTTACTTATATGAAAAGAAGATTCAAATATAAATTTTACATTTTATGTAATTACATAACAATAAATACAATAATATGACGTTATTACTGTATTTTTTTAAATTACTATTTTGCATTTTTCTTTGCCCGGTCGACTGGAAGAAATCTCTTTTAGAGATAAGTTCGCTCTTGCCTACTTTTTATTTGTAATCAAAACCTGTAAATACATTTTTAAGTGCAACAAAGAAAATTTATAACAAAAAATAATAAACTCATCCCAAATTATTTAAACGAGTAACACAGTATTACACACAATAAAAATGTTTTATTCATAAGCAAATTGCCAGCGAGATCAGACAAGACAATAAACTGTTACAGCTGTCTAAAACTTACATCCCAGCGGAAAACCTTCGTACATGCAAATAACTGGAAATAACTGGAATATTCTGGAAGTTGGAGACAAAAGACTAGTTCATACAAGTATTTGTATATTTTCTCTGACAATGATTATTTTATAGACTTATTCATAGAATTCATTTAGTACTTTATAGCTAACGTCATAGAAAGATTTGAGTTTTAAATGATGATAGTAAAAGTCCCAGTGATTTTAAGCTATCTTTATTTTTTTCTATTGGTCAATAGGTTTTTGCAATTTTTGTTTGTGATTAAAATATGTAATCAATTTGTGTTTGCTAAAAATAATAATTTACCTAAAAAAGTATCGAATTAAAAATATATTTATGCATCGTTCAATCTCCTTTCTTATGCGTAATATGTGACTTTGACGAATTATTTTGCCAGTATTGGAGCCTAATTAGCTTAATCTAAATAAATAAATGAAAATAACTTCTTTTTATGTAATTTTTGTTTTTAATTATTTTTATTACCTATCTAAGAATTTGTTATTAGGAGTTTTTAGTTGTTTGGTTTTTACATTAATATAAATTTAAAATAAATAAAATAATTACTTCTTAGATAAAACTGTCCTTAACCACACCGTGGCAACTTGTAAATAAAACAACTCTCAGCAAATAATTGTAAACATTTTTGTAAAATCTGTATTAGTGTTTAAGTTGTCCTACAAATAAATAAATATTAAATAAATAAATAAGATAGTGACAGTTCTAATATTCTAATAAAGCTAGCTCTGTATATTTCATCCTATACTCTGTAGTATATTATAATTATTTACATTAAAACATTATCATAAGATGCGTAAAAGATTTCTAAAATTCTACTCTGAAAAGCAATGAGCTACATAAATAGAGATGAATTTCAAAAATATTCTGTACCTAACTTTTCGATACTCTGTCAAATAAAGTTACCAATTCCTTCTTTCTAAATTCCTTTTTCATAAGTTGCTCACAATATACTATTAATACCTATTAGCATAATCACACGTTTAACGAAACCGAAATTTTCTTTAATTCGACATCAAACGTATTGAAATCAAATAGCCATAATCGCACCCCTATTTCCTCTAAAGAGGGTAGAAAAATAATACTACACAGTTATCCCCTAACGAGTGCCAATTTCACGCAAAAGATTTGTGTACACCTTAATAATCAGCCGTAGGGGTCTTTTGAGGGTCCTTCTAGCCTCAGTATTGCGTTGGGCTTATCAAAGAAGTTAGGTGTGATGAATGAAGGTTTATATTTATCGTGGAAAATGGTCTAAAAGTTGTTTTAGACCTTTGAATGGATGAGTTAATAATTTTTAAATTAAGATATCTAATTGTCATTATAAGACAGTTGGTTACCACCCAAGTTCTAAGAAAAGGGTAATTTTAGAGAGAAACAATAGTTTTATAACTTGACAGTTTATTTTCAGGCACAATAATTTATTTACAGACTTTTAGGTGTATTGATAGTCTTCAAAATATTTAACCATGATTGGATATTGTATAAAATATATCATAATCACCATCACTTCAGACCACCAACCGGTCACCAACCCGCCTGCCCAGCGTGGTGACTATGGGCAAAACACATGAGTTCACGTTATTTTTGGCGTAAACTTGTGGAGGCCTATGTCCAGCAGTGGACTGTATAGGCTGTAATGATGATCACTTCAGCCTATCACAGTCCACTGCTAGACATAGGCACCCACAAGTTTGCGCCAAAAATTGCATGAACTAATCACGCACTTTCATTCACTTCGGCCTATTGCAGTCCACTGTTGAACATAGGTCTCCACAAGTTCGTGCCAAAAATGGCGTGAGCTCGTGTGTTTTGCCAATTGTCACCACGCTGGGCAGGCGGGTTGGTGACCGCAGGGCTGGCTGGCTTTGTCATACCGAAGACGCTGTTGCCCGTCTTCGGCCTGTGTATTTCAAAGCCAGCAGTTAGATGGTTATCCCGCCATCGGTCGGCTATGAAAGTACGTTATAAAATACAAATTATTAATAATTACCTTCAAAATAGGAAAAGATAGACAGGACACTGGAAGCAATGTTAAACAGTAGGTAAGCAGAAAGCTCAACCAAATGGAGGTTCGTAAAGGTTTGTCAAAAGCAAGCACTAACAAATTTCAAATATATTTGATCATAAAGGGTTCCTCAAAACCTTAATCCGACCTTTTGGTCACCAAGTCTAACAATACTGTTCACTGTACCGTGCACGTTGCCTGCAGGAAGCGACCTCAAAACAAATGTTACACTGGCCTTACTGCTTTACATAATTCCCGCATCTATATGCCAATTTTCGGCAGACGTACAACACGGGTACATCAAGATTCACCCTTGTAACTGAATGAAATGGTACAAGCGACTTTGAATATTATACTGTTGGAAATAAAAGTGAAAATTGAATCTTACTTTAGATATGGTTGGTAATACTTCCTCGTTTGCCGTTCGTTTAGAGCTTGACTGTGATTCCGTATGCGTTTGCATCGTATGTTTCGTCGAGACTTTAAATGCGCCAAATCGTTCAAGTTGTTGCTATTTATTTAGGTTTCAGTCGCAATAAGAGAATTTGAAATTTTATATTTTCAAATAAATTTCGGACGATATTTATATTAAAATTAAAATTAAAGTAAAACTTTATTAAATGTCTATATAAATAAAAATTAAACGCTGAAATGTATGTGGACGTTTAACGTTCGAACGAATGCACCATCATTACATAGTATAAAACAAAGTCGCTTCCCGCTCTCTGTATGCTTAGATCTTTCAAACTACGCAATGGATTTTGATGCGGTTTTCTTTAGTAAATAGAGTTATTTCAGAGAAATGTTTATATGTATAATACATGCATAATATAATAGAGGAACACTGAAGCCGTGGCAGGTCGCTATTCGCTAGTATTGGATAGATAATTCATGTTTTGTTTTGTTCGTTATTGTGATAAGTAGGTTTAAATATGGTATTAAAGAAAATAAAAAAGTGACATATTCATAAGAAAAACTGATTGCCTGTCCGGGGATGTAACTTAACTTTCTCAGCTAAATAATACTGCTTTCAAGTAGTATTGTATTCCCGTGGTGAGTATGGTGACCAGAGCTCCTGGAGATGATTGGGGGTAAGGTCAACAGCGCACTTGCGATGCTTCTGATATTGCAGGCGTCATTACTAATTGCTTACAGTCAGTCGGGCTGTACGCTTGTTTGCCGCCCTAGTTGTATAAAAAAAAATATAGTTGTATATGTCGTGCCATCTAATATTAACAATTTCGGATGATCTTCAGTTAATTAGATTTTTATTTTCGCCAAAAACTGAACTATGAGTAATAATAGAATAATATTATATTCAATACTACACCATAAAAAAATAATAATAATAAACTTACAAAAAAATAGAATTATTTCGAAATGACTGACATCCACGATCTCTTTTGGATATTGACACAGCTTCTGTTATTGACACAACGTATGCGGCACATCATTTTATATTCTTCGTATTTTATTATTTACCTACATTTCCTTCATTTTCCTCGCTCTTGTTTTAACGTCAAGTAGTACTAACCGAACATTGAAGATATTTAATAATTAAAAAGAGTAACTGCGCAGTTTCTTGCCGATTTTTCTTTTGCTTACGCTTCAGCCTATAATATCCCACTGCTGGGCAGGCCTCTTTCCCTATGTAGGAGAAGGGTCAGAGCTTAATTCATCACGCTGCTCCAATGTGGGTTATTCCTTACTATGAGTAACGATCGCTATCAGGATTTTCTTTTTCTTGAAATCAGTATTTAGCTGTGATCTTCTGTAAGGTTGAGGTACTTCCCCCGTCATGCTGCTCCAGAATTTTACCAGGATATTTCCTGCTCGTGTCATACCTCAATTAGTTCAGTAGTTTTTATGGTAGTAATCTTAATTGCATCGCCCGATCATCTTCGTTTCATGATCATTGACATCATTTGACGAAATCGACCGTGTCGTTTATGTGCTATTGGTATCTATGCAAATAAATAAAATTGGAGTGTCTGTTTGTAATATTAAAATAACCGCTTTTTACTAAATTCATACTTATTTATACAGGGAACATATCGCACCTTTAATAAAACAAAGATGTAACTCAAAATTTGTGGATTTGGAGATTTTACAAGAAAACCCGTCTTCGTCGCGTAAAGAATAGGTAGACTTCGACTCCGGCGTTTTAACTATAAGATACAGAGAGATACGCGACTGTTGCTCTCTTTTCTATGAACTGGAACTGACAAGTCAGTTCTTATAAAGTGGCGTGATTTAGAGATGCACCGGCAGTGAGCGGAGATTAAAGTGCTGCCGTTTTGAGTAACATCAAATAATTCGATATTAGATTAAAAGGGATTTAAAATAAAAAGATGATTTTTGTTATACTTCATTCTCTCAGAAAACGCATTTGATAATGATGTGTAACATTTGGATTTACTTCGGTTTTGTTTTAAAAATTGACAAATTTTACAAAGTTAACGCCTAACACTTCAGTTTTATATTGAAATATATGCCTTAGTTGTTGGAGTAATTGGTTAAGTATCACTTTATTGTAATAAATAAGGCTATTTATAAAAGTCACTTTTGTTTACTTCTTTTTATTATTTAGAATGACGAAAGATAAATAAAAACTTTCAACATTAATTCCCTTTTCGTGTAAAAGTTAAGAATAACTTGTAACTGTTGTGCTTATTTTTATAGGTTTTGAAAACGGAGTCGTCTTAGAGCTCACAATTTTTGTTAAGTTTCAGCGTATCGAGCGTCAAAGTTATAAGATAAACATAATAGTGTATCATTACAACCTATACAGTCCACTGCTGGACATAGGCCTCCATAAGCTTTCGCTAAAAATAGCGTGAACTTATGTGTTTTGCCCATAGTCACCACGCTGGGCAGGCGGGTTGGTGACCGCAGGGCTGGCTTTGTCGCTCCGAAGACGCTGCTGCCCGTCTTCGGCCTGTGTATTTCAAAGCCAGCAGTTGGATGGTTATCCCGCCACCGGTCGGCTTTTTAAGTAATATAATAATAGTGTAATAAGTTATAATTTTTTTTCATCTGATTACTGTAATAAATGTGAAAGTTTATGAGGATGACGTATGGATGGATGATTGTTACTCTTTTATGGCAAAACGACTGAATAGATCATTGTCATTCAACAATGCTGCTATTTTGACGTTAAATAATTATGATTATTATTCATCTTTAAAATATACTACAGTGTTATGAATTATTGTTATTTTAGACTAAAGAAGTTATGCAGGTTGAAGAGGAAAATCAACAAAATACATATATCTCCAGAGCCCAAAAATGTAACTGCAGAGCTGACGAAAATGATGACACCGACTCAATATTTTACTGTCACTTATGAGTTGACGAGAAAAATGACACCTAAATAATACTAGCCATTTACAGTCCTCTAGTTCATCTTCAAGATCATCTTCATCTAGTTCCGATTCATCTAGCTCATCATCGTCAAGCTCTTCTAGCTCATCTTCATCCAGTTTTTCAAGCTCCAATAGTTCAATGCCTACCCAAAACCCTGCCCCACAAAACGTTACAACGAATTGTGAAGAAAAGACGTCTTACACCAATTCACCACAAGATACTGAGCAAAATATGAGCAAATTCAGCTGAGAGAGCGACGAAATTACAATAGTGTGGCCAGTTACAATATTTCTCCAGTATAATACACAGATCTAAGTGACGTCGACCTGAGTGACGACGATGCACTGTAGATTTTAATACGTTGTTTAATAAGCTTGTCAACAGAAGAAATTTTATGTTTGAAAATCAAAGTTCTTCTGACTCTGACTGCAATAATAAACCAAATATTTGTCAGTCAGTTCAGCCTATTGCAATGCACTGCTGGACATAGGCCTCCCCAAGTTCGCGCTAGACATCCCGGTTTTCCGCAATCCTCATCCAGCTTACACCGGCAATCTTAGGTAGATCGTCGGTCCAACGGGCCAGAGGACGTCACAAACTGTGTTTGCCAAGACGCGATCTCTTCTCCAGGACGCGTCTGCTCCAACAGCCACCGGTCCTGCGCCACAGATGACCAGCACACTGCCACTTCAACTTGCTAATTCTGTGGGCTATATCGGTTACTTTCGTTCTCTCGCGGTAGTCTCGTTTCTAATCCTATCTTTGAGGGAAACCCCAAGCATGGCCAGTTCCATTGCACGTTGAGGGACTTTATATTTGTGGACCAGTCCCTTCGTCAGTGTCCATGTCTCGGCTCGGTAATGTTAACACAGGCAGGACGTATTGCTCGAAGATTTTTGTCTTCAAGCATTGCGGAATCTTCGAAGTGAAGACTCGACGAAGCCTGCCAAATGCCGCCCAGCCCCACCGAATTCTCCTATCGGCCTCCTTCTCAAAGTTGTTGCGGCCTAGTTGGATAGTATGGCCTAAGTAAATATAATCCTGAACAACATAGAGAAGGGTACCATCGACCGATACCTGTCTCGGTATGACTTGGTTGTTAGACATAACTTTCGTTTTGTCCAAGTTCATACAGAGAACGACACGTCGGGAGGACTCGTTTAGACCGGCTAGCATTTGGCCTAACTCATCTAACGTGTCCGCAAAGATGACGATATCGTCGGCAAAAAGAAGGTGAGATGTATTCACCGTTGACATTGATGCCTTGTTCAAGGTCTTAAAAATATCCTCTAGCGCAGTGGTAAACAGTTTCGGTGATATTACATCTTGCTGTCTTACCCCACGCCGCAGAGAAATAGGTCTTGTTCTCTGGTCCTGGACATGAACGGTCATCGTCGTTGCGTCGTACATACATCTCAGTACCACGATATATCGCCAGTCGATATGACATCTCTGCAGAGAGTCCAGGACAGCCCAGGTCTCGACACAGTTGAAGGCTTTCTCGCAGTCCACAAATTCCATACACAGCGGCTGATTATATGTCTCTGTCTTTTGAATAATCTGTCGAACAGTATGGATGTGGTCTACGGTGTTGTAGTCATTTCGAAACCCAACCTGCTCTGGTGGTTGGAATTCGTCGAGTCTTATGGCGAGACGATTCAAATGTGCAGAAAATATTGATTCCGACGGTATTTAACTTAGGGTTTCACCAACCAAAAAAAGGTCAGTGTGATATATGTGTATCATATGATAATTCAAACAATGAGCAAAAACAAGATGATAGACAATATAAGAAAGAAGAGACTGCTGATTTTTATACTATTTACTAGCTGACCCCGCAAACGTTGTTTTGCCATATATGATAACTTAGGGGTATGAAAAATAGATGTTGTTCGATTCTCAGACCTACCCGATATGCACACAAAATTTCGTGTGAATCGGTCTAGCCGTTTCGGAGGAGTTTAACTACAAACACCGCGACACGAGAATTTTATATATTAGATTATTTGTGGTTAGTAATTATTTGTGATTTTAGGAGATATTTACTAGAGACTCATCATCATCATTACAGCCTATACGGTCCACTGCTGGACATAGGCCTCCACAAGTTTACGCCAAAAATAGCGTGAACTCATGTGTTTTGCCCATAGTCACCACGCTGGGCAGGCGGCTCGGTGACCGCAGTACTGGCTTTGTCGCACCGAAGACGCTGCTGCCCGTCTTCGGCCTGTGTATTTCAAAGCCAGCAGTTGGGTGGTTATCCCGCCACCGGTCGGCTTTTTAAGTTCCAAGGTGGTAGTGGAACTGTGTTATCCCTTAGTCGCCTCTTACGACACCCACGGGAAGAGAGGGGGTGGCTATATTCTTTGGTACCGTAGCCACACAGTACCCGTAGCCACACAGTACTAGAGACTAATTGTACCTAATTCTTATAATAGTGTATAGTTTTTGTTTTGTTTAAAAAACAATATTTGTAGCCATAAAGAGATATATAAATATCGGATGATTAATAAAAATTTGTTTAATTTAAAAAAAAGGTGATAAATTTCAGTTTTCGTTTTATAAAAAAATGATGCATTAGTACATACAACATCATAATTACAATTAAATAATCATAAAACGAAACATTGTGATTTATTTTTAAAACTTTTTGTTATGTTTTAATACTAAAGAGAATTTTTTTGAAATACTACCTAAAATATTAAGTAATTTTTGGCATAAAGAGATTTAAGTCGGAACTTTTTTTTCATCTCCATTTTACAGCTATTATAGATTTTAACACAGTTGTTTTTCTATTATTCTATTAATCTCTGTACTTTAAACTACTGATATCAATAATAAAAGTCATTAAAAGCATTACAAATAATTGGTAATTTTTAATCAAACACAATGCGGAAAAAGTGCTAAACTTCAAACGCCAATTCCCACAAATTGCGATTTTTGAGTTACATCTTTATTTTATTAAGGGTGCGATATATCAAAATAGCATTTTTTATAATTTTTGTCTGTCTGTCTGTATGCCTGTCTGTTTTCCTCCGGCTAATAGTTGAAACGGCTGGACCGATTTTGACGTTACTTTCACTGTTAGATAGCTGATGTATTGAGGAGTAACTTACGCTACTTTTATTTTAGATTTTTTTTTTTATAATTCTGCGAACTAAACAATAACTTATTTTGTTAAATTCCGCGCGAACGAAGTCTCGGGCATAGCTAGTTCATTAATAAAAATGTATAAATAATTGATTTATTTTATTTTTGTTTATATTGTACTGTTAGGGTCTAGATATCTTATAGACCGATTTTAATCAATAATTCAATTACTCTTAGATTTAAATGTTTCTTCATAGACCCAAAAAAAATTAGTCAAAATTTGCTTTAGTTTTACTAAGGGTAAGCGTTTTTAAGTAATAAAATAGTGGGCGATATAAAAAATAAATCCACAGTATACATCCATTGTAACAGCCTACTATTCAAACGTTGAAGATATCAAACAATATTACAGACATTCTGTTTATAGGTAACGTCAAATAATATCCTAGTTTTTCTAATATCAAGAGCTTAAAGGAGGTTAATATAGTAACAATATATTTATATTATAATAATAAAAAAAAGCATTACAATATAAAACAGTTTAGAAGAATGAATTAAGAAAGATAATTTTAGAGCTATTACAAAAAAATCCGCCATCGTTACATCTAAGTAATTTTAGGACGAATAAATTTGGTAAAGATTTTGTGTTTCAAAATATTTTCCTTTCGAGTTCTATAGTTCCCTATTTCCCGAAAATGGCACTAAGCTTTGAATTCATCTATACTAATACTGTAAAGCCGAAAAGTTGTTTGTTTAAGCGCTCTTATTTCAGGAACTACTTGTTCGAATGAAAAGTTATTTTTGTATTGGATATCCTACGTACGGAGGAAGGCTATAGGCATTTTTTTTGAATGTGCATAAAACCGCAGGGCACTGCTAGTATGAAATATTTATTTAATAATTATTATAGTATAAAGTATATGTCGCCGCGGACGCTAATCGGACTTCAATATTACAATTTACAAGCTTTGACTGA
This sequence comes from Melitaea cinxia, assembly GCF_905220565.1. NCBI lineage: Eukaryota > Metazoa > Arthropoda > Insecta > Lepidoptera > Nymphalidae > Melitaea > Melitaea cinxia. Next base: position 2,871,981 of record NC_059411.1, read on the forward strand.
AATTATAAAATTATGTTTGTAATTTATTGGGTTAAGATTGAATGTTTAATGTTTGTAATTAACGAACGACATCTAAGCGAATTGATTGTCTGTTTTGTAACTTCTTGAAGTAAGTACCTGTTTAGTTACTATTTCTTTGTATGTAATACTTTTACTGTTTAAATTGCTGAATGATTAACGTTAAAATATTATTGTAATTTTAGGAGTCAATTTTATGTATTTGTACTTTGATTTATTCGTCTAATAATTTAATTTAATATTTTAACGATCCTAATGCGTGTACTCCTTCCACCAATAGGAACGCAGTATGACAATGTCTTCATATTGGCGGGAAATCGAGTTGTTGTAAGCATTTTCGGATGATCGGATCGGTAAAGGAGGCAGATTCCTTTTGGTATTAGCTAGCAAAAGATAGCCTTTGTATAGTAGCGGAAACTCTGTACATTTTCTGCCTTACATCTTAAAATTTTGAAATAATTCCTAGCTCCTGTTAAAATTTAAGGAATTACGTTTAATTTTCATACTATTTTAGTTAATTATTTTTAAGTGACGGTAGTTTAAAATAAATTATAAATCTACCATTGCAGTCTACTTTTTTAGTAAATTATAATTAAAATTATATCATATTTAAATCTTTATTTTTCATTTTGCTTTCGCTTTTAATTTCGAGTGATGGATAGTGATAGTAGAACCGTAGACCTAGCTGTGGTCGACGGTTTTGCCATTTTTAAAAATATTAATGACCCAGCAAGTCTGATATATATGTAAATATGTGTTTAGGCAAAAGTTTCACGTTTGCAAAGTCTAATCATAAAATCATCCTTTTGCTTCTATTGTCTTTTGTGGTTTCAGAAAGGATTTGCTTCAATTAAATAAGATCTGAAATAATTTGGTTGTTATTCGTTTACCGTTATGTATTGTTTAGCTGTAACTCAATTACAACAATCTACGAAAATGTGAGTCAACTCAGATGAATTAGTACCCTCAAAAAGTACTCATTAAAAGGAATTTTATATTATAAAAGGAATTCGACACACGATACGACACAGTTGATAGACAGATAAAAATAAATATTATATATAGACGTTTGTAAAGTATATCTATAATCTCCGAAACTACTCGATCGATTATGAAATTTACGACGGTTAAAAAAATATGGTTGTACGAAGTTCGCCAGGTCAGCTAGTACTTTTGTCAAATAATGTATGGAAGTTTTCAATAATGCTAACTGATAGAGGAAATCAATAACAGTTAAATCAAACGTGCGCCAGTTAACTTATCATCTGATAAATCATGAAAGGAATCTGTAATGGTAATGTACAATAAGTCTTTCCTTAAAGTAAATATATTTTCAACCGTCTAAGTCTTTCATTTCTATCAGGCACAGCCAGGGTTGCCATACTTAGAAACATTATTAAAGCATATTGTAACATCGCTTGGCAGATGTTTCGTATTAATAAAAAAATTGAAAGCCTTTTTAACCGACTTCCAAAAAAGGAGGAGGTTCTCAATTCGACTGTATTTATTTTTATTTTTGTTTATGTATGTTACATCAGAACTTTTGACCGGGTGGACCGATTTCGACAATTTTTTTTTAATCGAAAGGTGGTGTGTGTCAATTGATCCCATTTAAATTTATTTGAGATCTAACAACTACTTTTCGAGCTATATCTAATAAGGCGTTTTTACTTGACGCTTTTTTCGTCGACCTACGTTGTATTATACCGCATAACTTTCTACTGGATGTACCGATTTTGATAATTCTTTTTTGTTGGAAAAGGGATATCCCTAGTTTGGTACCATGATAAGGAAACCAGGATCTGATGATGGGATCCCAGAGAAATCGAAGGAAACTCTCGAAAATCCGCAATAACCTTTTACTGGGTGTACCGATTTTGATAATTCTTTTTTTGTTGGAAAGAAGATATCCCTAGTTTAATACCATGATAAGGAAACTAGGATCTGATGATGGAATCCCAGAGAAATCGAGGGAAACTCTTGAAAATCCGCAATAACTTTTTACTGGGTGTACCGATTTTAATAATTTTTAATTTAATCGAAAGCTGATATTTGTCATGTGGTCACATATAAATTTTATTGAGATCTGATAACTACTTTTTGAGTAATCTTTGATAATGCGTAGTTACTTGACTATTTTTTCGTCGATCTACGTTGTATTACTCGTCGATGTAATGGAAGTCGGTTTTTTTTCGTTTGCGAGCAAACACAATTATTTCAGTTAGCGGTTACTGTAAGTTAGCATTGATATGTGCTATGCTTGGTTTTTGATAAGTATCCAAATTAAATTGAAACGCTTCTAAACTTCGTTATGTTTGTCTACAAGATTGCTCCTTTTGGTTACGACAACCTTAGTCTAGAGGATTCGCCCAAATAGGCTTCTTCTCAAATTGTTTTTTTGAAATATTACATATCTGTGTTATGGCAACCCTGAGTGCAGCACAATGCGGCATCAACTCACCTGCAATCCATTAAAATGAAATAGAACGAAATCCTTAAATAATAGACTGTAAGCTCCTTATTGGGACATTGAATGAATTTTCAAGGACTATTGCTTCTGCTTTGGAGACTTGCTTTATTGTGTTATTTGAAAGTAAAAGTAATATAAGATTTTATTAGATAAATTCAATTTGGGATGATAGAAATTATAGCAATTGATATGTACATGATAACAGTTCCGACTTAATGGCGTGATTATTCAAGTAAGTATAATAGTAATTGTGTGGTCTTAATACAGTATTATTTTTATTACTAAATTAATTGAATGGATATACATATATAGAGTATGATGATAGGTTGGCAAACAAGCGTAAGAACCACCTGTAGGTAAGCACAGGCTGCAACACCAGAAGCATCGCAAGCGTGTCGTTGACCTACCCCCAAGGACTCACTCACAGGAGCTTTGGTCACCTTATTTACCATAGGAACACAACACTGATTGAAAGCAATATTATTTAGCCGTGACCTTCTTATCGAGATACTTCTCCAGATTTTTTCTCCCTGAGGTACAGTTGTAATTATTTTACACATTGCAGAAATATTAGTTAATCTGAATATTCAATATATTACAACGAGCTTAGAATATTTATTATATGTTTATAAACAGGGAGACAATAGAATTAATCCCACAAAACAGCATCACAAATCATTCTCTATCACAGGTAATCAAAATTAGCTAATTAACATGGCCGATAATTGGAACTCAAGCAAAATATACCTTATCATGTCTTCCTATTAAAATAAAAGCTGGTGACATTCCACTCAAGGTACTCGAAATAATTAAGGAAAATGCGAAGGAGACATCCTTGACAATACTGCAAAAATAGTTAAAAAAATGTATATTTTTTCAATAAATAACAATAACAAAAATAAATGTAATAGATACAATTTTTTTTTCAAATCTAATGACATTGCATTAAATTATCTTCATCTGTTGTATTTATTATAATTTTTCAAAACATTTAGATGAAATAATATTATTTGTCTTCTATTTTTTTTTTAAATATATAGACTAGCGTTTGACTGCGATTTCACCTGAAGGCAAGTGAAGATGCAGCCTAAGGTGGTGCGCGCTTGCCTAGAAGATGCCTATTCACTCTTGATTTAAAGATACCCAAGTTATAGTTCGTTGGAAAAACGGAAGCCGGAAGGGCATTCCAAATTTTTGCGGTGCGTATTAGGAACGAGGAAGCAAATCGTTTAGTGCGAGATCGTGGGATTTCAACCACATAGCGGTGCAGATTCTTGCGATGCCTTGCGGTTCGGTGGTAGAAAGGTGATGGTGGAACCAAATTGTATAGTTCTAGAGCACACTCTCCGAAATATAACCTGTAAAATACCGACAAACAGGCAACCTTGCGTCGATGTTCGAGACTTTGAAGTCTAGAGCGAACCAGTGATTTATCACCGATGAGTCTTCTGGCGCGTCGATCCACAGAATCCAAAGCAGCGAGCTGGTACTTGGCAGAGCCATCCCATAAGTGGCTGCAGTACTCCATACACGATCGAACTTGTGCTTGGTAGAGAGTAAGAAGCTGTTCCGGTGTGAAGTACTGCCTGACTTTATTGAGGATACCAAGTTTCTTACCAGCAATTTTATTAATCAATACTTCAAATCATACTTCTATGCATTATTTTAAACAAAAAAAAACCATGTGTAATATAAACTTAATAAAATATAGTATAATAAAATCTATTTTAAATTTAAGCACTTTTAAACGAAAGACGTCAATAAAGATCCATTATAACAAATTGACGCGGGCTTTTACCAGTAGTACTTAGAATTACTTTAACGTCACTATGAAGATTGTGAAATGACAGGCATTTATGCAAAAAGCAGCCCGATACTGTCGACACTTAAAGATTTAATACAAATGTTCCATCAAGCGGAAAGGAAGCGAACTATTGAACCCTAACTGAGGTACGGGACAGCAGGAAATTTCCTGGGCAAAATATGGAGCAGCCTAACTGGGGTAGTACCTCGACCTTACAGAAGATCACAGCTAAATAATACTATTTTTAAGCAGTGTTGTGTTCCTGTTGGTGAGTACGGTGACTAGAACTCCTGGGGGGGAATTGGGGATAGGGTCGGTAACGCGTCTGCTACTCGTGTTGCACACGTCTAGAACTTACGATAATCAGAGCCGTACGCTTGTTTGCCAATTCAGTTGTATATAAAAAAAGAAACCCAACTGCAACCATATGAACTACCCAGAGACACACATATACACACAACGGTAACAATTACATTGTAAAAGTTACACGCAAATTTTTTTTACTAAAAATTTCTTTGTGTGACTTTATAATTTTATACTTTTAGATTTGGTGTGATGTATAAGTTACAATTGAATCAAAAGTAGGTACTGTGGCATACTATAAATATCCTTTGCTGTGTATAGGAATCTTTATCCTTAAAAGCGAAAATCCCCCAGACAACATAGAATTACAGATAAATTTTAGTCACACACTGTAATTTCGATAAAAGGATAAGAAAAACTGTTCTTGGTATTGTCTTGACACGTTATAAATAATATCACACAATAAATGCACTTTCTTATGTAAATATAATAAAAATATTTTTTTTTAAATCTCGCATACATTTCAAAATTGAAGTTCCGTCCGGATACTTTTTATAATCTTAGTTACTTTTTAGTATTTTCTATGCAGAATTTTGCAACGCTCAACTAAAACTTCTTAAACAAATTTTAAAATAAAGATAAAATTAAGGATACCAAAAAAGACATAAACCCTTATTACTTCAAGAAGTTACAACTCTTTGAACATATTTTAATACATGAATATTCTCAGACGTAAGTCGAAGTTAATTCAACGCGACGAGTCTTGAACCTAAATTTGAGGTTAATTAAAATGTTACTATAATTAAATGTAAATTAAACTTAGCAGGTGCAAAGCTTAACAGCGCTCCCGCGGCTCTTAACTAGAAACGTCTGATCACTTTGAGTAAACTGTGTTCATTTTGCTATTTTTTATTTTGTTCTTGACGTTTTTAACGTTTAAAACAGTGTGTGCTTTCGTCTTAGAGCGAAATTAGAGATGTAATTAGTATACGGAGCTTTTTATGTTATATTGAACTAAAATGTCTATTAAATTCACGTATTATTGGCGAATCGTTTGTTGTATCAGTTATTTTGGATTTAACCGATTGCTACTCATTTGAAGATTTGATGAGTAAAGTCGATATTTTTCTATTCTATTTCTATTCCATTTCTATTCTATTTCTATTCTATTTCTATTCTATTTCTATTCTATTTCTATTCTATTTCTATTCCATTTCTATTCTATTTCTATTCTATTTCTATTCTATTTCTATTCCATTTCTATTCTATTTCTATTCTATTTCTATTTCTATTCTATTTCTATTCCATTTTTATTCTATTTCTATTCTATTTCTATTCTATTTCTATTCCATTTCTATTCCATTTCTATTCCATTTCTATTCCATTTCTATTCTATTTCTATTCCATTTCCATTCCATTTCTATTCCATTTCTATTCCATTTCTATTCCATTTCTATTCCATTTCTATTCCATTTCTATTCTATTTCTATTCTATTTCTATTCTATTTCTATTCTATTTCTATTCCATTTCTATTCTATTTCTATTCTATTTCTATTCTATTTCTATTCTATTTCTATTCTATTTCTATTCTATTTCTATTCTATTTCTATTCTATTTCTATTCCATTTCTATTCCATTTCTATTCCATTTCTATTCCATTTCTATTCTATTTCTATTCTATTTCTATTCTATTTCTATTCCATTTCTATTCCATTTCTATTCTATTTCTATTCCATTTCCATTCCATTTCTATTCCATTTCTATTCCATTTCTATTCCATTTCTATTCCATTTCTATTCTATTTCTATTCCATTTCTATTCCATTTCTATTCTATTTCTATTCTATTTCTATTCTATTTCTATTCCATTTCTATTCTATTTCTATTCTATTTCTATTCCATTTCTATTCTACTTCTATTCTATTTCTATTCTATTTCTATTCTATTTCTATTCTATTTCTATTCTATTTCTATTCTATTTCTATTCTATTTCTGTTCTGTTTCTATTCTTTTTCTATTATATTTTTATTCTATTTCTGTTCTATTCTAGCGTACAGGATGCCTCAATCGACGGGGAAGCTGCAACGACTGCTCTCGTCTCTGCGGTTTGCCTTCAGATAAAAAGAGCCATCAGCTGTTGTCGAAGCTGGCGCATAAGCGCTGCCATAAAAGAGAGGAAGCCTCGTGCGAAAAGGAGAGAATTTAGTGAAGTGAAGAAGTGAAGAATTTAGTGTTCATAATATTTATGGCACAAAATATTCTTTCTACGGCGGCGCTTCAAGTAAGCACAAAAGTTTCTCCAGCAATTCACACAAAGGTTTAACATTTGTGAATACTTAAAATGTTTTAAAATATCCGAAAAATATGTTTTGGAGAATTTTTGCATGGTTAATTTTGTACAAATTTTGTACATAATTTCCCGTATATAAAATATGAATACCAATCATATAAGACTGGTCGGGGGATTCCCTTCTAATCGCTATAAGAGTAGATCCTGCCATCTGGTATCATTGTGTATTATTATTTAGTGGTCATCAAAACATGTCACACAGTGATAACGCTGAACGATAATTGAAAAACAGTAAAAATTAGGAATGAAACAGAAAACAGGGTCGTCAATGTAAAAACAGCAAATCTACTGTCAAAACAGTAGGGTTGGTAGCACTGCTAGCGATCGTAATTCGACCGTAATTAAAAATTTAAATTACCAAAAACCAAAAACTAATGAAAATAAAGAACATTTTAAAATTCTTTTCAATTTGACTACAGACTGACAATCAACAAAATAGAATAATATGCGTGTGTGTGTTAAATACATGATAGTGTGTGTAATTAAATGTTAAGTAAACAAAAAAAAAAAACGTTAAAAAAATATTAGCATCCCGCACTCCTCTATATAAACTATAAGTGTATGAAATGTCATACTCCTCGGTCTTTGCAATTTTCATAAAAAATGGGTACAAAGTTTTTTCTTTACGTATTAATATGATTAATGATTGCTTGTAATGTAAATTTTCTTCTTTATTTAAATGTGCAATGAAGTATATTATTATTATTTAATTTTATAGATTTTTGATAATTTTTGGTAATTTCATTAAAATTTGAAGTAGATGTTAATTTAGCCGTACAATAGTTAGTACAGTACTATCACAGAGGCAATATTATTGAAATCATAATTATTTTGACAATTTTAATTCAAACGCAAAATTATAAATCTATAATATTAGCTTTGAATTTCAAGATTTTGCGTGTTCCGTTTTCTTCCGTTAAAATATTGCCTGTTTCTCATTGATCATAATCTTGTCGTAAAACTATTCTTAAAATCAGTACACTAGTGTTTGATTTAAAAATAAGCTATTGTTTTATCTATCCTCCATGGCTATAGATAAAATAAAACACAATCGCTTTAAAGCTAGTTTATTGATAAGACTGGAAAGGCACCGGATCACTTCCCAAACCAATTCTGTTTTATAATTGATCGCAGCGGTCGATTCGCCATTTGTATTGGACCTACACATTTGTGTCTCTGCTAAAAGGGTACATTCCTATTTGATCTGATATCATGTTCTACGTAAAATAATGTGTCTGAAACAATATTGTTTATGTTGTGGTTAAAAAATATATTGTTTTTTCAGACTAAATATACAAATGGATTTTTTTTTTATTACTTACTGATACACGTTTATACATTTTTAAATGTCTATTGTTGCTGTTTATGTGCTAGGAAACCTATTCGTTGATTTAAATATGATTTTTGATATCTCATAATTATGTGTGTCTTAGATGAGCATGTAGCTTCAAATATTTTAAATGACATAATTATATAGATGAATATATGTATTGTAGTAAGTAAATAATTCAAGTAAAAATAGAAAGAATCTTCACACTGAATTCAAAAGAATAGTCAATCCATTGAAGTCATCCAATACTTTAGTTCCGAAGAGAAACTGAAACTATAACAAACTGTCGTCGAACTATACTTAATCTATTCGTTACTGCAGTTCTTCGACGTTTGTCTTATCGACTGAAGTTCACCTAAATTTTTAGAACTTTTTAGTCTCGGGGGAACTAATAAACTGTCACGTGTTTTCCATTTGATATTTTAGTACGAGTATACTAGTATTTAATATGAGTAATATGCATAGTAGATAATGCATAAAAAGTTTAACATTTTGGGTTAAACATCCAGTGTTGGTTAGGAATCCAGTAAGCACCTTAGCAGCGCTGTATATTGAACACTCTCCATTTTCCATTCCTTTACTTAATAATTTTTATGAATTGTAAATATGCTTCATCTATAAGTAGGGTACATAATAATCTCAAATTAATACTAATTCAATGTCTTATACCAAGACTAGAATAAAAACTCAAAAGGTACAAAGTGAAAGATATCCACGGTACTGCGTCTGGAGGCGACCGCAGACCGCTCTGAAATTAATTGTAACCCCAATTCTCCCGCTAAGATATTGTACTGAATGAGTTTTTAACGAGAACGACTGTTTGAGTTATACCGTTGGTTTTATTATTCTTAACGTATAATCCCGTTCAATTGAATGGAATAACAGTTCTATTTGAATGAAGTTAAATCAGACATTGGTTTTTTGATCTATTAATAGTTCTATTCGTACATGTGTTTAGTGTCGATTGTCTAGTTGATTAAAGTAAGTAGTTCCAAGTAAACGCACATGACTTTACATCTTAACTGGGAGGTACATTGAGTTCTATAGTATTGTCTCAAAGTACTTTTGTCTTCAAGTCGTGTCAAGAAACAGTACATACTCTAGTTGAATTCAGGCTTGCTGGATGTATTTATTTATTAATCTATGATTGAGTTGAGAAAGCGAGGCGAGTTAGTCATAATAGAAGGAAAGGATTGTCCAATGGTGTGAAATTTACAGGATGTACGAGTAAATACAGGATATTGAGTTTACACTTTAAAGTTCAACTACAACTTATAAATTTATTGTAACTTGTAAACCTATGCTGACGCTAGACCTTGCCTTGCTTGTCTTTGCCTTGAGGTTGCCTGAAAAAGACTGCTTTTTAGCTATAAGGTCGCCCTTTGTACCTAATGAATATATTATTAAAATCTTTCTTTCTTTGCGGGCGCCAGAGGGTTATGTCAGACTCCTACTGATTAAAAAACCACTACGTGTAAGCAGTCGTCCGCCTGGGTGGGGCGAGATTGGGTCGCGCTAGCATTCGCCACCTCGCCCCGGCACGTAGGTAGACACCTAGTCTAGATATTGATCCTGTGGTCCAATGATGGTGATCCTGTCCTTTCGCACTTTGAATGGCACATAAAGCTGTAGAACTTAATTGTTATCGCAAGAACTAATATCGTTTCTCTAGTTACAATGTTGTAGTCTCCACGACAATCATTAAATCAAAGATAGACTGAAGACTTCAGATTATAATTCGTAACTCCAATAAAATAAATTTTGGTTACATCGAAGTTGTGACAAAACTATTTGTGTAATTATTATTGGAACAAGTAGAAGTTCCAAGCATTCATTCATGTCGTTTATTTTTGCACGCACCATAATACACATCGTATTTTTTTTTTATATAAATAGATCGACAAACAAGCGTACGGCTCATCCGTGGTATGCAATTATCGTAGCTTATGGACGCCTGCAGCACCAGACGCATTGCAAGCGCGTTACTGACCCAATCCCCATCCCCCCCAGGAGCTCTGGTCACCTTACTCACCAACAGGAACACAATACTGCTTGAAAACAGTATTATTTTGCTGTGATCTTCTGTAAGGTCGAGGTACTACCCCAGTCGGGCTGCTCCATATTTTGAGCAGGAAATTCCTGTTGCACGCTATTTCAGTTTTTATTACAAATTACGAAATTTTTTAAGTTATAACTTGGAATCGAATCCGAAATAAAAATATCGATTCGATTTGATTCAGGCTGTAACAACCTACTGCTGAGCATAGGTCTCTTTCTTCATGTACCGCTCTGGTGTAATGGTGCGTGTGCCATGTACGCGTCTAAACAATGACGGTTTGCGAGTTCGATTCTCACTCGGCATAGATATATGTGTTTGTGCACATATATATCTTTCCGTTTTGGATATTTGTCCTTGTGGGTCTCCCCACCGTACCTCGAAAATCATTTTTAGCTGTCGGTCCTAGTTCTTATCATATACAACGGATAGCTATCGTTACTCATAGTAGGGAATATATCCGCCAATCCGCGGTGTAGTAGCATGGTGGATTAAGGTCCAATTCTTCTCTTGCATGGACAGTTGTCCATATACTCCACTATACTTCAACTATAAATATGCAGAAAATGAAAGATAACATAATTAAGGAGCGGTCTCCTATTAGAGAGTGTGCTAAAAAATGAATAACTCACTATAAGTACTAAATTCAATTTAAATCAATTACAAAGGCTTTGTGGCTGGCATATTCAAATATAATAAAATAACTCGGTCCTGTAGTTTGAGTTCCTAACAAAATCACCTTTGTCCGTACTTTCCAGACAGTGTCGTTTGAACCACTAGCTTTTTAGTTGGTTCAAGTTACGGCATTTGTAATTATAAGTTATTTAACAACAGTGAACACTTTATAGTAAATTTAATAGTTAAGTAATTAGGCTCAAAGGAGTTTTATATATATATTGTTTTATATATACATTAGCAACGTAGCGGAGTTAAGACGAAAATTGAGACAGGCAGAAGAAACAATTAAAAACAAAAGAATAGCATTCGTAAGAGTTAATTAGTCTGTTAACCAACCAAAAGATTGTAAGAAAACTAAGATCGAAGATTTATTAAACACTAGCTGACCCGGCGAACTTCGTATCGCCTAACACAAACTTTATCGTATGGTATTAAAGTTCAAATTGACTTTTAAGTATTATCACAAATCTTTTGTATGGGAGTATAGAAAAGTGTTGTTTTTAGACTTTTTTAGGAAATTTAAATTTTTTTTTTTAGAATTTTTCTCTCCGTAAGAACCATCCTCGTACTTCAAGAAATATTTTAAAAAAAGAATTAGCGAAATCGGTCCAACCGTTCTCGAGTTTTGCGCTTAGCAACACATTCAGCGACTCATTTTTAAACGGTTTTATTTAGCTCACCCCGTTTGTTTTTTTATTTTTTTATTTTTTATTTATTATTTATTCTTGGGTCAAATTTAGTAATTCAAATTTCACCCTCTTCCTGTCAACCGATTAATCTGAAATTTTGTATACACTTTGGATTTTGGTGACAATACAATTATGTTTATTCATTATCATTATAAATTCAAGATGGCCGCCGCTACAAAATGGCGGATAACGTAGGTTTTATCAATCCCATCAATATGGGTATCAAATGAAAGGGCTCAACAAGCAGAATATAATATACTATAAAAAATTGAAATCCAAGATGGCGGCCGCTACAAAATGGCGGATAACGTAGGTTTTATCAATCCCATCAATATGGGTATCAAATGAAAGGGCTCAACAAGCAGAATACAATATACTATAAAAAATTGAAATACAAGATGGCGGCCGCTACAAAATGGCGGATAACGTAGGTTTTATCGATCCCATCAATATGGGTATCAAATGAAAGTGCTCAACCAGTATAATCAATGCACTATATAAAATTAAAATCCAAGATGGCGGCCTCTACAAAATGGCGGATAACTTAGGTTTTATCAATCCCATCAACATGGGTATCAAATGAAAGGTCTCAACAAGTAGAATACAATTTACTATGCAAAATTGAAATCTAAGCTGGCCGCCGCTACCAAATGTCTGATAACAATTTTTTATCAATCCCACCAATATGGGTATCAAATAAAAGGGCTTGACAAGAAGAATACAGTGCACTATACAACCTCAATATTTAAGATGGGCCTTGCAATAATGAAGCACTAAATGAATTAAACAGAATGCGAAATAAAAACTAAAAACTAGAAAATAAAAATAGGTAAAAAAACTTTTTAAGTTAAACGGTTTTATGTTAAACATACATTGCAATGTTTAAGATAAATGTACTGAAAACCAAAAAATAATAAAATAGATACAGTCGTGGGAATTATAAACATATGCATAGACTAGACTAAAATAAAACCGTGGGGCACGTCAATTGTCTACAAATTATCGACTTAATGTGCGATAGAAGAATCGTTTAATTCGTCGTTAAAATAGGCAGTTGGCCCGCAGACGGTGAGGAAATTACTTACTATTTTCTTGCTCATGGAAATTCCAATAGTTATACACTCCATGTAAATAAAAGAGATGTTTCAACTAGTTTATCGTTGGACATTCACACTGCTGGCTGGCGAGGAATCGTTTCACTGCTCGTAGTTTGTCTTTAATCGACAAAACATATGATAAAAGTACTACTCGCTCACCACTATGAAACCCTAAAACTCGCTTATAATCGAGCTTGCTAGCTTGTTTCCACATTCTAGCCCTACTTATCACACGTCCATCTTTGTCGGTTGAACAACTGCCGAATTATAGTGTAACATTACAAAACAAACATTTTAATCAACGATTGTAGACAATTGACGTGCCCCACGGTTTTATTTTAGTCTAGTCTATGCATATGTTTATAATTCCCACGACTGTATCTATTTTATTATTTTTTGGTTTTCAGTACATTTATCTTAAACATTGCAATGTATGTTTAACATAAAACCGTTTAACTTAAAAAGTTTTTTTACCTATTTTTATTTATATTATAGATTGATATTTTATCAATATCAGCATTTAATATTTTACTTTACCGTTAAAATTTTTCTACCGAAAATATTAAACTAAATTATTTTATGCTAGTAGAAAGCAGATTTGTATTTTTTATAATTCATCAGTTTTAAGCGAACAAGCCCACGATACATGTATTTGTAAAGTGGACTATATACCGCTCATATCTATTTATACTGAGTACATCTAGCAAAGCCAGCCCTGCGGTCACCAACCCGCCTTGAACTTGTTTGGAGGCCTTTGTCCAACAGTTGACTGTGATAGGCTGAAATGATATCTAATGATGATAATGACATGTAACCAAAACAAATCAGAATAGTTTTCTTTATAACAAATAAAACATAACTATTCAGTGTTTTTTTACGACTTTTATAATGATAATAATAATAATATTCTTTATTGCACACCATTAAAAGATAGAAACTAAAGTAGTATAATTAAAGATGAACAAAGGCGGTCTTATCGCTAAAAGAGCAATTTCTTCCAGACAACCTTTGGGTGTAGGACAGGACATACAAAAGCGGATAGGAAGTGTACAAATAGTTGTTATAGAAATAACTTTTACACTTCTGACAATTATTTAACTAAATTCTTAGTATTTTTTTCGTATGAATTTAAAAGTGATTATATTTAGCTGTTTTCAGCACAATGGACACAGTTGTTAGATCTAATAAATATATACAGTTACTATGTCCAGAGTGGTTTTACATTCCCTAAACCCTAACCGCTCCGTGGGGAGACTTTAGACCCCACAACACGGTAAAGTTCATCAGTCTCTGACGGTAACATCGTTACAGAGCTCAATCAGCGCCCATTGACGGCACAACGTAAGCACAACTCGATTATTTCACATTATTCTCGCCTTACTCATGCTGGGGTGCTTTAGACTGTGCTTATTAAATGTTCTTAAAATTGAACATGTGCTGTGTCAAGGGGTTATAGTTATACCTGCATTTTGGTGCAATATGTATTAAAATCATCTCCATCGTAAAATCGTTTTCTTAATACTACGAGTAAGTGAAGAAGCTGTCATCGCTACGAAATCTAATTTATTTGTTTATGACATAATTAGTAAAACTGAAATAATTAAAAATCAAGGTACTCTTCTTACTTTATTCAGTTTATCTATTTACGTTTGTTATAGTTGATAAACAGTGAACTTTCGAGGAATGCCCAAAATTTGTCACTAACTAAAAGGATAAATTTGGATAGAAAGGATTTGTCCTTGTGAAGAGAGATGGGTGATTGTTTATCATACAATATTAAGTTGTAGTAGCTTATTCAAAGTAAATTTTTAGTATGTCTAGAAGATATACATCCTTCTTTCGATTTTTATTCATTGTCATTCATTAAATATTCAAGATGAAAAAGTTTTACGATATGACGAACATTAAAATTAACAAAATTTGCAACAGAAATATTGGTTGGAATATATCAGGTTGTCAAACAGAGCAATAACATACATGGACCAACTAAACTTGATACGCACTAGAACATTTCCAATCGTCGGAAAGCAAATCATTCGAAGTTTGAGATTGGGGACGAAGGACCACTATTAAATGGTTCGTTCAGACTACAAACATTAAACTGGTCAATACATAGAGCCCTGAATAATTTAGATGCCACTAAATAGAGGGAACTCGGTTAATATTCAGTATGAGGACAATATTTTGCTACACGATAAAGAAAGGGTTGGGACAAAGAGAATCCTTGATTGGAACTTCTTGCTTGTATTGTGCATGTTGCAGACAAGTGATTAAAATAGGCTTTCAATATGGCTAGACATTTTATTGTAGAAAGTCCGCATATATTAATATCAAGTAACTTTATGCATTGATCTAAATCTCATTTAGCTACCGTAAGTGAAGTTTGGCTGGCTAATTAAATGGTAAATACGAACGATTTTTAACCGACTTCAAAAAAGAAGGAAGGTTACTCAATTCGACCGTATATATTTTTATTATTTTTTTTATGTATGTTCGGGGATAACTTCGTCGTTTATGAACCGATTTTGATAATTCTTTTGTTTGTTGGAAAGGAGATATCCCTGGTGTGGTACCATGATAAGGAAACCAGGATCTGATGATGGGGCGCTAGAAACATTGAGGAAAACTCGAAAATCCCCATAACTTCTTACTGGGTGTACCGATTTTGATCATTTTTAATTTAATCGAAAGCCGATGTTTATCATGTGGTCACATTTAATTTTCATCGAGATCTGATTTCAACTTTTGGAGTAATCTTTGATAATGCGTATTTACTTGACTAATTTTTCGTTTACCTACGTCGTATTATTTGTCGATATAATTGAAGTCAGTTTTTTTCGTTTGCCTGGAAACACAATTATTCAGCCTACGAAATTCATCTGATATTTTTGAGAACAGTATTGTGGGTAATATACAAATATTTTATGGAATATGACTTTCAAACAAGAGATGTACTAAGTAAGATTAGTATTAAGTACTAAAAGTTTCAGGTGTACTTATACATATGTAAGCATTTTTGACCAAAGATAAATCTAAACAAATGTAGTTTATTTTGGGTACATTATTACAGCCTATACAGTCCACTGCTGGACATAGGCCTCCACAAGTTGACGCCAAAAATAACGTGAACTTATGTGTTTTGCCCATAGTCACCACGCTGGGCAGGCGGGTTGGTGACCGCAGTACTGGCTTTGTCGCACCGAAGACGCTGCTGCCCGTCTTCGGCCTGTGTATTTCAAAGCCAGCAGTTGGATGGTTATCCCGCCATCGGTCGGCTTCTTAAGTTCCAAGGTGGTTGTGGAACCTTGTTATCCCTTAGTCGCCTCTTACGACACCCACGGGAAGAGAGGGGGTGGCTAAATTCTTTAGTGCCGTAGCCACACAGCACAGGGTTTTGGGTACAGTAACATATTTATTATTTACGGTGACATTGAAGTAAAACCTGATGCTAGAAGTGCTAACTGTTATACAATCAAAAAGCTAAGCGTAGGGTTGAGCAGCGTTATTAAATAAAAGGGCTAGCTATCCTGTTGAACGACTGTCCCACCAATCAGCTGCAACGCTCGTGCGTTGATTTTAACATTAATTTAGGTATGACGGTATAGAGTTTGACCACTTTATCAGAAATTTTTTTTTGACTTGTCTTTTATTTCCTGTTTGCTAAATAGGGGGTCATTCAAGTATTACGTAATCAGAATTTCAGTAATTTTAACCCTCTCCTCCTCCTTGTCAGCAAAAGTCAGCAAAACCCTACCCTCCCCCCATTCTCCTATGTTTACGTAAACATTGTTATATATATTTTTAATCTATTCAGAAATAATACTATTGCTGAAGTAGCCACCCGGCCCCCATGTCATCAAAAATCAGCAAATCAAAGACCCCTCTCCCCCCTCGGTGTTATAGTTATCTAGTTTTAATTGAAATGAATTTATCCTGACATTAGAAAAGAGGTTTTGTGATAAGTTTTTTTTTGTGAGTACTTAGCTAAAAAACATAGTTTTGGTTAAATCAAATATCAAGGTATCATTTAAAGGAGCATGACAATAACGATAACTATCGACACATAATAGGTGACTGCAAAGAAAAATTTGTAACATTTTTTAAATATTTTTTTTAGATTATAGTCAGTTTCGGGGTAGATAATTTGCAGTATTAGAGTAGGACCACTACCTATTGGTATAGCGAGAGGCATCATGTCCAGGTATGATTTTCGAATGAGGGGAGGGGTGGATTCGCTAAAACGGTATTGTGTCCCGGGTGCGAGTTAAGCTCGCTACGTCATTGTCACTAACAATTGGGCCGATAGTCCAATCGTATATCGTATTATAGTCGATGGACTTATAAGTAATTTTTGATACCTAAAAAGAAAAGATATAATTATTAGTTATGACTCTTCTCTCAAATTGTCGTTTCAATTTCGTTTGATCTTTAAACACGTATGAAGGGCTGTTTCTAAGACCCAATCAATACAGAACGTATAATATTTCGAAGGGTTAGATCCCTACGCGTGTTGTAACTCGTTTATAGGTTCCCTCATCAAGACTAATGAAAACATTGCATGTTTCGAATACGTAAAATATTTATTTTCAAATGGGAATATTGATTTTGCTTAGAATTATCATTAATCAAAATACATATTCACATATCTGATACGCGTTTGTTAGGTACAAATATAAAACATTACTTTATGTGTAGGTACAATATTACGAAACAATTTATTTTATTTAAGCGCCTCGTAAAAAATCATAGCAATATCATTAATCATAATAATCGTTTTCATTGCTAACAGGCGTTATCTTTCGAGAAATGAAAGTGGATTATTTTTAACTAACTTAAAAAGAAGAAGAAGATTTTTAATTTAACTGTATTTTTTATGTGTGTTATCTCATAACTTTGTACTGGGTGTGACGATATTGATGATTTTTTTTTTTACCGAAGCTGGTACCTGCTTATCATTCTGATCCAAATCTAACGAGCCTATAAGCGATAAGGCTGCCTTTGCGTACACTATTTATTTTTGTGTCTAATGGTTCTAAAATATATTTTCTTTTTTGTAGATAATGTTTAGTAAATAAATAAATAAAATACTTCTTGAGTTATCTTTAATAGTACCTCCATATTTATTTAACTGTTTTTTCGAATAGTGAATACGTTATATTAATTAAATTTCGATATGATTTCGAAAAATTGTCAATAAAAATCGAAGTTGGTTTTTTTTCGTTTCCGAGCTTACACATTTATGTAAACCTACAATAGGAATTAAGTATTCTGATTGAAGATTAAAAGTAATTAGAGTTGTACGTCAACACGTTTACAAGCAAAGTTTTGATAACGCTCACTCCCACGTTACAGGGATAGAGTAATGGGGTGTCATGGGGTGTAATTTACAAAATTTTCCCTTTCATTGTAAGATGATTTTAGTTGGAGTGTGGAGTAAGGGACCGATCGTCGTGACTTGCCGAAGGGGAAGCGCTGGATGTATTTAGTAATTGATGTGACACTTAATTTTTTAAAGGCTAGCGTTTGTAAGCATGCGCATTCTAATGTTAGATCACCATCAAAACAGCTAAAGTACAAAACGTTTGTATTCATAGCATTAGTTTTCTTAAATTGAAAAGTAATCGCTCAAGAAACTGTAGATTTATAAAAACGCACTTCAGCCCGTAATATCCCACTACTAGGCATAGGCCTCTTTCCCCATGTAGGAGAAGGATTAGAGCTTAATCCACCACGCTAATCCAATGCGGGTTGGCGGATACATTCCCTACTATGAGTAACGATCGCTATCAGGTGAACATGATAACAACCGGGACCGACGGCTTAACGTGCTCTCCGAGGCGCGGTCCCACAAGGATTGCACAAACACCCAGACCACGGCAAACACCTGTATTGCCAATACAAATGTTCGTCATGTGCGGGGATCGAACCCGCAACCGCCAGAGCAACAGGTACAATCCATGGCTGCAACCGTTGCGCCAACGCGGTGTCTGAATATAAAAAACAATACCAATAAAAAAACATCTTTTAACTTTATTACATACTATATTGTGTTATGAAAAAAAACTTCTTTTTGAGTAACAGAATAAAATAAAATAATCTTTCGTCATCTTATCTTCTTTCTAAAATAGGTTAAAAGAGCTTTAAAACAAAGAACATTCAGAATGAAAATTACCGAAACGTACAATAAACTGTTATGGTGTATGTAAATTACTATTCTGTGTAGAGAATTTAGGAAAAGATTTCCGAGAACAAGTGTTCAACAAAAGTAACTTTGGTGGCAAAAGTTACCTAAGCCTTAGGTATTCGAGTTTGGAAAGACTAGAATTATCCGAAAGTTCGTATAAGCAATAACAACATGTTTATGAAAGGATTAGACTTTAACAGGGCTGACTACGTTCGGCTTAGTCCTATACACATTGTATAAATTTTAATTAAATTTCCGAAGGCTGAATTGTATATATAATAATTTTATTATTTACGAAATTAAATCTAAAGATATAATGAAATGTTGCAGCTCATTGCTTTAGAATTGATTTAATTGGACTGTTTTTTTAATGTTTACGCGAATTTCACCCATTACAATGAAATAACTTTTTCGTATTTTATCACGGCTTATTAGGTTTCAAAGAGAATGTCTTATATCAAGAGGAGATAAGGCGGTAAGTATTATGTTTAAAGTAATATTTTTTTTGGTAATATATGGTAATAATTAATTGAATAATGTAAAAATTAAAAATATCGTAAGGAAAACGACACATTTAACTGTTATCTGAAAGAAGCAATAAATATTTTATATAGTTAATTACTTTTAAAGGTGTCATAGATTATTTTTATAAAAGAATACCTTATCCGAAATTTCTGAACTCCCAAGCGTCGAGTTAGGGAGTAAGCTTAATAATACTCAAGGATAAACTGATTTATTGTCGTAAAAGCGGATAACATTCGCACCTTTGAGAAAAGATTTCATAACAATATTGAATTATCGGCGTCTTGAAAAGAACTCGTATTTTTGCATATCTAAAGTTGATTATTTCGACTCTTCGCTATCTTATAAAATATACGCTCGCGGGTCTGATTCTCTCATAGAGTGTGGGTGTATCTAATATTTACTATGGCTACACTCATTAAGCATGTGTATGTATACGTATGTAACTTGGTTTTGATTAATATAGGCATATCTATGTATTAATACGTGAAGCAAAAACTTTGTACCTCTTTTTACGAAACTTGCGCTGACGGAGGAGTTTGAAATTTCGCATACTTATAGCTTATGTAGAGAAGGAGTGCAAATTGTAAATTGTTGTTGAAATTAAAATTAAAATGTTGCATAAAAAATACATTAAATGAATAAAAAACATCACACGCACTACGATGTATTTGACACACGTATAAAAAAAAAAACCTGTCATTGTATAAAAAAAAATTATTTCGTTTTTCAAAAATTATTTTTCATTTTTTTTTTATATTTTAAGCATAGTTTGTAGTTGGATTAAGTTAAGAGAATGTCATATTTTGCCTATTTACAATGTCGTTATGTGTTAAATAAGAGCGTGTCTCGCCGTCAAACAGCAAAGTTTGGCGAGGACAATCAAGCTGTAAGACCATTGTAATTATTTTTGAAATAAAAAAAAAAAAAAATATACTTTTTTGTTTATCATTATAAAATATAGTCTTTGACAACGAAACGTTGATAACGTTCAAACTTATAATTCAAATTTTTTTTTAACGATTCACACTCAACGGCCCCCAGTAGGATTTTCTCCTGTGTCGGGGGTCCGGAAACACACAATGCACAAGCACAAACGCCCAGACCATGACAAACATCTATATGGCCAATACAAATATATGTCGTGAGCGGGGATCGAACCCGCGACCGCCAGCGCAACAGTTAGTACTGTGGCTGCTGCGCCAACGCGTCGTCATTATGACATAAGTACTAAACATACTGTCTATGTGATATGTGCATTTAACTCATTATTTATTCTTTTATAAGTTTTCCAAGCCTTCAAGTAACGGAGGTCATTGACACTGGATGTTGTCTTTTGATATTTGTATTTTGTTACACAGATAATTATTATCTTCTTAAGCCGCACTACACCTGGTAATTATTTGTGTTATTGAATCCCACGACACGGGCATTGCCTAGTGCGGGAATCACTGTTCCTTCCAATATTTAACGTGTCTTTATACTAATTAAATAAACTATTTTGATTTTTGATTTTTTTTTTTTTTTGATGAAATTCAGGACTGACCGCTGATAACCTGATAACAATCTTTACTCTTATTAAGAAAATTATTCTAGTCTAAAGGTTATTGGGATGCCGTCATGTATTGCGGAGGTCAGATGGCGATAGCTCAGCGTTAAAAAACCAATAGTCGCTCAAACTCGAGTTAGAATTTTTATCTATAAATTATTATCTATTTTGTTTCAATATATTTCAATACTACTAACGGATAACGCTACGCTACACTACAGCATCACAAACAAAATAGATTGCTCGAAGCATTCGCAATATAACAAAATTCGTTTTCACATTTTGATTGGATCCATTCAAACAACGCATTATCACGAACACGAATAGAACTGTACAAAATTTTCCGAAACATGGGTTATTAAACGCAAAAACATTTATCCGGATAGACCGCAAGTCAATTATACGGAAATGGAAAAAACAATTACATATATGTCGGTTCCGAACCGCGAGCGGAAAAAGAAATACGAATTTCAACTGTTCCAATACAAAACTTTATCACGCTAGTTCCCTAAAAGCTATTGAAAAACGTCGAAACGTACTTTTGTTATTCACTTTGCAAATATTGTGAATGCGGTTGCGGTAAAAACTAAAATTAGATTGAAAAGCTTGTAGACCATATTTTTATGCGTTGTGTAATTTGTGTTTGAAGATTTGAAACGTTCAAATTTTTGGCATATAGGATGTCGTTCTGAAGTAAAATTTTAGCTTTGGGCTTTAACGGTAACGTTTTTAGTTTTATTTAATCAGAACAAATTTGCAATGATTTATTTTTTGCAAATTGAAATTTTTCCATTCGTGTAATGTTTTAGAGTAAAATTTGGCAAAATTTATGGTCTATAAGAAATAGCTTCTCTAGTCAATATAAGAACATTTTTTGTTAGAAAATTGACTAGATATCTGCGAAAATGCAATTTATTACTAGGTATTTGGTATTCCCATAAGACATAATATTACATTTATCAGCCCTCTTAGAACGAGGATTGATAGGGTTGAAAAATGTTGTATAAAATACAAAATTAATCACAAAATTAATCACAAAAATTTTTCAATGAAAACAATTGTGTTAATATATATTTCAATTTGAATTATTCTATCAAGAGAAACATATATGTTTTTATCACATTTCAAATTCATTTTTTTTTGTCTTTCAGGATTATAAATCTGTTTAAAGTGTTGGTATTCCTATTATTTTATTCACACTTTGTCACTGCTCTATTTGCTTGTTTGATATAAAAAACTTAACAAACAAGTTACTGTCAAACTTCCTTTTCTAATAAAAAAATTCCAAAATGGATACAAGAAATAAATAATTAAATGCTTAGTTTCAATAAACCTATAAGAATGAAACTCTAAGTTTGTAGTTCGGCAACTCGCACAACACAATTACAATAGTTTATAAAAACATAGTAGTCATTACTATAAAATACTTACTGCATCCATACGCTTAGTAGGTACTTGGAAATCTAATCTCCAGGTGTAAATCGACAACTACTTGTTCATGCCAATGTTCGTTGACGAGTGACCGACGTTGCAATTTGGGTTTTTAATTTCGACTATTGACAACCGGCAACAATCTACGAGTATTCGTTACATTTTTTATGTTAACCTAAAGTTAAAAATATATCCAGTTGCAAAAACGGTAAACAAGCCAACTTTTGTTCCGTCAATTTAAATTGCTATACGCATCACCTGAGAATCGTATCATCAGGAATAGTAACATAAAAAGCAATTTCTCTTTTTAAACGACTTCCAAAAAAGGAGGAGGTTCTCAATTCGATTGTATTTTTTTAATGTATCTTACTTCAGAACTTTTAACTGGGTGGACCAATTTCGATAAACATTATATTAATCTAAAGGTGGTGCGTGTCATTTGGTCCCATTTAAATTTGTTTGAGATCTAACAACTTCTTTTCGAGTTATATCTAATAATGCGTTTTTCCTTGACTATTTTTTTCGTCGACCTACGTTGTATTATACCGCATATTTTTTTACTGGGTGTACTGGGTGTACTGGGGGATTTTTAATTTAATCGAAAGGTGATATTTATCATGTGGTTACTTTTAAATTTCATCGAGATCTGATTCGACCCTTACTCCTTAAGGAAGGATTCTCTTCTCCTTAAGGAGAAGGATTTCTCGGGGCCGTTGAGTGTGAAGCGTCTATTTATTTCTTTTCAAATACCAATAATGTATACGAAACAAAATACTTACTTAACTCGTATCCTAATCGCGTATTTTACAATTCACGAAACAAAATTATGAATGAAAATAAACAATGGCACTTAACAATCCCAATTTATTGACTTAAAACTAAAACATTCCTGTTACCATTTCGAGGTGTAAATGCAAAGTGGTAGCTATAATTTTACATTGTTCTCGATTGTGCCGGTTAAGGCAGTATACTGTATTTATTAGTGTTCAACAATGGGATCGAGACCAACATCTGTTTTGCTACCAGTAATATAGAATGGGTACGTGATAAGGCATTATTGCTTAGTTACTATAAATTTAAGATATGGAATAATTTCTGGAATAATAAAAATATTCTAATTTAAGGTATAAAATACATGTTTATGTTTAGTTTAAAATTTGCAAGACGACAGCCTTTAAAAATCTAAATCAAAAATAACTTTATTTAAAATAGGATTCAAACTATCTTGGAATCGTCATCTTGTAATATAAATAAATGTTATAAATTAAATTTTTAACTATAATTAAAAGTGAACCATCAATTTGGAATTTAGATTCTACAGAGAAAAAACGGCAAGAAACTCTGCAGTTACCCTTTAAAAAAGTAATTAAGTAATTACAATTTATTATTTTAATGATATACTTTTTCCGTGGCAATTTCTCAAATTTAAGTCTTAAGTCCGAATAGTTCATGTTTCTAGATAAAACTTAGTTTGTAGTTATAGTTAATTGTAAAAGAAAGCTACAGTGAAAAATTGAACGAATAAAAAAGATATAAAATGAAATGCTAATGATAATGGTACTAGTATTCATAAAGATGTTAAAAAAGCGTGCTTTTTTACTACGAAAGAAAAAGCTTAAAAGTCTTACAAAAAAGTGCTTTTCTATTTTCACAAGAATCTTCAATCATAAAAAAACTTATTTCGAAAGCTTAGACCTACTAATCCTAAGAGATGAAAAATTTAAAAACATCATTAAATGATAAAGCATGTTCGTAGAAACAGGCAGTTAGTTATAACTGTTTCTATCCTAGAACACCAGTAATAAATACCATAGCAATATACCATATTTTGCCACACAATAGCATCGCATCCAATGATATATAGAAGCTAGATACAGAACAGTTTATTTAAGTTGGCACGAATTATTGTCATCGTAATCTAATATTTAAAATTCTCGTGTCGCAGTGTTTGTAGCTAAACTCCTCCGAAACGGCTTGACCGATTCTCATAAAATTTTGTGTGCATATCAGGTAGGTCTGAGAATCGAACAATATCTATTTTTCATGCCCTTAAGTTATAAGGGGGGGGGGGTTAAGATGGTTAATAAAATATTATGAAATTTTGTGTGTACATCGGGTAGGTCTGGGATTCGGCCAACATCTATTTTTAATTCCCCTAAGTTATAAGGGGGGGTTGTACTGTGTGGCTACGGTACTAAAGAATATAGCTACCCCCTCTCTTCCCTTGGGTGTCGTAAGAGGCGACTAAGGGATAACACATTTCCGCTACCACCTTGGAACTTAAAAGCCGACCGATGGCGGGATAACCATCCAACTGCTGGCTTTGAAATGCACAGGCCGAAGACGGGCAGCAGCGTCTTCGGTGCGACAAAGCCAGTACTGCGGTCACCAACCCGCCTGCCCAGCGTGGTGACTACGGGCAAAACACATGATTTCACGTTATTTTTGGCGTGAACTTGTGGAGGCCTATGTCCAGCAGTGGACTGTATAGGCTGTAATGATAATGATGATAAGGGGGGGGGGGTTGAGAAGGTAAATAAAAAATATGGCAAAACAACGTTTGCGGGGTCAGCTAGTTGTCATATAAAACTAATGTTGTCTGTGATATGGTTCTATTGAATTTAGTAGCAATTAATGTTTAATGTACTTCTTAAAATGTGTTTTATAAGACTAAGAACGCAAATAATGTAGTGATTGGGCGAGAGAATGTAAGTAACCGACATAGCCCACAGAATTAGCAGGTTGAAGTGGCAGTGGGCTGGTCACCTGTGTCACAAGAGCAATGGTAAGTATGGGACGCTCTCCGGCTCACTGGACCGACGATCTAAATAAGATTTCCTGTGGAGGCTGGATGAGGATTGCGGAAAAGCGGGATGTTTGGCGCGAACTTGTGAGGCCTATATCCAGGCAGTGAACTGCGATAGGCTGAAGTGTTATTTACAAGAGAGAACACATTTACTATTATTAGAGAGAACATATTACAAAGAAATGAGTAGACATAAATTTCAATATTAACGTAATATAAAATAACCAAGGAAAAATGTTGTAATTTCTGAAGGACAAATAAATTTTAACTAGAAAATCATATGTGGCACTGGATAAATGCATCCTTCCTTTGATCTTTAAAAGGTGCATTTAAAAGACATTTCTTGTGAAAGCTTTCAATGTAAAGAGCCTGAAACAGACGCTTTGAGCCGAAGATGGCACCTCAAGATCAGAAAAGAGCAAATAAAAAGTGTTTTAATTCCTCGCCATTGCTGTGAACTTCTTTGCAGGCGTTTAAAGAAAGTCTTTAGTTCATTCATATTTCGATAAAATAATTTTATCCTTAGAAACATTTTCTCTTTTAATAAAGTTGGTTTACTTTATAGAGAATTTATTATAACGGAATGGTCTAACATCAAGGGATTTTTTTCCATTTACTTATGTCTACAGTTACTTAGTTAATGTAAGTGAAATATATTCTTATATATAAAATTCTCGTGTCATAATGTTAGTTACCATACTTCTCCGAGACGGCTGGACCGATTTTTATGAAATGCTGTTTATGGTAATGGTAGGTCTGAGAATCGGCCAACATCTAATTTTTATACCCCTAAGTTATAACGGGAAGGGATTAAGGGGGATTAATAACATATATGGCAAAACAACGTTTGCGGATTCAGTTAGTTTTATATATAAAGAGATAAAATAATCGAGTTTTTTTTATTTGGTTAAATTTATTTTATATGTTTGCGTTTTGAATAAATATGAACTTGTAAGCGTAACAAATCTGTATGAGTGGTTCGTCCATGTGCTCACTGTTTGTTGCTATACATGTAATATCTTAATACCTAAACGATTTTGGGTGTCTGAGAATAAATTTAAAGTTCGTATTAAAAAGAAATTAATAGCTAGAGCTTATTTATCGGTTAAGAATTACATAAATGATAAAGATGTGTAGATGAAGTGACATTGTATTTCATGCAAGACATTACCAATTTTGTATTAAAATAATAGTTTTTTATTTTTTTTCAAAAGAGCTCTGGAGTTTCTTGCTAGTTCTTCCCTGTAGAATCTACATTCCGAATTAGTGGTAACTTCACTTTTAACAATAATAAAAAATTTAATTGTTAAAGATGCTTTTGAAGCCTATTTGAATAGGGCTATTTTGATTTTGCTACAGCCGACATTACTACTACTTAACTACGTTAACACTATTAATCTGTAGAAGTATTTTCTTTTAACCTTACTCTAGAGGTAAAGTTATAATCAAATATTTCAACAGATGCGATATATCACTGATTTCCTCACAAAAAATTTCAAAAATTTCATACGGTATGACAATAATTTTACAACACAAGCGACCTAAAAGTCAGATTTTACACAAAAAAATTCGAGGCCGCGATTATCAATTTCAATCAACGTATTTATTAATCACAATGAATCAACAAATTGTGTATAAATTCTCTGAAAACAAGCTAAAAGTTATATTGTTCCCATCCCCCTAGAATACAATATCCACACGATCACTCGGTAATTATAAAGTCATTTTTCAGCCCATTGTTTTAAGTGTCTACAAAATAAAGTCGTCTTAAAGCCTACATAAAATAATCAAGAAACCATTCAAGATTTCAGTAAAGTTTAGCATCAACGGAATTTCATTAATGGCCCGTCGCGTCGTGAAGACGTTGAAACGATCAAACTCAGTCTTATTTCGTTAATACTTTGTCTTTTGAGGTCTGAACTCGAAATTTAGGCCAATGTACCGAACTATAGACCGAACGCTGGCTGTACTTTACAACTAATATCGATGTTAAAAGGCTGTCTGAGTTTATTTATTCAAGTTGTATAATCTTGATAGAAATGCACTTAAATATTTAAAAGAGTAGAGTGCTCATCTAGAATTAATTTTTACTGACATAGGAAAACAGGACAATAGGAAATATTCTGCTCAAAATCTGGAGCAGCCCGACTGGGGAAGTACTTCGACCTTACACACCACAGCTAAATAATACTGCTTTTGAGCAGTGTTGTGTTCCTGTGATGAGTAAGGTAACCATAGTTCTTGGGGAGGGTCGTGGGTACGGTCAACAAAAGGGTTACGTCTACAAGCTACGGAAATCGCTTACGGTCAGGTGAGCTGTATGCTTGCTTGTATTAAAAACAATTCTTGTAATACATACTTGATACCAAAAAATTACTTTTTTTAATATACTACACGGACTATTTTCAATCATAATATATACAAAAAAATAAAATTGGAGTGTCTGTTTGTAATATTAAAATAAAATAAATTTACTAAATTCATGTGGATGTATACACGGTACATATACCAAAATAACATTTTTTACAATTTTTGTCTGTCTGTCTTCCTGTCTGTCTGTTTTTTCCAACTTTGATGGGACCGATTGGATGGACCAATTTTGATGGGACTGGCAGATAGCTGATGTAATAAGGAGTAACTTAGGCTACTTTTATTTTAAACATTCATTTATTTTATAACTCTAAGAACTGAAAGATAACTTTTTTTTGTAAATTCCACACGGACAAATCGCGGGCACAGCTAGTAAAGAATGAGATCTCAATAGAATCACAAAAATTTTACTGACATTTACTTTTACTTTTGCAGTTTTTTTTTTTCATATCGTCACAGATTTTTTTTTACATTATTTATTCTACCTTATTTAAATTTTAGTAAAATTTACTGCAATTATAGTTAACTGTCCAGGAGCTCTGTACGCTTTAGTATAAGGTAAAAAAAGTTCTGGCAGACACAAAGTGTCACAAAAACTTTGAACTTTACTTCAAGATTTTTTCATTCAAGTTACTTTCTCAGAAGACGTTCAGTGTGTTGAAAGCCTTAACAAACTCTTAACCAAGTTTAAGTCTGTTACCGCAGCCTGTAATGCCTGTGTTAATTCCTAACAGGCTCCGCCGAAAGACATTCAAGAAGTTATTTTATTGGGTATTTTTAGGCTTTCATTGCGAAAAGGGTCCGATTCATTATTTATAATTAGGGTATACAATTTCTTAGAGACGATAACTCGATAAAATTCATTAGTAACTTTAAGAAAAAGATTTTATTCAGAGAAAAATGAACTTTAATTGACTCAAAAAGGAGGAGGTTTTCAATATGACTTTATATTTTTAATATGCATTATTTCATCGCTTATTATTTTTTAATCGACAGCTGGCACTTATCGTGTGATCCCATTTAAATTTGATTGAGATCTGGTGAGAAATTTTTGAGCTATCTGCAAAATAATAATTCGTTTTCAATTGACTTTTTTTTTTTTTTTCTGTTTTGGGTTTTTTTTCGTTTGCGGACCAGCACAATTACATTTGATTTCAATAGTTGACACAACAAATTTATACAATAGAGTGAAGTGATAACGGGAGTCATATAGTTCAAAGTTTCCATGGTATTTAAATACTGAAGTTGCCGGAATGACGACTATGTACCAAGAAACACAGAGTAGGCTTCCAGGTGGCCAAAAGATTTAAGAAGAGTCATGACAAGTTTCATACTCGTACTATACAAAACTTAAATTCCCTAAATCATTAAATTCGTATATACCAACAATCACAGTTTCGAGCTTAACCTGTTACACGAAAAATCATACTAATATTATAACAGTGAAGGGGTGTTCGTTTGTTTGTTTGCTCCACTTTCGCAGCTCAACGGCTTGACCGATCAACGTGAAATTTTGCATAGACATAGCCAAGGGAGCCGGAACGGAACCTTTCATCCTGGAAAAATGCGTACTTCCCGACGGATAGTGAAAAAACATCACGAGCGCAATCATCACTCTAAAATTAACGATGATTTAAAATATTTTTAAAAGACTATAGAAACTTAATGAGAATATTTGGCAAATGTACGAATTTATGTACATATTTATTTATTTAATTTTTTAATATTTTCTATTAACTTAACAAATTTTAGCAATTATTTTTAAGCTGACCTTGATTCTTAGAACCTTATGATTTATTGTCTCCAGATAGATCTAGATATTCTTCGCTTTTAAACCCAGACCGTCGCGGGCGAAGCCGCGATAAAAGCTAGTAAAAAATTAAAAGAAGTTGCGCGTTTAACATCTATACAAATTAATAAAATTGGAGTCTGTTTGTAATATAAAAAAAGAACACTTTTTACTAAATGCATATGGATCTATACATGGTACATATATCAAAATAACATTTTTTACAATTTTTGCCTGTCTGTTTGTTCTGGCTAATCTCTGACACAGCTAGACTGATTTTGACGGGAATTTCACTGGCAGATAGCTGATATGATAAGGAGTAACTTAGGCTACTTTTATTTTAGAAATTTATTTATTTTATAACTCTGCAAACTGAAAAATACCTAATTATTTTTAAATTCCACGCGGACGAGGTCGCGGGCACAGCTGCTAGTTTAATAATAAAATTTTAAAAAGAATTTTCAAAAGAAATCTGCTACGCTGTAAAAGTGTAATATTCATAAATCCTCGGCTCCTTTACAACACCTCACATGTGGTCCTTTGTTTCATTGAATTTATGTCCTGCGGGAAAACTAAACTCGTTCTACAATATTACAAGACACACTAAAAGAATTCTACAAGAACGTTTCGACGCTATGTGAATAGAAAAATTCGTTCTGTAATTAATTTTGTTCATGAATTCTTTATATTGCTGACTTTAATATAACTTTAATATTTTTATAGCTTACATACAGTAAATAATAAGCGCTTTACATTCAACGGCCCCTAGTAGGATTTTCTTCTGTGTCGGGGGTCCGGAAACACACAATACACAAGCAAAAACGCCCAGACCACGACCAACATCAATATGGCTAATACTGGAGATCACGACCAGATCACGACCAACATCAATATGGCCAATATGGTCTGGAGTGAGCGGGGATCAAACACGCGACCGCCAGCGCAACAGCCAGTGCTGTGACCGCTGTGCTCACGTATCGTCGAATGTATTATGTATAATTATAACCTTGTTAGATTATCTCGATGATACTTCAAAACATTCTTTTACAATCTTACATAATACTAGAATACTTTGTTTCGTACATCATTCTACAGCAAAGGTCAATAAAATTAGTTTTTAGTTTTAGGAATACGTCATTCCTAGTTAACATAAATATCAAGTACCAACTTTTCTTAAAGAACTTTAAGTATAATACAGTCAATTTAAAGTTTTGAATTTGCGCATGACGCTTCCTAGTAACTGTACCAAATTGCATTTTTAATGTTTGTTATCGTCAGAACAAGATACCTATTATGCATAAAAGAAAAGAAAAAAAAAAAAAAACGATATATTCACAAAAAAAAAGCATCGATTTCTGGGTGCCTTTAAAATAGGTTGTAAGTGCCTTCCAAGAGAGATAATAATAAAGCTGTTAACATTGAAATAATTATAAAATATAATTTCCAAGACAAGTTCGACGCGAATGTATAATTTAAAAAATTGCCAACTAGTCTATAATTGAAACATAAAAATAGAATATAATTCTTATGATTTTGCGTTCGGTACATCCCACCCATCTCGATGGAATGTAAGATACTTCGGACCGGTGGAATTATCTCAAATGAAGACATTATCCTGTCTGCGCGCGCGCATGAGCGCCGCCATATTGAAAACGAGTTCGAAGTTGAAGGTCACGTACGCTCGTCGGTTTAATAATGTGTTATTACTGATGTACTTTGGTGTATTGTGTGATTACTTCTTTCGATTTTGCTTTATCGATTAGGTGTTTAAGTTTTTATTATGTCCGTTTAATCTTTTCTTAACTGTCTCATTTATATAAATTTTCGTTACCAACTTTGTCATTAATACTGTACGGTTCAGCCGCACATACATATCGCCCGATCAGCACTTTACGTTAGTTGAAGGATTCATTAGCTAGATACATCAGTTCACGTTCACATATCATCATCGTACAGCGCGTTCGTGAGCCCATTCATAGCAATTAAATAGTAAAAAATATATTTACATTTTAACTTTTATTTTTATATCTTTTATCTACTATAATCAGCAGCAGCAAGTCAGGTATAACATTTTGTATGTTATATATATATATATACCTATTTATTAAAATACAAAATTTAATTTTTCTGTACTATTATTATTTACTAGAAGCCACTTTTGATACATATGAGTTTGTCATCGTCACGTAGAATGGAAAAGACGTGATAAAATGGTCTTTGTTTTCGAAGACTGAAAAAATTTTGGGTATTTTTTTTACCCATAACTTATGGTTATTTCCCAAAAAATTTTTCGTTATCTGTTTTTTTTCGGACGACTTAATAGCTCCTAATTCACATTTATGATAATTATTCGTTTTTACATTTCTGAATAAACTAATCTATAAAGTCATGAATAATTTCACTATCAAATTTTATAATTACTGCATTCGAAAGATACCTTTAGTTTGTGCCACAGTTAGTAGATGTGGTCGTAATTCATAACAAATATTATAGACAATGCAAATATTTTACATGATCTGATTGTTTGGGTTGTGTCTTTTTCTTGACTCTCCAACAGAAGATTCTTATCCTGCTGGATGTCGATTAAAAGGTGTTTATTTATCTATCTCCAAAAAACAACAGAGAACTAGATAATTTTATTACCATACTATTTGTATCACCAAGTTGGCAAAAAAGGTGGCCTATAGATATGTAGTATCAGGCGTCAAAATCTCATTCAAACACCAGTCTTGTGCTTGCATTAAACAGATTAAGAAAATCAATTTCTGAGTATAACTTTCAACTGATTCTACCAAACACTTATAAAACCTCGATTCCCACTTGTGACAAGTATAACTCCAATATCTTAAGCTCAAGCTTTAAGCCCGGTGCTAAGATTTCATTGAGAAAACTTCAAATACATCAAGACGCTATATCAAGACGGCGTGGTTTATTCACATCTCTTTTTATATATTTTTTACTTAAAATAAAGCCGATTCCATTGGAAGTATTGGATTTGTATTTCTCGAGTTTTCATATTTTGATATTCTTTTATCGTATAGGCAGAATTGAGTAAGATTTGGCGTTCCACTTGGTTTGGTGGTAATATAATGTTTCACAATAATCAAACGTATGTTATTGTTACTATTTTATTTATAATTATATTCTTGGTATAATCATCATTACAGCCTATACACCACTGCTGGACATAGGCCTCCACAAGTTTACGCCAAAAATAACGCGAATGTGTGTTGCCCATAGTCACCACGTTGGGCAGTTGCGAAACGCAGGGCTGGCTTTGTCGCACCGAAGACGCTGCTGCCCGTCTTCGGCCTGTGTATTTCAAAGGCAGCAGTTGGATGGTTGTCCCGCCATTGGTCGGATTTTTAAGTTCTAAGGTATACTGTGTGGTTACGGCACTAAATAGCAATAAATAATATAGCCACCTCCTCTCTTCCCGTGGGTGTCGTAAGAGGCGACTAAGGGATAACACAGTTCCGCTACCACCTTGATATAATATTACTATTTTATTTATAATTATATATATCAAGACTGATATAGTATTTTCTTCAAATGTTTGCATGTTATTGTACCTTTTCGGGTGCGCTGGAAGAAATCTCTTCTAGAAATAAGAATACAATAATACATGAGTGTGATTGACGTATATCAAGTACACATATCTAATATAATAAAAATGAATGTATAAATAATAATTGTGTTTGCTCGCAAACGAAAAAAAAAACCAACTTCAATGACATCGACGAGTAATACAACGTAGATCGACGAAAAAATAGTCAAGTAACTACGCGTTATCAAAGATTACTCAAAAAGTAGTTATCAGATCTCGATAAAATTTAAATGTGACCACATGATAAACATCCGCTTTCGATAAAATTAAAAATTATCAAAATCGGTACACCCAGTAAAAAGTTATTGCGGATTTTCGAGAGTTTCCCTCGATTTCTCTGGGATCCCATCATCAGATCCTGGTTTCCTTATCATGGTACCAAACTAGGGATATCTCCTTTCCATATCAAAATCGGTATATCCAGTAGAAAGTTATGTGGTATAATACAACGTAAGTCGACGAAAAAAGCGTCAAGTAAAAACGCATAATTAGATATAGCTCGAAAAGTAGTTGTTAGATCTCAAATAAATTTAAATGGGACCAATTGACACACATTTCGATTAAAAAAAAAAATTGTCGAAATCGGTCCACCCGGTCAAAAGTTCTGATGTAACATACATAAAAAAATAAATAAAAAAAACAGTCGAATTGAGAACCTCCTCCTTTTTTGGAAGTCGGTTAAAAATGAATATCGGTTCATAAACGACGAAGTTATCCCCGAACATAAATAAAATATATATACGGTCGAATTGAGTAATCTCCTTCTTTTTTGAAGTCGGTAAAAAGAAACACTTTGATAATATAAAAAAAAACTCAAAATACTGTAACTCAGCATTACCTATGTCTATTATTTAATTTAGCTTCGTGTTTAAAAACTATAACGGCGTGTAATACAGCGTTTCGCATCATTATTATATAATTATGTATGTATGAGTAACGATCGCTATCATGTGTACATGATAAAAACCGCTACCGATGACTTAACGTGCTCTCAAAGGCACCAAGGACTGCAAAAACACCCAGACCACGGCAAACATCCGTATGGCCAATACAAATTTTTGTCATGTGCGGGGATCGAACCCGCAACCGCCAGTACAACAGCCACAAACCAGTGCTGTGACCATTGCGCCACCACGTCAACGTCGTACAAGTGTGATATCAATTAATACCAAGGGCGAAACTTGAAATATCTTGCATGTCATCGTAAATTTTATATTAAGGCAACAAGCGAAGTCTTATCAGGTTAATGTAATAAGGTTCTATAATCCAGTGAAGTATATATTACATGGCTGAGAAAGGCACAATAAACTATTAAGGCGTTCAAAAACAAAACCAATGCACCCAACTGTTATCGAAAGCACACAGATGTATAGACACTGGATGTGACAACGGGTAATATCTATTTTGCGACTATTCGACCTATTAACTGACGAAATATGACTCAAATGATTCATTTTGAAAAATATATGATGTATGTGTGTATGTTGGTGTGTGTATGTGGGCGTTACAAAAAAAGAGTGTGCTTTAGACCACACGATTTAAGTAAAAGTTTTTTAGTTGCCCTTACAGTAACATATATGTATGAAAGGTAACCCTCTCTCTCTTTCTGTCTTCACTAACTTATATCTCACTTTCAACTTCCGTTCACCTCGCCCGATCACACTCTTTAGTAACGCTGTCATCACTACTTTTAATAGTCATTTATTTTGTTTATTAAATTTTGTCTAGGGTATTATTTATGTTTTTATTTGAAAAATTATCTTCGATGTTTCATCCAGTACATTTTGATCATGTATAAAATGTAGTCCTTAATGGTCAATGTAGGCGCCTGGCGACTATGGTCGTTACCTTTCATGCGCGTAATGACTTTATTATAGGCTTACAATGTTCTGAGCTGAAATGTTAACCGATAAGCACTTTGATTCTAATTTAAGACACAAATAACTGATGTTTATTATATTGAATTGAAGTATTATTTTGATTATATACTTATTTTGAAAGAAAGAAACATAAAAATAGCACAGTAGTACGATTCGGGACAATAATCGCATTTTTATATAAAATAAAATGTCCCCACTAGAATTTATTCCAGTGTCAGGGGTTGAGGGTCCGAAAACACACACAAAACACAATCACAATCGCCCAGACCACGACAGACCAATACAATTGTTATTATTTGTGACAGTGATTAACATATCGACCTGGAGCATGGACTATAATCTCAGTTTAACTTGATAGCTGCACTTATTTACACATTTCATTACATAGCATTATATAAGTACATTTATGTAATTTAATAGCCTATTTGTAGAATTTAATAGCCTGTAAAACAACATGCTATAAAGCATCCGAGCAAAATAGTAAAATTAGTGCATTTTAATAGAAGTTTGTTGCTTTCATCGCGATTAGCTTATGGAGTTAAAATACAGTTAAAATGTCATGTTTCTAGAAATTTTGCGTTTGAAACTTTCTTAGAGGAAAAAACTTAGAGAGATACTTGAGACTTGACCACTTGCAAGTGTGGGAACCCTAATCGTTTGTAGAACACTAATATTTGGATGTGGTATTTCTACTTGCGTTGGCTATTTATTTACATAAGGTAAAATTTTATAAGTACCAACATCGGTTTTTAAATACTTACACGTATTATAAGAATATTTCTTTTAATTTAAATGTTTAAAATATTTTTTTTTTTGAAATATAATATATATTTAGAATACAAAGCCAGCCCTGCGGTCACCAACCCGCCTGCCCAGCGTGGTGACTATGGGCAAAGCAAATGAGTTCACGTTATTTTTGGCGTAAACTTGTGGAGGCCTATGTCCAGCAGTGGACTGTACAGGTTGCATGATGATGATGATATTATATATATATATTTGTTTTGTTACTCATCGAAATCAATTTTAATACATTTCACTTCAAATCCGTATTGGAAAACATGATCCTTGCACCAAAAAAAAAAAAAAAAAGTGTGTGTCAGTTCCGACGCATGACTGGAGTTTACTCCTTCAGATCGACTGTCGATCTGAAATTGCCGAAATCGGTTCACCCATTCAAAAGTTCTGAAGTAACATACATTTAAAAAAAAACAGACGAATTGAGAACCTCCTCCTTTTTTGGAAGTCGGTTATAAAGTGCAAGCAATTAAGCAATTTTTAAAATTCATCTCATAAAATACCTACAAATTACACCGTCCTCAACTGTTCCATATTGCTTACTCGAGCCGGATATTATATTCTTGAACTTTAGCAGCACAAACATTGATCGAAATTGCTTTCAGAGAATTATCGTCTGTATAATCCCGTCATATAGAGGTCGATTTTCCATAAATTATTGCGTCGATTTCATGTATAATGCGGTAATAGAGTTATGAACAAGACGGTGCATTAAGATAGCTCGAACGAACTTGTTTTAAATTTGTTACACTATTATCATGTTGATAGAATAAATTGCTAACATTAGTGCCTTCACTTTATGGATATATTTTTTTTTTAATTATAAAATGTAATTTTATGAGAATGTTACATGGCTATAATTTGCGAGTTTTGCTATTTAGTAAGACGTTATTTATGTAGCGAGATTATCATAAGTGAATGTCAAGAGTTTATTAGTAGGTACACATGTATACTGATATTGTAAAGGTGAATAATTTGTTTGTTCGCTCGTTCGTTCATTTGTGTACTTTTTTTTGTATTTTGTCTGTTTGTTTGCTTGTGTAAGCGTACTAGTTTTAGGTACTACTTGTTCAAATTTAAAAATTTGTTGTTTGTTGAAAAGTCAATTTACCGACAAAGGCTGTGTCGAAGGGGTGAGGTAGGCTATATAGATTTAAGGTGGCGAATGCTAGCGCGACCCCATCTCACCCCACCCAGGCGATTTTTTTGGTCAGTAAAAGTCTGACATAGCCTCTCCGGTGCCCCTACGTTGGAGGGGTATCCATGAGGATTTTCCCACTTAAAAAAAGGCTATATAGATTTTAGTACGCTATTTCCTCAAATTAACGCGGATGAAACCGCAGCAGAACTAGTTGATTATATAACGTAATTGCAGTTCGTCGTATTTCTCTTTGCTTTTTCTGTTAATTTGTTAAAATTAGTATGATAGGATAAATCACTTTCAACTATCAAGTGTTCATAGTAATCATAATTAATAATAATTAGAATTTAATACAAACAGATATGTTCTTATATCATTTTTAATGTTTTGCTACTTTTTTGTAAATGTTATTTTTATGGTGTTTTAATTGAAATAAATGTTATTATTGACTTAAAAACTTGGACTTCTTTCTTTTTTCTTTTTTTCCGGCTGAGTTTTTTAATTAATATAAAAAGATTCGTTTCAAATCTTTTATATTTTTTTTACATTTTCGTACTTACAGGTTTATTTTATATATATGTTATAAATAAATAAATAACCTCCTGTGTCGGGGATCCGAAGACACACAATAAATAAACATAAATCTCCAGACCACGACAAACATCATATGGCCAATATCGATCACCAGATCGAACCCGCGACCGTTAGCGCAACAGCCAGTGTTGTAATCGCTGCGCCAATGCGTCGTCAAATCGTATATTAAGCACTTGATTTCAAATTGTTGCTAACATTAATCCCTTAGTTCATCGAGGATGAAATTTTTTTACATTAGTTGAAGTGATCAACTAAGGCATATTTAAGTGAATATTCATGAAGGATCGCGTCAGATAGGGTTCAAAGATTTTGAAGTGAAATTGAATCCAATGTTGTATTGTCGAATACCAATGTCGTATTTATTTACTTGAAAATGAAATTAAAGAACTTCATTTTATATATTTATTTCAAAATGAAAATTACATTTACATTTTATATAATTTTTAGGCTTTCTCACTATCTCCTTTCAAGTAAATTGGTAAAAAACTTCGTAAAATATTATTTAGTAAGTGTAACAACCGCTCTTGAGTAGTGGTGCGTGCGTCATGTACGCGTATAAACATCGACGAGCTTTGGGTTCGATTTTTTTACAAATATTTCTTTCTGATTTAGATGTCTGGCCTTATGCGTCTCCAAGATTCTGAGTTTTTTACTGCCATTTTATATAATTAATTAATTTTTTGTACGTGTTTGTAATAAGCAAAGCATAAAATGAACGCTTCCTTATCTATTTACTATTTAAAGATTTAAAACTGCCTTAAATATTTAAAAATCAATTTGCAGTGAAAAAATAAGTAATTTCTTATGATAATAATTAGAACAGAAAATTTTCATATGAATGATTTTAATAAATTTTCAATTTTTTAAATTAACAATATAAATAATTTAAGAGTCATTCGGTTAAAAACTTTAGATAAGATAAAATATACAGCTATTGTCCGAATATTTTGACACAGTACAGTGTAGCTTAATAATAACAAAAATAAACACGTTAATCCAACTGTAAAAGTGATAGCAACAGGTGTTTACCCCACTCGACTAATTACTTTATTATAAACTAGCTGTGAACTGTTGTACTGCGCGTTAATTTGAGGGTAAAAAATATTCTTATATTATAACCATATATAATATTTTTTAAGTTGAACCAGCAGCTCCTGGTTTTAGCAGGCTTAAACGAACAATCTTTTCAGTTTTATAATATTATAGATATATTTGCTTCGATAAAGCCTGTTTAGTAAAATTATAGTTATAAAGACACTTATTAAATGCATTTGCAAATGTCACGGTCACGGTTGAGTGTATCGCAAATCAATGAATATTTCGAACATTATGAGATATCTGATTGTATATGACAATAATTACTTGATTATTGCAAACACTTAAAAATAACTAATTGAGTCTAGACGTGGGTAAGCTAAGAGTAAGCGATTTTTTACTATTTTCTTAGCGAAAATATACTATAAAGTTTATATCTTTACTTTCAGTAGAGCATAGTTGATATTAACATAAGCTACAGTTAATCAGTTCAATAACTATTAAATATTAGCTGCCTGGATAAACATCGTTCTGTCAAAAGTTTTTGACGACGCGTTGGCGCAGCGATCATAGCACTGACTGTTATGCTGGCGGTCGCGGGTTCGATTCCCGCTCACGACAGACACTTGTATCGACCATATAGATGTTAGTCGCAGTCTCGGCGTTGTGTTTGTGTATAGTGTGTGTTTCCGGACCCCCAACACAGGAGAAAATCCTACTGGGGGATCCGTTGAGTGTGAAGCGTTTAGTAATTCAAGTTTAATTAATTCAAAAAATAATAGTAAAATTAAATAAATGTAACGTTTTCCGAGTGATCGCAATTTTTGTTTTTAATATATATATTTTTTTGCATATTGAAACCTTCCGCGAGCCTTAAGAAACATACAGAAAAATAAATTAGCTGAATTGGTCGAGCCATTCTCGAGTTAAGCGCTTAGCAACATTCATTTTTATTTATATAGATAATAATTTGAAGGGTGAGTAAGTAACAGACCGAGAACCAAGCAACGTTGTTTGTTCAATAGCGCCGCGCATATTTGTAAAGATTATACACAACGTAGGTGGAAAGCGTTTATGTCCGTATTATTGTATTTTTAAATTAGTATTAAAGTAATTTTATCTAAGATTATATATATATTTATGTTAACTTATATAAGTTAAAAGATATAAGCAAGTTTCGAAAGAATTAATCTTAGGCTGCTAATAACGAATCATGTAGAATAGGAATTTTAAAACGTTGTGACACCG
The DNA here is from genome assembly GCF_905220565.1 of Melitaea cinxia. NCBI lineage: Eukaryota > Metazoa > Arthropoda > Insecta > Lepidoptera > Nymphalidae > Melitaea > Melitaea cinxia. The sequence goes on from NC_059411.1 coordinate 2,911,727, forward strand.
GAAATTAAAATAGCAGTGATACGAAAATAAAGAAGTTTTTTTAGTGCAATAAGTAAAACTATGTCTAATAAAACTTACAACGACCTACTCTGTGATACATCTGAGTTAATAGTCGAAGCGACGCAAGCAGATGAAGCTGTTTTTGAAGCGGGAAGCGCTGAAAGATCAACGCTTCAACCACTATTATCAGAATTGCGTATAAGATACACAGTATTGTTATCAAGACTTGATGCTGTGTACGATCAACTGTTGCAGCCACAAAAGCGCTTGATTGTAAAGAGGTTGCTTGAAGCTTGCTTGGGAAGACTTTTGGAAATAAAACACGATTTGGTAGAGCTTCATCTTTCTGATTTTACATATGACGATGACGAGGTAAAAAAATTTAAAAAATGGATCACCATAGCAACATATTTATACTAGTTGTGCCCCGCGGTTGTACCCGCGTTATATAGTATGTAGCCTTACTCGGGAAATGACTAGCCAACACAAAAATAACTGTTCAATTCAAACCAGAGGTTCCCGAAATAACCAGTTTGTACAAATAAAATTTTCAGCTTTATTATATTATTACACTACAATAACAAATAATATATACAAACATTTTGAATTCCTATTTTTTGTCAAAAAATTTAAATGCTAATATAAATACTGTTTATTTATCCAATCCAGTTAAAATGTATTATTTTAAGCTTTTTGTGGGTGAGGTGTGATATGTTTCATTTTTTGTTTTCAAATAAGTATCAGCAATTCCTTAATTCATTGCTATTTTTTTTTTGCTGACCTACGTACTTTAATATTTTTGTCAAAATTAAAGATGAAGTTTGTCTTTATACAAATCAATACTATATTATATTTAATTAATAATATTTAAAGTGAATTTACTACTGATTCATAATATTTTAGATCCCGCATAAAGGGATCGGTAAGAAATACCGCGTATATAAGAGTAACTACTCTTTTTAAAGACTGTGTGTGTTTATATTACTTATAATTACAGAGTCTAAAAAAATTAGCAGTAACTCCACAAGAAGCAGAACCTTGCATCCCACAATATTTTGTAAGAGAAAGAGAAGAGGAAATAGAGAAAAGGAAAATTTTTATAACTGATACATTGAGGAAACTTGGTTATGAGACTCCAAAACCAAAGCCCTTAGTGCTCACTGAGCAGCAAGCTGTCACTATCATACAAAGTCACGAAAGGGCAAGACAAGGAAGACTAAGGTTTGATTTGACATAAACCAAAAGTATTCTCGGTTTGAATTTCGATTCGTAAGGTTCTCTGATTTTTATGAGACTGTCATAAGCAAGCTGCTGAAAATTTTTACCCAAACTTTTGTATATAAAATAAATGTATATCTCATGCTCATATGTGTTTTTTGAAATTTAATGCCAAACATTTTTAATTTTTTGCAACCTCCGTATTTATTCGAAAATGCCGTTGAACTCGAATTGTTTATTATTTTTAAACAGATACAAATCGTTTTATAAAATAATATTTTCAGAGGACAGTTTATGAAAGAAATACGTCTTTTGAAAGAGAAAGGTCGTGATCAAAAAGGTGAGATGTCAGCATCAGCGGCTACTGCTATTCAAAGGGTTTGGAGAGGCTTTGTCGCAAGACGCGACACTCGGAAAAGAAAAAAACAGGAACAGCTTTTGATTGGAATGGTGTTACCGCCATACTCCGAGTCAAAAGCGATAGCAAGATCTGAAGAGGTAAATTAAAGAAAAAAAATTTGCATATAATACTTCAATGCTTTTAAAGCGTGTAATCAAATTAAATGAATAACGTATTTAAATATTCATTTAAAACTAAGAATCCAACTTTCACCTTCTTATCTTCCGTTTAACTGTCTTGTATTTGTTTTTTTACTGATTTCTACTGTATGAACAATATTTAATGCTATAAGCTTTTATGCTAAACATGAAAGTAAATGTTTTAATAATAGATAAAAGATATTCGACGCAATCTTCAAAAAGAACGAGATAGTGAATTTCAAGAGGCTTTAGTCAAAATTGAAGAACAACTGAGGGCCCAAAATGAAACCAAGATAAATGAGCGAATTGGCGATGAATTGAGAAGATGGATATCAGAATACTATGAAAGAACAGGGAAGTTGCCAGAGTTTCCTACAGAGGAAGCTGGTGGCAGTAGAGCAATGTATAGTCGACAAGGTAACATATATTTTTATTTATAATATATTATCATTTGCTATATATAGAGATCGAGATATCGTAGGTACAAATTAATCATTAAAAATATATTAATAGCTCACCCCGCAAACGTTGTTTTGACATACAAATGTCTATAAACCCCTCCCCCCTATTCCTTGGGGGTATGGAAAATAGATGGTGGTCGTTTTTCAGACCTACCCAATATCCACACAAAATTTCATAAAAATCGGTCCAGCCGTTTCGGAGGAGTATCGTAACTAACATTGTGACACGAGAATTTTATACATAAAAAGATTTATATTATAAGTGTAGTAATAATGGTACTACACTAAATATCAAATCTATATGATATCAAATTACAAATTAAAAGTGTTTAATACTTTTAGTATTAAGTTTTATCGATATAGATATATAAAGACGTCTCAACTATGTTTGATCTAGACTTCAACTAGAACTCACCAATACTATTAAAATGTTTTATATATTACATTGTTATATTACAACATTTCTCTTTTAACTCGTTTATATATACTATTCCAAAGTAATGATCGATCCAAAAATAATCCTAAATATTTAATACAATCGACTTTCTGAAATATGGTGCAAAATAAGAGTTCTTTGTGTGTTTTTGGAAAAGTGTATGTTATAAAAGTGTGTATCTTTAGGAACTGGCGTCGACAGTAATCTTAGCAAATCGTCACCAGTATCTTCGAAAGATTCTAAAAAAAGCAAAGAAAGTAAAGATAAAAAGAATAATAAGTTCGAGGAAAACAAGAATAAGTATGAAATAGACGACTTGAAGAATTTCAACTGCAGATCGTCTTCTTTTCTTCAAGATATGGTTAATGCCAATGAAGAGTAAGTTATAAATTATCATTCAATATTTATAGTAAACTGACTAATCTTACCGATATTGTCCTGTCGTGTAAATTTTTGCAAGCACGATGTAATATAATAATCTTTATGATGTCTGAAGTTTTTATATTTTTTTAAATTTTTATTATTTAAGATCTTTCTATAAAGTATATATAACTTTAAAAAATAGCAAAATCGATCTAGTCGTTCTTCATTTAGCGCTTAGTATTTAAAAAATGCTATGTCATTTTATACTTTACAGATATGAAGATATTTGGAAATTTAAAGATGATGAGGCAAAACATGAGAAATATGATAAAGATATGATAGAAAGAGAAAAAATTGTAAAAATCGAGCAAGAAATACGAAATATTGTGGATGAATTGATGAGAAGTGAGTTGGAACTCTTGCAAGCAGCGTTCGACAGAGACAGAGCTCATAAGGGCAAAAAGTCTAAAAAACCACAAAAAAAAGTAGTTATTTTTTACTTATTCAATTTAGAAACTTATTTAAGAAAAATTGTTAATTCATTATTATTTTTAAGGTACGAAGAGGCGGCAAAAAAAGTAAAAAGAAAAAGGAAAAAGATTTAACACCCGATAGAACAACTGAATCTTTATTTGAGGAATTAGTGACGAACGGCATCATACGTCCTTATCCTTTTGTCAAAATAGACGATTTTATAGGAGAAAAAAGCTATGTAGGGTCTGAAATGCGAAACCAAGGTCAGGAACCATTGCCGTGTCTCGGTGATATCCGGCAATTGGTTAAAGAATATTGCATACTTCCATTAGGATCTGAAACTGTGAGAGCGAATTCTCCCCTTGTTCGTTCTGTACTTCTCTCAGGTTTATACCTTTTTTTATTGTAAATAAAGTCCCTAAGTATATATTTTTATCACGTGGACTTAAAAAAAAATCATTTTGGTACTGTTAAGGTATGTTGTTGCTTCTAGGTCCTTCTGGAAGTGGCAAAAAAATGTTAGTTCACGCGATTTGCAGTGAAACAGGCGCCATGCTTTTTGATCTAACTCCTGCAAATATAGTAGGAAAATATCCTGGAAAGTCGGGACTCATCATGTTAATACATCTCGTTATGAAAGTATCGAGACTTCTTCAACCATCGGTGATTTGGATGGATGAAGCTGAGAAACCATTTGTTAAGAAAGTTCCAAAGACTGATAAGACTGATCCTAAAAGACTTAAGAAGGATTTAGTTAAAATTATAAAAGGTAGCATATTTAAAAAAAAAGGATTAACTTCAAATCCTGAAGCATGTCTAATATAAATTAAACCTGTTTCTAAATTGTTTTGAGTTATTGATTCCTATACTCTTTATTATATCTAAGTAGAAATATTGGGACAAATTTTATATTGTCTTTACACTGTTTCAGGAATTTTCCCAGAAGATCGAGTCCTATTTGTAGGTACCAGCAGAACTCCTTGGGATGCCGAACAAAAACTTCTGTTCCAATGTTATTCAAAAGTAATACAAATACCAAGAGCAGACTATGGAAGCATATCGCTTATGTGGCGTACAAAACTCCATAAGGCTGGTGCTCTATCACCGAGATTAGAAGTTTCATGTTTATCAAGAGTTTGCGACTCTTATACTATAGGTACATATGTAATTATTAACAAACAACGATTTTATTGACAGAACTGTTACAAATTTTCACTAAGAGGAAATAAAAACAATAATTAATTAATAATAGTTACTGAAATAAATAATTAGAAATAATAATAATAATGTAATCTTACTAATTATTTCTTCGATTTTTAAAGTGAAACTTTTATTCTATTGCCCAAAAAAATTTCATTCATCTATTGCATGTCGCACCGTTTCGCGTTATAGCAGCCGAGGCTAACATGGCGACGCTCATTGCTCGCATCGGCTGACTGTGTAGCATTTATATTTTCACTTATTTGTGCAACTATTCCGCGGTATTTGTGTGTTTTGATCTGTGTATTAGTGTCAATGTTTCTATTAACAAAGTTCCACTTGCATCGTGGTTTCATAAAATCACACAATTCTTTTTATTATTTTTCATTTTACTCAAAGTCAAATCACACTGCTCTGCTTAAATAACTCTTTTCCTAACATAAGTCATAAACGGAACCAAAATCAACCAAAACACTTTGTTCACAATTTTACATTGAGTATCTATAGTTTTGCCTTATATGGCTTGTTGATTTTTAGGGACCTTACATTTAGCATTGCATTCAGTACTAACAACCAAGAGAAGGCTCCAGTTACGCGTACGAGCTTTGACTGCTCAAGAAATTGCTGTACAACTCAGTTCACTCGAACCTGTATATGCTGAGCAGGTGAATATTTTACCAGTTTACGTCTTAAGATTAAAAGTAGCATTTAGCATGGTTGTTTACGAAACTATAAGACTTAGTGATTATTGGCATAAATTTTATTAAAGGATGCAGCAGCTGAATCGTGGTGGCTAAAGACTCCGATGGAAAGGAAGCGCCAAAGACATTTGCAAAGAGTTTTAGAATTAGAGCAAGAAAATGAAGAAAGAGCTGCAGCTGGAAAATAAAAATTGAAGGCGTTTTGAGTCATAACTTACTTGCTTTTTAGTAAGATTTGAGTGTTAGAGTTGCAATATATAATTGCAAAAATCTTATATTTCTTTTGAAATAACATTTCAGACAAAGTTTCAGGTAGTACGTTAAACGAAAATGTATGTAATGTAGATTTAAAGTCATAGAGACACTATATAATAATATGTACGACGCATTCCTGGTGTAACAAATAGTATTTTTAGATTTTTTTATGCCTTTTATGTAATCAATTGTATCAAATGAATAAAATTTACAACGTTACTCGTTGTAAAAATTTTTAGCTCATATTTTTTCGATTTTAGAATACGGTAAAATTTTACTCGTTAGCTATTAAATAATAATAATAATAAATATCTTATAAGATTCATACACAGTCGTCTGTCCCTGTGGTAAGCAACCTAATGCTCGTGTTATAGGTAACCGCCGGCTGGAAATAAATTTACTAAATAGAATCGAACCTACAATTCGCGGAGCAGAAAGCAGGGCTACAAACTGCGCCAACGGGCTAGTCAAATGTAAAATATACATAAATACATAATAAATACTAAGTAGACTACAACTCTATTACGCTTAAATATTTACGGATAGTATATTTATTATTTTGCAAAGTTTGTCACGAGAATACTGTTTGTTCATATTAAATTTCATTTAAAAGTGGACCGTGTCACAAAGGAAAGTTTTGCGGTTTAAAAGTTTATCAAAGGCAAACGTTCAGACAGCTACGATGTTGTAGAAGTAGGGCATGTGTTTTATATTAATTAACATTTGTGTGACATAAGAGAAGTCGAAGTTTTACAATTTGAATGGCTGTGAGCTTTCTGTTTGTGCTACGTTAAATTCTTTCATCATTACAGCCTATACAGTCCACTGCTGGACATAGGCCTCCACAAGTTTACGCCAAAAATAGCGTGAACTCATGTGTGTTGCCCATAGTCACCACGCTGGGCAGGCGGGTTGGTGACCGCAGTACTGGCTTTGTCGCACCGAAGACGCTGCTGCCCGTCTTCGGCCTGTGTATTTCAAAGCCAGCAGTTGGATGGTTATCCCGCCACCGGTCGGCTTCTTAAGTGGCTTTTTTAATAATAATTAATTACTAAAAATTGTTATAAATAATAATAAAAGCGATAATGCACCGCGAAAGTCCAAAACAAACAGTTGAATAACAATTTTTTCCTACATAAAGTTTCACAAACAAAATCTTTCCTTGAAAATTCCTTACCCTTACTGTTCCGTTTTACGTGTTTTCGTAAAAGTTTTCGCAAGGATATTTTCCTTATTTCACTCCTTTAAGGAGCTTAAAGAACGCTCAGTTTTAAGCTAACCGTATGTTGACATATAGCCAAAAATTTACCATAGCCAAAAATTTACCACAATCTTCACATAACTATCTGCACCACACGTGTCTGCTTTAGATGCGCTTTCATATGGCCAACTTCACTAGATATAATGACGTTTTATACAAACCGGTATTTTTTGTAAGTTATCATCCGCTTAGCCTAAGCGAGTTAAAGAACGCCGCAAAACCTTTTGCGAAAGTTACATTTATGAAAAAAAAAACTCAAAAGCAAAAGAGGTGCACTAAGAGGACCGAGAACCACCTGATAATTCTCACGGATATTTTTAAGGATGAGTGAAATTAAAACAGGATCCGATTTCAACATTTCCGCAAATAGAGTCCTTATTTATATAGCGACAAAATTCAAATTCGTGTGTAAGTTTCTTGCAATCAACATCAATGCATGTGACTTGTGGAAATCCCCCTAAAATTTTTCATGACACCGCAGCTTAGTTGGGTATTTTCGCTTTAATAGTATTTTTTGTTTTTATATAAGTTTTTAACGAATTTTGAAGTTTTCTTTTCATGTCTAATAATACATTTTATAATTTTTATTACGCTTTATTTATAATCACCTCCCATACAGTGGTGTAGTGGTGCGAGTCGCCTAAAACACCGACGGTTTGCGGGTTCGATTCCCGCTCGGGATGGATATTTGTATTTGTACAAATATTTCTTTCCGGTTTGGATGTCTGTCTTAGTGGATCTCCCCACCGTGCCTAAGTTAAGCCGTGGGTCCCGGTTGTAATCATAAGTACGTTCGTACGCGATCGTTACTCATTGTAGAGAACATATCCGCCAACACGCTCTGGAGCATCATGGTGGATTAAGCTCGATCCTTCCCCTACATAGAGAAATAGGCCTATACCCAGCTGTGGAATATTGCAAGCTGAATGCAATGCCATATTTAATTATTTATGTTAAGCAGCGTAAAACATTTAACAAAAAGGTCTTTTTATAGTACCAACCGCAGAATTTCAATAAATGGTAGTTAGGTAAAGGGTTTACTTAAAGCATATTTTTCAATAGATGCAAGTACATTTATATCGCTCGCTCGCTTCAGCCTGTAACATCCCACTACTGGGCATAGGCCTCTTTCCCCATGTAGGAGAAGGATCAGAGCTTAATCCAGCACGCGGATCCAATGCGAGTTGGTGGATATACTCCCTACTATGAGTAACGATCGCTATCAGGTGTACATGATAACAACCGGAACCGACGGCTTAACGTGCTCTCCGAGGCACGGTGGGGAGACCCACTAGGACTGCACAAACACCCAGACCACGGCAAACACCTGTATAGCCAATACAAATGTTTGTCATGTGCGGGGATCGAACCCGCAACCACCAGCGCAACAAGTACAATCCATGGCTGTGACCGCTGCGCCCAACGAACCGTAGCTACATTTATATCTATAATATAAAAATGAGTCGCTGAATTTGTTGCTAAGCGCAAAACTCGAGAACGGTCGGACCGATTTCGCTAATTCTTTTTTTAAAATATTCCTTGAAGTACGAGGATGGTTCTTACGGAGAGAAAAATTCTAAAGAAAAAAAAATTTTAAATTTCCTGAAAAAGTCTAAAAACAACACTTTTCTATACTCCCATACAAAAGATTTGTGATAATACTTAAAAGTCAATTTGAACTTTAATACAATACGATAAAGTTTGTGTTAGGCGATACGAAGTTCGCCGGGTTAGCTAGTATTAAAATAAAATATCATTTGCTAATAGTAGGCTAAGTATATAATATGTTGTATTGTGTCCATTGACTATGTTTCGATTAATATTTGTTAATGACAGTACCCGAAAACGGGCAGCAGTGTCTTCAATGCGATGAAACCAGCTCTGCGGTCCAACCCGCCTGCCCAGCGTGGTGACTATGGGCAACACACACGAGCTCACGCCATTTTTGGCACGGGCTTGTGGAGGCCTATATTCAGCAGTGGACTGCGATAGGCCGAAGTGAATGAAAGTACTGGTGTCATTCATACTAATATTATAAAGCTGAAAGGTTTATTTAAACTCGGTTATCTTAGGAGTTACTGGTTAGAATTGAAATATAATTTTTGTGTTGGATAGTCCAATTAGCGAGGAAGGCTATAGGCTCTTTTTCAAATCAATGCGTGTGAAACCGCGGGGAACAGCTAGTATATAATATATTGTACATACTGAAGCAAAATTGGAACTGAAATCAGTAAACGTTTACATAATATGCATTAGAGTTTGAAAACAAAACAAAAAAAATCTATAAACACTCTTTGACTTGATAAAATAATTCAAATGGCAGAACATTAAAAAATATAAATAATCCAGTACATTTTTTTCTGAGTTTTTATCAGAGTTAATAGAGAAAGTAACTGCACAAACAACAAAGGCAGCTGTTAATATCGGAACCCATAGTGGGCCGGAGCGACAAAAAACTAGGAAAAGCAAGGCAAATCAGGAAGAATAAAAAGGCGTTTCTTTTAAACACGGAACTGAAAATAAAATAAAAGTAGTATATAATAGATTACAAATAGGTACAACATAAGAATAGAAGATTTTTAACCTTAAAATACATAATATATATTATGCAGCTGCATATAAATAAATAAATAATAAATGCGAGTGGAACCGCGGGGTATGAAGTGCTGTGACATATTTTTTCTCCTATCAGTTAATCATAGAATTAATCACTACCCACAAATAAACAAACGCAGTTCTTAAGCTATTACATTATTTTTATAAGAACATAATAATTTTAGTGGCATTGTTTCGTAGAATAGAAAATAAAAGAAAATTAATAAAACTAGTTTTAATTAATAAATACCATATTATTATGTATTTGTTAAAATTAATAATTTTTCGATCCAAATTTTTTTTTTTTAATTATAGTCACTGGCTATTGAACATTTTTTTTTTTTGTACAAAGACCTCACATTCTTAAACTTTGACGCATGAAACGTTCTCATTCATCAAGCGTCAATAGCTTAGCTATTAGTTATTCTAACATTAATTAAGTCAGCATATAAATAAAAATAACAAATTTGAAAAAAATTTGAAAAAAAATCATTCCAAATGGCTCAATAGCTCAAAAGAGAATTTCTGATTTTCAGTAGTAACAATGTTGGCTAAGTAGAGGGATCCCTCAAATTGTTTGTCTCCTCCAGGTTCCATATAATACATTGTTTTCCATTGTTCTTTGCTGCTGAGCTCCAAATGTACCACCGATACATTTTGTATTTGAAAACTTAGTGCCAGCATTTTTACTTTTTATATTTTTATTTTGATGCCGTTTCTACTATTATTTTACATCTAAGTTTTCACCAGTAAACATTCACAAAGGGGAACACTACTCTTTAACTAAAGGCAAAGAATCTGCACCGTGTTACTCTTTGTGAATAAACTGTGAATTTCCTACTTTCGTGGCGTTTTTTCCCATCCCTTTGATTCAATTGTAAAGGAATTCTATAAATAACTTAGTCTTTCTTAAGATAAACGTACAAAGCTTTTGAAAGTGGTACGCTGTATTGCAGTAAATTATAAATTTTGAATAAATAAAAATACAATATTAATTTGCAGAAAAAAATGTGAACATAATTTTCTAACGCTAAATAGTATAATGAAAAGAAGGTAAAATAAAAATTTCAGTTGTATATTGAAATGAGCAAATTTTCAAAAATACTTGAACCATATTTTTTGCATAAAATAGTGCATAAAATAAACCGTTAATTTAAAATGTTTACTAGTTTTAAAATATTTCGGTACTTTTTTTATACGCATAGATTGGCAAACAGGCGTACGGGCCACCTGATTGTAAGCGATTATTGACGCCTGCAAAACCAGAACCATTGCAAGCGCAATGCCAACCCTTTTTTTGGTATTGCAGAGGATGCAATACCGACCAAAACACCTGCGGGGGCCTTCAGCCGCATTAATTGGAGGGTCCCGGATCTGCAGGCAACAGGATCCGTCCAGCGACAGGCTGGCCTCGGCGAAAAGACTTTTCCTCCATGGGGACTGTCCGGCTCACCTCTGAACAATCCCGACGACGCCATATCTAGCAGGGCCGGGTTCCCATCCCGGCCCAACATGGGCACAGGGGCGTTACTGAAGGCGCACTAAGTAGCGCATCCACGCACGCACCCCCGTTCGTCGCCTGCGGATGGAGGCCTCGTCGGCGGCCTCCTCTAACATCCACTCGTCATTCTTCTTCTGGGACATTGCTGTCTCGCAGAAGGAGACCATCGTCTTCCAGGACTCGTCGTCGCCAAGCATCGCGGTGATAAAAGCGCAATGCCAACCCTACCTCATACTTTCCCAGGAGCTCTGATCACCTTATTCATAAACACTCAAAATTACTAGAGAGCAAGTAGTATTTAGCTGTGATCTTTTGTAAGGTTGAGATACTTTCCCAAACGGGTTACTCCAGATTTTGTGCCCTACATCTAACAATCAAGTTAGGACACAAGTACCAAAACTATACAGTAAATAAGAAACGCCTAATTTATAATATTAATTAACATTTATATCACACGAGTGACGCACATACAGCTATTGGTTGGTATAATTAATTTGTTTTAACCACTTGGACAGATGTCAGTCGCGCTCCGTGTGGAAGTAAAGACCCGGTAACCGCAGATCATCGTGCACATATGAAGTTAAACATTGCAATATTTCAGAAGAATATTAAAGAGTAACTGAGGTGGGGCAGCAGAAAATATTCTGCTCAAAATCCAATAGATAGCAATAAGTCTTAAAAGTTTATTTCCTACTTTTTCTCATCTTGAAACATCACCAACCACGCACCACATACGCACACGCGTACACGCGCACATGCGCATACGCGTGTCGGATAATAAAAGGAAGAAGGTATACTTTTCGGCTTGAAGGTATATTTCTCTTTCTCATCGTCTCAGAGTACTCACTCAGTCTACTGTGGGCATAAGTGGGTAATGTTGACACAAGTAAACACAATTAATGATATCACCAAATTATTATAACACAGGAATCAGTTAACAGAAAGGTAACGCAGTACGGAAGGCGGGTAGTTATTAGCTAAGGGGGCGAAGACTAACTTCTTAGCATTCGATGGATTCACGGTTCACCGTGCGGGTACCGAGTCCATCGTGTGGCAGAGGGAGTAACTCAGAGCAGTGCCTAGGACTTGCGACCCAGGTGTAGGTTTAAGGAGATCTCCTTTGAGATGCGCATCAACGCTCACTTTCACTGCTCGAGTTATCCGCCATAATATGTAACAATTAATTCGTATGCACAAATTAATTATCGAATGAGTCTAGGTTAAGCTACTAGCAGGATACAACAAATGTATCGTGCCAAGCCAGAGCCAAGACTGCCTTAGCCGAGGTGACACCGTTCGTTTTATACATGTCAGAACAATTCGAGTAATATAATAACTGAGGGTAGGTGACTATCGAACGATATGCTAGGTGGCGCGTCGATCACCCCACTACTCTAACAGCTAATAATTGACAACTAACATTATCTGAATACACCCAAGTCAAACACTTGACGTTCCGTATTCATACTCTGCGACACGCGCATATGCGCACACACGCACACGCGCATATTCGCACACACGCACACGCGCACACACACGCACACGCAACACACACGCACACGCAACACACACGCACACGCACATACGCAAACAAACCTATATTTTATAATAATACACATGATAGGGACAATATTATATTACTGTGATTGTTTTCCTTTTTTTGTATTGTTTTAATCAATTTTGTACAAATCTTTATATAAAGTATAAAACATTTCATAATTAATTCTTGTAGTACTTAGTAACTGTATAAGGGAAGAGCGGGGCCTTCCACTACAGGTAATATGTATAAAAATTTACTACTTTAAAGCAATAAATTAGTTTTATCATATTTTAATTCTTGTATTTAGTTAAATTAATAAAATAGTTTATGTATTCCTGGTTCACAGTTTTTGATATAACGTAGTTAAGTATGTGTGTGTAAGTAGTTTAAATAATTTGTGTTTGAATTGTAAATAATAAAAAAAACCATGTATGTCAGCTCTGGTCACCGTAATATTTAAAAAATTTAATTTTATTTGTAAAGAATCAATTCGTAATTAAATAAATAAATAAATAAAAAAATTTAACCGACTTCAAAAAGGAAGGCGTTTATCAATTCGACCGTATATATTTTTTATGTGTGTTCGCGAATAACTTCGTCGTTTATGAACCGATTTTACTAAATCTTTTTTGTTGAATAGGAGATATTCCAAGGGTAGTACCATGATAAGAAAACCGGGATCTGATGATGGCTTCCCAGAGAAATCGAGGGGATTCTTCGAAAATCGTAGTGACGACTAGTGCGTTTGGAATTTTTTTCGTCTACTTACGTTGTATTACTTGTCGATGTCGATAATTGAATTCGGTTTTTGTCATTTGCTAGCAAACAAATATTTACTATAGATTTAATTATTAAATTGTGAAGTATAACGAACACTTCTCATTACGACACCAATATTTTTAGAGACCTCTAAATTAAGGTTATGTTGAAAAATTAACAAAAAACAGCACCAAGTATAACATTAATTCCATTCAGGAACATATCCTTGAAAGTTATAAATATTATAATTCGATAGAGTACAATAACTTGTTGATATTGGTTGAAAAGTAAACAAGAAATCAAAAAAGGTTTCTGTATACTAATTACACCCGTAACGATACCATACACATTTGACCAGAACTCTTAAAACAAACATGATTAGATCACAGCAAAATAATACTGCTTTCAAGCAGTATTGTGTTCCTGTTGGTGAGTAAGGTGACCAGAGCTCCTGGGGGGATTGGGGATTGGGTCGGCAACGCACTTGCGATGCATCTGGTGTTGCAGGTGTCTATAAGCTACGGTAATCGCTTACTATCAGGTGAGCCGTACGCTTGTTTGCCGACCTAGTGATATATATAAAAAAAAAAAAAACAAAAAAAAACTAATATTACAGGAAATTATTGAATTGAGATTTCGAATGGCAACAATAATTCCAAGTTGGACATTTTGAGTATTGTTGCATACCCTAATAATAAAACACACATTGACAATTTATGCACCTGAGCAAATAAGGACAAATAGAATGTACCAAATATCAAGTTTTTGATTCAGTAGTTGCGAATAGTGGCATCGCATTTCGAAAAATTAACGTTGAAAAATTAGCGCCATCTGTTATACGCTTAACTAAAATTAATGTCTTTTGAGGTCGGACAAAAGTGTTAAAACTACTTACTTAAATTCAAAAGAAAACCCAAAACCTTAATGGTAATTATATGATACACACATTTATAAATTTATGTACATTTACAGTACAGTGTAATTAGTGCATAGTCTTCAGAATTAACTAGTTACTTTTACAATTAGTAAATTTTCATTGAATTGTAGACATAATATGTACAGGAAAATAAGGCTAAATAATTGAGTAAAAGCAAAATTAAAATAGGTAGTATTTTGTATACCTATGGATTAAATAAGTCCCTAACAATGTACGAGCACCGTTGAACCTCAAATTAATTTCACGGCGCAAATTACGTGGCCTATTAATTACGCCCCGTTTCCGTTTGTTTCACTAATTCTTTATGCTTTTTTTTATCGCGCCCGGAAACGTGGAAATTCCTGAATTTTTAATCACTTGTTCTATATTCAAATTGAAAAGTAAAATGAAGTACAAAAAAGTTACTTCATCAAATTACTAGGAACTTTTTTGAGAATTAGTTAATAAAATTATTTTACTTTCTTTGTCTGTAAATAAAAAAAAAATAATAATAAATAATTATATTTATTCCGACTTTTTAAATTACAAAAGTTAAGGTAATTATTAAAAAAATGATCTGACTAAGTACTTAGTTACTTCGTATACCCGTACACTTTAAATATAATTAATGTGACGACCGCTTTGGTGCATGGATGCATGTGCTGTATAGGTGCCTAAACACGATTTCGTCAGTTCGATTTCCGCTCAGAATAAATATTCCTATTGGTACACATTTGTCTCCGGTCTGTTGGTCTGTCATTATGGGTCTCCCCATCGTGACTAGGGGAGCACGTTAAACTGTATGCTGTGTAAGCGTGCCCGGTTACTATCATAGAAAATTGATAGCGATCGTTGCTCAAAGCAGGGAATATATCTGCCAAATCGCAGTAGAGCAGCTTGGTCGATTGAGTTCCGTTCCTTTTCCTGCACGGAGAAAGATGTCTAAGCCCAGGTAGAGGAAGCTTACAGGCTAAATCAACCTATATCGAACATTATTATAATTCATTAAGTTGTATAAATGCATTAAAAATTACAATTTATTTTAGATTACAAATATTTTGATAGGTGCTAGCAAAACGAAATCATATTAGTTCAATTGCATACTTCATATGAATATTTTATTTACTAGTTCAACCTGCGTATGTTTATCTAAACGCTGGCCTGGACTACGTTATATTTGCACTCTTGTTACGGATACACGTTTTAATACTGTGAAAGAAAAAAAAGTTTATGTAAATTTAACTGAGGTAAGGCACAGCAGGAAATTTCTTGCTCAAAATATGGAGCAGCCCGACTGGGGTAGTACCTCGCGAGACCTTACAGAAGATTAATGCTAAATAATACCGTTTTTAAGCAGTGTATTTATGTCGGTGAGTAAGGTGACCAAAGCTTCTTGGGGCAATTGGGGATAGGTTCAGAAACGTGCTTGCTATGCTTCTGGTGTTGCAGACGCCTATAAGCTATGGTAATCGCATACTATCAAGCGAGCCCTGCGCTTTTTTACCAACCTAGTTATATATATAAAAAAAATATCATAAAATAAATGTATTAAAAAAGTTTTTAAAGTTAATCTCGCTCATAGATTTTTTATTTTTTACCTTCTGCTAATCATAGTTTTTTTATTTTTTACCTTCTGCTGATATAGCCTTAATTACAAGGCTATATCAGCAGAAGGAAAAAAATAAGTCCTTAGGTTCTGCCTTACTTCAACGAATAAACTACAGCTATGGATTCATACATTATGAATAGAATGATCTGACAAAAGAAGTGGAATTTGATGATGAAAAAGAAAAATAAGTCGAAATTTAATCTATCGAATAAAGTTATACGTCAGACAGTTTTATATGTAACCTTTGAAGTGAGTCCCTACTTTTATAATGAATGTTGAATGTCATGACCGCAGCAGGAGTTTATACATATCGTTATATACGATTCGGTGAGTCGTGCGATGGGGCTCATACTACTCATGAATTTTGGATTCGCTCCCCAACTGGTCACTGTTTGGTTTGCCTACATTACTCCCTAACTAAATGTGAATAATTGATTGGTCCTAATAAAATTTAGTACCGAACACAGTAACCTTGATTGGAGCGCGATTTATATATTCTGTTAATTCTGTAATTTGTAATTATATTTAAAATATATATTGTGAGTAAAAAATACACGTAGCCTTTAATAACAAAAGCTTGAAAACTTTAAAATAACAATAAATTCAAGTGGAATAAAAGTTTTTTTTATTCATAATTAGTTTTTCCTTGTCTTTCTTTTTTCAGTTTAAGATTTGTCATCATAAAGAAAGGATTTAACGAAATAAAATTAAGAAAAAATCTAGGAGGTTTATGCCCAGCTGTGGGCGTCCATGAGTTGATATGATGAAAAATATTTATTCTTTTTCCCCCACCATAAGTACCTAAAAATGAATACACCAACAAATGACCACAATTCTACCTTTTATACGCAATTTTCCTCACATTAAGTAATAATAATTCGGGGTTATGGCACTTAATCTCATAAACGTAAAACGCCATATTTCGTGTTTATCCGGAAAGCAGCTGGTCTTAAAGTAATAATTTTACGATATCCCATTTAAGTTCGTACGTGTTGACACTCTGCTTTTGTCTACGGCGCGCTTCTAAAAGCATATTTATTGAGTTTGTCTAATGAACGTATATCTTACTGACCTAGATCGTTTAGAACTTAGATGATAGAAAATGTGTGAATCCGTACATCCCAACTTCCCTTCTAATATTATAAATGTGAGCGTAAGTTTGTTTGTTACGCTATTACGCGAAAAGTACTCAATCATGAAATGATCAATGATCATCATGAAACTTTGTACATATATTTTTGGAGGTATTAGAAGTAACGTAAGATACTTTTTATGAAGAAAAAAAAAAATGTTTATTTTTACGAAAAATAAAAAAAATGTTTGTCAAAAAATCTCAAAATCTAGCTACTTCAACGCCATCTCATTATCATTACAGCCTATACAGTCCACTGCTGGACACAGGCCTCCACAAGTCTACGCCAAAAACAACGCGAACTCATGTGTTTCAACTCTATCTAGCAGTCCAGTAATGAAGTTCCAACCCTGAGTACTGTAATACCGTTGTACTGTATTATCGACGGTCACGTCAATATCCAATCCAATTGACTACCTATAGTTGAAACTATAGGTAGTCAATTGGATTTTTCTACATTTATATTTATATTTTTCTGTCATTATATATATAATATTATTATCCCTACTAATATTATAAATGTAAGTATAAGTTTGTTTGTTATGCTTTCATGCAAAAACTACTCAACCGATCATCATGAAACTTTATACACGTATTCTTGGAGGTATTAAAAGTAAC
Source organism: Melitaea cinxia (assembly GCF_905220565.1). Classification (NCBI taxonomy): domain Eukaryota; kingdom Metazoa; phylum Arthropoda; class Insecta; order Lepidoptera; family Nymphalidae; genus Melitaea; species Melitaea cinxia. Next base: position 2,929,306 of record NC_059411.1, read on the forward strand.
ATAGGATACTTTTTACTAAAAAAATTCAATGCGAGCGAAGCCGCGGGTAAAAGCTAGTAATTAATAAATTGAAATACCGTTGTATGGAATGTATTGTCTTGTATTATATATTCATATTTTTTGAATCAACATATAACACGTTTTAAAACCCGCTCGGGAAGGGTACTTGTGTTTATAAAAATATTAGTTTCGGTCGGGGTATCTGTTCTTGTGGGTTTCACCATCGTGCCCCTAGGTTTACCAGATGGGTAGACTAAAATATCTGGACAAATTTTCAAAAAGTCGGGATTTTGGGATTAGGGTCGGGACCAACGGGACAAATAAATATTAAGAATTATAAAAATCACTTTTTATTATAAAAATTTAAATCACAAAAACAATTAACAAAATTACTTTTTATTATAAAAATAAAAATCACAAAAACAATAAACAAAAAAAAAAAAACATTTTTTGGCAGATTCTGAGATCATTAATTATCGCATCGCATTACATTTATTATCGCGATAGTTTTAGATTTTTGTTTTGCTGTTGTTTGTCGGGACATTTAGTTTTTTTTCGGGACTCTGGACATCATACGAAATGTCGGGATAATCCCGACGAATCCCGACCATCTGGCAACCCTACGTGCCCCGGAGAGCACGTAAAGCTGTCGATCTCGATGATTTCTTTTTTTACAAATGAAGTCAACATTATCTACGTTTTAATTGTGGTAAAAAAATATAACGTTAAACAGTATACAAAATTTTCATAATACATTTTAATTATAGGCTAACTTAACATAATTATTGAAAAAACTATAATTAAAAAAAAAAAAAGAAAATAATAGAGAAAAAAATACGTCTTCGATTAAAAAAAGGGAAAAAAAAAATTTTTAACTATCATATATACTGAAAAAAATTGAAAGAAAATAAAATGTAAATTTAAAACTAGTAATTATTAAAAAATAACTAAGACAGACTGTATTATCTGTTTATTTAAATTATCACAATATATTTTATTTTTATCATAAACACATGATAGCGATATGAATCCGCATTCAATATAATTCCTAGGAACGAAAATCAATACACTGTAGATTAGCACGTTCGGTGCCCGACGTCTCAGACAGGAATAGCTTAAGCTTTAGGAATCGAGTCGTGTGTTTTGTAGCGTGTTACCTATCTATTGTTATATAATTATATTAATATAGATAAGACGAATTCTATTTTAAATGTTAATTTACGTCAAATTCGATCAACTTTTTTTTATACAACCATATAGGTTGGCAAACAAGCGCACGGCTCACCTGATGATAAGCGAATACCGCACCTTATAACCGAATGCAATACTAGAAGGCGCGTTGTCGAGCCTACTCCCAATCCGCCCAAGAGCTCCGATCACCTTACCCGTACCTGTATATTTTAGCTGTGATCTTCTGTAAGGTCTGTATTTATTTCTCTAGACGAGTTTCTCCAGATTTGAGCAGGCCATTTCCTGTTGTGCCCTACCTCAGTTAAAATTAAAGGAAATTTTCCCACAATAATGGGTACCAAGTCTATATTTGTATTATAATTTTATAAATATCAGCCTCAAGGGAGGCCTTCATCATTACAGCCTATACAGTCCACTGCTGGACATATGCCTCCACAAGTTTACGCAAAAAATAACGTGAACTCATGTGTTTTGCCCATAGTCACCACGCTGGGCAGGCGGGTTGGTGACCGCAGTACTGGCTTTGTCGCACCGAAGACGCTGCTGCCCGTCTTCGGCCTGTGTATTTCAAAGCCAGCAGTTGGATGGTTATCCCGCCATCGGTCGGCTTTTAAGTCCAAGGTGGTAGCGGAACTGTCCCTTAGTCGCCTCTTACGACACCCACAGGGAGACCTTATTTTATGATAATTTATTTTAATTTTCTTCTCTTTCTCTCTTCTCTTTTTATATCATTATATCCAGTTATTATGTAACTTATATTCAAAATATAATGATTCAAAATATTTTAAAACTAGTTGACTTGTAGACGTCTGTAGCTCGAATTACAAGTACGTTGCTGACTCCAAAGTAACTCTGACTTACTTTCCAAAGAATACATCGCTACATCAAGAGCGGTATTATTTATCTATTATCTAATCTAAGGTTGAAGTACTTCGCCAATTGGGGTTGCCTAGATTTTGAACAATTTATTTATCTCTTATAATTAATCTGCGATGATTTGACGCATTGAGTTACATCAAAAGCTATTTGTTATCCAAATAATTTTTTAAACTTTAACGATCACTGTGAACGCTTTCGATAATACAGGACTTACTACAATTATTATTGTTTGAGATGTTATTTTGAAACAATCTCGTTTCAAAATAACAACCGTGGTTAGTCCCGTAGAGTCAAAACAAATGAATTTCTATAATAAAAAGCAGGAGTATCTCATTCGCTTCAGCCTGTAATATACCACTGGTGGGTGGGTGGCATAGGCTTCTTTCCCCATTTTGGAGAAGGATCAGAGCTTAATCCACCACGCTGCTCCAATGCGGGTTGGCGAATATATCCCTACTATGAGTAACAATCGCTATTAGGTGTAGATGATAACAACCGGGACCGAGGGGTTAACGTGATCTCCGAGGCACGGTGTGGAGATCTACAAGGACTGCACAAATACCCAGACAACGGCCAACAAATGTTCAGCTAAAAACTAGTATCTCATTCAATTTTTAACAAATTCTATCGAAATAGTGATACTAAAGAAACTCTCATATATAAAGACGCTAAAAAAATACATCAACAAAACATTCAAAGAAACGTTTTCGCCATCTGCGCTATGATTTATATTTCGTGTTTCTAGTAACGTAGCTTCGGACGATAAATCAACAGCCAGTTGTAAGTCGCTTCGCCGTAAATAAAGAATTTCGCCTTAGACTTATTTCTGATTAGGTTTTAAACGCACTTTAGACTGATTTGAGGTTATTGTAAAATTATAACCAATGTGATTGAAAATTATACTAACATTAAAAAGCTAAAGTTTGTTGGTTGATTTAAACGCGCTAATCTAAGATCTATTGGTTCGATTTGAAAAATTATTTTGTGTTGGATAGCCTCCATTTACTAAGGAAAATATTAGCTATTTTTTCTCAAACTAATGCGTGTGAACCCGTGGGGAACAGCTAGCTAAAAATATACTCGTATTTATATTTTTAAAATAGTTTTTTTCTTTAACACTAATGTCTTTAAGAATTATTGACTAACTATTGTTTAACTTTATCTCGTCTTTTATGTAAATTACTGACTTATCAGCAATGGCTGTTTTATATTAACCAATAAATTTCAAATTTCGATTTTAAAAGTTGTGAATAGAAAATCTGGCAGATAAAATGGGACCATGGTCTTAGGTGGTTTTACAAAAAATTCACATGTTTCATAGTTGTAATTAAATAAAGAAATGCTTGTAGAATGTTATATAATCTTCGCAGTTCAAGTAAAAATAAAATTACAGAGATAGGTAAATATGCTTTTGTTATTAATTCTATTGAATTAAGTAGTTGACGAATAGTAATTATAGTCAAAACTATTAACAATGTCGTCTTAGCACATAAATTAACATCTTAAATGTGAAATTTTCGTTTCATATTTTATAAGTCATAAAATAACTTACTATCTTTAATGAAAGTTTAAGGTTTCAATCAGCGGTCACTTAAGCCTTAAAACGTAAATACGATTTTTCAGTGCTTTTAGATAAACCTTTAGTCAAATAACTTCAAGTTTTATCCCTTTCGTTAAGTTTAAAAAAATATAACGTGCACAAAAGATTTTCGTATTAATTATATAACTGTTTATTTATTTTTGACCATTCGTTATACTTAATAAAGTTATATAGCAGTATATAGACATTATAGAAATGGTCAAATGATATTGACTTCGCGGTTCAATCGCAAGCTCAGTTATATGTACCTACTTTTTTTACAAAAAGCATCGCAAGCGCGTTGCCGACCCCATCGCCAATTCCTCCCAGGTGCTCTTGTCACCTTACTCATCAACAGGAACACAACACTGCTCGAAAGCAGTATTATTTAGTTGTGTATTCTGTGATATTTTGGGTCTAGGCCGAGGTACTACCCCAGTCGGTCTGTTCCATATTTTGAGCAGGAAATTTCTTGCTACCTATGATAATATAACACTAAACACGTCGATATGGTAATGAAAATTGCTTAGTGTTCTATTGTCAATGAGAAAAGTAACTTTTTTTGTTTAAAATGTTAATTTTATTAAAAATGTTATTAGACAGTACATAAACATAGAAAAATTAATTAAAGAATTACCGATTTAGTAACCTCAACCACTTAGAAAGGCGTTGCCTGTACATTAGTTATGTATAGTGCGTCGCTGTATAATTATAAGATCTTTTCAGGAATATCTACTCAGATCTCAATTAATGGTAATTTCAAAAATCATGTGTAAAATTGTCACAGTGTAATCGAATATGTAAATGAAATAAAACGCTCAACATCTGTAAAGCGTTTTGTGTCATTAAGATTAGCGAATGAAGTAAAATATTATATTATTAAAATTCTTAAAAAATTATTGCAACCATAAAAAATTGGGCCGTAAATTTGTAAAAACGGTGACAGCGCTATATCCAAGGATATTATTTTAATTTATTTAAAAAAAATGTCGAATAAGCTTGCCTTTGAAGCGAAAGACAATTTCGCAAATGAAGAAATTTATAACCCTATCAAAACAGATTTAATCGTGACTCTTTGAATCAACAAAACAAATTCGGACGATTAAGAAAATTAAATTTTCCGCCTGTTCTGAGTTGTTCTGACTTGTTCTGACAAATTAGTGGGCTCGACACAACCCGCCATGAAATATTGTAGACGAAGTCAATTATAACTAAGAGCTGGGATTCAAAACAGTATAAACATTTACGAAGTTTTAAGGATAATAAAATTGTATTTCGTTGAAACAGTTATATAATTAGTTTATTAATATATCTATATATATAAAAGTTTCGTGTCACGATGGATGTTAGCGATAAACTTCGAAACTACTGAACCAATTTTTATCGAATTTTGTAAGCATCTGTGATTTGGTCTAACTTGGGAGATAAGATAGTTTTTATCTCAATTATTGATCTCAATATTTGTTGTTGCAAATTAAATGTTTACTATACGACTGAAGTGTGTAATTATCGGTTAGTTCTATAAAATCCTAATAGATGGCGGTTTGGCATCTAAGCTGCACAGATATGCGGTAGATGGTGCCTTTTTTCTATTTCTAGATTATAGATGACGCGTTTGAGTATAGAATTTACATATATTTTAATAAATTATAATTACTGAGCTACAGCAACAGGTGGGTGGGTCTTCTCGTACGGTATAAATAAAACTATTATATTTCGGACTCCTTCTACAACTTCAAATTTCATCAGCAACAAAACTGACTTGAAATTAAAAACAGGAGTTAATTTTTTTAAGCCTGAAGTTATAATTGCACTTAAGACATAGCTTGCTTTATTTAGCCACATCAAAATCAATAACTACTTGATTTGAATAGACTTCAAAAGCAGTCTTGAATCATCACTTTGCACATTAAAATTATATTTGTATCAATTAATTAATTGGAGTTTACTTTTTGAGAATTGATTTTCATATTCTACCGATATAAAAAAAATATGAACGAATGACCTCGTTACGTTTCTCGTAACGCCATCTATCGTAACTCAATAGAGTTCCGATAGATGGCGTTATTTGATTCGCCTATTTACCATTTGATATGATATTAATTTTTCGAGACAGTCGATCTGAAGGAGTAAACTCCAGTCGCACGTCGAAGTTGAGACACACGCTTTCTTTTTTCAACTAAAAGTAATACTACCAAAGATTATGAACGTGATCTGCATAGAAGAATCGGTAAGAAACTCCGCAGTTATTTAAAAAAAGCTGTGTTTTAATATTAAATTGGTAATATCTTGCATGAAATACAGCGTCACTAAACCCACACATAATTATCATCAATATAATCCTGCACCGAAAATCCGGCTTGTTAATGGTTGGCAAACTGACTTCCCGCTCGTTAAAAATTTGTATGAATTTGCTATAAAAGGCGAATATACCAATGTCTCTTCAGCTTTTTTCTGTTTTCATTAATCTCTCTAGCCAATAATACATTTGTAAATTTCTGATGATGCATTTTTTGATATTCGATTTGACGATGATAATTTCAGGTTACCATACTGAATATTTACCAAAATTATGATCATATATTTACATAATTAATATAATAATAAAGGTTCGCTCATAACTCAGTCATAACTCAGTCTGACAACAAAAGTTTGTTGGAACTTATTAAATTATTATAGCAATGAACTTGTTCATCTAATTTCCTCGCTATGGTATGTACATGGTTAATGAATTTGTAATATTGTTTGTTGGTTCTTGGGCTGATACATAAATACACTTCAGAGGGATAACAGTTTGACCCGTAATAGTTTTGACAGACTTTGGAACAAAAGAGGTTCTCATTCCTATTTGCGATCAATTTTTGCTTGCGTTATGAGTGTGCCTAGATATCCGAGTTGCGTGTTCGATTCCCATTCGGGATGAATATTTGTATCTGTACAAATATTTCTTTCTGGTTTTGATATGTGTCCTTGTGGGTCTCATTACCAGCCTCTGAGAGCACGTTAAGCTGTCAGTCCCGGTCGCTATCATATACACCTGACAGCGATCTTTATTGATAGTAGGGAATATATCGGCCAACCCGTAGTGAACAGCTAGGTAGATTAAACGACGAACCTTTTCCTACGTGGGGATAGAGGCCTATGCGAAGCAGTGGGATATTACAGGCTGAATCATACTGTATCGTATTGATTCGATGATAATGAGGTATTTTTTGTTATGCTCACTTGTGATCGATATCTATAATATAAAAATGAGTCGCTGAATGTGTTGCTAAGCGCAAAACTCGAGAACAGTCGGACCGATTTCGCTAATTCTTTTTTTAAAATATTCCTTGAAGTACGAGGATGGTTCTTACGGAGAGAAAAATTCAAAAAAAAAAAATTTAAATTTCAGTTTTTTTTTTTTTTGAAATTTATATATCAGCTAGATAACTGATAAATAATAATAAAATTGTTGTAGTCCATACCAAGAAATATACATCATTTTGTATTAAAGCAACCAATTAAAAGATTGCAGTGCATTAATGACCTACATTAACAAAATAGTCAAATGTCAAACCTAAAAAAATAAAATATAGTATATTAGTATTACTTAGGCATAAATAGGGGGATAATGTACCTAATCACTCTCTGGTCTGCTGGACTGACGTTCTAAGTAAAATTACTAGTTCAAGCTGGATGACAATTGCGATTCAACTGGGATGTTTGGCGTGGGGAGGCCTATGTCTAGCAGTGGACTGCAGTAGGCCGAAGAGTTATAAATAAGGAGAAATATATTATATGAAAAGCTGAGATAAGAAAATGGCTACAAGTTTTTCATTTAAGGGTCGAATTATACGGCAGTCGGTCGGCAACAGTGAAACGAATATAATATTGTTAACATATAAATAAATAAATAAAATAAAATTAGTTTTTTGTTTTAGATTAAGTTATTCTTCATTTTAATAATATATTTAGTAATGTTAACTTAATCAATTAAATGATTGCAGTGCATTAATGACCTACATTAACGCATCGTTTTCTACTTTTTTACAATAATATATTCAATTTTTTTTTGTTGTATGCTATCTTATCGATATTATACCCAAATAGTCACGTCGGTGTGACAAAAGGAATTAATAAAACTTATAAAGGGTTGTTTTAGGTGTTATATTTGATGTCTTGTTCACGTAGTTTCAACTTGAGAATATTGTTAGGAGTTGTACCCGTCTTACAACTTGAATCTTGTCTATTAATATTGTTTTGAATAAAGGGCAGGTCTTTATGGGTTATCGGTAGGGAAACAAGGATAATAGATAATAACTTGATTGTATCGTGTTTGTGACGAAATTAACTCGTAAAACTTTTAGGGGCATTCGTCGTTACGATGTTCTAAACTGATCCTATTTAGTGTATTCGATTTGGAATTTTCTATTGATTGTCCATAAAATTGGTTTTTAACTTTAAGTGTAGCCAATTTGTATTAAAAGCTTTTGTAACTGATTTTAAATAGCGTCTAAAATTTAATAGTGTATAAAAGTTTCACTGTTATCTGTTAACGAAAACGTTGTTTACCCATCGATAAAATTAAACTCTTTATTTATAACTAGCTGCCCGGACAGACTTCGTTCTGTCAAAAGTTAATAGTAAAAATTAAAATTGTTTAATTTTTTTTTTATTAAAACCTTCCTTGGGCCTTAAGGAACATACAAAAAAATTAGCCGAATTGGTCGAGCCATTCTGGAGTTATGCGCTTAGCAACATTAATTTTTATTTATATAGATTTAAAATGGATATTTGCAAGTCCACATTTTTTCATGTCACACTCAGCTGGTTTTAGTTTTATATCAATTACCACTCGTTCAGAACATAGTCTCTACTTGAATAGTTGTGGAAATTTCAGAAATCATGATTTTAAAATCAATTAGAGACATCGATTTTTATTAATAATTTGTAATTTAGATGTTTCTTAAAGGCTGGAATTACAAACAATTTTTAAATGTTTTCTAAAGACCGGAGCGCATCCGCAACTTCTTTGATATTTTGTGATCCTAAGCATTTTTCTATTACCTTGCTGTTTTCTTTCAATTCAATTTACTTAACCAAGTTATTAGTTACACCTATTTGCTATGAGTGAAAATCAAATTTCGAACGTCCTTCTAAACATGCACAGATAACTTAAAATTTAATTCCTAAACTCCTCAAGTAATCCAAAAAAAAAAGAATAAAAAAGACCATCCATATTTAAAAAAATAGAACCGCAATTATTCCTCGAAGTCAGTTAAAATAAATGCAAATTTCCCTAGTTATTAATATTCAAGAACCATTGAAAATTGTAATAAGACAAGTGATTTAGTCGAATGCAATTTAGCTCGGAGCACTTGCCCGTAATTTATTTCCGCAAACGAAAAATCTTTTAGCCATAAATTTTAATTTGCATAGTAAGGGTGTTATGATGAATTAATGGCAGGCATTTCAGCTCCCTCCATAATTAATGTGTGTACAGGCCATTAGTGTAATTAGGGAAGTATGAATGTTATATTGTTTAAATTAATTTGTTTATATCATGTTTTTGTGATTCGATATCATCCGCTGTTTTACAAACATTAGTGATATTAATGAGTAAAAAATTAAAAAAAATAATTTAAGGTACAAAATATTAGAAAAAAATCCAAAATTCCAGCAAGCATTAAAAATCAGTTATTATCTCTATATTCAGTTATTAGATTAGTTTTTAATATTTTTTTATAATAATGTAACGGTACCGCCATTTTTAAATTTAAATTCTGAAAACAATGATGAGAAAAATACATTATATGTACATTATTTATGCTGTTACACTTTTAAAAAAAATGTCTATTATTATGAACTTCATCCATATATTAATACATGAAGCAACAACTTTGTAGCCTTTTTTACGAAAATTACGCGGACGGAGGAGTATGGAATTTCGCACACTTATAGTTTATATAGAGAATACTATTTTTTTTTAAAACTATACATAAAAAATAATTTAAATCATAAAAATCAACTGGGGAAGGGCACAGCAGAAATTTCTTGCTCAAAATATAGAGCAGTCCGACTGGGGAAGTACCTCGACCTTACAGAAGATCACAGCTAAATAATACTGCTTTCAAGCAGTATTGTGTTCCTGTTGATGAGTAAGGTGACCAGAGCTCCTGGAGGGGATTGGGGATTGGGTCGGCAACGCACTTGCGATGCTTCTGGTGTTGCAAGCGTCTATAAGCTACGGTAATCTCTTACCATCAGGTGAGCCGTACGCTTGTTTGCCGAACTAGTGATATAAAAAAAAAAAAAAAACAATCCACACACTATTATATATTTGACACATACACGCATATATACTCCATGCATATATACTCTTTCGTTTATCGTTAAAGTCTATACTTAAATTATGGTCGAATTTGGACCACTGGCCGACCACTAGTCATTATAATTATCCAAGCTATCGACTTTTTCCAATGCAAAAAGCTAATTTTGAACATCGTATTTCAAAAACCCAACTTTGTAACGACACACGTCGTCAAGTTTTTAAGCCAGATGTTTCAGACTACTCCTTTGTTAAGTTTATCCTACCTAATATCAAAAGACCTGGTAGTGCATTGAAGAACCGTATTGATCAAATACAAAGTACCGAAGAATACAAAGATCGTCTGTTGAAAGAAAGTCTGTTGTTATCGAAGGCTAAGATTCACTTTGGACAACCGAACCAATAAAGTAACTAACTACATTGATACTAGCTCTCAACATGACTGGGTTTTTTTTTCCAGCGGAAACTTTTATCTTTTCCAAGATATTTTGTTAAAATTCATTAATATTTGTAATATATAGCAGTGTGCGTTCTGCCAAAAATAGTTTATCGGGTTAAGCTGTTAAGATCGTGATGAAGAGTTATAATTATGTAAATTTATCTTTAGATAATTATTAGAATACAAGAAAGTTAGTTTATAATAATTGTTGCGGATTAACGCAACACCACGGGCGCGGTACGCGGCGAGGGATGGAGGGACAGCCCCACCATCGGATCGGAGCGAAGACAGCGGCGGCTCGACCTTACGACCTTACGATTCTCATGAAATTTTATGTGCATATTGGGTATGTCTGAGAATCGAACAACATCTATTTTTCATCCCCCTAAATGTTAAGAGTTGCCACCCCTATTTTTTTAATTTTTAGATAAATAATTTTTCTTATTTTATTATGATTTGGCGTTGAATAATACATACAACCCTAAATTTTCACCCTTCTAGCACCAACCCCTATTTTTAAATAGCGTTTAGCGGCAAGACAACGTTTGCCGAGTCAGCTAGTTAAATTTATAAAATTGCTCTTAATAATTATAAGGAAAATAACGGCGACGTCGACGAATCTACAATTCAAAAACAAGAAACATTTGGAAAAATTTCAAACAAACTTCTGATTTATTTACACCATAAAATATTTGATAATAAACATCTAAGGCTGACTAGAAACATTAAGACTAATGAAAATGTTTAAGGAATGTGCTATTTACCTATCGTTAGTAGGAAAAACGAATTTTTGTTAGGTCAATGACTTAAAACTTTGCTTTATTATATATTTCTGGCGTAGAATAACGTATGAACATATAGCTGTACGTCGAAATAGCTTATAAGTTTATTAAAATAAATTAAATTGTATCTTTAAAATTTTTTTGACTGTTGACTGCGCCTATGATACATAGAATAGAAAAATTTTATTTATTTATTTATTTATTTATTTATAAAATACGAAGGAGATTAATAGATGGAATACACTTATTTTAAAAACATAATTATATAATTTCGTCTCAAGTTTGCGTCCGTCCTAAATCATGGGGTGACAAAAAAAGTCCGCAATCAGAAGTTTTTTCCATTTTCGGCGTCTGTACGGCTTCGAGCTATGAACTCGGGACACTTGTAGAGATTCGAAGCAATCTTCTTGATGACGTTGTCTCAAGATAATTTAAAACTTTTAACTGCTTTCGGATACAATTCTTTAATTTTAAGAAATAAAAAAAAATGGTTCACTGTTTCGTGTTGAAAACATTATTATTATTGCGAGTCTCTCTAGAGTGATAATATTTTATTAAATTAAAAATATACTAATATGATTATAATTATATTATGACTAGCTGACCCCGCAAACGTTGTTTTGCCATATATCTTATTACCCCCTTAATCCCCCCCACGCTACAACTTAGGGGTATGAAAAATAGATGTTGTTCGATTCCCAGACCCACCCGATATGCACACAAAATTTCATGAGAATCGGTCAAGCCGTTTCGGAGGAGTTTAACTACAAACACCGCGACACGAGAATTTTATATAATATATTAGTTACTTTGTAATTATACATTTAGTAGTTTAACTATTATTATAAAGTTGTTCAAAACTTTGAGCTGTCAAAATTCAAGACCAAAGTTTAGTCTTTACATTAGTAAATCAATAACAGTTTGAAAACGATGTAAAAGATTAAAGCTAACAAAATCGAGCACTTTAAATCTTTTAAAAGACCATTAATCAGGCACTGAATAGCGACATCATACATCGTAATTGCATAAAAGAGCCACCCAATCCTCATCCGTTTGACGACCTCCAACCCGACCGTTGCGAGCTATTCAAAGCCTAGTTCGGAAAATGTTTTCTCGAGCTCCGTTTACATCACTTCCATACGACATTGCTATTATAGCTTATGTATTTTTTATATCAGTCTTTTTTTGACACAGTTAATTGACGTTGTATTAGTTATAAAATTACCATTGTATTGGTTGGCCACACCAAGGAATATTTTGCTCCAGTTTTGGAGTAGTTTAAATTATGAAGTACTTAACCCTGCAGAAAATCACAACCAAATAATACTGTTCTCCTGTGGTTAATGGAGCAACCTGAGCAACTGGGGAGGGTCGAGGGTAGGGTTTGAAACGTGCTTGCTAAGCTCTAGGTTTAACTAACGTCCAAAAATATGGTATCAACGGTCGGTGGTGTACCTTTTTATTAATAAAATAAATAAATAAAACCTACACCTCTTTTCTTCTTACATATGGGATTAAGCTTGTCATTAGATGTTCAGTGTCAGGATAGCAAAAATTTAGTAATCAAGATTTTTGGGCCACCATTTGACTATATAAACTAAAATCATGGTAAAATATATCCAGACGATGAAATGTAAACCGCGTTTTCAATTTAATTCCACTAGCGCGGCTTCGTAAAGATTTCCTGATGCGCTGTGATTCGAGCCGGTATTTCGGTCTAGTCTATTATATTGTTATTTCTGGGGCTTTGTTTTAAAAGTATTCTGCTACACGCTTGACATATTCCTAGAGTGTATTGTTTTGGGTAAATGGTGAAGTATCAAGTTATTTAAGAGCGTCTGGATCTAGCACGGAATGCTGCTTTTATATAATTCCGTTTTCGTGCATTCTACTTATCAGTTTAGTGTCTTGTTTAGTAACACGCTTTTATATTTATGCGTCCTTTTCCTTTTGAATTTGTCAGTTGATGTTATTATTGTTTCATTTATAACAGTATTTTATTAGAAGGATTGTAATATCAATAATATAATATTATCAGATAATTGATTCAGTATCAATGATCTGATAAGATTTCAATAAATGCCATATTTTGTTTCTTTTATTTTAATAAATAATAATTTACTATCTACTCTTATATTACTACTAGCTGACCCCGCAAACGTTGTTTTGCCATATATTTTATTAACCCCCTTAATCCCCCCTTTTTAACCGACTTCCAAAAAAGGAGGAGGTTCTCAATTCGACTGTATTTTTTTTTTTTTTTTAATGTATGTTACATCAGAACTTTTCACCGGGTGGACCGATTTCGACAAATTTTGTTTTAATCGAAAGGTGGTGTGTGCCAATTGGTCCCATTTAAATTTATTTGAGATCTAACAACTACTTTTCGAGTTATATTTAATAATGCGTTTTTACTTGACGCTTTTTTCGTCGACCTACGTTGTATTATACAGCATAACTTTCTACTAGATGTACCGATTTTGATAATTCTTTTTTTGTTGGAAAGGAGATATTCCTAGTTTGGTACGGTGATAAGGAAACCAGGACCTGATGATGGGATCCCTGAGGAATCGAGGGAAACTCTCGAAAATCCTCAACAACTTTTTACTGGGTATACCGATTTTGATAATTTTTGATTAAATCGAAAGCTGATGTTTATCATGTGGTCACATATAAATTTTATTGAGATCTGATAACTACTTTTTGAGTAATCTTTGATAACGCGTAGTTACTTGACTATTTTTTCGTCGATCTACGTTGTATTACTCGTCGATGTAATTGAAGTCGGTTTTTTTTTTCGTTTGCGAGCAAACACAATTATAACTTAGTGGTATGAAAAATAGATGTTGTTCGGTTCTCAGACCTACCCAATATGCACACAAAATTTCATGAGAATCGGTCAAGCTGTTTCGGAGGAGTTTAACTACAAACACCGCGACACGAGAATTTTATATATGAGATAAGTCAATTGTCAATAAATAAATAAAATAATAATTATACAGTTTTTTTTTGTTTGTGACAGTCACAAAGTGTTCATTGCTCGAGTTACCACGCCGTAACACAAGAATCCAGCTTACTAAGGAAGAATGGATGGAACATGGGAACAATAGAATAAGCGATTCAGCATTTTGATTGTTTTACAATTTAATTATTAAAATATATTTTAAATCAGTCTTGTATCAACTATCTCAAAGAACAGTTACTTTTATTTTTAATATAATTGTAATTTCATTTTATATTTTTGAATTAATAAATATTGTGAATTTAAATAAAATTGTTTTTTAAAAAGACTTTCATCGGTCGCCATATCATAACTGGCGCAGTCGGTAGTTGTTGCGGCAATTGAGTGAATAAAATCTTCGGTCAATTGAACGATTTTGATCGTTAAAACCGCGACCTTCTCTACAACGAATCTACAACGGCGGCATCGGTGAAGTCTTCAAGAGAAGATACAAGACCCGGAGAGGAGATGCAGAAGGCGCTTTGGTGAGTACTCTCTCAATTCCAAGTTCCTTTGCTATATTTCCTTCCGTATATATTTTAATTATACTTTTAAGGGTGTTTTTGTCTAAAGGCTAAAATCGCTGTAGGCATTTACTTCCTATTAAAATAAAATAGGTATTAATATTAATTGAAATAAATAAACACTATATTTTTAGGGTGTATATCTTAAATGCTAAAATCGCTATAGAGATTTACGTCCTAGTATAATAGTAATAACAATTAATTAAAATAATTATATAATTAATAATTTCTTTTTATTTAATTTGAAATAATTAAATAAATACTTTTACTTAAAACTATTGTCTTTTTAAATTTTATAAAGTTAATTATAAAGAATAACAATGTCGTTTGAAACGTGTGATGCCTCAAGTTTCAAGCTTATCTCGGAATTCATGCCGCGATACGATGGTAATCCGAAACTATTGAATTATTATATTAGAGAAGTAGAAAACATTTTAAATCTTTTAGATGGTTCAGTTAGAGCTCATCCAGCTATATTATGTTTAATTAAAAGCCGATTAAGTGGATTAGCCACAGAAGCTATCGCGTATGAGGAAACTCTCACCTCTTGGGAAGTCATTAAGGCTGCCCTCATACAACGATTGCGGGAACCGCGTAACGAAATACAATTAATGCAGGAATTAAGTCGTATGAGGCGTCATAAAAATGAAGACGCAGAATCGTTTGGCAAACGCTTACGAGATATATTGGATGCACTTTTCTCAGTAGGCGCGCATTCTGATAAATCATATTATGAAAAGATGGTAATAGAACAATATACCAATAATTTAGATTTCCAAGTTTCAATAGGAGTGAGAATAGCTCAGCCGCTTAATTTAGAATCAGCTATAGTTATAGCCAGACAGGAGGAGGCTAGACTTGCATATAGCAAGACATTCAATAATAATCAGGTTACTATACCAACATCATCTCAAGTCAAGGTTAGAGAACCAATTAAAAACTCCATTCAGTTTCCAAATTATACACCATTCGTAAATAACCCAGTCCAAAGACAAAATAACAATTTTGTACCACAAAAAAATAATTTGTCACCTGAGCAACGCCAGCAATGGGTTCAGTCCATGTTACCATGGAAGAATCGCCCTTCATCAGGCAACTATAGACCACCAGCGGGAGGTTTTCAAAGAAACTTTCCCCAACAGCAGGTAAGTCAGCCTAAGCAACAAAAAGTTTCAGACGTGACCATGAGATCAGTCAATAGACCTCAAAAGCCACAGTTTGCAGTGGAAGAGTTATACTACACAGGTTCACTCGAAGAACAGCCATATGAAAACGAACAAGGTATGTACCATGAACATTATCCGTACGATAGCGTATTAAATGAACAAGAATCATACGTTAATGAAGAGGTAAGTGACCAGCAGGTTTTTACGATAAGCCCAGACCCAGGAGAAGAGAAGTAATAAAATTAAACAATCAAGATAAAGACCATCTGCCTTATATAGAATTACCAGAATTTAAAGGTAAGTTCCTAATAGATACTGGTGCTTCTAGATCATTGATATCCCCCGAGGTAATTATAAATTCTATCTTTCAATATTGTGTAGAATTTGAACCGTTCGAAATAAAGACAGCACATGCAACCACACAGCATAATTATGTAGCTTATTTACCATTACCTCCAGCTTTTAACACAGATATAGTTCATAAATTTCTAATATTTGACTTTGACCCGAAGTACAAAGGACTGATAGGTTTAGACTTACTTAAAACGTTATGTAGTAATATCGACTTAAAAAATAAGGTTTTACATACATCGACAGCAGACTTACCCATTCATTTTGACCATCCTAGTAAAAAATTAACCATCGAACCCAGATGCGAAAGA
Source organism: Melitaea cinxia (assembly GCF_905220565.1). NCBI lineage: Eukaryota > Metazoa > Arthropoda > Insecta > Lepidoptera > Nymphalidae > Melitaea > Melitaea cinxia. The sequence continues at coordinate 2,945,839 of NC_059411.1, forward strand.
GTTATAACTATAAAAACTAATTATTCTGACGGTGAATATATTCATGACGAGTACATTTGGTCTAATGGTTTAAAATCACCCGCGGCAATAGTGCAGGTTAGTAGAGGAAAATTCAAAACTTCCATTATTAATTTTAATACAGTTAAGAAAGTAATACGTAATACGGAGAATATTCCTTTAGAATTCTATAATAGTAACTCGAATATAACTCAATGTAGCTTAAATTCTCATACAGTGAACCCGGACTTAGACAAAGAGTTGTGTAATAATTTACGAAAAATACGTACAGACCACATGAATGACGAAGAGCGTCGCGAAATCACTAAGATTTGCTATCGGTACAGAGACATCTTCTACTCTGAAAATATTCCGCTTTCTTTCACACACGATGTTAAGCATAAACTTAGACTGACTGACCAAACCCCAATATTTGTTAGAAATTATCGACAGGCCCCACAGCAGCGTAAGGAAATACAAAAACAAGTAGATAACTTACTAAAACAGGGTATACGTGAGAGTATATCTCCATGGTCTTGTCCCGTCCATATTGTTCCAAAAAAGGCAGACTCATCCGGAAAGGTGAAGTGGAGGCTAGTTATCGACTATCGAAGACTTAATGACCGACTCATAGAGGACAAATACCCCTTACCAAACATTAATGACATCTTAGACAGACTAGGACGAGCACAATACTTCACGACGTTAGATCTTGCTAGTGGGTATCACCAAGTAGAAATGCATCCAGACGATATCGAAAAGACAGCTTTCTCTACCGAGAGAGGCCATTACGAGTTTCTTAGAATGCCGTTTGGTCTGAAAAATGCACCTAGCACTTTTCAAAGACTAATGGATCACATCCTTAGGGGTATAGAAAACGTTTTCACTTATTTAGACGATGTCATAATAATATCCACATCATTACAAGAGCACATTGAAAAAATTAAACAAGTTTTTGATAAGTTTAAGATTCATAACTTAAAAATCCAATTAGAAAAATCCGAATTTTTGAAAAAGCACGTCAAATTCTTAGGTCATGAACTAACAGAACAAGGAGTCGTTCCAAACCAGGACAAAATTAAAGCTGTTTTGAACTTTCCTTTACCTAAAACCCCTAAAGACATTAAAAGTTTTTTAGGACTAGTAGGGTACTATAGAAAATTCATTAAAGATTTCGCAAAACTGACCAAGCCCATGACTCTATGTCTAAAGAAACATAGTAAGGTAATACATTCACCAGAATTCGTAGAATCTTTTAATAAATGTAAACAAATCTTGACGAATGCACCTATCTTACAATATCCAAATTTTGACCAGACTTTTATACTGACAACAGACGCATCAGACGTAGCCCTTGGTGCAATATTATCACAAGGACCCGTAGGCGCGGATAAGCCCGTAGCTTATGCATCTAGGACTCTTTCTGACACCGAGACTCGCTACTCAACAATAGAAAAGGAATTATTGGCTATAGTATGGGCAGTTAAATACTTCAGACCATACCTTTACGGTCGAAAATTTATAATATATACCGATCATAGGCCACTAACATGGTTAATGTCGTTAAAAGACCCTAACTCTAAATTAACGCGATGGAGATTAAAACTAGCCGAGTATGACTACGAGGTTATTTATAAAAAAGGACGACAAAATACAAACGCAGACGGTCTCTCCCGAGTAAAAATTTTCCATAAAAGCATCGATTCTCTTGCAGTAAATCTAGATGACAATGACGATGACGAAATAATAAATAGGATATTTGAGAATGTACGCCGAGAAGAAGAGACCGAAACCGAAACACAACAAGAAATCCCTTCTGTAGGTAATAATACTAATATTGACGAGGACACAACACTTAGACATGACGAACAACCTCTTAGCATAGAACCGGAATCTGACAGTATGAGTGCAATTGACCCTGACAATCTCGTTTCGACTAATCATACCCAACCCGATAACGAAAACCAAGGAATACCAATTTTAGAAGATGCCATAGACAGACAACTTAAGCAATTTCATATTAGATCAACCCCTGGTTCAACTTATAGGGTAGACAATAGATCAACAAGTTCTCGTAAAATTATTAAGGATGTATTCATCCCAGTGAATAATACTGAAAAAGAAATTATACAATTTTTAAAAGAGCATACCATAGCCGATCGAGTATTCCATTGTTATTTCTATAATGAAGATCTTTATCACGCATTCTCTAGAGTGTATACAACGATATTCAATGATAGAGGCCCTAAGCTATTGAGATGTACTACACGCGTTACTTTGGTAGAAAATAAGACAGAACAACAAGAAATAATTAAAAAGTATCACGAAGGAAAGACGATTCATCGTGGTATCCAAGAAACGTACAAGAAAATCCATAGAAGTTACCATTGGCCCAACATGTTACTCACTATTCAAGCATTTGTCAATCAATGTAATATATGCTTACAAGCTAAGTATGAAAGAAATCCCTTAAGACCCCCATTAGCCCTAACAGAAACCCCAACTAAACCTATGCAGCATCTATTCATGGACTTATATTCCACGGAAGGAGCTACTTTTCTTACTATCATCGATAATTTCTCAAAATATGCTCAGGCAACCCCTTTAAGTGCAACTTCTAGCGTACATATAGCAGAAGCCTTATTTGATGTTTTCTCAGTGTTAGGAACCCCTTTTAAAATTACAACTGACTCTGACAGTAAGTTTGATAACGATGTCATAAAGGAGATGTGTGCCTTACATGATATCAATATTCATTTCACAACTCCATATAATCCAAATTCAAATTCACCCATAGAGCGTTTTCATTCGACAATAGGAGAAATAATTAGGATCCAAAGAATGACTAATAAAGACGACCCCATACAATTAATCATGAAATTCTCTGTTATTGCATACAATAATACTATTCATTCAGCAACAGAATACACCCCACATGAGTTACTTTTTGGACATACTGCATCTCGAAACCCCTTAGAGCTTCATTATACTAAGCAATTTTACCAAGATTATGTACTTAAACATCAAAAAAACGCTGAAGCCGTACAGGAGTGTGTTGCAGCAAGCATGTCAAAGCACAAGGAACAAATCATAGCAAAACGCAACCAGACAGCAGAGGAAATAACATTTAAGGTAGGTGAAACAGTTTTCAAACAGGTCGCCAAAACCGCGAGAAACAACAAAACGAAGCCGGTATTTGAAGGCCCGTATAAAATCATCCATCTTCATCCCAATAATGTAGCAGAAATTATAGGTAACCATCCTAACTCTAAGTCTATAAGAGTTCACTTCAAACTCCTACGTAGACCTCATCTTGTTCCAGGGTCATCATCTTCATCACCGGATCCTTCGTGTTCCAATCAAAATCCGACGTAGCAATACAACCCATTGATAACACTAACGGAATTCTATTACTTAAACAAGGTCATATCATTAAACAAATTGATTCCTTTAACCTTGCCTGCACTTACAATATAACTCATCTACATGAAGTTTCCACTAAACTGATGTCCCTATATGCAAGTACAAAAGCAGCCGAAAACAAGACTCCAATAGTAGACCTACATAAAACCTATAGGGATCAGATCGAACACAATCTGAACCTTATTGACAAAAAGTTAAGTTTCATGGCACCTAGAAATAGAGTCAAGCGCGGTCTCATTAACGGTTTAGGTTCCTTAGTAAAAGTTATCACTGGTAATTTAGATAACGAAGACGCGATTCGTATAGAAAATGAAATTAATAATATCCGTTCTTCAGTCAATAAAATTAGCAACTCCCAGAAACGAACAGTGTCATTAGCGCAGGATACTATTAATGAATTTTCTATTCAGGTAAATAAGATAAATGAAAATGAAAACCGAATAGCTTCTATGCTAAAAAATATTACCGTAAATGCAAACACTGTTATAAATCAGTTGCACTTTTTAGAAATATACGTACAAATAAGTTTTAGTTTGCAGTTAATTCTAGATAAGCTAATGTTGTTAGAAGATGCTATGTCATTCTCGCAATTAGGCATAATGCATCCTAGTATTATAAACCCACGAAATTTAATTTTAGAAATAAATAATTTGCAGAAAATTTCATCTTTCAAACCAGTTGTAGAGATTTCTATGGAAAATATCCATAAAATAGAAAAGTCTATTGTCGTAAAAGCCTATAGTACAAGACATTCTTTAACTTTCATATTGGAATTCCCATCCACTGATGATAATATATATGATTATATCCATATCTATTCCATCCCTAATAAACAAAACCTTACTATAATTCCTAAGTCCAAATTCCTTGCACTTGGAAGAGATGAGTACGCATACCTAGAGGAAGATTGCAAGAAGATCTCCGATGACACCATGCTTTGCAAATCGTTGGACACAAGAATAATAGAAAAATCAGAAGATTGCATCATCTCTCTCATCAGACAACAAGCTGGAAACTGCACGCATGCTCGTCTAAACTTGAAAAGGGGAAAGCTTCAGAAGATATCAGAAACTACGTGGCTAACAATATTAACTGCACCTGAAATCTCAAGAATTCAATGTGGACCCAAAACAAAATATTTGAAAACGTCAAATGTCTTTCTCGTCACCGTCACAGAAGATTGCCAAATTAATTTATTGAACAGAACGTTGAGAACACATAGAAATATTATCAATATCAATGAAGTTATTCCGTTACCTAATCAAAACATCATACACGAAGTCAAGTACGAATTACATTTAGACGACCTTTCGTTAGACAGCATCCATGAACTCATGAATAAAGCAGAAGACATTCAAGAAGTAGAAGAATCCAATTGGCTCAATACTATGCTAATCCCGAGTTGGTCTACACTACTCCTCTATGTCTTGATAGGAGGCGTAGTCGCGTGGAAAGTATATAGCAGAAGCAAACAGTCAGATGCCAGAACAGAAAGATGTCGCGAGGACGCTCCTGGAAGCTGCGTTACTAGCTTCCATCTTAAGGAGGGAGGAGTTACCACGCCGTAACACAAGAATCCAGCTTACTAAGGAAGAATGGATGGAACATGGGAACAATAGAATAAGCGATTCAGCATTTTGATTGTTTTACAATTTAATTATTAAAATATATTTTAAATCAGTCTTGTATCAACTATCTCAAAGAACAGTTACTTTTATTTTTAATATAATTGTAATTTCATTTTATATTTTTGAATTAATAAATATTGTGAATTTAAATAAAATTGTTTTTTAAAAAGACTTTCATCGGTCGCCATATCATAACTCTCGCTATGTAACAATTTAAATGTAATTTTTTCATTTTCATTGGACCTTTTTCGTTTTAATTTTTCAATATCATAAAATAACTGAGAGTACGGAATGGATAAATGGTTATATAGGTTGAGCCGGATAGTCCCCATGGAGGAGAAGTCTGGCCTTTTCGCCGAGGCCAGCCGGTCGCTGGAGGGACCCTGTTGCCTGCAGATCCGGGACCCTCCAATTAAAGCGGCTGAAGGCTCCCGCAGGGGTTTGGTCGGTACTGCACCCCCAAGTGCTGAAGCCGACATACGGTCTAGGATTGCCTACCCGGGCGTCCTGGATATCACCCGTAAATGGGTTCCCCTGCGATACCAAAAAAAAGGCGTGTTGGTGTGTTGGCGTATTGGCACATTGGCGTGTTGGCGTGTTGGCGCATTGGCGCATTGGCGTGTTGGCGTGTTGGCGCATTGGCGTGTTCGCGTGTTGGCGTGTGGCGTGTTGGCGTGTTGGCGTGTGGCGTGTTGGCGTGTTGGCGTGTTGGCGTGTTGGCGTGTTGGCGTGTTGGCGTGTTGGCGTGTTGGCGTGTTGGCGTGTTGGCGTGTTGGCGTGTTGGCGTGTTGGCGTGTTGGCGTGTTGGCGTGTTGGCGTGTTGGCGTGTTGGCGTGTTGGCGTGTTGGCGTGTTGGCGTGTTGGCGTGTTGGCGTGTTGGCGTATTGGCACATTGGCGTGTTGGCGTGTTGGCGTGTTGGCGTGTTGGCGTATTGGCGTGTTGGCGTATTAGCGTGTTGGTGTGTTGGCGCATTGGCGTGTTGGAGTGTTGGCATGTTGGCGTATTGGCGTGTTGGCGTATTGGCGTATTGGCATATTGGCGTGTTGGCGTATTGGCGTGTTGGCGTATTGGCGTGTTGGCGTGTTAGCGTGTTGGCGTATTGGCGTATTGGCGCGTTGGCATGTTGGCGTGTTGGCGTGTTGGCATATTGGCATATTGGCACATTGGCGTGTTGGCGTATTGGCGTGTTGGCGTATTGGCGTATTGGCGTGTTGGCGTGTTGGCGTGTTGGCGTGTTGGCGTGTTGGCGTGTTGGGGTTTTGGCATGTTGGACTGTTGGCGTATTGGCACATTGGCGTGTTGGCGTGTTGGCGTGTTGGCGTGTTGGCGTGTTGGCGTGTTGGCGTGTTGGAGTGTTGGCGTGTTGGCGTATTGGCGTGTTGGCGTATTGGCGTATTGGCGTGTTGGCGTATTGGAGTGTTGGCGTGTTGGCGTATTGGCGTGTTGGCGTATTGGCGTATTGGCGTGTTGGCGTATTGGCGTGTTGGCGTGTTGGCGTGTTGGCGCATTGGCGTATTGGCATGTTGGCGTGTTGGACTGTTGGCGTGTTGGCGCATTGGCGTATTGGCGTGTTGGCGTGTTGGGGTTTTGGCATGTTGGCGTGTTGGAGTGTTGGACTGTTGGCGTGTTGGCGCATTGGCATGTTGGCGTGTTGGCGCATTGACGTATTGACGTGTTGACGTGTTGGCATGTTGGAGTGTTGGCGTATTGGCGTGTTTAAGTTAAGCGGACAGTAAAAAAAATGCCGATGATTCCGATTTTAGTAATTTTCCAATATGCAATGAAACAAAACTAATGAGTGAAAACTATTGCTAACGGGCGTTAGATGTAGCCCGGACGACGACCACTGACTACTGGGCTCAGTCAGGCGTTATACACACTATATAATTTATATGTAGAAAGCCAGTAGAGATAACTTTAGAGTTCTAGAGAGAGAGGAGTCTCTTCCAGCTAACCTGCGGTAGTTGTTTTGTTTATTTTTTAAATTTCAAGTCTCTTACTTCAAAAACATAGGATTTTCATACAAACTTCCAACCCCCGTTTCACCCCCTTAGGAGTCGAGTTTCATAAAATCCGTTCTTAGCGGATGTCTACGTCCTATAAGGAGCCAACCTACCAAATTTTAAGTTTGTAGGTGTTATAGTTTTGGAGATTTCGTGATATATACAGATTATACTACTTTATAAATACGTGTGTTTTTATACAACTAGGTCAGCAACCAAGCGTACAGTTCACCTGATGGTAAGCAGTTATCATAGCTTATAGATGCTTGCAACACCATAAGCATCGCAAGTGCGTTGCCAAACCTAACCTCCAATCCCTCCAGGAACTCTGGTCACATTACTCACCACAGGAACATAAATCTGCTTGAAAGCACTATCATTTAGCTTTAATATTAGTAAGGTCAAGGTACTTCCCCAGTCGGGCTGTTTAAAAATTTTAATAAGGATATTTTCTGCTTTGCCCTACCTCAGTTACTAAGTGTATAAACTTAAGGTGCTTAACGTTTGCATTTGTATTTATCAGAGTGATGACAATCTGACTATCTTGAAAACAGTTTTGAATTGGTACATTTCAATTGTTGTAAGTTAATAATAGCTTTCTTTTTAAAATAATTGTTATAAAAAATATATAAAATAAATGCAACGATGAAGTTATGCAAGACTTATGACTTTATTTTTGAATTTTTAATAAAATATTGTTCCTAACGGTCAATTTCCGGAATTCGGACCGATGTATAGATCAAGATATTTCCACAAATGGCGCAGTAGCAATAAAACAAGAGAATAGCTCTCTATATTGGCATGCGGTGATAAAAAACACATGTTGAGGTAATCCTAGGAACATTTGGCGCGTTCGACGACAATTTGAATGTATATTTTATGTTTAATATACGTTTCCGTTTGGATTTGTTGATACAAATTGAGTTCCTTTTAAAATATATTTTTTAATATTATTATCGGGATTGCTTATTCAAATATTAAAATTTTGTTCTTTTGCTTACGAGAATTTTACATAACGCTTAAATCAAAAATGTCATGTCATGGTGAGATAGATGCCTTAAAATGACTATTATGGCTAACTCTCCATGATTATGAGAAGCATGTTATGATAGATATCGCTGGAAGGACCGTAAAATTACTAAAAACACCACAAAGAAGCTCAACAAATACACTCATCACTTTCAACTCCTTATCTCATTCTCAGCTCATCACAGCATAACAGCTTCTCGAATCGGAGATCCTAGGGAAGACCGATTGGGTTGTAAGACTTTAGTGGATGAAAATATGCTATTAACGTCAATAGAATTTTTACCTTTTAGATAGAATCCACAAATCGCTCTCGATAATAATCAGTATCAAAATAGAGGTAAACAGAATTCTCTGTATACCCTTTAATCTAATACAGTGCTTTAACAGATAAGCGTGAATCTGTTTGCATCTGGTGACAATCAGCACTGATTCAATATCTATTTCCCATTGGTGATATTATTATTACCGTTTGAAGCTGTATGTAGATTGATAATTCGACTTTTACGTTGATTTTCATCAATTATCAAATCATCAGTTTGATTGTCATTGCAATTTTTTAGGTCATTTTCACAAAAAGTCTTGTTCAATCATAAAAACGTTCAAATTTTCGTAAATATTTTATATATTATTCTAAAAACAGTTGAATTATTTTTAAAAACTTGAACTCTCTTTTACATACTGTACGATAGGCGTAACTTCATACATTTCAAAGATTATTCGGACTTTACGAAACTATATTCTCAGTCAGTAAATTTACTAAAATTAAAAACAATTTGGTTGATCAAGATCGGAAAATGTTAGGAACATTTTACATGAAGTATATTTTGGAATAGAATTCGATCATAAAAATTCGGTTTACATTTTCACAAATTTCCAGCTTATATTAAAATTTTAACATGAATTTCGTGACCATTTCCATATAATCTAACCGTATACAAATCTCCTAGTTGTACACTTTGACACGTTTTCTAATCTACCGAATTTTGGAATAATGAATAATGTATAGAGTAATTTTTAGTGCAGCATATATTTTAAAAAGTAGTAATTTATAGTGATTGTGTCGTGAAAAAGGAACTAATAATTATCAGTCGGTACATTAATAGTACAGGCTGATACCAGATATGATATTTTGAATGTGCATTATTTTGATGTTTCTTAGTATTCTGTGTTATAGCTATAAACATACTGAAGAGTATCTAGGTATTTTACATTGAATATTTTTTCAAAAGAATACTTGGGGTGTGATCTACAATGGATACCGAAGCCATAAATATAGTTTTTAGAATTTTTGTCTGTTTGTCTGTTTTTCTGTTTGTCTGTTTTTCTGTTTGTCTGTATGTATGTCCGGGATAAAACAAAAAGTACTGCATGGATTTACTTCAAATTTGGCACAAATATTATTAATAAGTCGGGTCACCATTAAAATTACCTAAAATATAGTTTTTACGAATTTTTGAAATGTTTTTCACGTATCTGTTTCAAAATTTTGTTGTTAATTTTTTGTTGGAAAACTTGTCATACAATGTTATATAACATCACGAAATAATAAGTATAAATTAATTATATAATATAGTCTTTAAAAACTTCTTAGGATTATAAAATTGCATTTTGTGGTTCCTAAATAGCAATTTATTTATACAACATGCTACTTATTTATTTCAAAACGTGGTAAGTAACATTTTATATAGATAAATTGTTTTCTTATTTTGTTTTGTTAGAAACGACAACAGTAAACATAAATAAATGAAAACTCAGTGGTTAGGTAAAGCTTTCTTTATAATAGTCATTATATATGAAATAATGATTATAATTATAATAAGAAGAAATGGAAAAAATATATAAACAGGATAATTTAAATACGTAAAAATGAGAAAATGGGAAACGTGTTATACCTGACCATTTCCCTAATACTCTTTAATAAAAATGTTATTACAATGTCATCATTACTAGACAAAACACGCAACTTTACTTGCGTTGTTTATACGTTGATCTAATTTTATAACTACTTCTCGTCTAAGTTCGATAACAAGTTTAATATAATAACATAACATTTTCATAGTCAAGATTTCTATTACAAAAACTAGTTGTGCCTGCGACTTCGTCCGCGTTTTGGGCATTTACATGTTCAACGTGATTATTTAAATTGGCATAATTTTTTTATTTATGAACCGATTGACATGAAACTAACAAACAACAAACACAAAATGTTAAATGAAGCTTACAATACATTATTGAAAACCATAACTAAATCGGATAAGCCATTTATAAGAAAAAATCTAACAATCATTATTTTGGGTGCTATTTGCGTTGATAGGTCCCAATAATGTTTTTTTTTTCCACATATATTCCATGTACAGACAGCGATTCATTACATTTTTATTATGTGTATTGATTGATAATAGTCCAAACGGATATAATACCAATACCATCAAATGGTCTCGTACAAACAAACATACCCTCCATTTTTTTAACACATATTTAACGAAGGCTTTTATTTCAGAAAGAAAATACCTTTTCGTTCCATAAAGATAAATATCAACAAAGCAGCGCCTTTTGTAACGATTTTTTTTTGTTTTTCTTTAAGTTTTTCCCCCGAATTAGCTCATTTGTAAGAGTTTGAATAATTTCTCGACTTAAAAGGAGATTTTTAAGATATTCTATTGTCTAGGCCGTAGATCAACGATAAAGCCCTTCAGTCGGGGTCGAAAGATTGTTTGAAAAAAAAAAGGTAAAATGAAATGAGTTTTTTCACGAAAATTGCTACAATATATCTTGTGATGAAATCATATTTTAATGTTAATTGCTTATTTTTTTTTTTTCGTTTATGATATAAAATATAAATTGAAATTTTTGGTTTCATTAGGCTTCTTAATACAATGGATATTGATTTTTTAGTGTCTACTTTCTTTGTCATCTATTCATATTTGTAGACATTTTTATGAATTACCATTTTGCTAAACAAATGTGACATTATGTTTAAAAAAGTGTTAAAGAGCTAAGATGTACATGTGTCCCTTGAACTAATATAATCAATGCTTGTGAAAACACATGCGTGAATGTATTTAAATATATTTGATCGATGGATTTGGACAGTACTAGACGTGTATCGTGGCGTAAAAATACAGAATTACAAAATAACTAGCTACCCGGACATACTTTGTTCTGTCAAAAGTTCATATTTTTTTTTTCTTTCTTTTATTTTTTTGTATTAAAACCTTCCGTGGGCCTTAAGGAACATATAAAAAAAAATAATTAGCCAAATTGTTCGAGCCATTCTCGAGCAACAATCATTTAAATTTATATATAGATATTTCGAACATTTCTGTAGAGTAAAAAATCAAGTGGATCTGACCACGAGGTCCATTTTGAAATACATAATTAAAATATATTATATACTAAAACTATCTGTAATTATTTAGTTCTTAAGTAATTATAGTATAAAAATATTATAATACTAGCTGCTGCCCGCGACGTTGTGATTGAATTAGATGGAGAAAATAATGAATATATATGGCTAAAAAAAATAATACATGGCTTTAAAATTGTCTTGATAATACTTATATACGTTTAATAATGTTAATCAGCCTAAGTGACTTATATTGCGTGATGTTTATAGTGTGAAGCTAGCTTATATAGCATGGTTATTAACATAATAACAATAACATTCAAATATGCGTCGTTAGATTACACGTTGTTACAAAATGCGTTGTAGAAATAAAGGTTCACTGCTCGTTCCCGGTAGGTGATAGCATGATAATATGCAGCCTATATGTCAGGCCCCCAGCCAACCACGCAAAATAGGCGCAATGAGACGTCGAGTTGCGGAGAATAGCCCGTGAAGAAACAACAACAACAACAACAGCCTATATGTTGACCCGACTTCTTAATAATATTCGTGCCAAATTTGAAGTAAATCCATGCAGTACTTTTTGAGTTTCTCCCGGACATACATACAGACAAACAGACAAAAATTCTAAAAACTATATTTTTGGTTCGGTATTGATTGTAGATCACACCCCAAGTATTCTTTTAAAAAAATATTCAATGTACAGTTTTGACTTTCCTACCATTTTATTATATGTATAGATTTATTTTATGTATGTTCGGTTCGGTTTATGAACCGATTTTGATTATTCTTTTTTTAGTGGAAAGGAGATGTCCCAAGGGATGTAGCATGATAAGGAAACCAGGATATCATGATGGAAATCGTAGTAACGATTAGTGCGTTTTTTAATTTTTTTCGTCAACTTACATTGTATTACTTGTCTTTGTATTTGAAGTCGTTTTATTTTCTTTATTTTTTTTTAGCGAGCAAAGACAATTATCAATAACCCAATTGGAATTGTTGTTTCCGCTATAAATATTTATAATTTCAACATAATAAAATCTGAAACCACGTCTGATAAAACAAAATTCAATTCGCTTTAATGACCCTTAAAGCTTCTTTAAAATAATACACTTAGTTTCTAGAGGGCAATGTTTTATTTTTCTAGACGAAATACATTCTATTTCGAGGTAGACTTAAATTAATTGTAAGCTTCGTAAAAGAAATATCATTTATATTAATATATTTTTTATGTTTTAGTATTCTTTGTTTCGAATGTTTAAGTAGCTAAAAAACAGGGGTTTTAAATCGAGAGTTTCAAGTTTTCTAGATAATACTAGCTGTACCCGCGACTTCACGTGGGGTTTCTATCAGGATATTCATTATTTTTTAACGGCGTTATCTAGATTCCGTAGAAATCATAAGATAAAAAATATATTCTGCCGTGTGACCTTTATCTTATGATAGTTCAATAGACATATGTACAGAATATATAGACAGTATTTTTTATATATTACTAGGTTGGCAAACAAGCGTACGGCTCACCTGATGGTAACCGATTTCCGTAGCTTATAGACGTGTGCAACACCAGAAGCATCGTAAGCGCGTTGCCGACCCTATCCCCATTCAACACCGATTCAATATAGTATTACTTAGCTTTGATCTTCTTTAAGATAATAATAACTACCATAGTCGGGCTAGTCCATATTTTGGGCAGGAAATTTCCTGCTGTGGCCTACCTCAGTTAAATCATTTTTAATTTATCATATAAATAAAATAAAAGACTATAAATTTTGTTTTGATTTGCAAAAATTATCATATTTATTTAACAGTAAATGATTGGTTACTTACTACGTACTACTTACGTTACGTTGCGTATGTACTTACGGTAACACACACACGCACACACGCACACACGCAGTAAACACGGTTTTTCCGACACAACAACAAAACAAGACAATGTTTCGGCATACTATGTTAAATGCAAAAGTTGAGTGATGGCAATTTCTATGCAATTATTCCTGTCAAAAGGCAATTTATTTGACGATTAAAAGTAAAAAAGGCAAATCGATTAGTTGAAGGACTTGAGCCCAAAAAAGCTATACTATACCTATACTTTAAGTCACCAGAATTAATTATACGAATCTTTTGTATTATTATTAATAAGTAAAAGTACCGAAATTTTCAAAACGAAACAAAACAATCTCGCTAGCGTGCGGTGAACAACATGAAGCACTTGAAACATTTTGCTAGCCGGAACGATCTCTATTTCCCCGCTTCCTCCAGCGAGTGGTGTTCCGTGTTGTGATCGCTATCCGTCTTACTGTCTCGACCGGTTTGCAACGCTGACGTTTTTAATTGACTTCGGAAACCAACGTTTTGCTCTCTTAATAGCACAAGTAAATAAACCTGTTTTTAACGTTTAACGATGAATGAAAATTATGTGGTATCGCAATAGCGATTGTGGTTGTGTTTACTTAAATTAGAAATACGAATGTATTACTTCCGGTAAATTATTATTATTGTTTGTTGAATAGATACTACAAGACTAGACTAGTTTAGAAGACCTATTTTTTTTGTTTAACTGAGATAGGGCACAGCAGGAAATATCCAGCTCAAATCTGTTATAGTCTGATTGGGGATATATCTCGACCTTACAAAAGATCACAGCTAAATAATATTGTTCTCAAGCAGTGTTGCGTTCCTGTTGTAAGTTGACCAGAGTTTATGGGGTGGGGATTCGAGGTAGGGTCGACAACGCGCTTACGATGTTTATGATGTTGCAGGCGTCTAAAGCTGCGGTAATGACTTACCATCAGGTGAGCTGTACACTAATTAGTTGTATAAAAAAAAATAGTATTAATATAACATTTTAAGCTTTAACTATTACTATGAACCCTTTGGATTCAAATGGACTTATTGGAATTAATATTTGAAACTCCCGATATGTTGACGTTGTTGCAGGCGCCATGGTGCATCTTTTAGGGACCATTGTATTAGGGATATACAGTGGCTACATAACCTCGACATACGAGTATATGTTTTACAAGAATATCGCTGTTTTCTATGTGGTGGAAAGTTACTCGCTGGAATTAAGAATCGTGTACGAAAATGACCAAAATGATCTCAAAAAATCTTCTAAAATCAAAGTCAAAATCTTCTAGCAAAAACTTTGGTACTATAATCTTATATAGGCAGAAAAATATAGGCACAGCAGGAATTTCCTGCTCAAAATATGGAGCAGCCCGACTGGGGTAGTACCTTGACCTTACAGAAGATCACAGCAAAATAATACTGTTTTCAAGGAGTATTGTGTTCCTGTTGGTGAGTAAGGTGACCAGAGTTCCTGGGGGAATTGGGGATTGGGTCGGCAACGCGCTTGCGATGCTTCTGGTGTTGCAGGCGTCTATAAGCTACGGTAATCGCTTATCATCAGGTGTGCCGTACGCTTGTTTGCCGACCTAGTGACATAAAAAAAATTGACTGGCAAAACTGCCACTCAAGACATTTTTAGGTATGTTTTAATGTAAAGTGCCCAATCAAATATAGCGATACCTATGAAGCTACAAAAGATACTTAGAAAACAAGGAAATATTAGTACAAGAAGATACAAATACCTAATGCAAATTCCTATAACATTTACACTGCGGGCCACTAAAACCGTTGTACATAATAGAACTGGCCTGGTTCCAGATTGTTTCACGCCGTTCGCTCGGTGTGATGACGGCTTAGATTAACCAATGCTGTTGCAATATACGTTGTGCTTGGATTTGCTTGTATAACTAAAATGACCCATTTGTTACAACACGGGAACGCAACAATATCTAGAAATTTGCCTAAAAAGTCATTAAAATAAATAAAATGAATAAAATAAATAAATAAATTAAATTGAAATGATAAATGAATGAACTGTATTTTGATTTTTGTTTTTGTTACTTTTACATCAGCAGTAAAAATAATATTCTATGGAAAGTATTAAAGTCTGTATTTACTTTCATTTACAGTTCCGATTTTTTACGGCAGTTTAATCTTCAGGGTCCATACTCATGATTAGAGTACAACCAATTTCGTGTCGCTAGAGTGAACCATATTTATGATACAAAATCATCTTTTTAATATCCTAGCGCGTTTTTACAAAGGGAAACGTATGGGAAATGACGAAAATATTTCAATAATAATTACGATACACTGGTGTAGTGTTTATTTTACAAAAATGGAGGAATTGGCTCGGATAAATCATATTTCAGGTGATATACGATCGCATAAAACGTTTCCGAAAGCAATTAGTTCCTGTTACGACCGCAGACGAAGGACGCGAAAAAATGTATGCAATGCGTTCGATAAAAACGCTGCGTTTATTTCATTTAGTTTTAACGCTCAAGTAATAATAAGCGTAAAAAAAAAACAGAAAATGAAAGAATGAACTTTAGAGTATTGAGTGATAATGAATGGTGAAAATGAATGATCTGGTGTCCGTGCACCGTGTTAGAGTTCACACATCGGTGATTGCGGGTTCGATTTCCGCTCGGGATGTATTTGTACAAATATATCTTCCGATTTTTTATTCTTGTGGGTCTCCCCATGCCTCGAATATCGCGTTAGGTAGTTCTTTCCCGCGTGTTATCCTCACACCTGATAGCGATCGTTACCAGCTATAAGGAACATATCCGCCAACCCGCAGTGGAGAAGCATAGTGGGTTAAGTTCCGACCCTTGACACATGGTCAACTGAGGTAGGGCACAGCAGGAATTTCCTGCTCAAAATATGGAGCAGCCCGACTGGGGTAGTACCTCAACCTTACAGAAGATCACAGCAAAATTATACTGTTTTCAAGCAGTATTGTGTTCCTGTTGGTGGGTAAGGTGACCAGAGCTCCTGGGTTGATTGGGGATTGGATCGGCAACGCGCTTGCGATGCTTCTGGTGTTGCAGGTGTCTATAAGCTACAGTAATCGCTTACCATCAGGTGAGCCGTACGCTTGTTTGTCGACTTAGTGGCATAAAAAAAAACATGGAGAAAGAGACCTATACCCAGTAGTGTGATGTTACAGGCTGAACTGAGATCATGATGAAATAAATAAACGCGGCGTTTAATCACCCAATGCGTTGAACGACTTAATAAAAATAAATATTGTAGCAAACAGAACGTTGCTGGTTTACGATATGACCACGACAATTTAATGCCAGTTGGGATTAGTTATTTATTAAAGTCCAATAAAAGTTCCAGACTATATTATCCGTGGTTTAGTTTGAGTATGGGTAGCTATTAATACTAAATGATTTAACGCGAGTAACTATCAAGTTTAAATTGTTAATGTAATGTTTATTTATTCTTATCTTAAGTTATTACTAAATTTGTATAATAATACATCATATATATTTTTTTCTTGCCAGTTCTTTTCTACAGAATCTGCGTTCCGAACCGATGGTAGCTTCCCTTTTAGAAATAATTAGAATTGTATATTTCTAAAATTACAATTTGAAGGTACTTTAAAATTTAATCGAGATCTGACAAGTGCTTTTTGGGTTATTCCTAATAATGCGTATTTTATCGACTATTTTTATCGACTACCTATCTTGTATATACATTTATTTTGTATGAGCACTAAGCCACTTTTAAATATAGCATTATTATAGTCATAAAATAAGGTTAAAATTGAACGGTTAAAATGTTTACTTAAAAAAAACGAAGTTCCTTACGGTAGGCTTGACATTTGGCTGGGCGACCGAACTGAGAAAAATGTGATACTAAAACCGTAAGAAAAATATATAACGGAAGTGACGTAATATCAGTCACACGACTGTATAATGTGACGTTTGTAAAACTAAAATTTTGTAAACTTTTTTTTAAATTATTTGTCATTTATATTGTCGACAAAAATAAATAAAGACACGTTTTTTTTTCACTTAATAGTTTGAATTATTATTATTATTATTATTTTGTTTGATTTATTTTATTTTACGGTATTTGTTATTTTCTAAAATACTAAATTTCCTAAATACTTTTATATACTTAATAAACCAATCAACAAAATTGAAAAAATCAAGAATTAGTAAATATATATAAAATTCAACTTTTTTTTCAATTATGTGTTGCTTCTATACTATCCGAAGGAACTTCGTTCCTACTTGGTGTCCCATGACACCACATAATTTTATTAATTAACGTTTCATTAAAAAAATCTATAAGGTAATAGTATCTAAATCACATCATCATCATCACATCAGTCTATCCCAGTCCTCTACTGGACATAGGCCTCCACAAGTTCGAGCCAAAAATGTCGTGAACTCATGTGTTTTGCCCATAGTCACCACGCTGGATAGGCGGAATGGTGACCGCAAGGCTGGTTTTGTCGCACCGAAGACGCTGCTGCCCGTCTTCGACCTGAGTATTTCAAAGCCAGTAGTTGCGTGGTTATCCTGCCATCGGTCGGCTTTTTAAGTTCCAAGGTGGTAGTGGAACTGTGTTATGCTTTAGTCGCCTCTTACGACACCCACGGGAAGAGAGGGGGTGGCTATATTCTTTAGTGCCGTAACCACACAGCATATAGCATAATAGTAAATTAAGCCTCTTAAATGTGCACTAAAAAGTTATAAAATTATATAAAATTTGCGCTAATATTGTTGGTACTATGAATTGATTAAAAGTCGGACTAGGGTGGCATGTGTTAGGAATTTTTCAGAAATTCAATAAAGTGCATAGAGCGGCCTGTTCGACATTGTTGCCACGATAAGGGCTTGGTCAAACATGTAGAGACATAGTATGAAATATTTTTTTTAAATAGTATTAGTGTATAAATTAAATTTCAAATGTTATTATACTATTATAATTCAAGCCGAAATTCAAATAAATTACCAATTTACAGATAATAATTTTTGAAATGAATTATTTTTAAATTGTGGCCAATTCTAGCTGAATCGCATGTACTTGAATCGCGATTTTAATTATCTGATCAGATGATCAGCGGAGCCCAGATCTGGAGTTAAGCCTCCAAAGTACGTAAAAAACTTAAATATACGGCTCAACAATATCCGTTATAGAAATACAGGCGATTTGTAATAATCATAATCATACATCGTTGCATCGAGCGTATCCGTCACTACAACCATAGCGCCTGCAGCGTCATCGAAATAAAGACAGTTTCAAAACAATAACGGCGGTAACGCTCGTAGAATAAAAAGTGTTTATAGTGAGCGTAATAAATTAAATCTTATATAAATTCTTTTATAGATTTTTTTTTTAATTTTTCAGCGTAAACGAATCTCTAACACCCATACCCCACACACACACAAAGAACTATTTTAATTAACTACGATACAGAATTTTTTCTTTATTAACCACCACTAAAGTTGTTTGTGACAGCATTAATTAAGACATAAAAAGCCGGGTTTACACTATAGTTGTAGATGAAAATGTAAATTAAATTCTGTTGATTTTTTTAAAATTTTTATTAAGGAGGCTAATACACGTAATACAGACACACGCCTAGTTCAAGACTAACATCTTTATGGTATGTCCAAGTATTTACAATGGAAGCGATCTACTACTCAAAAAAAAAAGATATTTAAAAAAACGATGGGAAAAAGAAAATGGAGACGTTAATTTCTTATACAGAGAATTGAACTGAGATTTAACTCGAATGTACTTTTTAATTTTACAAGATGTCAAAGCCTATGGACAGATGCCGTAGCCTATGGACGCGTGTATTGCTAACCCTACCCAGAAGCTTTGGCTACCTTATTCAAGTCAGGAATAATACATGACTTTAGGTAAAGACGACATACAAAGAACATGACTTGGGTAAGGTGGTACTTTCCTAGTTGGGCTGCTCCAGATTTTGAACTGGATATTTCCTGCTCTGCCTTATATATACTGTCCTGTTTACATTCAATTTTCTCAAAGTTATCAAACGGGTAAATATTATAAAAAATATGTTTTAAGCACTTGCAGAATACCTATTGTCACGGATATTATAATCTAGTAAAAAACGAGTTGTGTTTGCTTTTGAACACACGACTGAAGTAAAACTTAATCTCTCTTTTTCTATCTTCACTAACTTATATATTCCTCTCAACTTCCGTTCGCCTCGCCCGATCACACTTTTCGTAACGCTCTCTTCACGCATTCACTAGCTTACTCCTCAAGTCAACAGTGCGTAATGAAGTTTTATTTCAATAATAACAAAGTTGTCTACCCCAAAAATAAATCAAATCAGCGTATTAATTCTGAGGGAAGATAAGCGAGTACAAATAGTCATTCACTCATCATCATCATCATCATTACAGCCTATACAGTCCACTGCTGGACATAGGCCTCCACAAGTTTACGCCAAAAATAACGTGAACTCATGTGTTTTGCCCATAGTCACCACGCTGGGCAGCGGGTTGGCGGGTTGGTGACCGCAGGGTTGGCTTTGTCGCACCGAAGACGCTGCTGAGTAGTCATTCACTGCTTTAACTTAATTATTGATATAAAGATATTTAATAAAACTAAATTGCAGTATACTTGTAACTTTCAAAAATACGATTTTTGACAGTCGTGGTTTCGATCCTCGCTCATCACATCGCATCAGCCTTTCGCAGTCCACTACTGGACATAGGCCTCCACAAGTTCACGCCAAAAATGGCGTGAACTCATGTGTTTTGCTCATAGTCACCGCGCTGGGCAGGCGGGTTGGAGACCGCAGGCCCGGCTTTGTCGCACAGAAAACGCTGCTGCCCGTCTTCGGCCTGTGTCTTTCAAAGCCAGCAGTTGGATGGTTATCCCGCCATCGGTCGGCTTTTTAAGTTCCAAGGTAGTAGTGGAACTGTGTTATCCCTTAGTCGCCTCTCACAACACCCACGGGAAGAGAGAGGGTGGCTATATTCTTTAATGCCGTAACGAAACAGCATACCTCGCTCATGACAAACATTATTTGCTATTTCTTCATATAATATACCTATAAATTTTTCGTGTTCAGGCTGTTTGTACTTGTAAAAATATAAACTACTAAAATCTTACTATGAGCCGTTAAAGGTTGGTATTAAATATTTTGCAATGCACATTATAGAATTATAATGTAATTTATTAAAAGGCTGCTAATTATTATCTGCTATCTATAACTTAAATCTTCCAATACTTTGTTAAATCAAAGTTTATGTAAATTATAAAATATTTTAAACAAATATCTTTTGTAGTCTTAGGCCCAAAATATATTAACGAATTTATGGAGTCAAGTTGATTTAAATTCTACCAAGTCATAAGCTTATTGCGGGTATAATTTTTTTAATATCAAATGTATGTATATTAAAGGCATAACATCGTACATCTAATTTATAACAATAATTCAACTCATGTCTCTTTGACTTTATTGTAGGACTATTTCCTCACTTGAATTTTACATTCGTATTTTAAATCGTCAGTAAAAGTACTTGAAAGAGAAAAAAAATTATAAAAAAAAGAAAATCACTCCTGTAAATGTATGACCCAGCTGTATATTATACACAGTACACACACACATTTGTGTGTATGTGTGTTTGTGTACAAATACACGCACAAGTACACGCACGCACTAAAAATAAGATAATATTATAAAATCGCTACCACCAATAACTCAAGTTGTCTCCACCGTAAAGGCACGTGATAATTTTGTATCAACTACAGGTCAGATATATGATTATCCCAAGGCTTTATACGCGGTGTCGGGCTTAACATAGAAATATGAGAATGATAGCTTAATTGACCACGGAGGGACAAAGGCAATAAATACAACGCGATTAAATTGGGCCCGTTTTATATAATTGGGACGTTTATCTATAAAAGATTTTAAGGTGTAATAGGACAGTTAAATTTTGTGTTATCTTTTTTTGTTTTATATGTGTTCACGTGTTTGTTTTTATAGTATTGCTATCGTAGGTTAACGGATTTTGTTTAATACTTAATGAGACATACAAATGAGATAGCACAAAAGTGTATGATTCGTCTGATGGTTAACAGTAACCTTACGTGATCTTCTACAAATTCAAAAGCACACGTGATGTGCTTATCCGATCTTACCTCTACTGTCAACAGAGCAGTTTCGGCAACTTTGGCTACCATACTCACCGCTGGAACACCGTACTACTTGACAGAAGTATTATAATATTTGGCTGTGATCATCGCTGTGGTATTTGAGGTAGGATACTAGCGTACGTTTAATCGCGATCGCAGTGGCATACTTTACTTTAGTTGAAGATCACAGCTAAATAACACTGCCCTCAAGTTATGTTGTGTTCTTGTGGCGAGTAACGTAACCAGAGCTCTGGAAGACATCAGTGGGATTCCTGTTATTGCAGACGTCCATAGGTATAAAGATTACTAGGCTTACTATTAGACGGACCATACTCTTATTTTTCACCTTCATAGTACCTATGTAAAAAAATTATGTGGTGTCATGGGATACCAGGTAGGAACGAAATTCCTTCGGATAGTATAGAAGCAACACAATTTGAAAAAAAATGTTGAATTTTATATATATTTTCTAGTTCTTGATTTTTTTTTATTTTTGTTGATTGGTTTTTATTAAGTACACATAAAAGTATTTAGGAAATTTAGTATTTTAGAAAATAACAAATACCGTAAAATAAAATAAATCAAACAAAATAATAATAATAATAATAATTCAAACTATTAAGTGAAATAAAAAACATGTGTCTTTGTTTATTTTTGTCGACAGTATAAAATTACATAAATAATTAAAAAAAAAGTTTACTAGTAATATTTTAGTTTTACAAACGTTAAACGTTAAACGTTTTTATTATACAGTCGTGTGACTGATATTACGTCACCTTCGTTATATATTTTTCTTACGGTTTTATTTTCACATTTTTTTCAGTTCGGTCGCCCAGACAAATGTCAAGCCCGCCCGTAAGGAACTTCGTTCCCATTATGAATAGCTACAAACATGACGGCAAATGAAATTTCAATAATTTTGCCCTATACCTTGGTTTCGAACTTTTTCAATTTCATATTGATCTGATATTAAAATTTATTGTTGCTGCGTTCACTTTTCAACGAGCATTGGGTGGTTTAAAGTAAAATTAGTTTATGCGTTTAAGTAAATCTTTGAGTTTATTGCATTTACAAATGCCGCCTATTCCGTGTACCGTGTGTTCTAAACTATATTATAAATCAAGTAATGAATTAAATAGCGCAATGAATTGTGAAAGGACCTGTTGAATACTTTTAGGAAAGCGCAGTAGAGGATTGTTCTGGATTTAATATACCACAAGAGAAATTTGAATCTCTTTTAATAATGTTAATTTAGTTTGTAATTCTAATCTCGCTTTTGTGTAAAAGTACTGATTTCTAAATTTTTATTCATAGAACGTACTTTTATACTTAGATGTTCTACTGGTGCAAAAATGGTCATAGAACATGAGTTATTATTTCTTCATAATGTACAGGTAACATACACATAGCAGCTACCAATATAATGAATTCCTATGTCAAGGGTCCGCTACAAATACAAGCAGAAACATTTGTATGATGTATACAAAAATTTGACATAGGCGGTGGCATGAAATTAGTACCAAGTCATTTATCTCCACCAACAATTTTATTTTTTGAAAAATAAATTTATGATAAAATCTGTTAATACAGACTGACGATCAACTTGATTGGTAATATTTTATTACATTATTATATTATTCCACTTTAGGCCAATACAAATATTTGTCATGTGCGGGGATCGAATCCGCAACCGCCATCACAACAGCCATATACCAGTGCTGTAACCGTTACGCCAACGCGTCGTCACATTTGTATATATACAGATTAAAAAGTGCTTATTTGACATACGTATACAACATTGATGAAAGTAGCCTTTTAATTTTATGCTCGACCATACCGATTGACCCCTTCATTTTTTTTATTCTACGTGTCATTAATGAAATCATCTGTGCTCTTGTGACAATCGAAAGCCATTACAAGCTTCAACTTAGATTAATAATGAATGATGACCTTATTGCCTGCTATAAAATTAAATGTAATCATAGAACAAAATGTACACAAATTAAAATTGAAACAGATAAATAATACCATATAACTGTAAGCGGTCACGTGACCGGTGGTAATACAGATAATTTATGACAGATTAAAAATCGACGTGACGGTTAAATGAATTGAATGTATTTTAATAACATTAAAAAGTTTATGGATCGTAAGAGATTTATGTGTATTGTCATTAATACGAAGTTTTATGGTATGGTATTGGACATATGGCGATCGAGCTCAATTAGTGCAGGAGCTTGTGCATCTATGTAATTACATTTGTGGATTCAGTTTTTTATTTGACGAAAAAAACGTATGAGATACTTTAGACTACACGTTTTCTTTGATTTGAATAAGTATAATAACATAAATAATTATTTACATTTATTTATTTATTTTATACTTTATTGTACACCACAAATATATTACAACAAAACATAAAGATAGTTACAGACAGTGAAGTACAATGGGTGGACTTATGGCCAAATAGCCATTTTTTTCCAGACAACCCGGACAAAAAGGAAAATTACTATCTAAATTGGCTGGTGTAGACGTATAATAAACTTACATACAAATGTCTACATTCTAATACTTACTCTAAATTCATATTTTGAAAATTCTGTTCAAAATATGGAGCAGCCCGTTTGGAGAAGTATTTCAACATTACAGAATGTCACAGCCATTCACAGCCATGTCACATTCTGCTCTTAACCAGTGTTGTGTTCTTATGGTGGCTGAGGTGGGCAGAGCTTCTGGTGAGAGTCGACGATAGGATCGACAGTTTGAGATGATTCTGGTATTTTATTTTATATAAGACATAAAAATTATACAAATTTCATGTTCCGACTTTTTACTCATTAGAATAACACAACAATACTTGAAAGTAGTTTTATTTAGCTGTGATTTTCTGTTAGGATGAGGGACTTCCCCAGACGGGCTGCTTCAGGTTTTGTCCTACCATATAAAATTAATAATAAAATCATATTTAATTATCAAATTCATTTTGATGTTATAATGGGTAACCATTTTTGTGCGTACATAACAAGACATGAGACAACAAGACTGTTCCAGTTCCTGTTCGAGAAGAAACGATTTATTTATCGAATTAAAATATATCTATCTATGTAACAAAATTTAACAGTACTCAGTCGATAAGATAGAAAACATTAATTAATATCATAAGCAGAAAACAATTCATACAATCATAACTATTATAAAGATTGTAATCGAACGCTAGACGGAAGAGCAACACCCACGCCGAGTTAAATTAAAATGTCAAAATTTTATTAATAGACAGACATGTAATTACTGGCGATAGAGATGTTAGCGCAATTGTTGGTTACAGAAACACGATTTATATAGATAATTAATTGTGTGGGCGTGATTTGTTGCTATAGATTATAGCTTAGGACTGCGGGTGGAAATGGGCTACCACGTTTTATTATATAGGTGTTGATTGAGTGCTTATTATTAGAAAATACTATAGATTTTTATATGAATTATTATTAAAAGTATTATTCACAAGAAACAAAACGTGAAAATTTGTAAAAAAAAAACAGTTTTTTTGGCGAAAATTTAAAACGATTACTGAATCAACTTAAAAAATATATAATTAAAAACAGTTTAAAATCAGCTGAGTTACGTGGCGTGACATCAAAAGATTAAAAAATATAATTAGTTTTGTAAAATGTTATGTGTCTTGTTCACAAGACTGAAGTTTGCGGGTAGATGTTGACGGCATTAGAAGTGTCCATACCGGACTACGTCTTTTTTCTCGTACATTTGCTGAGTAATACTCAGACATTCGTAGATAATATAATATAAAACATGGTAAATATCCCGCTTTAAATAATTTTAGTAATGAAAATAACCATGTTAATTTAAAATCTTATATTGGTTTACTTTGGTTATGCAAATAGAGGCTCCAATTTTTTAAGTTTTGTACGTTTACGAAACAAGATTTAAAAAAAGAACACCTGTGTAGTTAAATATGTCAACTCCTTATGATCTTATGGTTATTTATTATGCATATATTCCTTTAGTGTACATACCATATAAAAATAAAAGTATCACCAAAATTGTTTTTTTTTTTTTTATACGTAATGTATCATTAGACTATTAATAGAGTCAACACCCGACATCCAAAAAATAAAATAAAATTATATGATATAATTAAGGATATACATACAAGTACGTATTTTTTTTTGTTCCTATCTTATTATTTTAAGGAGGATTTTGTAATTTTTCCACTCATATTTTGTAATGGATTTAGTTAATTTTCTAACAACTTAATTTCACCACTTTAAAATTAAAAAACGAATGTAACAAGTTTTAAATTTAAAAGACAACTTTTAACAAACGTTGGTACCAATATTGGAAACAATACAACGTTGGTCGAAATTTTAATCGTTCGATCGCACCTCTCGTCGTGATCGTAATTCATATTTTTACAACCGTTATAAATTCACGGAAAAATCATTACATACAATGTTGCGAGATTAAAAAATCCGTAATAAACGCTCAGAGGCATTTTTTATACTTTCATTTAAGGTAATAATAGTTTAAAATTGTCGACAACGAAAACTTTCAAACTAATAATGGAGCGGAAAATATAAATTTTCTCACGTGTTAAAATTTTCATTCAGCTTTATATGGCCATTTCAACTTCTTTAATATAACGTACTCGCTGCGAACTTCATAATTGTATTTTGTACACAATTTTTAAGCCAAAGTGAAGGAAAGTTAATTATAATTTTAATGTTATTTTCATGTGATACAATGGTTAAAATTTACTTCGTATTTCGTAGCGAAGACGAACCCTTTTAGTAAACTAGCGTATTTCCAAAATTCTTCAGAAATCCGTTACGTACTTTTAATATCCTCCCGAAAATCAATGTTATTGTTTTTTATTTTATAATTATGTATATATAGTTAAAACGCGTCAATCATCAAATCATCATTCCAGAAAATTCCACTAATAAACTATTTTTTTTTTTGTTTTTATGAATACAAGAAGAAGAAAAAGTTGGTCTGTATACTTTGAAAATAATTATTTATTCATTAGAAAATTGTCCTATCCGACAAAATCTTAAGGGCGAAAGCGAATCCGAATTAAACATCATCATATAAGTAATTGTCTACTGATGAAAAATTACCTTCCCAATCCTAGATGGATTAACTTAAAACATCTCATAGTAGAGAATAGTAGAAATAATTATCAATTTAGAAGAAACTGTAATTGATTGACTGATTTAACTAGCCCGTTGGCGCAGTTTGTAGTGCTTCCGCTTTCTGCTCCGAGGGTTGTGGGTTCGATTTCCATCCCGAGTCTGTGTATAATATAAATATTTATAATTGTAAAGAGCTCACTATAGACGGCGCCACGGTTCGCTTAAACCGTAATTTAAAATTATCATATCGAAGATTTCGCTCGAGCGGGTGTATCGTTCCATAGCTTAATTGGCTAGAGCGCCGACACGGTACGTCGGAGACGCGGGTTCGAACCCCGCTGGAGCGGTCAATTTTTGATATGATATTCAAAAATGTTTAGAATTCCTAATGTGGGTAACACAAAAATAAAAAATCTTAGATATAAATATTTATTTATATATTTATATATGTATTATTTGTATGTATTTTTATCGAAAAAAAAAATATATGTAGCTATACCAGTCGGCTGTTACCTATAACACAAGCATTAAGTTGCTTACTTTAGGAACAGACGACCGTTTGTGTATTGTGTAGAAAAAAAAAATATTCTGCAAAAAAGAAAAAGAAATTCGTTAAAAAATAAAATTAGCTTGTTATAACTCCGTTGATGTTCTTGACGTTGTTGATAAAGAAAAGTGTATATATATATTTCCTGTTCGATAATAGAACTTAAATTATGGACTATATATAAAGACATTTTTGTATAGCAAAAGTTCAAATTTTTAATTTGAACTAAGAGAGAAATGTTTGCAAGAATTCTGGTTCCTTTTGAATTGCAATTAGGTACCTGAACAAAAAATGAACCAGCTTCCCTGTTAAAAGTGGAAGCGTTGAGGCGGGGAACTGGAATCCTTTTTAATAACGGAGAAAATTGTAAATTCTTAGCTAGGTTATGTTAGTGCTTATAATTATGTTATAATAATTTTTATGGATGTTTGGTTATAAATGGTCTAGTTCCTTTTTTGTCACTATTGAAAAACACGACTGAAATACATTTATTTCTCACCTTAATTCATTCACAATATACATTTTTAATTATATTTAATGAATTATTAGACTAATTACTTATACGCCACTTATAGAGTAGCAACATTAGCCGCACAATAATTTAATAACTACTTCTTCACTTACAAATTACTATATTTACAGATCAACAATCTCGCCAATAGATTATAAAGATGGCGACTGACCAATTAGAAAATTAGTATTAACTATTCGGAAGATGGTGACGCCATCTTTGTGCTCTTCCGGTACTTAAGCAAATAATAATTAGAGTAAGACAATTAAATCTTATAAAATTACAATCAACACAATCTTATAAAATTATTAGAAGCATAAGTTTAAATGACAACAGTATTTATTGGGTAAAT
The DNA here is from genome assembly GCF_905220565.1 of Melitaea cinxia. Classification (NCBI taxonomy): domain Eukaryota; kingdom Metazoa; phylum Arthropoda; class Insecta; order Lepidoptera; family Nymphalidae; genus Melitaea; species Melitaea cinxia. Next base: position 2,973,834 of record NC_059411.1, read on the forward strand.
ATCCTCAAAGAAATCCTTGGCCGTGTGCTGCCGGCAGAGTAGAATAGCACCACCCCCTTTCTTCCCGTGGGGGTCGTAAAAGGCGACCGAGGGATTAACCTGGCTCAAAATTATCAGGGTCCTGGAGAAGGAAAACTTCACTTGAAACCCGGAACGGGGTCTCCGTCAGGCATTCGTGGCATAGCTCTAAATGCGAAAGACCCCTGCAGCCAAACTGGCTCCACACGTATCGACTCGTCGTTCCTGTGGGCCTCGCCAGTGAGGTCGAGAGGGTGGCGCAGAGCTTAGGCAACTCTGCGTTTTCCTTAAGAATGTCCTAGGCGACACAGTGTCTGTCTGTGGAGAGGATACTCCACCCAGGTCAGCTCGGCTTCGTGGAAAATAACACGGGGAGTGGCAGTTACCAGTTTTAAGTCCGCGCGTATGGACGTAAGCGCGGGCGCTAGGGGTCGCTCTCGTCAGTGGGAGGGTCCATCGAAGGCCCACTGATTGGTTACCGCCCGCTTCAAGCTGGGCAGCCCCCGGCCAGTAGGGTACCGATCCGTCTCGGTGCTGGTTTGTTCCTTTAGGGTGTAGGGAGCATCAGACTATATCTGGATAATTGGCGCCGTTATCTAGCACACCTGCGGATAAAGGTCAAAATAATAATAAAAAAACAAAGAACCAACATAACACTGCCATGCGCATTTCGACATGGAATGTCCGTACTATGAGGACAGGTCTTCCGAACACCTGCGGAGATTTACAGAACGTACAAGATCCGCGTAAAACCGCAGTGATTGATATGGAGCTCTGTCGGCTGGGTGTATCATTATGTGCCTTGCAAGAAACGAGACTGCCTGGTGAGGGATCCATTCGTGAAAAAAATTATACGTTTTTCTGGAAAGGTAAAGACACTGAAGCCGTTCGCGAGCATGGTGTTGGCTTTGCGGTAAGAAACGACCTCCTGTCATCCATAGAAACACCACACGGTGTGTCGGAACGTGTTATGGTGTTGCGTCTAAATACCAAGTGCGGTTTTATTACAATCATCTCCGCCTACGCTCCAACGTTGATGGCAACCGATGAAGCCAAAAGTCAGTTCTACGACCAACTTGAATCTGTGATACAGAAAGTAAAACCCCGAGACCGCCTTTACATTTTGGGTGATTTAAATGCTCGCGTCGGCCAAAATCACAGTGCGTGGCCAGAATGTATTGGCACCCATGGCATTGGTAAGATCAACGAGAACGGGCAACGCTTGCTCGAATTCTCTTCAAGACACTCACTTTGCGTTACCAATACCTACTTCAAGGGAAAGCCATCAAGTAAGGTTTCCTGGAGACATCCACGCTCTGGTCATTGGCATCAACTTGACCTAATACTCACTAGAAAGAGCGACCTGGGCGAAACACTTCACACACGTACCTTTCACAGCGCCGAATGCGAAACAGACCACTCCCTCGTCGTGGCGTGTATTGCCGTCGTAAAAAAAAAGATCCACTCATCCAGGCCGTTCGGTAGAAGACGAATTGCTCTTCAAAATACCAGAGACGATGAGATGGTCCAAAAATATGAGACTTCGGTTCGCAGCGAAACCGCTTCCTGGGATGCTTCTATGTCTGTGGATGAAGAGTGGAGTAAAGTCAAACGACTCCTAACAACAACAGCTTGTGAAGTGTTTGGCCACCAGGATACTAAATCACAGGACTGGTTTATTGACAACATCCAGCAACTTCAACCTCTGCTGGATTCCAAACGTAAGGCAGCTCTAAACTACCGAAAAAACCCCTGTCCGAAATCATCCGATGAGCTTAGAATTGCTAAAGCAAATTTGCAACGTAGTACGCGACACTTTGTTAACGCTTACTGGAACGACCTCTGTATGAGCATTCAATCTTGCGCAGACACGGGTAATTTTGGCGGCGTTTACTCAGGAATCAGAACCGCTTTAGGGCCAGTTATTAAGAAGACAGCTCCACTAAAAGAAGCTGATGGCACTATTATATCAGATAGCCTGAGGCAAATGTCGAGATGGGTGGAATATTACACCGGTCTATATTCACAACCAGTGGACGTTCAGTGGGAGGCTGTGCATAACATGCCGAAACTGGCCACCTGGGAGGAGCTAGACGATCCGCCTACTGTAGAGGAATTGCTCAAAGCTGTCAAGCAGCTAAAATGCGGCAAAAGCCCCGGCAGCGATGGCACCCACGCCGAAATAATCAGACTCAAGTGTATATTACCTGTTCTGCACAATCTATTGTGGAAATGCTGGGAAAAAGGATACATACCGCAAGATATGCGCGACGCTAATAACATAACTTTATATAAGGGTAAAGGCGACCGCGGCGATTGTAACTGCTACCGTGGGATATCCTTACTAAGCATAGTAGGCAAGCTTTTTGGACGAGTGGTTCTTGGGCGAATCCAGAAACTAGCTAATCGTGTGTATCCGGAATCACAGTGCGGGTTTCGTGCACAGCGTTCCGCAATCGATATGGTGTTTACACTCCGACAACTGCAGGAGAAGAGTAGGGAGCAGAACATACCTCTGTTTGTGGCGTTCGTTGACCTGAATAAGGCTTTCGATACGGTTAGCAGAGATGGACTATATAACGGACTTGAAAGCATTGGGTGTCCATCAAAACTTCTGAGCCTGACGAAATGCTTCCATAAAGATATGAAAGGTTCTGTCATATTCAACGGAAACACATCCTTTCCGTTCGAGATGCGTAGAGGTGTACGACAGGGCTGCGTATTGGCCCCTACCCTGTTTGGTATATTCTTTTCATTACTCTTAAGAGAAGCGTTCGGCAATGACCAACAGGGTATCCATTTTTATACGAGGACGGATGGGAAGCTCTATAACATCACAAAACTTCTCAAATCCAAGCGTAATCGCGAGGACATTTTTGTAGACAGCCTCTTATTTGCCGATGACGCAGCTTTTGTCGCTGACTCCGCTCTCGAGCTTCAGACCATATTGGACAGGTTCGCCCGGGCGTGTGCACTGTTCTCAATGACGATAAATGCCAAAAAAACCATTGTGATGGTGCAGGGAAGCACGAAAATACCGGAAATTACGTTGGATGGCGTGCCCCTGGCTGTCGTAAACAAGTTTGCGTATCTAGGGTCTACCGTGTCGAACAATCTCTCGCTTGATGCGGAGATCGATATTCGTATCGGCAAAGCGGCGACCACCTTCGGGCAGCTTAATACGAGAGTATGGAAAAACAAACATCTTACCATGCGTACCAAGATGATCGTCTATCAGGCATGCATCTTGAGTATTCTCTCTTACGGAGCTGAAACCTGGACGACGTACGCGAAACAAGAACGTCGACTAAACGCCTTCCATATGCGCTGTCTTCGTAACATCTTGGGCATATCCTGGGAGGACAGAGTTACCAACGAGCGGGTTCTTAATATTGCACAGCTGCCTAGCTTCACAGCGTTACTCAAGCAGAAGCGGTTGCGCTGGCTAGGGCATGTGCATCGAATGGAGCCCTCGCGCCTGCCTCGGCGGATCTTGCTTGGTGCTGTAGCAAACGCAAAACGTAACTTGGGGAGGCCCATCCTACGGTTTAAGGATTGCGCTAAACGAGATATGCACGCCTTTGGTATCGACCACCAAAACTGGGAAGCAGTTGCCGAGAGTCGTGACGGATGGCGTAAAGTTGTTGTGGACGGACGCAAGATACACGATCAAGCTTGGTTTGAGACTTTAGCGGCAAGAAGAACGCGACAACAACAAGCTTCTTCCGTCGCTGACACCACCCGGTTTACCTGCAGGGCGTGTGGCAAAGGTTGTCGCTCACGTATCGGCTTATTTAGTCACGAAAAGAGCTGTGTAATTAACTCAAGCTGACACTGTTTAAATCGTCTGCAACAGACGGATTGAGGCCAATGATGATCCTCAAAGAAAATAACAAAAATGGCGACTGACTAATCGGAAATGAAAATTAACCGTTCGGAAGATTCTGTTCTGATTTTTGTACTGTTCTGGTATTAAGCGAATAAAGGTTAAGAGTAATATCGATACGAAATTGAATATTTTAAAAATCGTTTTGAATTACTAAATCCTAACACTAAGTATCTTTCTAGGTACGCCCGCGTGGGATTAAAAAAAAAAAATTGTTAAATCCACAATACCTAATATTAATATGATAATATGATGATGATAATTTCTAAAATAAAAGTAGCATAAGTTATTCATTATTACATCCGTTATTTGCCAGTGAAATTCCCGTCAAAATTGGTCCAGCCGTTTCAGAGATTAGCCGAATTAAATAGACAGAGAGACAGAAATTGTAAAAATGTGATTTTGGTATATTATGTACCGTGTATGCATTTAGTAAAAATCAGTCATTTTAATATTACAAACAGACACTCCAATTTTATATATTCTATATTCTTCATTGCCGTAGCCACACAGCAAGCGTATCATTCAATTAATGTTTATTTAGCTCAATACATACATGGTTCACGAAAATAATTTTTGCTTCTCAGAAGCAAGTTGACGTAGAATTACATATTATGTAGTCTAAAAAAAGGAATTTTAGACAAGTGCACTATAACCTAAAGTCCTCACATCAGGAAAGTTTGTCTTACTACAAGTTTAAAAAGGTATTGCTTAAAATAAAATCATTTTCTCCACTTCATCACAGTACATTAGTTTTTAATAACTTATAGACGTTCATATAAATAAATATACATATAAATATCAAACATCGAATATTGACGACAGAGATAAAAGAGAAAAACGCAAGCTGAGCGGAAGCTGTACCGTTCGTAGCATTCTTTGCTGAGCGTTTATTGCAGTAATGAACTATCTCGCAAAATGATATTTTCTATTAAAAATGTATGAGAATATATGCATTTATTTATTCGTTTAAAGTAAAGAAAATTCAATTGAATATGTAGTGCAGCAAAAACAATAAATAGTTTTACAGTGCACTGTGTTTCTAGAACGGTATCGGAATATAATATACTCTTTACTAGCTGTGCCCACGACTTTGTCCGCGTGTAATTTAAAAAAAATGTTGTTCAGTTCGCAGAGTTACAAAATAATTTTCTAAAATAAAAGTAGCCTAAATTACTCCTTACTACATCAGCTTCGGTCGAGCCGTTTCAGAGATTAGCCGGAACAAACAAACAGACAGACAGACAAAAATTGTAAAAAATGTTATTCTGGTATATGTACCGTGTATACATCTATATGCATTTAGTAAAAAGCGGTTTTTTTTAATATACAAACAGACACTCAAATTTTATTTATTTGTATAGATAAAATGTACAAAAATTGTTTAATGATTTTCCTTTTTATTATTTTTTACGTGTACGTAATGCTTTGTATACTTACTCTCATTTCATTCGATTTATACAAACATATGTCCATATTTTTTTAAATGAGGGTCAGTTCCAGTTACTTGAATTCTATGTTTCCTATCATATTTTGTTGCTTATTTAGGTAAATGTGAAGATCGAGGGTAAGCGTCCTTAAAAGCGATAAAACGGTTCAAAGCCTAAAAAATTTGTCCAAATATAAGGGTCTAAATGTAAGGTCCAAATATAAATATCGATATATTTTCGGAATAATCCTTTAAAAAGAAAGTTATAAGAGTGTGTTTTGCATTTCAGTGATAAAAGCCTCTTTTACCTGGGAGCTAAGTAAATACGTAATATTATAATATATTGTAATAGTGTGACACAGTGGAAGAATCGATTAGGTCGCCTGTTGCAGGTTTCATACGATTTTTTTGACCGTTCGTTTGAATGATTCCATTAATTTGAATAAGCACATTTAAGTCACAAGCAACGTCCAATTTGTTAACGCGGGGAAATTTTCAAACAGTAAACTTCTTGCCGAGTGAGGTTCGTTCCGGATATTCGAAATACTAAAGCACTGATTTTCTCTACTCTTTACTATCATACCAAGTACAGGAAAGTCAATTTTATTTCTTGAACTTTAAAGTAGCATTTCAGGTAACAGATTATTCGCAAGGTTGCGGTATCGGCGTAAATTCAATATATGACCAAAATAGGTTTCCTTCCCACGACTCCATTTTGATTTTACGAATGTAAACACAGTTAGGAAATAGTATACTTGATATTCTTTTTTTCGTTTCGTTATTTTCCATTTCGTTAGCTATTACCTACGATGATTTGTATACTTTATTGGTAAAACGCGAGTTATTTCGTAAAATTCAAAAATATGACCTTTTTTTAAATGGGCAAAATCCTAATGGGCACCCTTAACGCGGGGGCACCGAAGGTTGTGACAGACTCTTACTACCTAAAAACCATCTACGTGTGATCAGACCTCCGCCTAAGTGGGGTGAAATGGGGTCGCGTTAGCATGCACCACCCCGCCCTGGCGGTTAGAGGTCCCGGCACCTAGAGGGGCGGCACCCGCAAGATCACCCCTCCCAACGACGCGTGGAGTCTCAGGCTAGCCGAAGATCCCCCGACCACCAGCTGGCCACCTCAATTAAGGGACGGTCAACCGGACCAGTCTACCATCTGCAGAATGGGGACACATGTCCAGAAGCGTCCCCCCCTCCAAGCCAGGCCTCCAGGCCTGACCTCCAATGCTTGGGTGCACGGCGTCGGGGGTCACGCCCGCCTGACTTCCAACGCCAGATCGCACTGGGTAACCGAGCAAAGCTCCAGGGAGCCCAGCACAACCCAGCAACTACCTTACTGGCCCGCCAGACTGCACCAACAACCGAGCAAAGCCTCAGGGAATCAGCGCATAACAGCAGCGGTCATTACTCATAGTACTCAGGAAATGTATCCATTAACCCGCATTGGAACAGCGTGTTGGATTAAGCTCTGACCCTTCTCCTACATGAAATGGCAAAAAAACCTATGCCCAGCAGTGGGATATTACAGACTAAAGCGTCAAGCGTCAAGCTGATTTTTTTTTTGTATTAACTAGATCCTTGTATTTTTATATACATTTTAAGTAAAAATGATGTAAATGAAAAACATTAAAATTGTATTTAATAAATAGGGCAAACAAACACATAAATGTAGGCTTTACATTACCAAATTTACGATTTAAGCACGTGCACAAAAGTACCTCTTGTTGTATTACAATATTTAAGAAGAGTCTGTGTACACATTATGCAATTGCCTCGTGCTTAATAGGAAATCATTAAAGCATATCCTGACATACAATTTTCTGTAAGTTGGGGGAAATCAGATATGGTCTTAGACTTTTTTTTTAAATATGCACCTTCTTTGCAATAACATTACGTTTCACTTACGATAATTCTAATTCAAGAGTGTTGTGTGTAAAATCTAATTTCCTACGAATCCCAGTACCATATAAATACTTAAAACCTTTGCATTTTGCATTTGTTTCAAAATACCCGCAACAAGATTTTTCCATATTTCGCATTATGAATTTTTTATTCTTCACTTACTGAGACATGGGCGCTTTGTGAATGGCAGACTTGCGATTATTCAATTCTTCGGAGACAAGAAGAAGACAGAATTTCAAAGAAAACGAAAGATACAAGTGCAAGTTGGTCGTTGTTCAGTTTTTAAGCATATACTCAGGGAAAAATAAAAAATTAAAATCGTCACAGAAATAACGGCGAAGTATGTTATGTTTTGCTTTAGTTTTATACTTGAAAATTTAAATAAATTTCGTTCATGTTTGACTTTTACTTGAGTTGAAAGTGTTTATTATCTCTGAATCAATCACGTGTCATTAAATGAAAAAGTTAACAACGATTACAGCCATGGATTGTGCGGTTGCGGGTTCAATCCCCACTCATGACAAAGATTTGCATTGACCATACAGGTGTATGCCGTGGTCTGGGTGTTTGTGTAGTCCTTGTAGGTCTCCCCGCCGTGCCTCGGAGAGCACGTTAAGCCATCGGTCCCGGTTGTTATCATGTACACCTGATAGCGATCGTTACTCATAGTAGGGAATATATCCGCCAACCCGCATTGGAGCAGCGTGGTGGATTAAGCTCTGATCCTTCTCCTACATGGAGAAAAGGGGAATATGCCCAGCTGTGGGATGTTACAGGGATGTTAAAGCGTACTATTGAAACCATTGATGAGAGTTGGCTGTCGTAGGTATAAAGCGTTAAAAATATTTCTAGGGAGGGTACTACCATATATATCATAAATTGTTTTTGTCACACTAAAAAAAACCTGATTTCTGACTTATTGAACTGAGAACGTCATCAGCGTAATGTAATTAGGGATTACTCAAAAACCACAGCGTCAGATTTCGCTGAAATTTAAAGGGACTACAGGAGAAAAAAGCATTCGATTACGAAAAGAGAAATCAAAATATTTACACGCAGCACATAGTTATGAGGTAACACACAAAAAATACTATCGAAATGAGAATTTTGGCACCGGTTAAAAATAAAGACAGTCGATGGTCTGTGCTTGATGTTCCATAGAATATTTTATATTGACGTACAAACTGACAGATCAACCCTTCTGTTTTATACATGTACATTTCCGCCTTCTAAAATTTTCCTGAATTCTAAAGTCGCGAGAGAGTGAGGGTCAAATAAGTACTTTAACTCTCAGAAGTTATTAAAACGCAATTAAATTTTTAAAAATAAAATCAAGACTGATGGGATTTACTTTAAATTTAATTATTTATCTAGAAACGCTTTATGCAACTTACAAAGATGGAAATGTCTAAAATACGTTTGTTATTTATTTAGTTAAGTAATCTAATTATTAATAATTTAGTTGGTAATCTTGTTTTTGATAGTAAAGGACTTGTACAAATAAACACATCACTGTCATTTGTACTTAACTCGTTCTATTTAGGTCCATTAGTATTTATTAGGAAGCATATCCAGCGCCTGAAAAGCATTAGTTGAAGGCACTAAAGCCACTTCACACTACCGTCTTAAATGTATCATAATATGTTTTATTACGTCATAAACGGAGTCAACTCGAGGGAAATACGATGAGGTTACGGCGTCATTTCAACACGCTGTTATTATTGTTGCTGAAACCCTATTTACTATGTAGCTTTTTAGTTATCAGATCAGTTTAATGAATGGAACAGTATGACGATGTGTACGTCATATTGTAATTATTTTTTTTAATTTACATTTAGGGAAAAAATTCTGTATGTGCGTAATTACACATGGCAGAAGTGAAACTTCTGAAAAGTCGTAGAAAGGTCATCATCATCATCATCATTCCAGCCTATTGCAGTCCACTGCTGGACATAGACCTCCACAAGTTCACGCCAAAAATGCGTGAACTCATGTGTGTTGCCCATAGTCACCACGCTGGGCAGGCGGGTTGGTGACCGCAGGGCTGGCCTTGTCATGGCGAAGATGCTGCTGCCTGTCTTCGGTCTATGTATTGCAAAGCCATTGGATGGTTATCCCGCCATCGGTCGGCTTTTTAAGTTCCAAGATGGAAGTGGAACTGTGTTATCCCTTATATAGTCGCCTCTTACGATACCTACAGGAAGAGAGAGGGTGGCTATATTCTTTGGTGCCGTAGCCACACAGCACAGCGTAGAAAGGTAGGCCGTTGCAATTTGTTCTATCGACGAAGATCTCTGTCTCGTGAAGAATGTCGTCAGCGCCATGCTGAACGCGTCGCTTACGTGTTTTGAGCTGTAAAGTATTCTATCTCATTCTACCATCATATAAATTTATGTTTTTGTTTCTTCACATGACGCATTTTCGTCACATCGAGTTGTAAATCGTTCTGATTCTAAACAAGTGTCACTTCACACATTTTTTTTTCTTTAGGGGCAAACAAGCAGTTCCGTCTGATGGTAAATGGATACCGTAGCATATGAAAGCCCACAATTCCAGAAACATTGTAAGCGCGTTCTCTACCCTACCACTGACCCTCCCCAAGAGGTCGGACTACATTACTTATCAGAGGAAAACATAACTTGAGAGATACCAGTCGGGCTGCTCCAAATTTTCAACAAGATATTTCTTGCTTTACCTTACCTCCCCTACTTTTATACTTTATCTGTTAAACTATTTCTCTACCAATTTTATCTTTATACGTCAAACCGTTTTTGATATTTCGTGACGAGTGAGCGAATTTACCTTTCACTTTTGTATATTAAAATTTCGAACATACAGAATCGACATTGGAATCCAGGAAAAGAAAAAAGAATCAATTCCAAGTGTAAAATCTAATCAAAGAGGCCTATGCCCAGCGATGGGATGTTACAGGCTGAATCTTATCGTATATAGTTATTTTCTGTCACTTTTAGTATCTTATAGTCTATTAGGTAAATGATAGACCATAATATGGGTAATCGTAATTATACATAGCGATCAGTTCATTTCAACGTAACACAGAGTAAATTGTAGTCACGATTATTGCGATTTCCTTCCATAACCCTTTTCTAATTTAAGTGTTGTTACTTATATAAACCTATAATATACAACATAAAGTAAATACCCTTCCCATAAAATACACAGTCAATAAGGTATTTACGGGGTACGGTATTATGTTACTAATGATATTTCGTACATTACGAGCTCGCCGTGAAGTGAATTCACATAATCTTTTACTTATATATATATATATTTTTCATACTTATTTATTTGCTTATTCAGGTTTTCAGAATACATGCATATTTCTGTTGCTTTAACTAATAACAAGAAATGTGCCTGCAAATTCATTCGAGAAGTCCATCAATTTAATTAAGCGCGACACACACGTAGACTGACTGACAATAGTATTATAACAACAATAAACGCTTCATATTCAATAGCCACTGGTTGAATCTGTATCCTGTGTCAGTTTCGGAAACAGATTAACACAAACGTCAGACTATGACAAATATACCTATTGCTTATAACGTATACCCATCCGCTACCGCTAGTGCATCAGCCAATAGCTTTAAACATTTTTTTTTTGTTAGTGATAGGGAGGAAGTCTTCATAAGAATGCTCGGCTCTTGGAGTGGAAGCGGGTAATGTAGTTTGATATGTATGTAGTATATATAGTACTTACGATATTACGTCATCTTTTGCGTTACTATTTTGACTTTATTCGGGCTTTTAATGTTTTATTTTTTTATAACTAAGGGGTCGAACGAACAGATATAGACATCTGGCTAAATGGCTACCATCTTCCATGGACATCTGCAACATTATAGGAGTTGTGAACGAAATGTATACATATTTCCTAATTATGAGTATTTATAAACGACACATAAAAATAATACAAAAAAATAATAATCAACTAATATAAAATCATTAACAACCGCTCTGGTGTAGTGGCGCGAGTAGTCGCCTAAAACACCGATTTGCGGGTTCGATTCCCGTTTGTGATGGATGTTCTTGTGGGTCTCCCTACCTTGCTTCGGACTGCATGTTAAGCCGTCCGGTTGTTATCATAAATACCTGATAGTGATCGTTCTTCATAGCAGGAGGGAACATATCCGCCAACCCGCAGTGGAGCAGCATGGTGGAATAAGCTCTAATCCTTCTCCTACATGGAGAAAGTGGCCTATGCCCAGCTGTGGGATGTTACAGGCTAAAGCGATATATTTAATTAATTTTTCCTAATTAATTATATGATTAATATAATTTATATAGATCTTTATCAAATTTAAATGGGATCATATGACAATTACCAGCTATCGATTAAAAAATTTATCAAAATCGGTCCACCCAATAAAATGTTGTGAAGTAGCACTCATTAAAAAAACAAAGTCGAATTCAGAACCTGTTACGACCCTAGCCAGTCCAGCAGAGCCTCAGAGATCGGGGCCCATCAGCGACCTCCCGGCGGACTGCCTAGGGTCGGGTACGGAATACCTATGGCTATCAGGATATGCGGCGTGAGCAATGAATACAAAAAAGGGGTTGAAAAATAAGAAGGAAATTGCACTTACCTTCGAAGGGCAGCTAGGGTCTATTGGGGTCGAAGATCGCCAGGGAACGTGTGTAGGTCGTGTGGTGTAGTGTGACGTTAAGTGTAAAATAGGTGTCCTGACAGTCCTCGAGAAGGAGGCCCCAGGCCCCCAGACTTCGACAGTGAGTAGACACCCCCAGTCACTCGCCAGCAGACACGTCACAGAATTGATTATAACGAAATAAATAACTCAGTCAATACACAAGCAGTTACAGTCTCAAGCACAACAACAAATATTTACAGTTAAGTTATAAGCACAGCAATTAAATATTTACAGTTACCAAATAAATCGTTAGATATATTCACAGGACTGCGTGCGGTCACGCCAGCAAAGAGTCCAAACCCAACATTGGGGTTCTCATAAAGCTACACAGAAAATTGCGTTCGTGCAGAGCGAATTCGAGACACTTCGCCATATCGAGAAGCGATACGACCACTACCGTGCAGAGCGAACGCGAGACTTTTACAGTTAAGTTATAAGTACAGCAATTAAAACGATATCAGTAAAGTAAGTAAGTAAGCAGTTAATAAACCACGAGGCACGCGCAAAACAATAAGTCCAACAATAGGAACTGGCCGGCCGTCGAGCAGCGATACGGCCACACCTTGCAGAGCGGACGCGAGACTTTATTCGCCGTATCGAGCAGCGATACGTCCGCTTCCGTGAGAGCGGAATCGAGACTGTTCGCCGCTAAGCGGCGCGGGCGACGGCGACGGCGGGGGGCCGTGCCACCTGGCGATATCACCGATGAAGCCCATACAGAAAAAAGCGTCGCTAACGCAGCGAAATGGTATTACAAAATCATAAGTAATAAATGACAGAGCCACGGTTAAACTAAACCCTAAGGCAATCGCTCTAAGGCGCGATTTGGCCTAAACAATCCCCCGTCCCGGACAGAATGGCATTATGTCCGCGAGCAAATTGGTAAACGAAACAGGGTCGGATCGGATCAGGTCAGGGACCCCACGGCGAAAACAAAGCAGCTAAGTGCGGCCACAAAGGCTTCAGTGCTGAGGGCACTTACAAGTTTCAGATGAACGGCCTTAGTGGAGAGACACACGAACACGCACAGGTAGGCTCCATATGAGCACGCGTTACGAAAGCAGGACGACTTGACTAAGACAGGGCCAGCAAAATCAGTTCCGACTCCAGCGAATGGTCGGATGGCAGTGACGAGATCGGCTGGCAAGTCGCCCATCATAGGGTGAGAAATGGCGGCCTTCAGTTTGTAGCACGGGATACATTTAAAGATGACGCTCCGGATGGTGCGTCGGCCCTAAGACAGGGCCAGCAAATTAATTCAGCTCTTCCCCTAGGAGCGGGAGGCTCCAGGCCTCCGATGCCAAACATTCGACGTGATTCAGAGCTCCAGGGGAGCCCTAGTCTTCCCACCAACCAAATAGAGGCCACACAATGTTGTGAACCCGAGTCCAACAAGGCGCGAGATGTTAGACAGTCGCCCTTCGGGTTGTACACCTGCACTGAGGCTGTCTGCAAAAGGACAGTTTGACAGCTTAAAGGCTCAGTGGAGGTGGCCGTGGTGGGAGATAGGGCGGCAGCTACCTAGTTGGAGCTGCCTCCATCGGACCAGTCCTCGCGCCGGGGGTCCTCGTAGCGGCAGTCAGGTGACAACTCGAGCACCGGCGGCAAGGTAGCGCCAAGCGGAGAGGCCCGGAACTCAGAGGGCCCCGGCCTAGCGGGCCGGGACAGATAAGAGGTCCTAGGGACCTGGTAAGGTCGCCGACTCCGACCAAGGGGGGGAGGGTGGCGCTCCAATCGCGGCCACTTAGCTAAGGGAGGAGACAGTGGTCTTGACGACAGCTGAGTGGCGGCGAACTCTCTCTCGACCCGCTGAGGGGGGGTGCAGACCCCCCCGCCCCTGGCAGGGTGACCCCCCAACTGCTCAGGGGAATTTCCCCTGTTCAAGCCGGGGGAGCAGTGGTTGGTGGGCGAGCGAGAAGCGTCACGCGCCAGAGGCGGCTGACTAGCGCCCCCGCCCGTGGCAGAGGCGCGGTCGGAAGGGGCGCGAGGAGGAGCGCTGAACGGGCCCAGGCACAAGACCTCATGATGAGGATCCGAGCAGTGCGGACAGGGCCGCTGGTGCGGACAGTCCCTCTGAAGGTGCCGCTCCAAACAGGAGAAGCACCAGCGGCGTTCCCGAGCTATGGTCCGCCTCGCCTTTGCAGGCTTAGCCCACAGCTTCGGGCAAGCCGCGGATCGGTGCTCAGACCCGCGGCAGTAGTTGCACGGAGGAGCCTCCCTGGCCACTAGGCCGGTATACGTAGGAAGAGGGCGGCGCCCTCCTGAAGAAGCTCCAGTAGGCTTCTGCGGAGTCGGCGGTGACCTCCCGGGCGGATTCCGCCTTTCAGGTGCCCTGGAGGTGTCGGCGGCGCCCGCCGCGTTTGCGACCTGCCTACACTGTTGCTCTAAAAAGAGCAGCAGGTCTCTAAAAGACGGGATATGATCCGCTCCGTCCCCACCATAACTCTCCTCAAAATGGATCCGCAGATCGAGGGGTAGGCGGGACAGTACGAGGTGGAGCAGCAAAAAAGAACCTCCGGCCCCTTCGTCGACCGGAAGCTCCAGGCGCCTCAGTGAATTGCACGCGACTACGACAGGATTAATAATATCCTGACGTAGCCTCGTCCTGTCAGTCAGTAGCGGGAGATTCAGAAGCTGTCGGGCATATTCGTCAGCCAGCAGCCGGGTATTTGCGTACCTCCTCTCGAGTAGGTCTCTTGCGATCAAATAGGAGTTGTCGGCCAACTTCAAGTGACCAACGACCGCAAGGGCCTCCCCTTCAAGAGAAGATAGCAGGTACGCCATTTTTTGACCGAGGGACAAGTCCCCCCGGGCGTGGACCAAGCTATCAAAGAGGCCTATGAAGGCCAGCCACTCACCAATAGCACCCGAGAACTTGGGCAAGTCCAATGTGGGCAACTTACCTAATAGCTCAGCTTGAGCTGGATTCCGCCGCGGAGACTCCAGTTTCGCCAGACCCTCCATCTGGCTCTCACGCGCCTCATGCGCCAGCTTGCCCCTTGCCTCAACCAAGTCGTCCGTGAAGTCGACGAATTGCTCATAATCCCGACGAGCGGAGTCCTTGACTCCGCTCTCCACATCCGCAGACAAAAGCTCAGTGTATGCGCTCTCGACCAAGGCCAGTCGATCCCGAACCTGATCCGCTCGCTGCGCTAAATTATACACTCGGTCGGCGCGCCCGATCAGTGTGTGGGCATGCGCCGCCCAGCGCAGCTGCTCCTGAATTATCAGCGCAGGTGCCTTGGGTTGCTTGTGTGACGGCATCATATATAACGATAAACAAATGCAGTGATATAAATTCCAACAACCAATACAACAATAAAAAATACAGATACAAATCACAGCAATAATTACAGTAATAACAGTAAGAAAATATAAACAGTAAAAAAATATAAACAGTAAAAAAATATATATAGGGATGTGCCACACAGGCTAAACCTACCCGAAGCTACTCAAAATACAAATACCCTAAACAAATATAACCCCTATCAGTTAAACTCACGCAGCTCAAGGCGTGGGGGGCTCTGCTACCAAAATGTTACGGCAACCACGCTCTGCTACCAAAATGTTACGACCCTAGCCAGTCCAGCAGAGCCTCAGAGATCGGGGCCCATCAGCGACCTCCCGGCGGACTGCCTAGGGTCGGGTACGGAATACCTATGGCTATCAGGATATGCGGCGTGAGCAATGAATACAAAAAAGGGGTTGAAAAATAAGAAGGAAATTGCACTTACCTTCGAAGGGCAGCTAGGGTCTATTGGGGTCGAAGATCGCCAGGGAACGTGTGTAGGTCGTGTGGTGTAGTGTGACGTTAAGTGTAAAATAGGTGTCCTGACAGTCCTCGAGAAGGAGGCCCCAGGCCCCCAGACTTCGACAGTGAGTAGACACCCCCAGTCACTCGCCAGCAGACACGTCACAGAATTGATTATAACGAAATAAATAACTCAGTCAATACACAAGCAGTTACAGTCTCAAGCACAACAACAAATATTTACAGTTAAGTTATAAGCACAGCAATTAAATATTTACAGTTACCAAATAAATCGTTAGATATATTCACAGGACTGCGTGCGGTCACGCCAGCAAAGAGTCCAAACCCAACATTGGGGTTCTCATAAAGCTACACAGAAAATTGCGTTCGTGCAGAGCGAATTCGAGACACTTCGCCATATCGAGAAGCGATACGACCACTACCGTGCAGAGCGAACGCGAGACTTTTACAGTTAAGTTATAAGTACAGCAATTAAAACGATATCAGTAAAGTAAGTAAGTAAGCAGTTAATAAACCACGAGGCACGCGCAAAACAATAAGTCCAACAATAGGAACTGGCCGGCCGTCGAGCAGCGATACGGCCACACCTTGCAGAGCGGACGCGAGACTTTATTCGCCGTATCGAGCAGCGATACGTCCGCTTCCGTGAGAGCGGAATCGAGACTGTTCGCCGCTAAGCGGCGCGGGCGACGGCGACGGCGGGGGGCCGTGCCACCTGGCGATATCACCGATGAAGCCCATACAGAAAAAAGCGTCGCTAACGCAGCGAAATGGTATTACAAAATCATAAGTAATAAATGACAGAGCCACGGTTAAACTAAACCCTAAGGCAATCGCTCTAAGGCGCGATTTGGCCTAAACAGAACCTCATCCTTTTTTTAAGTCCGTTATTATACTAAGTAATAATAATATAAGTAGACAGTAACAAAAAAACAGAAGTATAAAATTCAAAAGAGAGTAACAGTTCTGACGTTCAGAATGAACATTAGAGTGAATGATACGAACTTGTCTGTCTGTCAGTCTAATTTGAACCGACAATTGCATTTCTAATTCAGTGTGACGTGATGGTATCTGCGCGCGCGCCGTGTTGGATCACGGTACGCATCGATCAAGATTTAGATCGTTGGGGGCTATGGAAAATGCGGTTATACTGCTGTTACTGTGTTACATGCCAGAAGTAAAAATTTAAATGATTACTATTTATAGTGGAATATTGTGATATTTCTTGTTTTTTTTGCGATTTTTTATAGTTAAAAGAATGACAATAATAATACAAAAATCTTTTCTTAGAAGTCTGAGAAATTTTGCTAGTAAAAATCACATAATTTCCTATTTTGTAAATAAATATCTTATAACTTTCAGACAAGGTCGTCTGTTCCTAAGGTCGGCAACTTAATGCTTGTGTCATACAAGTGGTAGCTGACCACTATAGCTAATTTTTTTTTACGCATTAAACGTACAAGAAAGGAGGTAGGAGGAGTATCTACCCACAAACTTCAGTCTCACATGACATTCGTTGATAATGTCGAAATATCGTGCTCCTCAAAATAAAAATAAAAGGTAAATATTCCGTACTTGAATAATTTTAGTAATATTTCTAGAAAAATAAAGGACGCGAGTTATACAAAGTAGATAGACGAAAAAATAGTCAAGTAAATACGTATTATTAAAGATTACTTCAAAAGTTGTAATCAGATCTCGTTGAAATTTAAACGTGACCACATGATTAACATCGGCTTTCAATTAAATTAAAAATCATCAAAATCGACCAGTTTAGCGATGTGAAGAAAAGGGAGGATCCTCCACCAGACGGGTGTTGTGTCTGGCGGGCTACTGGCCCAACGGTTGTTGTCGGGATCTTGTATATATACTTAATCACTTTGAAAACTTTGATAGCGCGATGTAGCATACGTCAGTTTTCTCTAATTACGTAGTTTGTAGTCGTTTGTATTTCGCGCGATAGATGTCGCCACATCACTCCCCTCCGAGACCGGAGGTCGATAGCAGGTTAAGTCGTCCATTCATCTTGTGATGCTTGCCGGGCCGAGTCGGAGTGGTGCAGTACTGCGTAGTGGCTGGCTGCTGCGTCGACCAGGAGAGAAGTGCGTCTCTGCTTGCTGACCGGCCGAAGTGCAGTGTGCTGTGCCAAAGTCGCTGAGAAGGCTGTGGGCGATGACCAGGAATGCGCGTCTATATAATATATACATAATATTATATAAATATATAATATTATGTTATTCGTTAATCGCTGTTTTTGTGGCTCCACCATAGAAGTGTTAGTCGAAAAACAATCTCTTCATCTAAGATAAAGTTTTGATTCACAGTTTTAAGACGTTTGTAACATTATCATTTCGTGACATAAAAAAAATTCATTTAAAGTTTATGAAGCGCGATTAGATTTACATAAATTCAGATTAAGGGAAAAAATATGTAAAATAAATTTATCGTGCCTACCCAACGTGGTGACTATGGGCAAAACACATGAATTGGCGCCGTAATGTCTGTCGCGAATTTGTTGAGACTTATGTCCAGCAGTTGACTGCGATAGGCCGAAGTGTAAATTTACCAATCAGATAATTCAAAAACAGTTTAAAGGACATAAGTTATCCGAGAAAGTACGGTATATATACAGATGTCAAAAAAAAAAAAAAAGTTATCGTGCAATAGATTTTGATTGCTTCTCTTTGCATGTATGGTATATAATAATAATTAGTCATCCCTATAAATATAGGGATTTATAGGTAAATTATTGATATGGTAAAATCCAAATCAAAAGCAGCTTTATTCAAACAGGCCCCAAGAGCACTTTCATTGTCATTTTACAAATTAAAAAAAAAAACAATTCTTTCATCAATCTTACAATAAGCAACTTGTTATAAAATTATTATTTACTTACTTTCTACCGCAGCTTTACTCGCGTGGACCACACGATTTTAACTGTACCGTATTCTACTATTAAAATACAGTCAATGTTATTCATTGGTAACGTAGAATTTTACAGGTGAAACAATTTATATAATTGTGTTTGCTGGCAAACGAAAAAAACCGACTTCAATTACATCGACAAGTTATACAAAGTAGATAGACGAAAAAATAGTCAAGTAAATACGTATTATTAAAGATTACTTCAAAAGTTGTAATCAGATCTCGTTGAAATTTAAACGTGACCACATGATTAACATCGGCTTTCAATTAAATTAAAAATCATCAAAATCGATACACTCAGTAAAAAGTTATGCGGATTTTCGAAGGTTTCCCTCGATTTCTCTGGGGTCCCATCATCAGATCCTGGTTTACTTATCATGGTACCACACTTAGGATATCTCCTTTCCAACAAAAAATAATTATCAAAATGGGTTCATAAACGACGAAGCTATCCCCGACCATACATAAATAAATATATATATATATATATATATATATATATATATATATATACATATATATATATATATATATATTAATATTATATTATATACGTCGACTTGAGTAACCTCCTCCTTTTTTTAAAGTCGGTTAAAAAATCGGTCCGGCAATTGTTCAATGTTTCCATTACAAACAAGAACAACAATAAATATTTTCTCTTTATAATATTAGTAAATATTAATTTAATCAAAATTTATACAAGCCACTCAACAATACCCATAGTTTTTCAGATGCAATTTTAGAATGTCAGAATGCCCATTTACAAAAGCAGATTTTCCAGAACCAGGCGAACGTCAGACCGGGTCTTTTTATTCGTATCAAGGACATTCAATTCGTTTCTACGCTGAAATTTCCAGTAGGCTGGTTTCAGGATTTCGACACCTATGTTTTATCTCGACTGGCGTTTGTTTTAAGTTTGACCAAACGTTGAATTTTCCGAGATCTTTAATTTCTGTATTGTCATTATTTAGTTATAATTTATTATTAAATTGTTATGTAATGTTTTGTTAAACTTATGAACGCAATAATATAAACCAAAAAAAAAAAAAACGATTGGTATACAAATTGTTTAAATGTTACTGTTAATGAAAATGTTCTTTTCGGACTATGTATATCATTCCTTAAATAGCAAAATGAGATTTCAAATGTTATACTGGCACATTACGACATACGAAAGAAAGTAATCCAGAGTTGTCAGAATATTACAATATTTCAAAATTTTTTTTATAAAAAAAAACTAAATGGACGCAAAATATTCAAGTTAGATTGACTTCTTTACATATTACTGTGATCAAATAAAAGCCCTTTATTAATCAACTTAATAATTGAAATTCTGAGTTGAAATCATTATTATTTAAGATTCTGTGTAAGTTAAAGGATAGTCTTTATTTAAGGAAAGTCTATATTAAACTTAAAAAAAAAACTTAATATTGAAATTTTAAAAATGACGTCTGTGCGAAGACCGTTCAGCTACGGGTTTGAAATTGGAAGCCATAAAGGCGCGAACCAACCGGAAGTCGAGGGCTCCATCAGATCCGTATCACGAACGCGGATTCATTTCCGCCACACTTGCACTTTGAATATAGAATCCAATTCGTATGATATAGGTTAGATGAGGTTTTACTTTCTAAATTAGAGTTTTTAATTTATATTAACATGTCTCTCTGGAAAATGTATTCATTTAATGCACATTGTCATAATCATATGCTTAGATAATTGTTTGCTCGCAAACGAAAAAAAACCGACTTCAAGACTTCAATTTATATCCACTAGTAATGCAACATTGTAAGACGATAAAATCATCAATACGCATACGACGAAAAAATTCGCATTATTAGATATAACTCAAGAAATACTCGTCAGATCTTAATCACTGATCTTAAAACTGTGTACTGTGTGGCTACGGTACTAAAGAATATAGCCATCCTCTCTCTTCCCGTGGGTGTCGTAAGATGCGACTAAGGGATAAAACAGTTCCGCTACCACCCATCCAACCGCTGGCTTTGAAATACACAGGCCGAAGACGGGCAGCAGCATCATCGGTGCGACAAAGCCAGCCTTGCGGTCACCAACCCGCCTGTCCAGCGTGGTGACTATAGGCAAAACACATGAGTTCGCGTTATTTTTGGCGTAAACTTGCCTATGTCCAGCAGTGGACTGTATAGGCTGTAATGATGATGACATGACAAACAGTAGCTTTCGATTAAAAAAAAGAATCATTAATATCGGTACATCCAGTAAAAAGTTATGAGGTAACATAAATAAAATATACAGTCGAAATGAGACCCTCCTCCTTTTTTTTGAAACTCCTAGGATTTCGGCAACACGTTTGCGATGCTTTTAGTGTTGCAGGCGTCTATAAGCTGCGGTAATCGCTTGCCATCGGGTGAGCCGTGCACATATTTGCCGACCTAGTTGTATAATAAAAGTCTAAAAAATAGGTATAAAAAAGTCTGTCTTTTAAAATATGATTTAATTATTTTTTTTAATGAAGAAGAGTTATTTTTAGGATAGTGTCAAGAATGATCATAAAAATGAAATCTTTCAATTATTTTAGAACAGTGTTCTTGGCCAAAACATCTCCTTATATTAAGATAAGATTTAGCTCGGAATCTAAGACGTCATAGCCATTTACGGAATGAACAATGTACAAACGAAACTTATAAGATTTACGAATATCTGAATAATGTATGATTACATCGTAACGACATTTCTAAAATAAAAGTATGCAGTAATATACCGAGAAAACTCATAAATGTTAATCTATCCACCGATAGTGAAAGGAGATGGATACGATTCCATACATTCTTGGGCCAAAATGTAATGAAATGTAAATGGTATCAATTAATGCATTTAGGCTTATTGATCCCTCGCTGAAAATTATCTATATTTTGGCTATCTGAGAGTGGAGCTATTAGACTTTTTGTAAAAGTGAGGCTATGTTACAATGTCAATAAAAAACCAATCACTAAGTTCTTGTAGCACTAATGTTTGTTATATTTAGTGAAGACTATTTGAAAACTCATTACAAATATTGATATACACTTGAAACCCTAAATAAATATCAGAAATGGACTCAGAATGCATCGGAAAACAGTAAAAATGAAACTAGTGACGGACACAGTATTACTGTTAGTCAGCTGTCAAAGCTGTTATTAAAAATATGATTTATTTTAAATCAATACGAAATCGATAATCATTTTGGTTTATCAGATATTAATATTTTCGATATTAATGTAACTTTATTTAAATGCACAATATTGTTTACAGCTTTAATTGTGCATTTAAATATCTTGAGTTAATTCACTAGTTCAAACATTTTCTTTTTTAATTCTGTAATCGATTATAGTTGAATCGATACCTAAATAATTTGATGAAAACTATCTTTCTCAATTTTCTCCGCTTCCAAATTCAGAACTGAGCTGACATTTTATATTTTAAAATAAAAAAATATGACCAATTTTTTAAACCATATCTCTACTCATTACATTTTGGCCCATAAGTCTCCATCTCCTTTAGGTTTTATCATTCATCCCATCAGTTAAGTAAATAAACACACAAAAGAACACGCTTAAGTCAAGATTTCAAGAAAGTAATTCTTGTCCTACATTCGAATCTTTCTCTTAAAATATACCGTGTGCTTCGAGAATCGTACAGAAACAACTTAAAGAACGAACGAAAACAATAAAAATAGAAGGAACTCCAGCCCCATAAATAGTCTACGTGCGAACGTGTAAGTCCAGAACGTTTTGCAGCGAGCAATAGATTCTCTGATATGTATCTGTGTTCGAGATACGACCGAATCTCCTTACGGTTGTATGTGCTTTGTTTTTTTTTTACTTGTTTGAAAACTACTTTGTTATTTAATTTTTGATTTGACTCATTGCAATGAGTGTCATATCTCTATTTTTGTTCAATCGCTATTTTATATTATTCCATTGCATAGCTACATATGTAAGTTCGGATGGATGATTAAGGTCAGTCAGCGCTACGGCTTAACAATATTTCACTTTTAATGTATTAGTTAAAATCAAAATAACATTATTTATTTACAGGTGATCGAGGGACTGTTTTTTTTCTTGAAGTTTTATTTGTATGATTTCATTTAACTAAATGAATAAATTAAGAAAGAAATAAAATTTAACACATCTTGACTCTTACTTTTTTAAACATATTTATCATTATAAAATAATAAGACTGAAATTTGGTATAGTTACTTATAAAAACACTTAAAACTATCATTCCGACATAATAATAGGATTACAACTTACACGAGATAGGTAAGTTAGTAGACTGCAAAACCAGTATAAATATAAAAATTTAACTCAAGATTTATGTAACATGTGTCAACTGTAGGTAACTGTCATTGCGACTGCATAGGAAATTTAATACGCCGCCTGTCTGCCCAGCAAGAGGTTCAGTCAAAGCGAAATATTGGAAATAATAATTGAATTTCACTTCTTTGACTTATTGCTCAGCTTTGTTACGGAATGGAACTCATTTCTGTGTGAAATCGAGTAGGAATTCCGAACAAACGTAATTGTTGATGAGTAAGTATATTTTGAGGTTCTTTTTAACGACTACATATGAATTCTAATTAATAATTTTATTTTTTACCAAACGGTTGGTAAGACATGGAATGTGACGATTCGATTTCAACAAGTAATAAAATGTGTATTATAAAGTTAGACATAAAAATATAATTATTGAATAAAATAAAATTATATTTACTAAAAAAAAAGCCGAGGACTGAAGTAAAAAAATTTTAGCAATATGCGTGTACAATAGGTCTGCACTGTGTCTTAGATATACGAAACGTAACTGGCTATGAGAGAAAGAGAGAAAGAAAATGGGTGCTCGCATCTCTCTCTCTCTTGCTCCTTTCGCCTCGCCCAATCACACTTTTCGTAACGCTCTCGTCACACTTTACCAGTTTACTCCCCAAGTCATGCGTGCGTAAAGAAGTTTTACTTACTAATAATAGTATTCCGTTGCGTTAATAGTCTAATATTAATAATATTCGACATTTTTAAGGAGACGGTCGAGCCATTAAATTGTCGTTATTTTATAATGAACCTGATAAAGTATTTTGCTACAATTCAATTTGTTCGCATTATATAAAACCAGTACGAGTGGACAATAATTTTTCCACAGTGTTTTTAAGTAATCAAATTATTTCAACACATCGTTAACGAACGATAAGGTAGGGTTTCCACGTTTGGTGAGACTGTCGAGGAATACCGCAAAGTAATCCCACAATTAGCATTGTAATCGTATAGGCTTTTAAAGAGCTACTTAGGCTTTAAAAGAGTCTCATCTATTTCATCTTTTATTCGAAAGTGGAGAGCTCTTATGAGCATTTGCCTATGACTATTAAAAAGTTGTCCGCATTAGAGACATAATGGTTTTTTGTTTCATTAAGATACAGTAATAACAATTAACCACAAGATCTTACGGTCTGATATAACAGGAATTGTCTTGGGTTTGTCATGTTGCTACTTAGCGGTAATTAGTAACTAAAGTATTTTCAAGAATAAATAAATAGATAAATAAATAATGCTCATTTAGTACCGTACATAGAGTTGTCTATACCTAAGATTGACAACTTAACGCTTTTGTTTTATCAGACAGCCAACTGATACATAATAATATTTTTTTATGTAATGCATGAACATATACATAATACATAAATAATCAGATATAACTCCTAGACTCGTAGCGATAAACGTACCTACAATACTGAAGCAGAAAGAAGTGTCACTCCCAACTACGCCATCAGTCATATATAAAATATCTAAAACTATTTGAATAAGCTGCTAAAGTACAAATTTCTTTAGCGGAATTTATTTAAAATAAAATGATTTTATATAATATTAAAACATTATAAATAATATATATTTATTATTAATGTCGGTGGGTCACCCTAACTAGCGGGTACATTGTGTAAGTAATATTAAAATAACAGATCGTTATGAAGTGGCTTTAACACAGGCACTTCTGTGGCTATTTGTCGAATGAATATTGAATTTTATATTTTTATACGAATATTCTTTATGCAATATTACTACATTATTTTGAAGGCGACATAGTATTGCGTTTTTAAATGAAAATTCGATATTTAAAAGTAATTTGTTATATCTACACTAATACGAGTATTAAAAAGCTGAAAAGTTTATTTGTTTATTTGAACACGCTAATTGCAGGAAATATGAAGTTAAATTCATTACTTATTAATAAAATATGTAAAGAATTTTACTTCATATTTGGTCATCATTCGTCGGTTGGAACCTGTTCTACACGGATGTGTACTAACTTTCTGTTGTTGTGATAAGTATTTTATGCTAACTGACCCCTTCAAATTTGTGATAAGTGTGATACTTGTGTGTAAGAATAAAGTGTAAACGCCTTTCTGCATCGTATCTACGTGCTGTGACGGCTGATATGTAATTGTGACTACCGCCAACTTAGAAATCTAAAATGCAACGATCTCCGCCACAGACGACTTCCCAGCAAATAAAGTTCTCATCTAATCCTGATTTGGCAGAATCTCTTCGTGGCAATGAAAACGCCAACGTTAACTTTCGAAAGCGTAAACAGAATTACGATGATAATCAAGATGCGATGTTGGAAATTATTGAGAAAAAAATTGACGAAAAATTAAATGCATGGAAAAGTGAGTTGGATACATCTATAGCTACAACAATAAAAAACTCAATGCAAATTATTATAGAACAAGAGATGGAGAAAATTTCATTGTCTTTTAATAAAATATTTAAACACGTTAACGACAGGTTGGACACTATCGAGACATCGTTGTGTTTTGCCACGGATCGTCAGGATTCCTTTGATGCTCGCTTGACTGAAGCCGAAATCAAATTTAAAGAAAATACAGGTATAAGCAGCCAAATAAGCGAACTTCAATATAAGATGGATTCCATGGAGCAACAGGCCCGGCTGTATAACGTGGAAATCACTAACTTACCTGAACGTCGGGATGAAAACCTCATTGCTATCCTGGAAAAAATTGGAAGTGTTATCAAGTATCCCATTGACACCTCAAGTATTGTATCAATTCATAGAGTTCCTCATTTTGATAAGAAAAATTCTAAACCTAAAAATATTATAGTGAGATTTACCACCAAAATCCTTCGCAACAATTTCATCACTGCTGCGAAGTTGGCTGGAGCGTTGAAATCGGACCAGCTATCCATATCCGGAACTGTGCAAAACATATTTATAAACGAACACCTCACCGTCAAAAATAAGCAATTGTTTCGGATGTGTCGTGAAGCTGCAGCTAAGCATAAATATAAGTATGTATGGATCAAAAATGGAACGATACTCGTACGACAAACAGATTCTTCGGCAATTTTTGCGGTGCGGAATGAGCATGACGTCAAGAAAATTAAATAATTTAATAATAAGTAGTTTTGAGATTAATTTAATTAAGATGTATTCTTGTACTGATGTCGTAGTGACAATTGTTATTTTTATATTTGTATCTTTCAAATTCATTCTGTGTATGAATAAGAATATCCAAATATTACATCTATTTTATAAAACATATAAAAAATATATTTATTTATATTTTATTTATAATGTGTTCTGTCCGTTTTTTATTTTTATTTTTGTGTCTTTCAAATTCATTCTTTGTATGAGCATGAATACCTATATATTATATTTATTTTATAAAACATATAAAAATATTGATTTATACTTTATTTGTGGTGTGTTCTGTACGTTTATAATAAATTATCAATATAATTGGCCTATATTTTATCAATCAATCATTCCAGCACGGCAGCTCTGGAGTAAAACAATAATATCACTCAAATGTATTTATGACTTGATTGCATGTCTACCAACTATGACACTTATTATACGTTTAATTAACAATGGCTTACACTCATAACATTTCTATTTATTACCAGAACTGCCGGGGTCTTAGAACCAAATTACATACACTGTTCATGAACATACTAGCCTATTCGTATGATATCGTAATACTAACCGAAACTTGGTTGCATACAGACATTTCGGATAGCGAGTATATTGACAATAGATATCTAACATTTCGGGCGGATCGTGATCGAGAGGCGAGCGGTCGGCTCGATGGCGGTGGCGTACTGATCGCAGTGCGGCGGGCACTCTGCGCGGGCTGCGCGCTCGCACCGATCGCTCCCATCCCTTCCATCATAGATCAGGTTTTTATTGAACTACAACTAGCTAACAAATATTGTTATATAGGAGCTGTTTACATTCCGCCGAAACAAAACCAGCAGGTTTATTATGACTATTTTAATGCTTTGCAAAATAAAATATTGGATGAAGGTAATAATGTGGAGAATATTTTTATTGTTGGTGATTTTAATTCACCTAGTTTGAATTGGATAAATAGCGAGCCGTATAAGCAACACCTGAGGAGTGGTAACTTAAATCAAATAAATAGGTGCATAAATAACTTTATGACGATTACAAATTGCTATCAAATAAATACTTTGAAGAATCGTAATAACACAACACTGGATTTATTTTTTACCAACGTTCTAGATTGTGTTTTGTTGCCAGTACCTCACTCATTAGTGTTGCCGGACGAACACCATCCACCCTTCTGGGTTTCAGTTCCATTCACGAGCAACTCCAATTATTTGCAGCGTAGGTCATTTTATAAATATTGTTTTAAAAAGGCTAATTATGATAAAATTAAACAGGAATTGTCAATGATAAATTGGAGTGATCTTTTTAAAAATAGAGAAATTGAAGAGGCTGTTTCATGTTTTTACGACAAATTATATATAATAATACAGGAAAACGCACCATTAAAAAATATTAAAACTAATGGTTACCCAGTTTGGTTCACCTCCAAATTAATACAGTTGTTTAAGAAAAAGAATAAAGCGTGGATAAAGATGAAAAAATTTAATAATGACTCAAACTATAATATTTTCTCCGTTTATAGGAAAGAATTTAAGATTGCGTCTAAAAACTGCTACAAGACATATATGAGTTCATTAGAAACTAGTATAAAGGGTAACATAAAATACTTTTGGAGCTATGTAAATCATCGGAAACGATCAACAGATATTCCTATTAATTTACATTATAAAACATCAAAAGCCGGTAACCTCGATGATGCATGTAATTTATTTAGCAAATTCTTTCTTTCAGTCTATCAGCCTTCCTGTGTACCCAATAGTCTAGACATTAGTGACTTTAGTTTATCAGAAAATACATCTAATTTTATTATTAACGATGTAAATTTATCTAAAACAGAAATTCGTAGGTCATTAGAATCTCTTGATGTCTCTAAGGGTGCTGGAGTTGACAATATACCTCCCATTTTCTTTAGGGAAACTGCAACAGTGATTGATCAGCCTCTTCACTATCTTTATAATAAATGTGTAACTGATGGTATTTTCCCAAAAATATGGAAAAGCGCTAGGATTGTCCCTGTATATAAGAGTGGTTCAAAAAGTGATATAGAGAACTATAGGCCTATATCCATTCTACCGGTTCTCTCTAAGGTCTTTGAGAGACTAGTCCACAATGCTATATATCCTTTCATGCACAATAATATCCTACAGCAGCAGCACGGTTTCGTGAAAAGACGCTCGACTATAACAAATCTGTTGACCTATACAACTGATTTATTTGATGGACTTGATGCAAACACCCAAATCGATAGTGTCTACACTGATTTCCGCAAGGCGTTTGATCGAGTGGACCATCGTATACTGCTGGAAAAAATTGCTTATAATGGTATAAGAGGAAATCTTTGGAGGTGGCTTAAATCTTACATCTCTAATAGAACACAGAGGGTGGTGGTTGGTGGTTATGAATCATCTACATCAAGTGTGAGCTCAGGTGTCCCTCAGGGATCTATCTTGGGTCCGTTACTGTTTGTCATTTTCATAAACGATATTAACAAATGCTTCCCTAATAGTAAATTTCTTCTTTACGCTGATGATTTAAAAATATATCGAAAAATAAACATTTACCAAGACCACGAGTTGCTTCAGGAAGATTTGGATAGATTCACCACCTACTGCTATGAAAATAAATTGGAGCTTAGCCTCAATAAATGCAAAAGCATAAGCTTTACTAAGAGAAAAACGATAAGCAGTTTCACGTATTCCCTCTGTGACACAGATATTGTTAAAGTACAAAATATAAGAGACCTAGGTGTAACGTTAGACAACAAGCTGCACTTTGACGCTCACATAGATAACATTATTAATAAAGCCTTTCAAATGTACAACTTTGTCATGCGGTCCTCTACTGAATTTAGACAACCATCCACACTCGTGTATCTTTTTAAGTCCTTAATAAGGCCGCAACTTGAATATGCCGTTGCTATCTGGAATCCATTATATATTAAATATGAGAAAAGTTTAGAGAGGGTACAGAAAAAATTCTTACGTCACATGAATTACAAATATTGTCGTAAACGTATACCTTATGAGTCGCTTTTAAGGAACTACAAACTGCTCGACTTGAAATCTAGACGACTGCAACTAGAAGCTATGTTGCTTTACGATCTTTGTAATAATAAGTATGATTGCATGGACATTGTAAGCAAAATTAGATATTCTGTGCCTTCTCGCGCTCATTTGCGACCATCCCGCCGTTACCAATTTTTTGCAGTGAAGCGATCTCGTACGAATGCAGGTATCCGTTCCCCGTTAAATCGAATGTTTGATACATATAATAGTAAATTTTATACATTAGACATTTTTGCCAATTGTAATGATGCATATACGAGCCAGATTATTAATATTCTGAATGGACAACCTTAACGCACAAGTCACTTACACGCATAATATACCTATGTTGAAGAAAATATGTATGTATATAAAAGAATATTTAAAACTACTATATTAGTGTATTTGTATATGTTTAGGTATGTGGGTGTATATATATATATTATGTATATGTATATATATTTTATAGTCTATATCTATATGTGAGTACATATGTATTATATATTTTGATTAAGACTTATCAAATTCAATTATAGAAACAATGAATTGTAAGACAGGTTCACCATTTGCAATTTGATTATGTTCAATGTGACCATCAGTGTTGAGTTTGCAATAACTTAAATTGTAATACTTACATTTAATGTTAATGTCTATTGTAAACTTGTTTGTGGTTCCAAAAAAAAAAAAAAAAAAAAAAAAAAAAAAAATTGCTTTTACCTGTTTTGGGAGCATGCGCTGATAAACTTTCAGCTTTTAAAAATTACAAAGGTCAGGTACTCACAGGCTCTTGGGCTATTGTTATATCAATTTGCATTATCCAATCTGCATTTCAGTCATAGTAGGCTCGTTAGCTTAGAAAACAGTAACTGCTACATGAAAAATTAACGCTATTCAATATTACCATCTTATTCCAAACCTTAAGTACCATACCTTAAATACGTCATTAAGGAAAAGAGCCGATAGTCTTCTTGATTTTTTTTTGCCAAATATAGATAAGAAGCACCTTATCATGTAAAAAAATACGCATCAAAATCGATTCATGCGTTCGAGAGCTACATTAGCTTCAAACCATTATATTATAGCATCATATTGCTATCTTATCACTGTGGCAATATTTTTGTTTATAATTATTTGTAAAAATATAATTTGCTATATTTTACAGAAACGCTGCAATGGTTTATGTTATGTTTATGTTATGTTTATGTTATGTTTATGTTATGTTTATGTTATGTTTATGTTATGTTTATGTTATGTTTATGTTATGTTTATGTTATGTTTATGTTATGTCTATGTTATGTTTATGTTATGTTTATGTTATGTTTATGTTAAGTAATGTAACATGTATCATGTTAAGTAAGGTTAAGTAAGTCAAATATTTTCTAAATAGAATAAACACACGATTATCTCATAAAACAACGTTCTTAAAACGCATAAAAATGCCTATATTAATTTTATGTCTGATATAAAAAGATTAGATTAATAACATATAGTAGTGCTGTATGTAAAAAAATATCGCAGTTGTCGATAATATCATTAAAAAAGAGAAAGAAGCAATCGACTACACTGGGAATAAACAATACAGCGAACGTGCGTGATTTACGCCGCTCGGATATTGTTGAAATTCATGTCGATAGCGCTTTTGTTTCACCGTCTGCCTCCTTATCGCTCTAGAGATGTACTCATTGTTCATTCAAGTCTATATTTAAGGTGATAAAAAATGTAGATTAGGTGGATTTTTGATTTTAAAAAATGTAAAACTAAAAATAAGTATTCAGTGTAAATTAATACAGACTTAGGTTTGGATTCATTTAAAAATAATTAATATTTTATATTAAAATGAATGCAGTAAACTATATAATCTACGATATAAAAACGGTAAACTTACGATCTTGTTTCACTCATAACCAATATTTGAAAATATGTTACATAATTAAGACCTTCAGTAGAACATTTTAAGCATGTTTTTCAGTACGTACTTATTTAACACGATTTTGAAATGTTTTGACTATATTTTTGTTTACAAATGAATAAAAATGATAAAAAATACACATAATAAAATAAACAAGAAAATTTACAAATTGAAAAAAAATCCTTTTTATATCATCTCATTCATTCATATATTATTCACATCTCAATATCGACAGGAAGCGGAGAAGACGACAGTAACATTTGTCAAATTGACTACTGTCGATATATCGAGTGTAATCAAGAACGAAATACACATCACTAAACAAAATAAAACCGGCCATATTCGTGATATTGTTAAAAGGCGAAATATTAAACTCATTCTTGAATGTCGTAAAGGTATATTTATTAGTTTTTGCTAAATAATATCTATTTAATCTGAGGAATTCCGTATAAAAGGGATACAAGGTATACTTACACGAGTAATAGGCTATTAACGTCGGATTTTATACTGGTATGTTTTATAGCCTACATTTATTTTAGTGTATATTATTGTCGTTAATAATATATTTTATTATATTTAGTATATTACTTTCATGGATTTAACTGCGTTTAGTTTCGGTTTTTTGTGAAATTAGTTGACTTTTTAGTGGCTGTATTCGTTTTGGTTCCCCTCCAAATCCTCCCAGGAGCTCTAGTCACCTTACTCACCACAGAACACAACACTGCTTGAAAGCAGTATTATTTAGCTGACCTTCTGTAAGGTAGGCACTTTTCCACTCGGGCTCGAGACTTTGACCAGGACATTTGCGGTTGTGCCCTACCTCAGTTGAAAATTTTTATGAAGACAAAACTTACTTTTATTTAAAACTACTGATAACGATGGTTGACGAGATTTTTTGAGAAATTCTGGTTTTTCATTAATTTATTTTTTATATATGAAAATAATTATGTTATGAGAAACATGACGAGGTCATTCGTTCAGTAGATTTTTCTCCTCACATTTTTTTTTCACCTGGGGCCTTATATGAAAATCGATTCGTAAGACGTAAAGACCAAAAAAATTTGTCCAATACCCGACTCGTATGTGACAATATATCGTTATATTAACTTTCTTCAAACTTTATTTTAAAACTGGCTAGTCATTGGCCCAAAGCGCTTAATCAAAATAATAAAAACAAATCATTAGCTTTTTTAAGTGCATGATTTTCAAGGACCAATTATTTTTCTAAATTATCCGCCATTTTAACTGGATAGGCTGTAATGACGTCTACAATCACGTCATAAAACGTTGCCGCGTTCCGTTTTAAGGGCTTTATCACATCTAGACCCTTACTACGGTTTCATGACAGTTCCACTCAAACTTTATTTTCACTTATTTCAGGGAAAGTCCATAGTAAGCTTAACAGGATATTATCTAGGTTGTCTGGAAGAAATGGCTAATTAGGCATAAGTTCGCTGTCTGTAACTATCTTTATGCTTTGTTTGTAATATATTTGTGGTGTACAATAAAGTATAAAATAAATAAATAAATAAATACTAAAATAAAGTAATATTATATCTTGTTTTAGTTAATATTCACAAATATACAAGAAATAAATTTTGTATCAAATTCCGTAATATCATCGTTATCAGAAAAATTTATGACAGCAATCGGAAGACCCACAAGTATAACTACCCAAACCAGAAACAAGTATTAACCAGTTTAACTGGAGAACCCGTTTTTTTTTCTACCAGGGAGGCAAACAAGAGTACCATCTGCGTATTGGTAAGCAGATACCATAGCCTAAGGACACCTGCAACACCTGAACTGTTAAAAGCACACTGCAAATCCTACCCCCAAACCACCTTAGTTCCCAGGAGCTCGGGCTACAATTTAATATACGACTAGGTCAGCAAACAAGCTTGGAAACCACTTGATGGTAAGTGTTTACCATAGTCTATACAGGCTTACAAAACAAGGAGCATCGCAAGCTTTGCATACCCTAATTAGTAACTAACTACAGGAGTCGGCACGTTACCACACACTACACTATTGGAGAGCAGTAGTATTTAGCTGTGACCTTCTGAAAGGTTGAGGTAGTCTCACAGTCGAGCTGCTCTAAATTTTGAGCAATATAATAATAATAATCATTTCACACTCAACGGCCTCCATTGGGGATTGATTCAGTGTCTGGAGTCCGCAAACACACACAATACACAAGCACAAAAGTCCAGACCACGACAAACATCTAAATTGCCAATACAAATGTCTTTCGTGAGCGGGGAGGAACCCGCGACCACCAGTGCAACAGCCTGTTCTGTGTGACCTATATCAATAATTCACGAACGTCGAGCATTTCCCAATATTAAATCAGAACGGTTGTGGCATATGTATAATTTTAACATATGATTTACTAAATACTCTAAACCGTTTAGCGGCTTACTGATGAAATTAATGTTGTGGTCACCAAAATGAATAAACTAATTTAACACAACATATATCATTGACAACTAAATATGTGGATGTAGATCGTTTTGATTTTATTAACATACCTTGTGTAAGATTAACAATAGTTCTCTAAAACACCGACGCTCTGCGGGTTTGATTTCCGTCCGGAATGGATATTTGTATTTGTACAAATTTGTCTTTCCTGTTTGGGTGTCTGTCCTTGTGGATCTCCCCACTGTGCCTCGGAGAGCACGTTAAGCCGTCGGTCCCGCTAATTATCATAAATACCTGATAGCGATCGTTACCCATAGTTGGGAACATATCCGACAATCTGCAGTGGAGCAGTGTGGTGGATTAACCTCCAATCCTTTTCTTATATGAGAAAGAGGCCTATGCCCACCACTGGGCTGTACAGGCTGAATGCAAAGTACATCTAAGACTCCTTTAATAGACTTTGTTATGTTCTAACTAATCATAAGAAACTGGTATTGTAATTTTTTTAATTTGTTATTTCCATAAAATAAATAAATGGATACATAAACCTTGGTAAGGGTAAATATCAAAACAAAGATTTTAATTATAAACACGCCATAAAACGTATATTTTCAAAAGTACAACTGAAACCTCTTAGGGGATCACAGCGTTATGAGCTATAAAAATTTACACACGTAATTAGTATTGTTTAAAGGTATTAGAGTTTTTTTGTAGCTTTTAACGTGTCGCGGTGAGCACGTTTATGTTATTGAAGTAAAATTTCTTTAGGCACGCTTGACTTGGGTAAGCTGGTGAGTGCGTGACGACCTACCAACATTTCCTAAAACTTAATTAAGTTCATTGCGATAAAAATATCAACAGTCCCACCACATTAATTCCCTTGAATTTTATGGTGAAATACTTAAGTGCCCATTTAATTGTGATTTTATTGATCTAGAAGTAAATTACACCATTTTAATACATTTTTATGAAGAATTCGTTGAAAGTCTCCCTAAAGTGAGTCATTATCTCTAAATATTTAATACGCTTCAGCCTGTAATATCCCACTACTGGGCATAGGCCTCTTTCCCCATGTAGGAGAATGATCAGAGCTTAATCCACCACGCTGCTCCAATGCGGGTTGGCGGATATATTCCCTACTATGAGTAACGATCGCTATCAGGTGTATATTATAACAACCGGGACCGACGGCTTAGCGTGCTCTCCGAAGCACGGTGGGGGTCCACAAGTATTGTACCCACCCACCCAGACCACGCCAAACATCTGCATGGCCAATACAAATATTTGTCACGTGCGTAGATCGAACCCGTGACCGCCAG
The DNA here is from genome assembly GCF_905220565.1 of Melitaea cinxia. Classification (NCBI taxonomy): domain Eukaryota; kingdom Metazoa; phylum Arthropoda; class Insecta; order Lepidoptera; family Nymphalidae; genus Melitaea; species Melitaea cinxia. The sequence continues at coordinate 3,008,581 of NC_059411.1, forward strand.
CGTAACGGCCACAAACCAGTGCTGTGATCGTTGCGCCAACGCGTCGTCGATAAGGATGTTATCTGGTAATAATAGTAATATAGATATTGGAGAAAACAAATTTTTCAGTGACGCGGTGAAGGAATTTATTAACAGTTTTCCAAGGAAATATGGCGATAAGAATTGCTCATCGATTTACATTGATCTGTAGTAGTACTAGTCAAGGCATTAGACAGTCTTAATACCTTCACGTTCAGAATAAAGCTGTTTATAACCTTTGTATGGAAAGATAATTGAAAAATGCAGTATAATAATTTATAAAGTAATATTGTTTATCATAACGATTAATTCTCCCTATCAGTTAAAAAGATATACAATTTAATCAGTCTTTGATAACTGTAATGAGAATAATAACTTATATAGAAATATAATTTGATCACTGTAAAATAATCCTCACATGTGTAACCAATAAATTATTAATTAAGCACAAAATGAAATTATTCGTGATAATTTATATTTTTAGTATAATATCCGCAGTTTACAGTGAAAAAAGAAGTTATGAGGGTTACAGTTTGTTTAAAATGACACCTAAAACGGAAGATGATTTGACAGTTTTGAAAAGTCTGCATGAGAATAGCGTTGGAGAGTTTTGGGATGACACGTTTTACAAAAATTATGAAATGAGAATAATGGTGCCGAGAGAAAATAGAAAAATGTTTTATGATATTATTGATAAATCTGATCTTGTCGCTGAAGAGGCCATAAATGACATGCAGAGGTATGTTTCATTTTAAATATCAATTGCTTTATTCGTCATTATAGCCTATACAGTCCACTGCTGGACATAGGCCTCCACAAGTTTACGCCAAAAATAACGTGAACTCATGTGTTTTGCCCATAGTCACCACGCTGGGCAGGCGGGTTGGTGACCGATTGCTTTATTCATTTTCAAATATTTTTCACACGTGTACACTGTACAAAAATTCCATCCCCCATGACCCGAATTTTGTAATACTTAGCATTATTTCAATTTATATAAAATATGAAAAGAAAAACTAAAATATCTCTAACAACTTTTCATGTTTTAGAGCGATCGACGAGCAATTACGTCCAGCATCTCGAAACGCACAGAACAATCAATCGTTTCTTTCAATGAACTGGAATCAATATTACAGTCTTCAAGAAATTTATGATTGGCTCGATCGAGTCCAAGCGTCCTACCCTAATATCGTCACAATTGTCAATATGAGTGTTACATCTGTCGAAAATAGAACAATAAAAGGGATCAGAATTAATTATAGGCCAAATCAAAACAATACTTTGATTGGTATGTTTCAAGGTACACTTCATGCCAGGGAATGGATTACTACAACAACAATAACGTGGATAATCAAAGAGTTTTTGACAAGCACTGACCCTGCTGTCAGAGCCTTCGCTGAAACATTCGAATGGCATTTATTCCCAGTAGTAAACCCAGATGGATATGTGTACACATTCACAACGGTAAGATCTTTTAAGTATGTGAATACTAACTTTCCATTCCTAAATTTTATTTTCCTAAATTTTTCGATTTTCGAAATTGATCGATCCCTGCCTATTAATTGGACATCCAAAGACAACCAACAGCATGACAAAGATTTCCACACAATAGATAACGAATTTCTAAATTATTTCCTTGCAGAACAGAATGTGGAGGAAGAACAGAAGTACGAGAAATTCTACAACATGTGCTGGAAATTTAAATGACAACAGTAATGGAGTTGACCTAAATAGAAATTTTGACTTCGCTTGGATGAGTAAGTTTTATAATCATAATTTTATTTCAAGCAATTAGGTACCATAATATAACATACAAACAGTAATGTTTTTGAATATAACATGAACAATTATGAGACCATTTCATTCTATTTGTTTATCATATCTACATGTAAAATAATGTAAAATAAACAAAAAAAACCCGTCTTCAATTACATCGACCATTAATAGGGCGAAGTAAAAAAGTCATCAAAGTGAAACCACAACCAGAAACAATTTCTGAGGTAACACAAATAAAAAAGTATATGTGTGCTATTTACACACAGCCGAAGTTAAATTCTGTAAATTACTGTGTAATGTATTATAATGTAAATAATATATAGTTTATTTATTTATTTATAAGTACACACACACACACACACACACTTTTTTGAATTCTTTAAGTGTTTTCTTTGCTTTTATATAGTAAAGATTTTTTCTTTCTTTTAGCGGCTGGTGTTTCAACTGATCCTTGTAGTCAGACATTCCCTGGACCAGCAGCAAATTCGGAACCGGAGACGAGGGCTATTTCAGAATATATTCTGAATCTAAATACCCGAGGCCGTTTTATGTTTTTCATCGACTTTCATTCATACACCCAACTCATTTGTGTGCCATACAGTACAGTCACCGGGAATAATGTTTTGTCAGCACCAAATTATGCGAATATGGTTTGTAAACATAATGCAATATTTTTCAATTAAGATATTAGTTAGTAATTGTAATAGAATTGAAAGTACATTTAGCTATTATATTATATATATTATAGTATATTTAGCATATTAGTAAAATTGTACAAAAAAAAATCGTGACGTGTCATAGTTACTGAACTAAAATTTGTTAAGTTTTCTTTTTCTTTAATACAGAATAATATTTTACTTAGCTAAATAAAATATTTCGTATTTACATAAGTCATAAATAATCAAATTTTTACACTTTTTCTGTCTTTTGTAACAGCATAAGTTGCATTTGTTTATTTTATGTAACCATCTAATTAGTTTCAAGAAACATGCTACTTTTGACGATGCGTTGGCGCAACGATCACAGCACTGTATGTAGTTGTCGTGGGCTCGATATCCGCACGTGACAAACATTTGTATTGGCCATATAAATGTTTGTCGTGGTTTGTGCTTGTGTATTGTGTGTATTTCCGGACCCCCGACAAAGGAGAAAATCCTACTGGGCGCCATTAGTGTGATGCATTTATTTATTAATAGTTATTATTTTTTACGTTGTATTACTGTATTCTTAATAACAAGTAGACGATAATTCTAGACGAAGTTTTTTTTTTGTATTCAGAGAAACAAGTGAATTGAAATTTGATTATTTATTTTCGTTTTAGTATGAAGCAGCAGCGAGAGGTGCAGAAGCACTTGGAAACAGATATGGTACAAATTATAGAGTAGGAGTTGCCGCAGATATTCTTTGTAAGTTGTTTTTTTAATCAGTTTAGCTTGCAGCTTTAAGGGCCGGTTTTTTGATCCGTAGTAAAAGTAGAGTTAACTATTTGTCAAATTGACTATAGTTAAGACACTAACTAATGGTTAAGCCGAAGTTTCGTTTTTTGATCGCTATTTTAACTTTAGTAAGTATTAACGAATAGTTAAAGTATTGCCATTGCAATGAACCTAGGGTAAGGTCATTTTTCGGAGGGAGTCGTTATTTTCATATGGTAACATTTGTAGATCCGAATGCATTTTGACGTTAGTCGTGACGTGATATGTCAAATTCATGTAAATTCACTGAATTTTCAAAAGATTATAATAATTGTATTTTTAACCGACTTCAAAAAAAGGAGGAGGTTACTCAATTCGACCGGTATATATATATATATATATATATATATATATATATATATATATTTAATGTATGTTCGGGGATAACTCCGTCGTTTATGAACCGATTTTGATAATTCTTGTTTCGTTGGAAAGGAAATATCCCTAGCTTGGTACCATGATAAGGAAACCAGGATCCAGGACCAGGAAGCCGCATAACTTTTTACTGGCTGTAACGATTTTGATGATTTTTAATTACTTGTCGATATAATTGAAGGCGGTTTTTTTTCGTTTGCCTGCAAACACAAATATTAATTAAAGATTAAAGACTAGCTTAAAATAAACTTAAATAATGACGCCAAGCAACAAGTAAGTGCAAGAATTGTTTTTAACTTTTTATTATAATGTAAAGCGGTTCTTGAAGATCATAATATGTTTAATATTCTCCATTTCTTTGTGTAGAGAACGTAATGCCAACTTTAACCAGGATGAGACATCTAAATTAACGTTGCTTCTTAGAATTACCCCATATTGACCAGTAAAAAAACTGATTATGCCAATAATCAGCAAAAAGATGCAGCCTGGCGATCACTAGCCGAAAAGTTTAACTCTGACGCAGTTCGCTTCCGCACTATGAAACAAATTGCAAAATTCGACATCATCCCTATGCTCCAGCGGCGAATTACGTTTTTTTAACACCTTGGGTCTTCTCATTAGAACGTACTCCGTAACTATTTCATCATCAGATGAACTCTCCGATATGTCAAACTATCTGGTTATATTTAAATTCATTAGGTACCTACAAAATCGGCGTAAATACTGAACTCGATATTCAATTTCAACGAGTTACGAAATGATATAGGTACCCAATACCTTGCTTTGAAGACAAAATTATCAATGGACACGGTATAAAACAAAAGAACAGATGTTGATTTTGTGAGAACAAAAGTTAACTATTAGTCATATGGCTAAACCCTCGACGTTGCTGTGGTTAAATATTTTAACTATTTGGTTACTTTTTCAACCATTAGTTAAGCTAACTATGGGTCAAAAAACGTATTTTATAGAAATTTAACTATTTGTTGCAATTTTTAACTAATGGTTGTCTTAACTAGGGATCAAAAAACCGGCCCTAAGACTATTATTTTATATTTTTTATCGTTGTACAGTAAGAAGCTACATAATTTTTCCTACCGCCTATGGGGGGGGGGGGGGGTTGTTGAATCAGTTAAGAATTAAAAGATGATGCTATTTCAGAAAACTTAACGACGACTATAAGTTTAAATAACACTAATTATTAAAAAAATGGTCTATCTTCGTCTTGGTCTTAGGTTTGTCCTCTAGTTAATCTTACTGTTACAACTACATAAAAACAATAAAATACTGTATCTTTGCAGATCCTATGAGCGGAACCACTTTTGACTGGGCGAAGAATACAACAAATGTCCCATTTTCTTACCTGATTGAATTAAGAGACTTGGGGCAGTATGGTTTCTTGCTACCAGCAGAACAGATAATACCAACTAATTTAGAAATAATGGATGCACTCCTGGAGATGGATAACACCGCAAGAACACTAGGATTTTACGATTCTCGTTCTCAGTCTAATTCTATTTTAAGTTCATTTGTCATTATTTGTCTTGGACTGTTGATAACTCTAGTTTCTTAATATTTTTTTTTCTTAATTGATGAAAAGTAATAAATATATTTACCATAACCGTTTTCTTTTTATTATCATTATATCGTTTACTCTTTTTAAGCACGTAATTTATTTTAAAATAATAAATAACACATATATCTACATATATCTACATATAATAACTAGATAAGATATAGAACATGGGCATTAAGTGCCTTAGGTACGTACAGACGACCTAGTGTGTATTCGTAACATATTTGTTAGATATGCTATTTAACAAAACATTTTCTTTAAATTTTAGTAAAGAACATTTGATATCGCTAGTTCAAGGTTTTTTTTTAGGAGTCTTCTTTGTTTTATACACCTTTTTACTTCAGGAAAGTATGTAAATGATAAATTTTATAACTTTAAGTGATTTAGAATACATTTACAATTTTCGGTGAAACTAATGAAATAAATAATTGTAACAAAATTTGTTATGAAATATTGAGTAATAGGTATTGAGGAACACAAGCTTTTAACAAAGTAGCTCCTTGATTGGATTAAACTTTTGTGATTTCGTAATCATCAATCGATCGAATTTAAACATTGACGTAAATGATGTATATGTTGATATCATATAATATAATATAATGATAATTCTCACAGATTAAATACATTTTATCATCTTAGTAGAGTAAAAAAATTAAGAATCGATGATAATACTTATCTACGACATTTAATTCTTTAAGTACACATTTTTGGTATAGTTGCTTATAACGATAGGTAATATGGATACAAAAGTTAAATTATTATTAGTTTTAATTGCAACAGTTTGTGTAAATGCAGTTAGTTACAGAGATTATAAAGTATATGATGTAGTCCCTAAAACAAAAGAAGATGTGAGTATTCTGAAAAACCTTCTAGAAGAAAACAAATATATTTTCTGGAGTTATGCTGTCAAAGTGGATAACGTTGTGAAAATTATGGTAGCCCCAGAGAAAAAAGATGATTTTGAAAAATATCTGAGTAGTGCTGGTATTGACGCAAAATTAGTTATCGAGGACGTTCAAAGGTAAATTACAAAATCCTTTATAGTAAGTTGATTTTCTTTGAAATTTTGAATTAAACTTATTACAAAACCATTTAAGACTTGTGGATGCACAACTACAGAGGCCTGTGAGTCGATCGCAACAAGAATACAATTGGGATTATTATCAAACATTAGATGAAATTTACGCGTGGTTAGACAAAGTTGCCGAGGATCATCCAAATGTTGTTTCAACATTCGAAATTGGAACAACTATAGAAAACAGAGCAATTAGAGGTATTAAAATTGATTATAAGAAACAAGAAAGACCTACGATAGGTTTCTTGAAAGGAGGTTTACATGCTAGGGAATGGATAACACCCGCGACCCTTACTTGGATAGTTAATCAATTTCTAACAAGTGAAGATACAAATGTGAGGAATCTTGCTGAAAACGTTGTATGGCACGTAATTCCAGTGGCTAATCCTGATGGTTATGTTTACACTTTTACTAATGTAGGTACATCTTTAAGTAATTTATTACTAAATTCAGATGAAGAAGTACTTTATCCTGTAACCTGCAAAATACTTACTTACAGGATAGAATGTGGAGAAAGAATAGAAATAGAGCTAATTTTACATCCTGCGCACATTTGGGTCTCAATGATGATATGAGTAATGGTATCGATTTAAACAGAAACTTCGGATACTTGTGGATGAGTGAGTAATATATATTTTTTATTAATTTACGAATTTTGAACATTATCATAGATATAATCAATATCTAAGTTTAAGCGATGTAGCTTATTTTTAGTCAACATACATTTTGCTCTTGTAATTGGAGATTATCATGTAAAACATTTTTGTCTTTAGGTATTTAAAATTTGGATATGGAATATAAATATGGAATGCAAACTAAGAAAGTAATAAAGCGATAATTACGTTTTTATTACATTTATCAATTACTTAATCAATACAAATAATAAAAATTTAACGGATCGCTGTCTGTATATGGAAGATATACGAGAAAAAATATTATTGGGACCTTTATCAACGCAAATAGCACACAAAACAATGATTGTTAGAATTTTTGTGTTTGTCTGTGCTTTTGTGCACGCTAATCTCAGAAACGGCTTATCCGATTTAGATTAGGTCTTTACTAGTATATTGTGGTAAGCTTCACTTAATATTTAATGTTTTTTTCACGTCAATCGATTCATAAATAAAAAATATCAGTCGATATAAAGAATCATGTTGAACATGTAAATACCCAAACGACGGCGCTTATAATCTAAAATAAACCATATGAAAAATATATTGAAAAATGCTGTCCAAAGTCACTATTCCACACAGACAAAGTCGTGGGCATAGCTATTTTTTTAATGTGTCCTAAATAACAATCTTATCACTATCTTATGATATCGTATCTAAATTATAGCATAAAACATGTAAAAAATATTTAATAGCAAAATAAAATTATGGGCCCACATTATGTTTTTCATATATTGTAACAAAAGGTATTATTAGTGACCACTAATACTTTTTTAAAATTACTTTTGTAAAACTCTAAGTTTGTTAAAATTTACATAAAAATGTTAGCTGTGGCCGTGACTTCATCCGCGGGGAATTTAACAAAAAAAGTTATTTTTCAGTTCACAGAGTTATAAAATAAATAAATTTCTAAAATAAAAGTAGCTTAAGTTACTCCTTATTACACCACCTATCTGCTAGCAAAAGTTCCGTAAACATCGGTTGATGTTTCAGTCATTTTTAGTTTTGAAAAACAATTTCAACTTGATTTTGCACTATTTTTAAATTTATGCCACAAATATTCTAATAGATTGGTCCAGATTATTTGCTTGATACAGCAAAATCTACGTACTATTTTAGTTAGACACCTACTGTTGTAGTTATAGTTTAATGGCTCTATCAATTTACATTAGCATTGCGATTAAGCCATGATCATCTCTACTGTATAATTTACATTATTATGCCTGAATTTACAATAATTACCTTAGATTTATCCGTTAGGTTATTCTATCCCTACCATTAGATTCGATTCTCTAAATCAGTCGGTTACTTCAGACCTGTTTTAAAAAGTAGATTATTATGCATGTAGATTAAATAGTTTACAAATTGTGAAAAGGTCAAAAATACATAGGGTCAGAAGTGGCATTAGGGTAGGGTGCGGTAAACAACTGCTCAGGGCACCCGAAGTAAAGGGATGCCGGAGGTTCTGACTCTAACAAATCAGATCAGGTAGCAGTTGGGGTTGTTACACAGGGGTTGTTAACAAAGTTTCTTAAAGTTAGAAGACGAGTAGTGCTACAATCACAGATGCTGCCCAGGATGACTCCATTGGCGATGTTAGATAAATATAAATTATAAATGATGGGGTTTGGGGTACTCCAGAGGTTGATGAAAACTTGTAACCAATCGCTTAGAATTACATAATGTACGAAGTAGAAATCACACACATTGGAAAGTAAAAATAAGCAGCGTACTCCATGACTTGAATTGTTTTGATTCGAAACTCGGTGAAAAGAAAATGCATCACGATAAAGAAAGAAACATGTATGCGTAGGAGAGCTTACGAGCTTTTTCACGAGACCATGATCATCGTCAATAGAACAAATTGCAACGGCCTTCCTTTCTACGACTTTTCAGAAGCTTCGCTTCTGCCGTGTGAGAATTGTACACTCAAACTTTTTTTTTACAAATGGTTATAACTTTTAGTAAATCGCTATAACATTATTTATATTTGTTAATTATTTTTATTTTTATTTTTATTTACATTTTTATTAATTACAAATATTACCACACACTGTATATTTCATTAAAAAAAAAAATAAGTAATGCAAAAAATGACAATTTTATATTAATAATAATTATTATTAATATAAAATATTAATCCATTAAAAAAATTAAATTAAGTAATGCAAAGAAATTACATAATTTTATATTAATAATAATTATTGTTGTATACTTGTCTTAGTCTAATAACCGGCATCTGGCAACTATTTATAAATTATAAATAATAATTTAATAACATAATATAACTAATTTATAAACATAATATAACTAAAGAGCTGGCGCTTCCTGAGATTATATAAAAAGGGTCAGTAACTCTAAATAATATTTTCATTTTCAGCTACTGGTGCATCGCAAGATCCTTGCACGCAAACATTCGCTGGTCCAACTGCTTTTTCTGAACGAGAATCAGTAGCCATTGCTAATTATATTTATAGTTTACAAAGGCAAGGGAATCTTGTTTATTACTTGGGTTTCCATTCGTATACCCAATTGATCTTAGTGCCATACAGTCACGTTGGCGGAGCTGATGTCTTGTCCGTTCCAAATTATGGTGATTTGGTAAGCTTTTGCTTTTTTTACCGGAATTAATTACAGTACACATTATTTAAAAGATTAATTCATGTGTGACGTCAACACTTCATACTCGGGTAAATAATTCAACTTCTAAATATTATACTGGTACATAATTGCACTGAAAACTTTAACCCTCTTATTTTAGACAGTAGAATAAAAAGATGACACGCTGTACCAAAAACCGAGACCACTTTTTACAGTCACATATAATATAATTATATTCAAAGTTCATTTTAAGGAAAGTATCTTATACTATTAAACGAGCAATTCTTGTATATATATATATAATCTGAATCTCAGAAACGGCTCCAACGATTTTCATGAAATTTAGTATACAGGGGATTACGGGGGAGATAAATAAATCTAGCTAGGATTCATTTTTAGAAAATGTCGTTTTATCCCTGTTTTTAGGCAATGAAAAAATGGCTACAATATCGTTAGAATAAGAAGGTAAATTTCGCATCTGTCAATAAAGTTGTAATAGCTCAGGGGAAATCGGCCGATCGCGCTCGGCCGAAAAGATCATGGTTCGAATCCTCACGTATTCCAGATCGATTATCGTTTTTTTTCTTTTTTTTTTCTAAAAAAAATAAAATCGAAAAATATTATTCATATTTTATCAATATGTAATTCGTATTTAAATATGATTTTCAAAAAACACGATTTACTAAAAATACCGAGCTAAGCTCGGTCACCCAGGTCCTTATTCTTAAAATAATTATATCAAATTAATTTTGTTCATTTTAATAATTTTTTGATTAAATATTTTCGTCCAGTTGTTTACTCGCGCTCTAGACTTACGTGGGAGAAGATTAAATTATACAGCATTTCATAAGAGCTTATATTAAAAAACAACATTAAAAATAAACGTTTTTATAAAACAACAAATAAGGAATTACTTTTACTACGTATTTTATAAAATCAAATGCTGTTTGGCCATAAATGTTATTAACCCCCTTAATCCCCCCGCCCTATAACTCAGGGGTATGAAAAATAGATGTTGGCCGATCCTCAGACCTACCCGATATGCACACCAAATTTCATAAAAATCTGTCCAGCTGTTTCGGAGGAGTATGTTAACTAACATTGTGTCACGAGAATTTTATATATATTATGATAATATTTTAAATAAAATAATTACAATGATCGAATGCTGTATACGGATATATTGACTTTGCATAAAAAAACAAGTTTAAACATTTGTCATTGTGTGTCATTTACAACTACTTCTTGTGGTTTATCTTGCAAAAATAATTCATCCTTAATACTTTTAAAATATATTTTTGAGTTATGCATACAAAGTTGTAAATTCTTATATGTTATTGTTTATTTCTAGTAAAGTTTTATTTTTAGTTCGAGATAGCAGCCAAAGGCGCAGCGAAGCTGACAGAAAGATACAACACCCCTTATCGCATTGGGACATCAGCAGACATTTTATGTAAGAAACTAATTTTTGAAAGCCGAAAAATAAATTAATTTTGACGATGCAATAACTTGCGCTATCGCTCTGCGGTTACAACCCTGACTTATGCCTGTTTCGCTAAAATTTGCATTGGCCATACAGATATTTTCCGTAGTCTAGGCGTTTGGTTTTGTTTTTTTTTTTGTTTCCGAATCATCGACACCAGACTAAGTCCTAGAAAGGGCAGTTGAGCATGAGGCGTTAACGTATTCCATAAATCAAAATTCAAATATTACTTATTTTCACAGATGAAGTATCTGGTTCTGGCTTCGACTGGGCTAAAGGTCAAGCTGGAGTACCTGTAGTACTCCTATATGAACTTCGCGACTTAGGACAATATGGTTTCCTTTTGCCAGCAGACCAAATCGTTCCAAATAGTGAAGAAGTACTGGATTCGCTAGTTGAAATAGATAGGGTGACAAGACAAATAGGATATTATCATTATCAAAACGGCGGTCAGATTCTAAAAACTAGCATACTCTTATTGGTCAGCGCTATGTTGTTTGTTTTGTAAAGAATAATTAATTGTTAAAATCACAATTGTTGATCATGATCATTTGTATTTTATTTCAAGCTTGTATAATAATAAAAAATTAATTTGGTATTATTATTTTTTACTTATAACTGAATCTAGTTTGATTTTCGAAATAAACTTCACAAAAGTAACAGCTAGTGATTAAAAACTAAAGACTATCAGTCGCAATAGGCGACCAGCCAACCTTAGGATAAAGCATGAGCATAGGAACTTAAGTAGGAACGCAAATTTGAGAATATCATATAAAATAAATTTCTCACGATTTGTAAAATATTTACTAAAGCCGCTTGGACTAATTACTTTATAGTAAATTAGAACATCTGACGAATGGTCAATTAGAGTTGCGTGCTATAATTGACCCAATGAAGTAAGCCCTTTAGACGTTATTGAGCATAAATCCGCATGGATTACATAATCCAGAATATTCTAGAATTATATTCTATCAACAAGAAAATCACGACCACAAATTGAGAACCTCCTCCTTTTTTGGAAGTCGGTTAATAATGGGGATTGAAATACAAAATAAGGCAAGCTATGAAATAATTACGATGTAATTTTCCACACTGTTCCTCAAAGAATACGTACCATGTTTCTTTAAATATTTTCCATCAATGTCAATAGCACAACTGTGACGATAAATGTTGACTTCCTATATTCGATTAATTGTTTTATTCACGAACTGGAAAGTTTCGAACAAGTTGTGTTCACTTAAAACACTTACAGTGAACTAGTGAACCGCCCCGGCTTCACACGGTTGCAAAAACTATAAATGTTCCTCTGCTATAATATGCATGCATATTCATGTATCATCATCATCATTACAGCCTATACAGTCCACTGCTGGACATAGGCCTCCACAAGTTTACGCCTAAAATAACGTGAACACATGTGTTTTGCCCATAGTCACCACGCTGGGCAGGCGGGTTGGTGACCGCAGGGCTGGCTTTGTCGCACCGTGTATGTATATAATGAATATTTTGGAATAAATCTTTTGGAATCACTCTATTTACTAAAGAAAACTCCATTAAAATGCCTTGCGTAGTTTTAAGGATCTAAGCGTACAGACAGCGTGAAGCGACTTTGTTTTATACTCTGTAATGATAATTAAGTGTTCTTCTATGGAATTATTTGGTGTTAAGTTCTATAAACTAACATCAACTCTTAACAAAAACAATATTAATTACCGTTTTCGTTTTCTTACATTTAAATACATCTTCGAAATTTAAACTAATAAATCACAAGACGACGTTAAGTATTTCCGAGAAAAGGATGTATTCGTAATTAACGAAAGTGATTTAGTATTTGAAGACTTTTAACAGCTCTCAAGAGAATTTAAAGTCTATTGAGGAATTTTTGACACAAGTCTAAATTAATACACAAGTATTCCTCGCAACTATTATTTTTATATGTAGTTAACCATACTAGTCAAAACTGAAAAAAAAAAATGTAACGAAAATAAGTTGACTTGTAAGTTTGCATACATTATTGCGTGATCGAAGTTTAGTCCTTTCAAAAATGAATTAATAAAAGGAAAAAAACGGACGACGCGTTGGCGCAACGATCACAGCCATGGATTGTAGCTGTTACGCTGGCGGTTTCAGGTTCGATCCCCGCACATGACAAACATTTGTATTGGCCATACAGATATTCGCCGTGGTCTGGGTGTTTGTGCAGTCCCTGTGGGTCTCGGAGAGCACGCTAAGCCGTCGGTCCCCGTTAAGCCCGGTTGTTATCATGTACATCTGATAGCGATCGTTACTCATAGTAAGGAATATATCCGCCAACCCGCATTAGAGCAGCGTGGTGAATTAAGCTCTGATACTTTTCCTACGTGGAGAAAGAGGCCTATGCCCAGCTGTGGGGTATTACCAGCTAAAGCGATTGAAGTGAAAGAAAATAAATTGGTTGTCTGTAAAGTTGGTTTACGGACGATAGTTTAACGTGACAACGTCATAACAAAACATCTCCTCGGACGCACAACCTCGACCTCGGAAGCGTACAAAAAGCGTAACGGGACAATGAGTCTTCCTTTTTCGGGCATGCAACCGGTGTTCATCGATTAGATGCTGTCACGTCAAAAATCTCAAAGATCTTTCTCTCGCTCGACGTTGTACACACATTTACTTTCTAAAATATTGTATACCTAATTTACTATGACTAAAATATTTTTATGAAAACGATATTCTGAATTCCACTTAATCTAATGCTTTTAATTTCATTCAGAGATGTCAATATACAAAAATAACTGCCCCCATGATACGACTGTAATAAATAACGATACCCCTGACAAGGTGACGCGTGACTGAAATCAGACGTCAGAACGCGGTCACAAATCATAGCGTACACCTATTTGAGTTCGTCAGAACAGAGAGTGGGTTGAAGTAGTATTATTTCATTTTTAACTCAAAAGATTTTCCAGTTTTTAGGTGCATTTAATATACATAAAATAAGATTAATAAACTCAATGAGATCTTTTTCTTATATAAATGTAATTTATTCAATGTATTTAATTAACTTATGGATCAAATCAATCGAAATGAAAAAACAGGACATGAAAATGAAATGGCAAAGGATATGTGCCCTACGCATATAGTTCAGATGTGGGGTAGAGGTTGAGGATCAACAGGCGTCAACGTATCGAAAGGAAGCATAAAGTAACAGGTGCTTAATATTTCTGTTTGATAACAAACGAAAAAACGACTTCAATGATATCGACAGGTAATACAACCTAAGTAGACGAAAAAAGTTTATAAACACACTAGTCACCACTATGATTTTCAAAGTTCCACCTCAATTTCTCTGGAATGCCATCATCAGATCCTTGTTTCCTTAACATGGTACCCTTGAGATATCTCCTTTTTAACAAAAAAAGAATCAGTTCAGCAAAATCGGTTCATAAACGACAAAGTTACCCGTGATCATTCATAAAAAAATATAGATATATATTTATATATCTATATTTATATAATTGAGAAACCTTTTTTGAAGTAGGTTAAAAATCGCGGAAATTTGCTGATTTGTAGTGGCAAACCGATGATTGTGAGAATGAAAATTCAAATAGTAAAAGTAAGTATAACGTTTTAAGGATGTGGATTTTTAAAATATAAAAAACATTCATCTGTTTCAAGACATACATGTAGTCAATAATTGTGAATAATAGTAATCAGTCCTTCCGTGACCGTGGTTTTTTTTTATGTCACTAGGTCGGCAAACAAGCGTACGGCTCACCTGATGGTAAGCGATTACCGTAGCTTATAGACGCATGCAACACCAGAAGGATCGCAAGCGCGTTACCGACCCAATCCCCAATCCCCCCAGGAGGTTGCTGTTAAAGTTTCAGAAACGTCGGGCATTTAAAGAACCTAATAAACCGCGGAAAAATCGGAGAAAAATTAAAATGAGTTAATATTATAACAAGTTTAATCATGATGAGTGAAATTCGCGTAAACATTAGAAAACAATATGTGAATAATATTTTCAATGTCTACTATTGTAGTAGACATTGAAAATAAACCGACTTTAATTACACCGACTAAATACAATACAAAATAAAATATTTAAGTGTACGAAGCAACTCCATGTTTTTCTTTGATTTAAGTGTTTTCAATTTATATGATAATATTTCCGTAATGATCCCCTTTTTATTGTTTTCGTTTGTAATCTCCCGTAAAATTAACCGTTATTGAACATAACTTGACGGGTTAAAACAATAGCAAGCCATAGTATTTAAAATTTTAATTGAAAACAGTCGTTACGTCTTTCACGGATATTTTCAGTTTACTTTTTTAATAAATATAATAATATTTCTTTATTAATCGTTACTAAAAGTGAAAGTTTATATTGAGTTACTAGGTTACGGTAGGTAGGTTAGTTTACTAGGTACCGATAGTAATAGATAATTTAGGATTACAGAATGTCGTTTTTAGATCATTTTTTTGAAAAATTATCATGTGCTCAGCTATGATGATAAATGCAAAGAAAATCATTAGCCAGAGTAACAAATGTGGTTAAGTATATGTTCAAGATACTGTATACATTTTGATTTTGACATTGGTTTACTGATTTATTTTATACAGCAATAAGTGACACAAATTCAATGTTTATTCATCTATCAGAAATGTTGAGCAACATCGTTGAGTTTCAACAGGTACATCAAATTTTATAAAAAAATAAAGTAGGTAATAATGCGCTCGCTAAATAAACTTAAATGAACTATAAAATGTGTACGTATCGTAAAAAAAATTATTTCTAAAGCTGATTTAAATAATATGTTTGCTTTGAATTGTCTTTTTGAAAAAAGTAGGTTATAAAAGCATGCTATACTACTCGTTACAAGGAACGAGTAAAAAATATTACAACGCAGGTGGAACCGTATGGATTGCCTAGTATTATTCTAATCATAATGAGGTTCCAAAGCTATTAAAATTTCACGGTTACTAGATACTTCTATCTCTGCATTAAAACCGTCTTCAGACCCATCCGTCATCAGAAAGTTGTTAATGATCCCAAACTAAATATTTCCTTTAAACCGATTCAACGGATAGCCGATATATTATGAGCCGTCACTATAAATATTTATTACCGAAACATAGATCTTAGGTACGCTGGAAAACTATTGTAATATGGTCTACACGCTGATTTATTTGTAGAGGAAGGTAAGGTCTTCTTTTTTGGTTATCGGTATCTATTTTTAAAAGTCGCTAGTTTACGTTAAAAACTATTATAAAAGTCATAAACAAGTGGCAGAGTCATTTATTGGAGCTTTAAAATTTTATATCCAAACATTTTGGTGTATTTTAGTTAAGGCGGATGCTTATTTGTATTAATTAGTGTCATCAAAGCGAGGTTCCGGATTCAGTCATTCTTTATTACTTTGTAATAATGTCTGATAAATATAACAAGTTAGGTGCAATTTATTTTACACAAAATTTTATTTAAGAATTTTAATAGAATGTTGTAATGATTTAATTTTATGCAAAATTCGACTTTTATGATACATATTTCCTATTAAAATATTTTATAAGATCTTCTCTTCTTCTTCTTGTACCTCTCCACTACTGGAGGTTGGCCGTCAGCTCAGCGAATTTTTCGCGGTCTCGCGCCAAGCGAAATAGTTCTTCCACGGTGGCGATCTTCATCCATTCGCGGATGTTGCGCAACCAGGACTTTTTTCTTCTTCCAACGCGTCGCTTGCCCTCTACTTTGCCCATCATTATAATTTGGAGCAGCTGGTTATAAGATCTAAGGTTGCAAATTTGTCTGTAAATTGACGACGCGATGGCAAAGCGGTCACAGGACAGGTTGATCCGCTGGCGGTCGCGGGCTCGATCCCCGCTCACGACAGATATTTGTATTGGCCATATAGAAGTTTGTCGTGGTCTGGGCGTTTGTCCATTGTGTGTTTCCAGACCACCGATACAGGAGAAAAAACTACTGGGTGCCATTGAGTATGAAGCGTTTATTATTATTGTTTTTGTTGAAGTAATAAATTTGTCAAGCAGTAATCTTAAAACGTTTATAATTTAAAGTTTTCGTATTTTTAGATGAATCATTAAATGCGCTACTTATCTCATATTTTTATCCGGGTACTAGCTGTTCTTTTCGGTTTCACTCGCGTTAATTTGAGGAAAAAAATAGTACATAGTCTTTCCCGGTTAATAGGCTATCAAAACCAATAACAATTTTTCAATTAGATCTAGTAGTTTCTGAAATTAGCGTTCTTAAAGAAACAAATAAAAACTTTCAGATTTATAATCATCATCATCCTGCCCTTATCCCACTTATCGTCGACACAACATATTTTCCTCTTTCATTCCTCTCTATTATTCGTCACTTCAGCGCTTATTCCCTTCTTTCTCATATCCTCACTCACACCACTTTTCAGATTTATAATATTAGTAAAAATGATCTATTTAATCCATATAAAATAATTTAACCTGACAACAGATCACAGCCAAATTAAGCTGTTCTCAAGTAGAGTTGTGTTTCCTAGTTGAATAAGGAAGTCAGAGCTCTGGGGGGGGGGGGGGGGATAAAGGCAACGCGGTTGCAATACACCTATATACACATATATCCATAGACTACGATATACGCTTACCATCAACTAGATCATAAGGATAAGGATGTGATATGAAAAATATAATTGCAATTGTTGTTGATTAGCTAAATTTAGACAAATCTGCGTCATTAAGACAATCATCATCATCACTTTAGCCTATGGCAGTCCACTGCTGGACATAAGCCTCCCCAAGTTCGCGCCAGACATCCCTGTTTTCCGCAATCCTCATCAAACCTTCGTGTATTTTGTTTAAATCAGAATTTTATTTATTTTCAAACAAAAATGTAAGCTGAAATAAAAGCACCAACAAAACGCCGTCATTATGTAACTTGAAGGTGTTTATCGAACGTAATTTATCACACACCGACGGCTTGTTGAGTGAGTGAACCCCTTTATTTTGACACGCGACCGTACGTCACACCAGCCTATACACATTTCAGACTGTCAACATGACAGTTCTGTTTGCGTCACCGTAATAAGCGGAAGCGGAAATGTATTATAGGAACTATGTATGTGCAATTCACACACGGCACAAGTGAAACTTCTTAAAAGTAGCCTACGAGATTTTTTTTATTACTGACAATATTGTACCTATTGTATTGTATTGTTGTGGGCTCGGTTTTCCGCATTTAGACACAAAGGTGGTCCGTTATGCGTGAAAAGAGAGCTGGCTAATTCAGCCAGTCCAGCTCCTTCCAGAAGCTCAGAAGCCTCCTGGGGCATTCACAGGCTTCTCGGAGCATCCTTATTACCTTAAGGATGGTAGCCCGGTGTGCGACCACTCCCTCACATTCCAGGATTACGTGGGCGACTGTTTCTTCAGCAGCGAGACATCCCCTGCAAAGAGGACTGTCCGTTGCATTCATAATGAATAGTTGATGATTAAGTGCCAGGTGGCCAGTAATCGTGCCTACAACTATTCTGATATCCAGACGGTTAACACTGATCAGTCGGCACGATAGGTGCGGTGATACTTCCGTGAGTATCATTTTTGACTGTCTACAGCCGGTTTGGTTTACCCAAAGGGCATTGTGAGTTGCACGTGTACGTTGCATTACCCACGAGCGCAGTTGTCCAAATAGTAGCGGCATTAGGATGGTTGGGCCGGCAACCTTTGTTTTGGATCCCTGTCTTGCAAGCTCATCGACGGCATCATTTCCGTGTGATCCACTATGTCTGATGATTGTATGATTACCTCATCATTTTTATTCACTGAGAATATAAAATACTGTGTAATGTATTTTATCTCATTCTCTCGCCGACTTAATTATATACATTTATGTGTTAGCCACATGCAAGTTAAGAACATGTTTGGACTATACTAATGTTAATCTTGTACAACTTAAACACCATGTTCTTGCAAATAAACAGTTATTATTATTATTATTATCCTGAATGTCACTCCGCCCGCCCAATACATAATAGATACATATATTATAATAACTACTTATATAAATAATATAGTAAATTTACTTATACTTACATATATAAATATAAGCGGGTGGAGGAATACGCCCCGGCAGGGAGATCAAACGGCCGGGGGTTAGGGCTGTAGGCTGAGAAACCGGCGGACAATCCTAGCCGAGTCAAGTAACACCGCCTTCTGCATCCTGGCTGCGAGCGAACCGTCCCGGATCCCCAGTTGCCTCAGATGGATTATTATTATTGTTATTATTATTATCATTTCAATTGACTGTAAAAAAGTAATTTTCTCCATTTTAACATATTTATTTATTTATTTATTTATTTATTTATTTATTTATTTTATACGATAACTTAAAAAACATACACCAATACAGATTATACAAAAATGTTTACAATTATTTGCCGAGTGTTGTTTTATTTACAAGTTTCCACGGCGTGGTTAACGACAGTTTCATCTAAGAAGTAATTATTTTATTTATTTTAAATTTATACAAATGTAAAAATGGAAAAACCTAAAAACTCCTAATAACAAATTCTTATACATATTACAATTTACAAAAAGATAAAAAAAAGAAAAGAAAAAATACAATACAATATAAAATATTATGTGGGGTTTTTTTATTATGTTATATATAACACTGTTTACAATTTGATTATAATTACGTTTACAAAACAAATTACCACACTGTATAGTCAGTAAAACTTGTTTTTGTAAATGAAATTTATTTAAAATTTCTGTTTCATTAAGCGCTAATCACCTCACAAGGCGTCAAACCTAACATACCTTAAAGTGACAAAAATAAACAATTTTTTTGTCTGATTCTACAACCGCTTGGGACCACTAAACGTTCTCAATAATTACGTGAGAGTCTGTGACATCCCGTATTCTGTGTTAGTTTTTGCTAATTAATTTTTAAGTTAATTAGTTTATTCATTTAGTTCGTTAGTGGTTTTCATGTGCTGTGTAAGTCATTGTACATCTCGCAACTGGAGCGGAATGCGGTGGAATTCTGGGCGTTTTATGACCGCGTTTTTATTATCTATACTAATTTTATAGAAGTGGAAATTTTGCTTCTTTGATTGTCTCTCAGGAAATACTAATTCGAATTTTTTTTTGTGTTGGATTAATTTTTTTATTATTATATATAACTAGGTCGGTAAACAAGCATACAACTCACCTGTTGGTAAGCAATTACCGTATCTTATAGACGTCTGCAACACTAAACGCACCGCAAGCGTTTTGCCGAAACTATCCTCGATTCTCGCCAGGAGATCTGATCACATGAAAACAGTATTATGTAGCTATGATCTTCTGCAAGGTCGAAGTAATACTCCAGTCGGGTTGCTCCATATTTTGAGCAGGAAATTTTCTGCTGTGGCCTACCTTAGTTAATACTAATACATGCAGTATCAATCTATTAGAAAATTAAAAATACTTAGTCGCACTGGAGTGCAGGGTAGTATTAAGTTCAGAAAATGTCTCGTATCGTAAATTTTTAGGGCAGTATTATGAGTGTTTGTGAATTTAATAATTATATTTGAAACGAAATATGATTTCTGTCGGTGTAGTTGCAACGTTTTTTGGTAATTTTGCCAATTATATTATCAATATTATTTTAAATATATATAATATCATTAACCAGACATTTTGGTATGAAACTTGTTTACTGAATCGAATGAAAATAGTGAATTCTAGCCGCAGACTTCGTAATAGCTTCAGAAACTTTTTATCTGTTATCTAGTTTTGGAAATATTTGCTTAAAATAATATGCTGTTAAATATTTCTAGCATTAGAGAAGATACAAATATTTTGCAGGTGAACTTGATTTCGGAAAATTAAAAGAAAGCAAAAAATTAAATGGAAATGGGATATGATGTCGTCCACCTCTTCATTGTCATTAATAATGAAACAATAGCTTTCGATAAGAACGTGCTACTGCCTCGGTTTTGTCCTAAAAGCTTAACAACCATAAAGATATCAGCCTGACACCCCTACTACAGTTTTTGTTAACATCATATACCATGGTTATACCATAAAAATCAGTAATAACTATATTTTTTTATGTTACTACAAACTATATCAGTAGCAAATTCATATTATTTAGAGATAAATAAAGAATAATGCAATATTATAAACGGTTCAATTAAATTTATTCAAGGAGAAAACAAAGAAGCGTGAGGAAAGAAAAACTTTATTGTGTTAATTAATTGATTTCGTCTCGATAGACTTGACCAGGGTTGTACCAACTTACTAAAAACATGTATAAAGGAATATAACTATTACTAAGCCATATTTTTAGAAGAAAGAGAAAGAGCGGAAGTCAACACCCATCCATTTCTATTCATAGATGCCGGCTAGTAATTAATGAGTCTTGTCGGTAATACATTTGCGGATCCTCTAGTGTTATTTTTTGTTGGTGGTGATTGCTCATTTTTTTTACGATTTTAGGTTTTTGTATACTTACGGTCTTTAACGTGTTAAGTGTATTTACGATGATCGAGGTCTTAGATCAGCCCCTCAATAAACTAGTTCCCTATGTAGAAACGGATCGCCACAATATAATACTTATAATTACGTCATCTCCTCTTTTTGAAATCCGCCGTATAAAGAGAAGTTTTATAAGTTTGACGCTAATCTCCTTCTGTATGTTCTGTATGTGTGTGTGTAATAGCATCGTCATTCTCTAAAGGATAATTGTAAAAATGGATCCAGCTATTTCAAAAGTATCAATCAGCTCTTTTCCAAAATGGTTTGAGACATTTTCGTCAGAAGATAAAATTTGTTCCGTTTTTAACGTTCAAATGTTTATAATTTTTAAATTTCCGCGCGCTCGTTTACTTAACCAATGAAATGTCGTAATTTCATTTTAAACGGTACACGCTTGTTATTTGACCAATGAGAGCGCCCGGATCACCGGCGCGCATGCGCAAGCCAACCTCCCAAAGAAAGCAGCGCCCGTGGCGGCCAAGAACAAGAACAGCTGTCGTCTAACCGTACGCGTCGCCATTGCTTCCGTTGAAATCAAAAAAGCTTCACTGTTCCGAATACTGCATCTTGCGAAAGTTTGTGTGTGGCATGATTTGTGGACGATTAATGCAGAAAACCGTGGCTGGCCAGCATAGATCCTTTTAGTCGCAACAAAGCCAACGAGAACCACTCCGTCTTCCGTTCCTGCTGCGCAAGGTGAGTTGTGCTTGTGCATATCTCTTGGTCTATATTCTAAGCGTGTACCGTTAATTACCGGCGAGTATATATTCATACTTGATCCAGATTGTACGCATAGATATTTCATCATCATTTAAGCGAACCGTATTCATTTGCGTACATCTTTTTGGTGCCGAAACCCGGGACTTTTGGATATATTCGGTCAGCCAAAATACCATTTTAAGTTCGCGATTGTAACGAAAATAACAATTTTCTATCGTTTACTGTACTTACATAAATCATAAACATACCATAACGTAAAAATATTTAACAATTACGAAACAATTCTTTGTTCCATTCTGTCCGCTAACGCCCACATATATCTACCGCCAAAAATTTAATTTTTTCTTACCGCTTACTTACCGTTCTAACCGATCGCGATCTCTGTTAAAATATACCTACCTAGAACATCGAGTCGTTTATTATCAATTGACACAAAATTATTTACCGTTTTTACCATTTGCAATAACAATATTGCAAATTATATCGTACCTTAATTTCTGTGTTAAGTTGAATACTACACGACTAGTTACGTCGATCGCCCAACATACCGTAATAAATAAATTTTATAAATAACTTCATTTTAACTTTAACATTATAAGTAAAATATCTTGTTGCATTGTATTGATATTAACGTTAACTACATATATAAAGTAAAATTGAAACTTATACTTATGATCAGTTTATAAAAATTAAAATTAATTTTATTTCTAATATATATAGCAAACCGTTCTGAGTTGTAATAAGGTTCATTTTAGTTAATAACCTTGTGTAAGGTGTTCAATATTATAGTTAATTTAGTCGCTTTAACTACGACCATCGATGATTGTTGCTTACCTACGACCACGGATAGCGTGATTGTTATTTAAATAATCTATATAAATAAATAAAATTGGAAATCTCTTAAACGGCTGGACCGATTTTAATGGGATTTTCACTGGTATATAACTAATGTAATAAGGAATAACTTAGGCTATTTTTACTTTAGAAATTTATTTATTTATTTGGTAATTTTGCAAACTAAAATATTATTATTATTATTTTTCTCCACCTTAACGAAGTTGCAGGCTCAGCTAATATAGTATAATATTATCAATAACCGTTTAGTTTTAATAAAAGGCGTTTTGAATTCAGTGAAAATTGTTTATTGTTTAATCGTTAACGATGTCTTACCTAGCACGACGTAAATCTAAACCTGGATTCAAACGGTGTACGGAGACGAATTATACTGTTAGTAATTTGCCTAGTTTGCGACGTAAACGAACTATCGCGTATAATCGTATTACGAAGGCTCTCGAGGTGGGGAAGTTAATTGAAACCGATGCATCACAGACCGAGTTATTTCTTTCATATTGTCAGGAAATAAAAAACATCGCGGATAGTTTTCAAGAGGCACACTTCATCATTTTGGACCTTTTAAACGAGGAAGCCGATGATGTAGATACCGAGATCCAGGAGAATTTCGATGAAATGTACTTTCGGGTCGTTGCAATTCAACGCAAATATCAACAGGGTTCGTCGCAAGAA
This sequence comes from Melitaea cinxia, assembly GCF_905220565.1. Taxonomy (NCBI): domain Eukaryota; kingdom Metazoa; phylum Arthropoda; class Insecta; order Lepidoptera; family Nymphalidae; genus Melitaea; species Melitaea cinxia. The sequence goes on from NC_059411.1 coordinate 3,032,375, forward strand.
TTAAATAATGCGAGGCGTGATTCGTTCATGGGTGCGCAGAGCAATATGCGTTTACCTAAAATTTCACTTCCGGTATTTTCTGGTGCTATCAAGGAATGGCCTGAATTTATCGCGACTTATGATGCGTTGATTCATCAATCAACAATTCTAAGTGATATCGAGAAATTTCATTATTTAGTGTCGGTGTTGCGGGGTGATGCGTTATCGTTAATTAGAACGTTTCCGGTCGCTGGTGAACGTGCTCTCAAGTCCCGCTATGAGGATAAACGTGAATTGGCATTTGCGTGCTGGCGCGATATTTTGGAAGTAAATTTCAAAACTTCACACGCTCAAGATTTCCGACATGCGTTAAATACAATAGATGAAAACTTGACTATTTTGAAAAAGTTGAAGTTACCTACCGAGCACTGGGACTTCGTGCTTTGTTACAATATTTTGTCAAAACTAGATACTAAACTGAGACGCGAGTTTGAGGAAAGGCACATCGACATCGAGCTGCCACAATATCAACATATAAGGGCGTTTTTACACTCTAAGAGTGAAGCGCTGATACGCGACACGCACTTCTCCGCCGTTACTACTAAAACTTCACAAGTTAGCAAGGAAGCATCAGGTGCCTTTCAAAAATCGAAGCGACCTACCGTCACGCATTCGCTTGTCGCCCCCACCGTCGAGCATTCGCTTGTCGCCCCCACCGTCGTCATGTCTAAGAAGAAGGTTGGTGACAAACAAGAGGGCAAACCAACTCGTGTTGCGACAACCTCCAAACTTATTCGTAAGTGTTCATACTGCAGTGCAGAACACCACATAACGGCTTGTAAAGACTTCTTGTCTAAATCCGGGGACGAGCGCGTGGCTGTAGCTGGCGAACGGAAATGGTGCTACAATTGTCTCAACTCGTCTCACTCGGTGCGAGAGTGCACATCGATATTTTCGTGTCGAAAATGTCAGCGTAAACATCACACTCTACTACATCGAGACCAAGTGGGGAACGACCCTAACACCGCGCGCGATCATTCACAATCGGTAGCCCTAGTTGCTAAGAAATCTTTTACCTCATCTAACCCGTCCGCGAACACGACTGTGTTACTGGCCACTGCCATGGTTCAACTTCGTGACACATGTGGTGAATTTCATACGTTCCGAGCGTTGTTTGACACGGGTAGTCAAAATAATTTTCTGACAGCACACGCCGCTAAGCGACTTGGGCTCAAGCCTAGAGCCGTCTGCGCCGAGGTACACGGCTTGGGGGGTGCTCCTGCCTCGGTCAATGGCGTCGTGACATGCGACCTCGGCACTAATGACAACGTTAGATTTCATCTCGAGATGCTCGTCATACCGAACATCTGCGGAGATCAACCCATCGCCAGGCTCAATACGGATGGATGGAATGATGTCAAGACATTACCGTTAGCAGATCCTGGTTTTGACATCCCTGGTCCGATCGACGTCTTGTTAAATGCCGACGTTTTCGCTGAATCGTTGCTCGAGCAGCGTTTGAAGGGTAATGGGTCTCGACCGCAAGCACTGAATTCAGTTTTCGGATGGCTTCTCCTAGGGAAGTCGCGACTCGCATCCTCTCCTTCATGTTTGATGGGATTAGCACCTCCTAGCATGGACGAGAGCTTAAATAAAATAGTTCAACGTTTCTGGGAAATCGATAACGTTCCACAATCTTCTCGATTAACCCCAGATGAGCAAGTTTGTGAAAATATTTTCACTCATGACCACTACCGTGACGAGACCGGAAGGTATCATGTCGTTCTTCCTTTCAAGAACAACTCGGAGCCTCTTTTTGAAGGCTCTCGAGCGATAGCCTTACGGCGCTTCTATGCCATTGAGAAGCGGTTGTCTCGTGATCAATCTTTAAAACAACAGTACACCGATTTCATGACTGACTACATCGAAAGTGGTCACATGACTCTGGTACCTGCTAAGCACATGGGCTTAGGCAAGTACTACATACCGCACCACTGCGTCTTGCGTCCCGACAGCTCCACGACGAAACTTCGCGTGGTGTTCGATGCCTCGGCTAAGGACGCGAATTCAAAATCGCTTAACGATTCGCAACTTGTAGGTCCAAAGTTGCAATCCAACATCGTGGAGATTCTTCTCCATTACCGGGAACACAAAGTCGTCTTTATGGCGGATGTGCGCCAAATGTACCGCCAAATTAACGTAGCTCCTCATCACCGTGAGTACCAGCGCATTTTCTGGCGGGCTCACCCAGATGAGCCTCTCCAAGAATACGTTTTAAATACCGTCACCTACGGAGTATCTTCTTCCCCGTTTCTGGCATGTCGCACCATCCAGCAGCTGGCCAATGACGAGGGTCATCATTACCCTAAGGCCAAGGCCGTTTTAACTTCCGATATTTATATCGATGACATCGTAACCGGAAGTTCTACGCTGGAGGAGGCCTGCGATATCAAATCGCAAGTCATCGCTCTTCTCACTCGCGGGTGCTTTGAGCTACGTAAATGGGTGAGCAATCGACCTGAGCTTCTAAGTGACCTTCCCTCAGAAGCGTGTCTTTCGGAAGCTATTACTTTTAACCAAGCCGAAGACACAACCGTGAAAGTTCTTGGGCTGAAATGGGAGCCTGGCTCAGATTCATTTGTTTTTAACGTCCAACCGTCAAATCAACCTTGTACCAAGCGAACGATTCTGAGTGAGGTAGCCAGGGTCTTCGATCCTTTGGGATTTCTGTCGCCTCTAATAATTCAAGCCAAGTGCTTAATCCAAAACCTTTGGATCCTCGGCGTTTCGTGGGATGATACTCCCCCACCGGAAATTGTTGCACAATGGAACAACTTTTCCCAACAACTTCCACAAATCAGAGAACTTAAGGTTCCTCGCGGGTTCGTTATCGAAGGCGCTCGATCGTATCAGCTGCATGGGTTCTGTGACAGCTCTGAACTTGCGTACGGCGCCGTCATTTATCTACGTGTCACCGAATCTGACGGTTCCATTCGCCTCTTCCTTGTTTGTGCACGAGCTCGCGTCGCGCCTTTGAAGAGGCAGTCGTTGCCACGGCTGGAGCTGTGTGCTGCGGTTCTACTAACCGACCTCATGAAATTCGTCAAGGAGACATTGCGGATTTCTATCCACAACATCTATCTGTGGAGCGATTCCACCGTAACTTTAGCCTGGCTGCGGTCTCCTTCTTCACGATGGGTAACTTTTGTCGCAAATCGTGTCAGTCATATTCAGGACACAGTTCCTACCGAATGTTGGAGGCATGTGCCCTCTGCGACCAATCCAGCTGACATTTGCTCTCGAGGACAGCTGCCAACGGAACTATTAACCAACACGCTATGGTGGGCGGGCCCCGAGTGGCTCTCTCAACCGCCGTCTGAATGGCCAACAGACATATCTAAATGTCAGACGCAGGAGGACGTTGTAATTCCCGAACAACGTAGTACCGTTCTCATCGCTAATCAAACCGAGACCACTTCGAAAACGTCCATATTTGATCACCTGTTCGAGAAGTATTCATCCCTGGATAAAATTTGTCGGATCGTAGCGTATATCCGTAGATTTCGCGTTAACTCTTGCGTTGAAGGTACACGACCTGAGAGTCTTGTCGTGACAGACGTTGAATATCATCGTGCTCTCCTGATGATCGTCAAACATTTCCAGAACCGTTTTTTCTTTGACATTATATCAAATCTGAGGTTGCGAAAACAATTGCCTCGCAACTTCCGTAAGCTAAATCCTTTCCTGGATGATCAAGGTATTCTCAGGGTGGGCGGACGGCTGGCTCGCTCTGGTCTTGAATTCGAACACAAGCACCCGGCATTGCTGCCCAGGAAATGTGTGCTCACCACAGCAGTAATCGAATCCATTCATCGGAAGAATCTTCATCCCGGTCTGAACACCACGCACTACCTGATCTTACAGCAGTTCTGGATTCTGGCGGCTAAGCGTGCCGTGCGTCAACACCTCTCGAAGTGTATACGATGCTATCGTCTCCGTCCTCAACCATTGCAACCGTTTATGAGCGACCTTCCCGCCTTCCGCGTCAACCAGGCAAAAGCTTTCTCTCAAGTTGGGGTGGATTTTGCGGGTCCCTTCCGGATCAAACTGGGTTACCATCGCGGTGCTAAAATCGATAAGGCTTACTTATGTTTATTCGTCTGTCTGAGCACCAAAGCTGTTCACCTTGAAGTAGTGTCCACTTTATCGACTGACGGTTTCATCGCTGCGTTGCGTCGTTTTGTCTCCCGTCGGGGCCGTTGTAACGTCATACATTCAGATTGCGGCACAAACTTCGTCGGTGCAGCCTCGCAACTCGCATCATGCATGGAGCAAGCAACGAGCTCAGAACGGATTGCATTTAAGCGTAACCCCCCATCTTCTCCACACTTCGGTGGAGTATGGGAAATTCAAGTAAAAGCCGCGAAAAGTCATTTATATCGGATTGTTGGTGATCAAACTCTAACCTTTGAAGAGCTTACCACGCTCTTCACTCAAATCGAATCAATTTTAAACTCTAGACCCCTGTGCCCCTTAAGCTCTGACCCTAACGACTTGAACGTTCTTACACCTGGTCATTTCTTGACGCTGGAACCTCTTACAGCGGTTCCCGATCCAGATTACTCTAATGTTAATCTTAATCGTCTAAGCCGATGGCAACTGATTCAATCGTTCCAACAGCAATTTTGGAGACGTTGGAAACAAGAATATCTACACGCGTTAACTCAGCGGGCAAAATGGACTAAAGACTCAAAACAATTAACCGTAAATTCGATCGTGCTTATTAAGGATGATAATCGACCTCCACTCCAATGGGCATTAGGACGAGTAGTCTCCTTACACCCTGGGCCTGATGGAGTGATTCGAGTAGCTACTTTAAAAACTAGAGATCACGTAATTAAGAGACCTTTAGTTAAATTGTGCCCTCTGCCAACCGAATAACAATATTTCTTAACAAACGTAGTTTAGTTTCTTAATTTTAAGATTAGTATCGTAAGTCAAATGTAGTTTAATTTATTACTTTTTTTCAATCAAATTTCGGGAAAATCCCATTGGTATTTTGGTGGGCGGAATGTTCCGTTTTTAACGTTCAAATGTTTATAATTTTTAAATTTCCGCGCGCTCGTTTACTTAACCAATGAAATGTCGTAATTTCATTTTAAACGGTACACGCTTGTTATTTGACCAATGAGAGCGCCCGGATCACCGGCGCGCATGCGCAAGCCAACCTCCCAAAGAAAGCAGCGCCCGTGGCGGCCAAGAACAAGAACAGCTGTCGTCTAACCGTACGCGTCGCCATTGCTTCCGTTGAAATCAAAAAAGCTTCACTGTTCCGAATACTGCATCTTGCGAAAGTTTGTGTGTGGCATGATTTGTGGACGATTAATGCAGAAAACCGTGGCTGGCCAGCATAGATCCTTTTAGTCGCAACAAAGCCAACGAGAACCACTCCGTCTTCCGTTCCTGCTGCGCAAGGTGAGTTGTGCTTGTGCATATCTCTTGGTCTATATTCTAAGCGTGTACCGTTAATTACCGGCGAGTATATATTCATACTTGATCCAGATTGTACGCATAGATATTTCATCATCATTTAAGCGAACCGTATTCATTTGCGTACAAAATTAGTGTGCAGGTTTTTTTCTTAAATATTTAATTAGTAGTTATTGTTTAACTATTTTACATCATAAACATAATTATTATGAAATTAGCGAAAAGTGTTCGAATTAATTATTATATAATCCATGGTCACACACAAAACCGCGCTCCGATTTCGTCTCATTCGGACAGTTTGGGAACAAATAACTAATCGGCAACTATTCAAAACTTCCACTGCGGTGACAATTAAATTGGAAACTTGGAGTATCTTTGCTAGGTTTACGAATAGTTCGCAAAACCGCTTACTCTATTAATTTCGAACTATCTCGGGTATCAAATGGTTTCGACTATCCGAAAGACGTTCTCGACCACACTCGATTTTTTTTTAAATATAATTATGTATGAAAAGGCAACAAATTACTATTATCATTTTAGTATCATAATACTATAGAGATACCATAGTATCTCTATATGCTGTGTGGTTACGGCATCAAAGAATATAGCCTAAGGGATAACACAGTTCTACGACCACATTGGAACTTAAAAAGCCGACCGGTGGCGGGATAACCATCCAACTGCTGGCTTTGAAATACACAGGCCGAAGACGGGCAGCAGCGCCTTCAGTGCGACAAAGCCAGCCCTGCGATCACCAACCCGCCTGCCCAGCGTGGTGACTATTGGTAAAACACATGAGTTCACTTACTTGTGGAGGCCTATGTCCAGTAGTGGATTGCGAAAGGCTGCTGTGATGATTACCATCAAAGTGGGTAAAATTAATGAGTCATCACAGTAAAATATTACCACTAACGTAGTCTCACCATTCCTGCCAATCAGTAATAATATGATAGCCGAGATACAGGCTATGCCTAGTTCGGTTACAGATGCTAATCTCATTACTTCTGATATTGTTGCCACATTATCATTGTAATATAGTGCTAAGTTTGTGAAATAAAGATATTATTATTATATTATTATTATTAAAAAATATCATATACACATAATTATGTATTTTATACGCAAAAATAATTATATTTATATGTGTAATAGGCAGCAATTGTGTAGTATGCTGTAGAATATTATTATAGACGTAAACCCTGCCCTAGAAATGGAATAGAATGACATTGTTCGCTCGAACGCTTGCATGAGCACATTTTTATTTACTCGTATTATTTTGTGTTATTTGAAATCTACAAAGTTTTGCTACAGCAGCTTTTTTAAGAACTGAACCAATTTGCTCAATTGCTATATAGTTAGTTCGGTTGTAATGTGTAATTTGCAGCATGTTAGTTCTGTAAAATAAAATATTTTTTTTGCATTTTTGGTAAGTCAAAGAATTGATTTAATCGATAATTGGAAAATCATTTTCTTATAAACTATTTCTTCAGCCTATCGCAGTCCACTGCTGGACATAGGCCTCCACAAGTTCGCGCCTACCTCTACTGTTTTTTTTATTTATAAAACTAGGTCGGCAAACAAGCGTACGGCACCTGATGGTAAATGATTACTGCGGCTTATAGACGCCTGCAAAACTCTGGTCACCTCACCCAACAGTAAGAATACAACACTGCTTGAAAGCATAGCGTCTTCGGTGCGACAAAGCCAGCCCTGCGGTCACCAACCCGCCTGCCCAGCGTGGTGACTATGGGCAACACACATGAGTTCATGCATTTTTGGCGCGAACTTGTGTAGGCCTATGTCCAGCAGTGGACTGCAATAGGCTGGAATGATGATGATGATGATGATGATGATGATGAAAGCAGTATTTAGCGGTGATCTTCTGTAAGATCGAGGTACTACTCCAGTCAGACTTCTCCAGATTTTGAGTAGGAAATTTCCTACTGTGCCCTACTGCAGTACTTGTTTGGTATTAAATTGATTACATTCACATCGCGTTTGCTCATTATTAAATTTGAATATAGTTCTCTCACTTTATTTTGTAATGATAATTAGTTTAGGAGGCAATATAATTTAGTTTGTTTAATTTTAAATGTAACATCTTTTTTCATTCATCTAATCCTTTATTTTGCTCATCTAATTATTATTTTTTATTTAATTACTGCAATAGTGTCATTGCTACACATTTATTTTCGACATATTTAAATCAACTATTAAAAGTCCTGGCTTTTTGTAAGTTTTAACATATTTTTGATATGTTACATTTCATGCAACTGTCTAGGACTCTTTCCATGTGAACCAAAGAATAGTCGTAAAATATAACAAATTCGAAGCTCATAAACAGCTGTGAGATATTATCGCCTGCAGTCCTCACCTCAGCAACCGGAAGACCAGTAACACAAGCCGCTAAAGAAACATAACCAACAAACATACGGATAATTGATGGGGAAGCGACGTCCCGTTTCATCAGCTGTCGCGCGATGATGACATTTGAGATGAAGTTTGAAAGAAAGTTAGACAATACGATACGATATCGTATATGCAATTGACACGATTGTTTAACTGTTTAGTTATGAAAGTACTCTATCACGCTGATTTGTTTTTTTTTTAACTTCTTCAGCTGCTATATTTAAAAAAAAATTGTTTTAAAAAACTATGCAAGCATTATAAAAAATATTTTCAAATTATTCGACTGTTTTATTTGTTTGTTCTATCCGCAACCATGCTCCAATTTAACTCCCAGCGGCAATCTTCAATTTATTCTCCATCGAAAATCTTACACAGATCTTGGGTACACCGGACAGAAAAACGTTCACTGGGTTTCACAAGGAGCGATCTCCAATCCAGGAAAAAAATATTTGTACATATTCAATCTGCTAAATATCGTACAGTGTAAAGGAATAACGATAAAATATGACATTCGGTATGTCTTGTTCATCACTGTTTGAAAAGCTTTTAAATCTATATTAATATTATATAAACAAACCACAAATAGCTCGTACATTTTAATCGCTTTTTAAATTTGAAACGGAAACGAATTCATAGTCGATTATAGTTTTAGTATCGACTATTATACCAACAGCAGTGACGTTTATATGAACATAACTAACTTACTGAACTGTTAAAATGTTATTATAGCACGACTGATCAGAAATGAGTGTTATATTGTATATTTCTACTAGCGACCCGCCCCGGCTTCGCACGGTTGCAAAAACCACCAGTGTTTCTCCACTATATTGTGCATGTATTATATATGAACCTTGCTCTGGAATCATTCTATTTACTAAAGAGTTAAGTTGAAGATCATACAGACAAGATCATAAGATCAAGCATTCAGACAGCGGGAAGCGATTTTTTTATACTATTTAATGATTATTCAATGGTTGGCTAGATTCAGTAAGATTGAGTAATATGTATTTTGTACTAAAAATTTATTTATTGTGAAATTATTGAAGTCACTTTGAAACTCGATGAACGATGATGATGAATGATGATGATGACTTAAATACGTCACGATAAAATACATAAATGTATTGGAGAGAATGTGATAAAAAAACGACGACGATAACAAAACGTGTAAGTGACGCGTTTTGCATGGCGCTTAAGACCTTTTTCAAGAGACCGTGATCATAGTTGATAGGAAAAATCGCAACGACCCGTCTTCGTACGACTTTTCAGAAGTTTCATTTCTGCCGAGTGAATTTCACACACATAATTTTTTTAATTTGTTTTTATTTGCTCTCGCAACTGTATATTGTCAGTGTCCATCTTGTTGGTGTTAAAAATGAATAAATAAATTATTATGTATGTCAATAATATGCTGTGTGGTTACGGCATCAAAGAATATAGCCACCCCCTCTTTTCCCGTAGGTGTCGTAAGAGGCGACTAAGGGATAACACAGTTCCACTACTACCTTGGAACTTAAAAACCCGACCGATGGCGGATAACTATCCAACTGCTTTTAAAGACACAGGCCGAAGACGGGCAGCAGCATCTTCGGTGCGACAAAGCCAGCACTGCGGTCACCAACCCGCCTGCCCAGCGTGGTGACTATGGGTAAAACACATGAGTTCACGCCATCTTTAGCGTGAACTTGTGGAGGTCTATGTCCAGTAGTTGACTGCGAAAGGCTGATGTGATGTATGTCAATATTTTTAAGTAAGCGTTCCATATATTTTAGATAATTGTGATATAGGTACAACTAGGAAAAGACTTTAAGGAAGGTCTAAATGAAATTTAGAAGAGTTTAAGTAAGATGTCACGCATGGCAAAATCGGTTAATGCGTTGCCCTAAAACGTACCTAAAATTTTTTTTTTTTTTTAATTTAAATGAAGCCGATTTAGACCGGACTATGTAGAAGTGTAGGAAGTACGAAGTCAATATACTGGTAACGAGATTTAACAACAATCTTTCTGTATCGGGATTTAATGTTTCTTGTATCTTTGAACTTTCCATTTTGAACTTGCTAGTTAATTTAATGCTATTAATATTGAGTTTTACATTACAAGACACACACATTTACATTTATTTTACGTTGGCAAATAAGCGTACGGCACACCTGATGATAAGCGATTACCGTAGCTTATAGACGTCTGCAACACCAGAACAGGGCATTGCAAGCGCGTTGCCGACACTATATCTGATTCATCCAGGAGCTCTGGTCACCTTACTCACTAACAGGAACACAACACTGCTTGAAAGCAGTATTATTTAGGTGTGAACATATTTTATAACAAATTTTAATATTAATCTAATATGATTTTCATGATATAGGTAGTGAAAGAGGGACCGCGAGAGTAACATTGATAATAAAATCCGTGGTCGCCATTAGTGTGGTGCAAAATACTTTATTACACTATTTGGTTTCAGTTGGAGAAACGAAAGTATAGAAATGAAAACGAAGTGACGAAATTCGTATTATCTTACGGAAACGCATTGTCCAAACATTCAGTCATATTTCTGTAGTCAGTGATTGTTCCACAACAATCGTAGGGCGACTCCATTAGCGAGTCATGTCAAGTCACTCGGCTATTGACAGATGATGCCATTTCTACCGGGAATCGAACCAAACACCGATGGGGGAACGTGCTTAACGATCCGTATGATTTATTACTGTCATTACATCACTACAGCAACAAAAGGGGAAATATGCCGATTGTTGTAATCGGAAAACCAACCTTATGTGTATTGACCTAAAGTTGAAAATCGTAATTAATGATAAGTAAATACAAGATGTTTTGGTTCTGGTGTGCGAAAAGAAAGGACATTATACGTTGCCCATAATTGCGTTTTTGGATAATTTCCCCTTGCCAATAAACTTTTCTTCGCGGATTGTTTCTGTGTGGTAATTATAATGAGAGTTTATGATTCAGGTCTAATGAAAGGGATGAAATAGGATGGATAAGCTTTATGAATAAATCTATTATTGGATTTTTATATCATTTAAATTTGATTTTCACCTCATGTAAGGCTATTCGTAGTAGCTAATTGACTAAAAATATAATTTTTTACATAAAAATAAATCAATATTTCCAGCTAATTCAAACACACTTAAGTATAACTTATATTATTTGAATTCGTTTCTTCGGGATTTACCCCATGTACCTTTTTATATTTGAGGCTCCGATATTTCGGCGCAGTTGCATGCGCCATAGTCGGAAGAACTCATCTTCTTCCAAGTTCAATCAAGTTCTTCCCGAAGTAAATCCCGAAGAAACGAATTCAAATAATGTTAACAATCATGGAAATTTAAAACAATATATAACTTATATTAATTTAATTATAATACAAAAAGCTCCCATAAAACCTAGTTTCGTATTCTGAGCAATCTTAACACAGATAGCGTTATTACAAAATAATGAACTTCAGTCACAAAGAGAAGACGAAACAGTCAGAACTTTTACAAAAGGACTAGCGCCGAGCTTGGAAGCACTTTTCCATACATAAGAAGTTTTGTTGCATAAGTTTAGCAACTTACGCGTGAGTCACAACTTACCGTGCCTATGGTAATGATTATAATATAAAGCAACCGACAAGTATTAAAAGATCTTTGTAATATTAAAATTGATTTTTTTTTTATTAATTATTCAATTGCGTACTCAGTAGTGTACCGCTAACAAAAAGGTAAGTCACTCAACCTATGTTGGAATCCGGTGGACTAACGCTGCCAGAAATATTCGTACATTTAATTTTTTTCCTTTCTATTTCTGAAGTGACTTTATGACTTTCAATTGAGTTATAGCTTATTTTAATATACCTTTCTGTAAACATGCTATTTCTGATTTAATGAAACAATTTTTTTCGGACCGTGGTCATGGGAGAACTGAGGAGTCCTCTCGTGACCATGGTTGCTGTAAAGTACACGAAACGTCGGGCATGTAAATAACCTAATAAATTGCGATAAAATCCAAAAAAGGTTTTTGCATTATAATGAGAATGAAAATTTGTGTAAACATTAGTAAACAATATATTATTTCTAAATAAGGTTCTTTAAACACACACGTAGATACACTTGTAGCAATGAAGTAATATTTGCTTCACTTAAATTTATTTTATTCTGTCGTAATTAAAAAAAAAAAAAAAAAAAAAAACAATTTTCTGATTTCAATATTTATAAATAAATTTACAACTTTGTGTTATGGTAATAAAGTGCATTTTACGAATTAATAATTTGGTTTCGCTGGTTCGCATATTGCGTAACTTCTTAAGGGACGGTAGTTTGCAATAAGTACTCAAGCATTTGAATGACGCAAAAATATTATTTATTTATTTACACTTTTGCACACCAACACAAAAGTAAAATAAGTTTAATGAGGTAAAAAATAATAATAAATTTGCATTAGTTGCAACAGGCGGCCTTATCGCTAAAGCAGCGTTTTCTTCCAGGCAACCTTTGGGCAGAGGACTAGAATTGATTGTTATTGGGGATATGGGCGCAAAATAAGTGCTATAAGTCATAAACATAAGTATATATTATATATATTCATACATACACATATACATACATATACATACAAATACACCTACACAAATACACACATATACATTATTTATATGAGAAGAGGTAGAGAAAGAAATAAACTGGTTTGATATTATAAAGCAAATATATATATATTAAGACTTTAGAAGAATTATTATGTTTTTTATAAAAAAACGTTTGATACCCTGGTATCAAATATGTAACCCTGGTATCAAATATGTAACCAGTTTTTCGTTTATCTTTTAATTAATCTATTTTAATTAAATTATTATAATAAGCTAGCATATTATACGTCGATAATGACCGACTACTTTACTAAAGGCTATGTAATAATTTACAGCACATTACAAATATTTATACAGTCATGCAGATGGTCACCGGAGTCTAGTCTGGTTTTTGCTAATACAGGGTCTTATTCTATTTGGGATCGTTGGTTATATTTTTTTATATATATTACTTATGGCATAATCTTAAATATACATTTTTTGCATAAACCACTGTTGCACATTTTTATTCATTGTAGATACGTGTAGTTTATGTATTGAGTTAATTATTCATAAAAATATGAATAAATATAAAACACTGATTTATTACATGTTTAAAATATTATTTAAAAATTATTCATAATAACTTGGCTCTATTTTGCATAACGCGTTACCACATAAAGCTCTTACGAAGGAGACACGACAAAGTTTGCACAAAATAATAACAATATTAATAATCTAAAAGCAAAATTAATTACGAAACAAAAAGATACTCGGGGTTTTATCTCAGATGCCTGTTTATAAATTGTTGACAAAGTACCGAAAGTTTCTTTAAAGTGCCAATTAATTGCGTTTCAGGACGTTACATAAATAACACAAAGTCGAAAAGACAAGATCGAATTATTACTACACTTTGTTATACCGAATTAGGAAGCCATTCACGATACCTACGATCGCACAAAGCATTTAATATATTAGAAATCTGACACCAGATCTTGTACCACAGAAAAGATTGTATTCCATACATTGCCGAAAAGCGAGTTGATGGAATATTACCAGTTAATTGCTTTCTTTACTTACTTTGTGTAATTATTGCTATCAATATTACAATCATAATCCAGATCGATGTCATCTTTCCAGGGTACGATGTTGAGACTCGTAAGGACGTACACCCAAAACAAAAATAATATTAATAGAAGAATAGAATAGATAAATAAACATACCCTCCCGTGGTGAGATTTGAACACGTAGGCTTTTTTATATATTGCTGTTTCAACTCTCGATTCTCTAACGTTTATAACTGAACAGGACTTCTCAAATACAAATCAATATTAAATATATACTCGAAATTAATTATTTACACGTGTATTAGTGATAAAGTGTGCACACAGATTTTATCACAGTTTCAGTCGGTCACTGAAATTCTGCCTAAAGATAATAATTGTGGCTTAATAATGGTATTTTGTTTTGAAAATGTGTAGCATGGGTCTAGCTGTGATGCCATTTTGTGTGATTAATATAAGGTTCATAGATATTTGATCTTGTTTGGATACGATATTGGCCCTATCTACTGTTGCCTCATGTGCGACAGCAGTGTACATTGCCATATTTAAAGGTATCCAAATTATAAGAGGCAATATTTAAAGTAGTAAAGAAGTCTGTGGTATGTATCGGATAAAGAGTTCAGAAAAAAAATGTCAATGATTATTACCAGGAAATTTCTCGAGAAGACTTTGATTTTAGATTTTTTTATATATACATTCATAAAAGTAATCTTGGAAGCATTTAAATCAGTTTCTTATACACTCCTATCTGGCAGACATCTTTGCGACGGTCTTAACAAGTATGGCTGCATTAACTAATTTATCATTATTTGAATTTAGTGACTTGGTAATTTTATGGTCAATTATGATGTTACAAAACTTGGCGGTTCTGGTGAAGTGAAAAAAAAATCTATCAAAAGCAGTTTAAAAAGAATATCTATTTTCAATTGATTGGGCTTAGCTCACTGTCATATTAGCGTGTTTCGATGTATTGCATGGTGTTAATTTTACTGCAGAAATATCTGGATCACGCTACATGAATGCTAAGTGGTATTATGGTACGGTTCAGCCTGTAACATCTGGGCATAGGCCTCTTTTTCGATGTAGGAGAAGAATTGGAGCTTAATCCACCTTTGCTTCACTGCGGCTTGGCGGATGATTATGTTCCTTACTATGAGTAACTATCGCTATCAGGTATTTATGATAACAACCGGGACCAACCTTAACGTGCTCTCAGCGCGGTTGGGAGACCCACAAGGACAGACATCTAAACGAGAAAGAAATATTAAGTACAAATACAAACATACATCCCGACCGGGAATCGAACCCGCAAATCGCGGATGTTTTAGGCGACTACTCGTACCACAATACCAGAGCGATCTTTACACTAGAGCGGTTGTTAAATCGTATTTAAGGATCAGTAAATAATAGACTAAACTGGTTTTGGATTGTCGGTGAGTTGTAGTTACAGTCGATGGTAATATTTTAAATTCTGTTACCTGTTGAAAGCCAAATTAGCCGAGAATTCATTAAAATATTGCTGAAGCAAAACTAAATAAATTCTACTAAAAATAAATTAAATACGCATAAAATAATGAAAACAAATTAATTAGATACACGATATAGAAAATATTTATAAACACAAAAAAAAAACACTCAATAAACAAATATACACGAGTTTTACCTAATAATGTAGGACGTGAAAATCCATTTGCCGATACGAAAAATAAATTCCATACCGCCGGGGTTAATAACTCAAATGAATGAATGGTGAAAACATGAAACACATTTTTTAATTACACAATTGTTTACTTTTTAATTGGCAATCCGTATTTTTCTGTTAAATATTTTTTTTCCGCTGATCTCATCGCTTTTTGTCGAATTTTCACATATTCAGATTGTGGGAAAGGGATCAAAATTATATTTTTTCATTATTTTGCGTGAACTTTACATAACATTGATTTTCTCAAGCTTTACTACAATTATCATTAAGTTATACATTTAACATTTACCAATTACTAGGACGAGAAAAATCAAGCTGTAGGATTAAAGTTTAAGTTAAGATTATTAAATATTAAGTTAAGTAAAACATGAAATTAAAAAGGGTTTTAACTCATGTATAAGTCGAAATTTATTTCGAAACCAAATTTATCTTGAAGCCGAAAAAACTATTTACCCTTGTAAAGAATCCGTTATATTGTTTGACTTGATTTTCATTCAGGCAGCCATGATAATAATTTCTTTGTTAAATCTGGTTGTATATCTAGTTACTGTAAAGTAAGAAGCGCCGGACATCTAAAAACATCCGGAAAAGTTGTTTCATTGTAATAATGAGTGAAATTCGCGTAAATTTAGATGGGCCTTGTAAAAAGTTCCAATTGCATTATTTTTGCACGGAACCCTGAAAACTAAACATATTAAAATATAGTTCTTATAATTTAACATTTGAAACAGTCACATAAAACACGTTAGCGTTATCAACTCACCAAAATTATATTGAAATGACTTAGCGAATTTTCTTGAAAGGGCTACACTCTTTTCAACTGAAAGGTTTAATTTAAAGATAAATGTAAATTATTAAAATTATATAGTAACATATCAGCAATTAATTTACTATTCTATAAAATTAGTAAATCTGAAAGCTTGTTTGGACGTGCTATTTTATAAGAGTAACGCTAGGCTATAAAATTTCAAGCTACGACTCATCAACTGATTGTTTGTTGTAACAATTTAAAGTTCCTGCTGAAACCAGTTAGACCATAAGTTTTCTAATATCTGTATTCCTACTTTAACTTATTTTTGTATTTTATAAATTTGTGCATTTACACTTATAACATATTAATTATATAATAGGTACAAATATTTTGATTGTTAAAGACGAATAGGAAACGGACCTTGACGCTAAACAGACGTTATAATAGAACGCATACTTCAGGGGCAGGGCTGACATGACACATTAGTATAATTCGTCACATTTCGTATAGGCCAGGGAATGGCTTGTTTAAGTTGATTACAACACGCCCAGTCTTGAATAATTTGAGGCAATTAATGTGCTTTATCATGGTTTTATGATAATTATTAATGATAGCTATTTTTCTAATTTATATTTTGTTTAGAGTATTTATTTTTTATTCTAATAAGTCTTTTGGTTTAGACAGTATAAAATTTAATTTTATAAAACTATCATCATCATCATCATCAGAATTTCAGCCTATTGCCATATATTATCCACTGCTGGACATAGGCCTCCACAAGTTAGCGCCAAAAATGCGTGAACTCATGTGTGTTGCCCATAGTCACCACGCTGGGCAGGCGGGTTGGTGACCGCAGGGCTGGCTTTGTCGCACCTAAGACGCTGCTGCCCGTCTTCGGCTTGTGTGTTTCAAAGCCGGCTTCTTAAGTTCCAAGGTGGTAGTGGAACCTTGTTATCCCTTAGTCGCCTCTTACGACACCCACGGGAAGAGAAGGGGTGGCTATATTCTTTGGTGCCGTAGCCACATAGCGCAACTATGCAAAACTATGTGTTATATTATCTACTGACAAAAATAAATAAATGATTATTTTTTTATATTTAATGTTTTTAATGTATTTATTGATAATTGCTAAATCATTGTTATATAAATCTATAACTTTTATTATTTTTATTAATATCATTTTGACTTTCTAATATATTATATATATGATAAATGGAACCATCGATTCCAATAAACAAACTGAGCTATAGCACCTCTGCATGGTAAGGAACGAATCACGTACGCACGAGTGGTAGTTTTGGCGCGAAATGCGACTGAGGAATCATTGCACGAATATATAGTTATAAGAAATTGTTTCTGCAGTTCATAGAAAAATTCTGTTAAGTAGTATTTTCAGTATGTTTGATGTAACAAAAAATACTATAAAAAAACTAACAATAAATATTACGGTAGTAAGTAATTTATTGAGGTAGGGAGAGGGTTGATATATATATTTATATATTTGGATATATACTGCTAAAAATTTGGGGCAACCTGACTGGGAAAGTACTGACGTAAGGATGAGTCCTTACAGAAGATAACCAAATAAACTTATATCAAGTGGATTTTTGTGGTGAGTAAGATGGAACATATTTGTGTTGCTTCTGGTGTTGCAGGCGTCTATAGGCTACGGTGACCACTTACCACCCCTAAAAAAGTTCCAAACGTCGCATGTAGACCAACACACTCACCAAAATGGAAACTTAAATCAAAAAACAATTTAATTCATATGTTACAACTTCTTTGTACTAACATTGTATTTATTTAGTTAACTATGTTGCATTAACAACGGAACCCTAAAACTGAAACGACTGAGAACTCCGCGATGACGAGAAAAACTTTTCCTATTAGCTGAAGTGAAGTTTTTTATTCAACGTAATCTCATTCCATTGTTAAATGACAGCTGCTTAAATAATCACGAACTTTGTCTGTTTAACAGGCAATTTAAAGAAATTAAAAGGCGATCGTTTCCTTCTCGTACTAGATAACAGAATATTCAGACAATACCAGCGATATTATCGGCGAAATGGATTTAAATAGAAAGTTTATTTTGAGAGAATCTCTGGAAATAACAAAGATCCTTTATTTTCATTACATGTTGTTTTGAAAAGAAAAACTTTAACATGATTCCAGTGACAAAATTGAATAAAAAAGTAAAAAAAAATCAACTTCCTTACTCATCACTTCAGCCTATGGCAGTCCACTGCTGGACATTGGCCTCCCCAAGTTCGCGCCAGACATCCCGGTTTTCCGCAATCTTCATCCAGCCTACACCGGCAATCTTACGTAGATCGTCGGTCCAACGGGCCGGAGGACGTCCCACACTGCGTTTGCCAAGACGCGGTCTCCACTCCAGGACCCGTCTACTCCAACGGCCATCGGTCCTACGACACAAATGACCAGCCCACTGCCACTTCAACTTGCTAATTCTGTGGGCTATGTCGGTTACTTTCGTTCTCTCGCGGATAGTCTCATTTCTAATCCTATCTTTGAGAGAAACCGCGTCCTTACTCGTGTATTAGAAATTACAAGACCAATTACATAAATGCAGTTGCGTGTAATTATTTATTTTTTATTTTTTTTGTTCATTGAAATGTGTCATCTCTGATTACTGAATACTAGGATGTTACAGTAAAGTCACTTGCCTCGCCCCACATACCCCATACAACTGGCGCGTCAAGATATTTCTGTGAGTTTTTCAAGAAGTGATTGTTTAAATAATTTTGTCGCGAAGCCATTCAATGTTTTAAAACAGTATGTCAAAATAGAACGCCGCCATACTCCGTTCGCTCCATACAAAAATGTTTAAAACTTTAAAAATTTTCAATAATTACTTCTAGATGTAGTTTTATAAACTACTACGTTTTAAGTTATACCAGAATTTCGATATTAAAGGTTACAAGCAAAGTTTCGAGAACGCTCAAGAACTCTTAAACGCTAGAACGACGGTAACGCTGTCTTATTTTAGAATTTAATATATCTTATCGTCGATTTTTAGGTACTTCAGGAATTATTTTGTGTTTAAAGTTTATCGTATCTGCCTATTTATCGGTCTCTATTTTATCATTCAAAATATAATTATGATGATGACTAAAGGCGAATTTATTAGCTTTGTCATTGAACAACTACGCAATAAGTTATTTTTTTTCTTGATTACTCCCGCTTTTTACTAACAAAATATTTATTTTACGTTTTTTGTCTGTCTGTCTGTTTGTTCCGGCTAATCTCTGAAACGGCTGGACCGATTTTGATGGAGTAATTTAAGCCTAAGTTACTTTTATTATAGAAATTTATTTATTTTAAAACTACGCTTTTCCGTTCTATTCTGTTCTGTTCTATTCTGTTCTATTCTCGTGGCGGAGGTCCTTGCCGAGACCTACTCATACGTCTCGGGTAGGAGGGTTCTTGGTGAGAAGACGTTGGACGGGATCCTACGGGTGCGCTGGATGGGGCAATAAGCATTAATGCGGAGGTGGGGGGAGGATCTGGCGGAGCAGCCGTATGGCACACGCATAACAGCTGCCTTGCGCCCGGTCCTTGAGCGGTAGATGCGCCGTAAGCGCAAGCCCGTTACCTTCCGTCTGACGCAAGTTCACACCGGGCACGGCTGCTTTGGTGAATACTTGTGTCAGACGGCCCAAAAGGAGCCAATGACTGGATGTCACGATTGTGGCGCGGCGGTGGACTCAGCCCAGCACACCCTCGAGGTGTGCCCGAGATGGGTGGCGCTGCGTCGCGATTTGACGACAGTCCATGGGGAGGACTTGTCACTGCCGAGCGTCATCAACGCGATGCTCGGCGACGACGAGTCCTGGACGGCGATGGTCTCCTTCTGCGACACAGTAATATCCCAGAAGGATAACGACGAGCGGATGAGAGAGGAGGCCACCGACGAGGCCACTGTCCGCAGGCAACGAACGGGGGAGCGTAGGAGGCGCTACTTAATGCGCCTCCAGTAACGCCCTTGTGCTCTGTCGGGTCGGGATGGGAACCCGGTCCTGCTAGACATGGCATCGTCAGGATCGTTCACCGGTGAGCCAGAGCCCATGTAGGAGAAGTCTGGCCTTTTCGCCGTGGCTAGCCGGTCGCTGGAGGGATCCTGTTGCCTGCAGATCCGGGACCCTCCAATTAAAGCAGCTGAAGGCTCCCGCGGGGATTTGATCGGTATTGGCTCCCCCAAGTGCTGAAGCCGACATACGGTCTAGGACTGCCTACCCGGGTGTCCTGGGTATCACCCGTAAATGAGTCATAATGGTCCCCTGCGATACCAAAAAAAATCTGTTCTATTCAGTTCAATTTTTTTTTTTTTTATGTCACTAGGTCAGCAAACAAGCGTACGGCTCACCTGATGGTAAGCGATTGCCGTAGCTTATAGACACCTGCAACACCAGAAGTATCGCAAGCGCGTTGCCGACCCAATCCTCAATCCCCCCAGGAGCTCTGGTCACCTTAATCACCAACAGGAACACAATACTGCTTGAAAACAGTATTATTTTGCTGTGATCTTCTGTAAGGTACTACCCCAGTTGGGCTGCTCCATATTTTGAGCATGAAATTCATGCAGTGCCCTACCTCAGTTAAAGACTGTCTATTCTGTTCTGCTCTGTTCTGCTCTGTTCTACTCTGTTCTGCTCTGTTCCGCTATGTTCTGTTCTGCTCTGTTCTGCTCTGTTCTGTTCTGCTCTGCTCTGTTCTGCTCTGCTCTGTTCTGCTCTGTTCTGCTCTGTTCTGCTCTGTTTTGCTCTGTTCTACTCTTTTCTGCTCTGTTCTGCTCTGTTCTGCTCTGTTCTGTTCTGTTCTGTTCTGTTCTGTTCTGTTCTATTCTGTTCTATTCTGTTCTATTCTGTTCTATTTGTTCTGTTCTGTTCTGTTCTGTTCTGTTCTATTCTGTTCTATTTTGTTTTATTCTATTCGATTTTCTTGTTAATTCTATTCCATTTTAATTCAATCATATTCGATTTTCTGTTCGATTTTATAATCGATTTTGTAATCGATTTTATAATAAAATGTATAATCGATTCTAATCGATTTTCAATTTTTTGTCAATTCGATTTTCTAATCGATTCTTTTCGATTTTCTATTTTACCATTCGATTTTAAATTGCCGCCGCGTTGACGCAACGGTCACAGCACTGGTTTGTGGCTGTTGCACTGTAGGTAGCGGGTTCGATTTCCGCACATGACAAACATTTGTATTGGCCATAAAGATGTTTTCCGTGGTCTGGGTGTTTGATCGCGATCGTTACTCATAGTAGGTAATATATCCCCGCCAACCCGCAATGGGGAATTGAGCTCTGATCCTTCTCCCACATGGGGAAAGAGGCCTATGGTCAGCAGTGGGATATTACAGGCTGAAGCGTTAACATAAAAATTATACTAGCCGGGTGGCGCAGTATGTAGTGACCCTGCTTTCTACTCCGGGGGTTTTGGGTTCGATTCCCACCATTGCTCTATATTATATAAATAAATAAATAAACGCTTCACACACAACTGACCCCAGTAGGATTTTCTTCTGTGTTAGGGGTCGGAAACACACACAATACACAAGCACAACGCCCAGACCACGACAAACATCTATATGGCCGATACCAATGTCTGTCGTGAGCGGGAATCAAACCCGGGACCGCCAGCGCAACAGCCAGTGTGATGACCGCTGCGCCAACGCGTCGTTATTTTTGAATGTTTACGAAGATTTTGAACACGAGATTTCCCGCTGAGCCCTACCTCAGTTGACTTAAAACCAAACCATTCTGACAAGCAAAATTTCATTAATTTACCGTTAAGTTGTATAATTACCGTGTGGTGTCGGCCGAGTAGAATAGCACCTCCTCCTTTCTTCCCGTGGGGATCGTAAAAGGCGACCGAGGGATAAATTTGGCTCAAAATCATCAGAATCCTGGAGAAAGAAAACTTCATTTGAAACCCGGAATGGCGTCTCAGTCAGGCATTCGTGGCATAGCAATAAAATGCGAAAGACTCCTGCACCCGAACTGGCTCTATACGTATCGACTCGTGGTTCCTGTGGGCCTATCCAGTGAGGTCGAGAGGGTAGCGCAGAGCTTAGGCAACTCTGCGTGTTCCTGAAGAGTGTCCTAGGCGCGAGTCTGTCTGTGGAGAGGACACTTTTCTCAATCGTCTGCAACAGACGGCCAATGATGAATGATACAGATAAATACTATTTATATCGTAAGTCAATTTCCACTTTCACTATCCACTGAACCGGTCGCTCGTATAATTTTAATCCAGCAAAACTTTAAACAAAATTGACTACGGTAAACGAGACCCTGTTGACACACAGTAACAAATTCCGGCTCATTAAAAGTTTGCTTCGATGAAAGTAAAGGAAGAAACTCTACTGTCTAAAGCAATAAGTTTTTGTGAATAATGCGCAAAGTTGGACGTCGGCACTGGTTTGAATTTGTTCAACATTTTGCACCACTTTTAAGCTTTAATTAAAAATTACTATTCATTTAGTGTAATTAACGGTTACAGTAAATTTTTATGTCGTTATCAAGAAATTTATGAAACTGGTAAATTGAGATCAGCTTCTTTATATAAAAACTACTAAAAATAAAATTAATAATACATGGGATTAATTTTTTTGTAAGGTAAGAATGAAATTTTCTCTAAAAGTTAAAAATATAAAAAAAAATTGTTTGTATTTTTTTTTTAATATTATACGTTACAAAAAAAATTTCAACTGTTTTTTAATTTAGTAACTAATGTTTAGAGTCTTCTCCGGTAAAAATTATATTTTTTTTTGTGAAATATAAAATTTGCAATAAAACTGAAAATATGAACATACAGCAGAACTTTTATATTTTATCACGAGGAACGCTTAAACAACAAAATAATAATGCTTTACATTCAATGGTCCCCAGTAGGGCGCGAATCCACTCTTAAGAGTCACAATAATTTTTATGGCCTGTAAAAACAATTGTAACCGGAAATGATCAAATTTGTAACTACTGGTGCATCAGTTAGGTTCTGCCCCCTCTCCACTAATATGTTATTATCTAAATTATAGTTAATGCAACTATATTAAAATAAATCGCGAATTAATAACTCGTTTGAAATACAATTTACTGAGATATATTTTAATAAATTAGGTTTAAAATAAAAGAAAAAAAAAACACAAGGACCTAGTTGCGAGCAAAAGAGATTAACTATAAATGAAACTTAATAAATAGTAACAAAATATTAAAATTATCTTAATGTCTTCATTTTTATGAAATATTTATGATATCAAAGGTAGAATAATCTGATACTAAAAGCATTTCAAACGTATTTACTTAAAGTGATATACAGGCTCTTTACGAAGACTGTAATATTTTAGTTGATAAAACGAAGACAATTCCTCTTTGATGGCAATAGCGACGTCAGTCTTGTCAAATGTAGACACTTTTCGAAGAATAGATATTTTTTTATTATTTTTACACAATGAAAATAAAGTTTATTGTTCACGTTTTAATATTTGTGATAAATTTCTATTATTGTAAAAGTAAAACTTATGAAAATTACACTTTATATAATGTAGTACCAATAGAAAGATATCAGTTGGTTTTCTTGCAAAATTTAGAACAGCAGAAATATTTAAATGTTATGTTTTGGACAAGACCGTATAAGATGTTTCATGATATTCAAATTCTAGTTGATCCAGTCGATTTGGACATGTTCAAAGAGAGATTGAAACATTTTCGTATCAATGGATTGGTATTATCAGAAAACGTACAACAGTAAGTTTTAAAAAGAAAACTATATTATCTTGTTAGTGAAAATTTGAATTTCCGATGTACAATAAGAACATCTAATGCATAATTTAGTCTTTTAACGACAGAATCTTGAATAAAAGAACTTGTTTGCGTGTACAACTAGGTGACTTTAAATAACATACGAACATTTTGACTAATCTTATATATAAAATTCTCGTGCCACAATGTTACTTACCAAAACGGCTGGACCAATTTTTATGAAATTTTGTATGCATATCGGGTAGGTCTCAGAATCGGTCAATATCTATTTTTTATACCCCTAAGTTATAAGAGGGGGATATTGAGGTATATGGTAAAAGAACGTTTGCGGGGTCAGCTTACATTATAAACTTCTGAAAATTTCCTTTCTGAAAATCTCGCAAACATTTTCCTTTAAACAGATCATTAATCTAATTTACCATTTCGTTTTTTATTTTACGATAAAATAAAGTAAATGTTATATAATTTCTAATTTTAGATTTTTTAATCATCAAAAAATTATGTCGTATGTACGCGCGAAATGGGATTCATATCCGTGGAATGTTTATCATGATTTAAAAGGAGTTTATCAATGGATGACTGACATCACATCAGCTCATTCAGACAAAATAGCTTTGAGGGCAGTAGGAAAATCTGCCGAAGGAAGGGAAATATTAGCGGTTGAATTCAAAAATCCAAAAGCTAAAGCTAAAGTTATAGCGGTTGGTGCTATCCACGGTAATGAATGGATATCTACTGAATTTGTGACTTATCTCATACACAAACTCCTCAACGCTGACAAATCACTCAATAACAAACTTAAACAAGTCGCAAGGAAATATCAATGGCTTTTGATACCTGTCGTAAATCCAGATGGGTACGATTACAGTATGAGGGTTGTAAGTATTTTTGTACCGATTCAATGTTATCGAATAAATTTGACAAGAATCAAAATATATTGAATGGACACGTAATGTACGTTTTCGGCTTTATACTTTTTGTATTAACAATGCAAATTTTTATTGATGTAATCTATACAATCTATACAAATAAATAAAATTGGAGTGAGTGTTTTTAATATTAAACTAACCGCTTTTTACTTAATGCATATGTGTGTATACACGGTACATATACCAAAATAACATTTTTATAATTTTTCTGTCTGTCTGTCTGTTTGTTCCGGCTAATCTCTGAAACGGCTGGACCGATTTTGACGGGACTTTCACTGGCAGATGTAATAAGGAGTAACTTAGGCTACTTTTATTTTAGATTAGATTTTATTTTGTAACTCTGCGAACTGAACCACATTTTTTTAATTCCACGCAAACGCCACGCACGGACAAAGTCACGGGCACAGCTAGCTAATAAATATAATAAATCAAATGCTATTTATTGGTTTCATTACTACTAGTAAAAAGACGGTATGAATTATTTAATTCACACAATACAAAGTATTTTAACTGTTTCAATATTTTAAGGATCGATTATGGCGTAAAAATAGAAGAGACCTCGGAAATGGAACTGTCGGTGTAGATTTAAACAGAAATTTTGATTACAATTTCTGCAGTAAGATTCTTTGTTCACATAATTCGAAATATTGCAGCATTTTATTAATCTTTTAATTTTTGCATCCGTCGACTGATTAAAATGTCTGTATTTTAAGAACACGGAGGAAGTACTAATCCCAAAAACGAATATTATTGCGGACCGAAGCCTTTTTCTGAACCTGAAACTCAAGCTTTATCGAAATTTGTACACCTTCATCACGGAAGTCTGAACTTTTATTTTGCTTTCCATTCCTATGGACAGAAAATAATTATACCTTATTCTGATAGAGTGAAACATATTGAAAACTTTTCGGAAATGGTAAGGCATCGTTTGTGTAAATTGATTTAGTAATTTGAATCAATTTGCTAATTCGAAAACCACAGTTTTTTTTTTTAAGTTATACCTCTTTTGGCGCGTTAGGAAAAAATGATGAGAATAAATTTTTACAATGCGCACACATACCCTCACAAAAAGCCGACACCCTAAAGTTAGTCCGCGAAGAAGAAGTTTGCAACGTGCCGTTAGCTAGCCAATGAAGTATACATTCTTACGTGCGTACATAAGTACACACACCCTTTTTTTATACAACTAGGTCGGCAAACAACCGTACGCGTCACCTTATGGAAAGCGGTTACCATAACTTATATAAGAACAGAAGCGTTACGGACTCTATCCCCAATTCCCCCCAGGAGCTCTGGTCACCTTACTCGCCAACAGGAAACCAACACTGCTCGAAAACAGTATTATTTAGCTGTGGTCTTCTGTAAGGTCAAGTTTACTAAGTTAGAAGGGCTAGAATTTTTTGGTACCACATTCGTTTTTTTTTTTTTAAGTTATTGAAAATAACATTTTAACACAATAACCGTTAACGTTTTGTTTAAAATATGACCTCAAATCTGATACAATGTCTGAAAGTCAATTGCGCATTTGTCTTCCACATAAACAGATCACATTATAGAACATAATAGGTAGTAGAATTACTTGCAGCGTTGTAATTCATCCATTTGCAAGCGTAGGTGAGCCTGACTCGTAACTAGAAACATCTGTTTAGGAATACATAACAAGAATATTTTCAAGTACCATTATTAAAGACGTTTAGCTAGATAGTTAGATAGCGTTAGGAGAGATATTTCTTGAGTTCTGAATAATAAATTTGAAGTGTATTGAAAATTAAAAAAAAATATAAGCGCATATGCAAGAATCATTACAATTAATGTCATCATCATCATCGTGATCACTAAAACCTATCGCAGTCCGCTGCTGGACATAGGCCTCCCCAAGTTCGCGCCAAACATCTCGGTTTTCCGCAATTATCATCATTAATCTCAAGTTCTAGAAATTTCAATAATTCTAGATGTACCAGTTTAAACGAGGTCAAAGCTTCTGAGCACAATTCAAACAACAATTTATGAAGAGTACAATAAATTAAAGAGAAAAAAAAGACTCAAGATAGTTAAAATTTCGATAGAAATATTTAGTTTTTAAAAAGAAATAGTGTTATAATTATATTTTTACAATATGTAAAGATCTTTCAAACTTTTTTCTAAAATTTAAAACCAGAGTAGCTTAGTAGGTCAAGCTAAGCAAATATTAAATGGAAGAGGCTGTAGACATAAATAGGCTGTTGCTTCATACAAAAGATTTATTTCAAGCTCAGTTTGTACTAGCCTTATTATACACACATAAGAGACAGCGGGGGCGGAGTTTCTTAAATAACTTTAAAAAAGTTTATGACAAATAATGGAGAGCTAGCGGATTTTTATAAATGTATTATTATTATTTTACAGTTTTTTTACATCTACGTCGATTCACGAATTCATTTGTAAAAATATTTTTTCTAGTTTTATATTAACTTTATTATTTAAAAGAATTCGAGACGTAAATTAATATCTTACGATTTATTATGGTGCCTTGAGGTGCGGTGAGAGCCATGTGGCTACGGTAGTAAAGAATATAGCCACCCCCTCTCTTCCCGTGGGAGTCGTATGAGGCGACTAAGCGATAACACAGTTCCAGTTCCACCTTGGAACTTAAAAAGCCGACCGATGGTGGGAAAACCATCTAATTGCTGGCTTTGAAATACACAGACCTAAGACGGGCAGCAGCGTCTTCGGTGCGACAAAGCCAGTCCTGCGGTCACCAACTCGCCTGCCCAGCGTGGTGACTATGGGCAACACACATGACTGAGTTCACGCCATTTTCGGCGTGAGCTTGTGGAGGCCTATGTCCAGCGGTGGACTGTGATAGGCTGAAATGATGATGATGATGATGATGATGATGATGATGATGATGATGATGATGATGATTTATTGAGGTAATAGCGTAACCAACATTGCGAAACAATTTAACAATAACAAAAATGTAGATCAAATAGTTTCTAATTAATACACTTACACTTTCTTAATTCGATCACGCTAATGTGTGTAATGTAACATACCCTTGCGGTTGAATTCCGCAGGCCATAATTTACGGATGTTATTTATGATAGTTGACGTAGCCATGCATATCGTAGTAATGCATCTTTGCTATTCGGCTTCCCTTAAGCCTTTCAAAGCCATTAAGCAAATAGGGGACGTATGATACTTGTAGATACAATAATAATTTAGTGCCCGTCGGTGTTCTTGATATGAAAACAATAACGTCGACGAGAGTCGAGTAACAACAAATAAAAAAAGTATCGATGTATATGAACAATAAAACTGGGAAGCATTTATGCCTTCTCGTGAAATATTTTTTGATATATCACTATAAGCACCTGATAGTATTGTCAGTACAAAATTCATAACTAGAAAAATTTAATATTTCCAAGAAGCCTGTTTCACATTATTTAAAAGTTGTTTGTTTTTTCGAAATGAAATATTAATTTACTAAAAAATATTGTACAGGCTTAGAAATATTTTAATTATTATCAACGTTAATATTTTACTGGATTGGACTAAAGATTCCAAACAATACGAATGTCCAGTTTTTGCGTAAAAGAAGATCAAGGACACGGCCATAAAATTCTTTTGTTTACTTTTCTTTCTTTAACTTTTACATTTAAAAAAACCCTTTTCATTTTAATATTTAACGTTTGTATCTTTTTACAAACGTAATTATGTCATTGTAATAAGATTTAAGTACAAAATAAAATACATTTAATTTCCGTTGCGAACAAAAAATACGTAACTTAAGGAAAATATATAGAATTGTATAAGAATTCAGAGGTTTTCAAACCGTAGACGCGCTACAACGGAATATTCATTCGAGTTTTGAATTTCAAATTCCGTTTACAGGAAAATTATGGGAAACAAGCAATATTGAAAATGTATAAATTGAATGGCGTCAAATATGGAGTCGGAACTATTTACGACACATACGGTAAGAGCAGATATGTAGTAAATAGCTTATGAGTTGGAACTTTTTTTTAATGTTTATTTTCCTTAGGATACAGAGCTTCTGGTGACAGCATATCTTGGGTAAAGAAGACTTATAAAGTGAAGTAAGTATTACACAAAGTATACACATAAATATTTCTTGATTGATAGTTGATTCAGCCTGTACGTTTCACGGCTGGGCATACGCCTTTTTTTCCATATAGAAGAAGGATCGTAGCTTAATCCACCATGCTGCTCCACTGACGGTTGGCGGCTATATTCTCTTCTATAAGGAAGGCTTTCAAGTATCTATGATAAAAACCGGGACCGACGTTATAAAAACCGGGACCGACAGCTCGACGTCCTCTCCGAAGCACGGTTATATTTCTTATTAAAATTATTTCATCGAAAAATAATGAACATTTTCATTGTGAATGTTTTAGAGGTATAATTTCTAATAGCGTATGGAATATTGAATTAAACTTCCTTAGATTGTTCGATATGTGTATCGTCTGTCTTCTAAAGTAAAATATTAACAGTTTCAAACTTAGACTTCAACACAAATTGCGATACTCTCAAGTTTTAACTCACGTAACTCAATAGGTATCCATATGTAACAATGTACGATGTTCTTCGGTACAGCTTTGGTATACCGTTGCTTCTATTCGTCTTTGAATTTATTAAAGTACGCAAGAGTTGTCGTGTTTGAACTAAAAAAAAAAACCAGCAAATGTCACATTGCTTGACTGAAGCCTCTTTCGTTACCATAGCGGTTGGAATTGGTGCATAGGCTAATAAGTTATTCCACTTCTGAAACTGCCAAACCGTCTTGCCACTAAGCCATCTTTATCCCACACAACACATCAACCAACCTAAAAGTCGTACAAATAACAGTTGCAATTGAATATTCTGAAACTGTCATATCAAATCTGTTTCAACATATAGACCAAAACAGTATTTGACTTGAGGCATAATGTAATTTATAGTGGTTTTCATAAATCCTTGGCTGACTCAGGCTTTTTGTTTTTTTCTTTGTCAAAATTTTTTTATCATTTCAAATGTAATGTAAAAGTTCACGAAAACATTTTTTAGCACAAAAAACCTCTAGACTTCTGGTGAATTTCATCGAAATAGGTAAGCTTGAAAATAATTTTTGAACAATTATGCACTGACTAATCTAGTAAATCCGAAATTATTTCGCCTATAGTAATAATAGTTTTAAAAATATTTCTATATACAAAATTTCCTCATTTTCATTTATAATGTTATTCAATTCATATAAAAATATCACATCTCAGATATTCATTGGCCTTTCAACTCCGTGACAACGGCACCTTCGGATACGCTTTGCCACCTGAGAAAATTCTACCAGCTTGCAAGGAAATGCTTCTAGGCTTAGTCGAACTAATGACGGTCAGACACAGATATGTTAGAAGAGAAATTTTCAGCTCAGCTACTAATTTAAAGCCGATGCATATTAATTTTGTGATTATTTTATTTTATATTTTTTATTGATATTTTTGATAAATATAAAAATATATGTTATTTAAATAAATATCTTAAATTTAATGTTTTATGAATTTTATTCATATATGAACATATTTTGCTTGTACGCAAATATTTCACTAAATTAGTCATATGGCCGATTCTCAGACCTACCCAATATGCACACAAAATTTCATAAAAATCGGTGTCGCCGTTTTGTAGGAGTATTGTAACTGATATTGTGACACTAGAGAATTATATATGAGATTAGGAAGATAAATACGAAAGGGTTGCCTAAAAAATTCTGACCAGACCATATTTATATTACTTTATTGCATTTAAAATAGATTTAGAAATATAATGATGTTTAATTATAATCTCTGAAAGAGATTTCTTCCAGTCAACCCATGGTCATGAGTAAGTGTTTCATACAGCGAGGTAAACAGTCCAAAAAGTATTCATTTAAGAAGAAGAAAAAAATTAGTAAATAACAAATACTACTACTACAACACTTACACTATTCCTCAAACTTACATACAAGAGTAATACTAAAACTATTCAAAAACGGAATATTTACCATGTTTTTTTTATTTTCATTTTCGCATACCCGTGAAGAGTGATATAAACAATTTGCAAATCGATACGGTGAGTGTCGTCTGTAAAACACGGAATGGAGTGTCGAGTGTGCGTAAAGAAACGACAATGGTAGGGGTTAAAGAACAATGGTAGTGATGACCAGTGTTAACGCAGCAAACGTGTGAGAAAGGAGGAAGTCCGGTATGGATATTGCCAAAGCCGTCAAAATCTAACCGCGAATTTCAGTCTCGTGGACAAGACATTCGCAGTTAATGTCGAAATATCGAGTCTGCAAAAATGCAAATAAAAAAGCCATGGTAAATATCCCATCTTTGAATAGTTTTAGTAATAGAAGTAACCATGGCAATCTAAAATCTTATAAAGAGTAACACTGTTATAGCAAACCTTTTTAAAGAAATTCAAACTTCAATTTGACAATTATCTAAGTCAAGATGTGAGTTGTAAATCTCGTCGGTCTAAAATATTAACACAAAAATATTTATGCTCATTCCGATTTACAATGAAAATAATATTATATTTAATTTTCCTCGTACACTGCACATTTTGTTCTTCAAAAAAATATCACAACCATACATTATACCGAGGAATACCTGTGACGGAGAAACACTTGGATTTCTTTAAGAATTTAAGTGAAAATTATAATGCAAATTATTGGAGACCGCCTGGACTTGTTTATAGACCAGTGGAATTTGTAATTCCTCCAGAAAAGAAGAGGCAATTCACAAGAGATTCTTTAAATCAAGGAATATATTTGACGACCATCATAGAAGATATTCAAAGGTAATCAAGTATTTTCTACGTAACTAATGACCCAAAAACATTTGTTATATTTCATTTTCCTGTTTCATCCGTGCACTATTTCTCTTTAATAAATATTTACTACTATATATATAATAAAAATGAATCGCTGAATGTGTTGCTAAGCGCAAAACTCGAGAACGGTTGGACCGATTTCGCTAATTATTTTTTTAAAATATTCCTTGAAGTACGAGGATGGTTCTTACGGAGAGAAAAATTCAAAAAAAAAATTAAAATTTCCTGAAAAAGTCTAAAAACAACACTTTTCTATACATACTCCCATACAAAAGATTTGTGATAATACTTAAAAGTCAATTTGAACTTTAATAGCATACGATAAAGTTTGTGTTAGGCGATACGAAGTTCGCCGGGTCAGCTAGTATATATGTATATATATATATATCTTAATATACATAAATCTCGTGTCACAATGTTTGTCCTCAATGGACTCCTAAACCACTTAACCGATTATAATAAAATTCGCACACCATGTGCAGTTCGATCCAACTTGAGAGATAGGATAGTTTAAATCTCAAATTATAGTCGCAATTTTAATTTATTGCTAATTATTTGTCTGTTATTATTTGACAGTCACAATTATCTGTTAACTCCAAATGATTCTAACAGATGTCGATAACTTTCGACTGGGTTGAGTAAGTAATCAATAGATGGCGCTGCTATGGTAAATCTACGAACAAATACCATCTGTGTGAAAAAGCATAGTGGACTCCGTGACTGATGTTCTCTTATTGTTCCTCTTAGATTGTTTACTATAATGTAATATAACAAAAACTTTAGCCACAGCAACGCGTGGCCGGGTCAGCTAGTATATATATATATATATATATATATATATATATATATATATATATATATATATATATATATATTGCTATTGGTAAGTATAACGAATCGTTATTTTAATACAAGAACTTTTATAATTTTTTATTGATACTTTAGTATAAAAAGCAGTTAAGATCTTAAAGCACTTTTAACTTACACTCAATTTGGTAATATGAAAATATTAATATCAATGAACCTGCAGAGCCATGAAAATTAACTTATGATCTTTTCAACAGCGATGTTTTGCAACTACGCTTGTTTTTTTTTTGAGTTGAAATACTTCTTTTATTGAGCTTATAAAATTTATCATATTGATTGACTTTTAATAGTCTGGCAATTATATATATATAAAACACCAATTTAGACTTATAATCTTAGAAGAGCAAATTTAAATACGCAAATTCTATACTATATATTATTTTCTGTAGAAAATTTAAGGGATATTGCACCTGTTACACCATTTTTTCCATATGTATATCTTTGTTACAATTTTTAGCAAGAACTGAAAATAGTTTGATTATTTTTAGCTAATTTATGAATGAACGTACCTATATATGTCTTGGCAATAAATTTTCCGTAAAGTATACTACGTATTTTCAATAGAACTTGAATTTTTCATTTTATTATTTTTCAGTGCATTTGACAAGCAAACTGTAAAAACGTATATAAGACGAAATATGGACTCATTCGACTGGCGCAGTTACTTCCGATTGGATGACATTTACAATTGGCTCCACGATCTTAATAGAATGCATCCGGAATCAATGCAATTGCAGAGCATAGGAACAACAAAAGAAAAACGAGATATTTTAGCAGCTAGAATTGTAGTGGGAAGTACAAAAAACAAGTAACGTGTTTGATTAATGATAAAAGTTGTTATTTTTTTTCTACGTGTAGTATGTGTGTGGAAATATTGTTGTTCTGTTCAAAATTTAGAGAAGCCTTACTAGATAAATACCTTAACCTTAAATAAGGTCGCAGACAAATGAAACTGCTTTCAAGTATTATTGTATTGTATTACAGTGGTGAGTAAAGTAGTCAAAGTGTAGGATCGGGAGCGAGTTTGCATCGCACTTGCAATGCTTCTGGTGTTTCCGTCGTCCATACGCTACAGAGTCAAGATGCTACTGGGAGGATCGCTCGTTCATATGTCATTATAATGGTTTAAAAATATTTAAAAAACCTTATTTTACGTTACGTTAAATACATTAAATTTTAATTTTAACTCAGGAAGGGCAAAGCAGGAAATAGTCTGCTCAAAACCTGGAGCAGCCTGAATAGAAAAATACTTCGACCTTACAGAAGATCACAGCTAAATGGCACTGCTCTCCAGCTGTATTTTGTTACTGTGGTGAGTAAGGTGACCAGCTCTGGGGAGGGTCAGGGGTAAGGTCAGCAACGTGCTTGCGACAATTTTGGTGTTACAGGCGTCTATATGTAAGCTACGGTAATCACTTACCATAAGGTGAGCCGTACGCTTGTTTGCCGACCTAATTATATGTATAAAAAAAAAACTCAGCTGCCATCAAATAGTCCCTATTTTGCGTTCATAATGGTGTATTA
Organism: Melitaea cinxia; assembly: GCF_905220565.1. NCBI lineage: Eukaryota > Metazoa > Arthropoda > Insecta > Lepidoptera > Nymphalidae > Melitaea > Melitaea cinxia. Next base: position 3,066,284 of record NC_059411.1, read on the forward strand.
CATGTTATATTTTAATGATTATGCAACACTAATGATCCAATTTCCAGGCCCAAAGTTATCATAGAAGGTGGTATCCACGCCAGAGAATGGATTTCAATAGCATTCGTAACATATTTCCTGCATCAAATTCTCACAAGTAAAGAAACTGGAAATATAGCATTGAGGACTATAGCTGAATCCTACGAATGGTACTTCATACCTGTCCTAAATCCTGATGGATATGAATACACTCATCTTAAGGTTATTTTTAACATCAACTATGTTTATATGCTGCATCAGCTACTTAACTTCCAGAATGTTAGGAATCGTTTATTCGTTCCTTGTACTATTTCTTGATTTTACACTATCTCAATGTTATCATATTAATTAATGCACTAAGTCTAAGATGTTTGCCTCCTTTTTAGAAAAAAACCTCACAATTACTCCACATAAATTATATATAGTTTTATACATAATTGCTTGCTATACCGGCATCCACAACTAAAAAATACATTAGTGATTTTGGTTTTTGTAAATTAATTAATTATTAAAATTATATTGAGGGCTTTGAAATTTGAAACAACGCCAACATTATTGACAATTCTTATATTTATTTAATGCGAAATATTTGCACGGGTATTGCTAGTGTTTTTAAATGTCAACCGGTATCTTATTAAACAACTGCACTTCTCCAAACAATACGGACTCTAACTATAATAGTTTGAAAATGGATTAATCTATCCAAAACCTTTTTTTATTAGGGAAAAGTAGAAGAAAAATGGGTATATACATCGTGTCTTTGATTGACAGACGTAGTACATGTGTTTTGAAATTTTATCAGAGAAATTCAAGCGTTCGCTGTCCTTTTCATCGCCTTGAATGATATGAAATTTTATATTTTTCGATCTATAACATTAGAAACTATGCTGCCACGAAAATCAATATTTTTTTGGTTTGTTTGCTTGAACGCGCTAATCTCAGGAAATACTGGTCCGATTTGAAAAATTATTTTAGTGTTAGATAGCCCATTTATCGATAGGCTATATAATATTTTAGTATATTTGTTTCTCAAATTAACGTGGGTTAAACCACGGGGCACATCTAGTAAATAAATATAATTATAATAATAATACGCGACAGTTGCTTTCCGTTATTCTTTATATTTTTACCTGGTTGTAATTTCAATGCAGAATTATACAATAAATAGCGGCCCTGATAGACTTCATTCTATCAAAAGTTAGTATTAAATTTTTTTCTATTTTTTCTTTTTTGTAATAAAACCTTCCGTGGGTCTTAAGGAACATACAAAAAAATAAATTAGCCGAATTGGTCGAGCCATTCCCGAGTTTTGCGCTTAGCAACATTCATTTTTATTTATATACATTATATTACTTGTTATTACAAATAATAAGTAATAGTACTTACTTGAAGTGTTTACTCACTTCAATCATCTTCATTAGGAACAAGAATTATAGGCTTGAATTCTCAAAAACAGTACATTCAATTACAATGTGAAATAAATATCGTCAAATAGTTATCACGGGCATTTTCTTTAAATATGTAACGAAATTTTAATGTACATACTGAAATGCTAGTAATAGCGATTTTTTTATATAATATATCATCTTTTATTCAAAGGATCGGATGCGTCGAAAGAATTCTAACGGTGTGGATATTAATAGGAATTTTGGAATTGCGTTCGGAAGTAAGTTTTTGTTATAATTATTTTTATTTTATTTTACTGTTCCGTTGACTGAGGATAAACAAATGAATTTGAATCCTGCTTATTTTGTGACACAGATCTTGTATATTCCTTTGCCTTCTTAATTTTTTTTTCATTTACAAATATGGCACACCTACGAACATCAGCTCTTGTACGTCCTTGGTTTTACTGGTAGAAAACCTTTTAAGCATTTAATCCGCCATTTGTAAAATTGAATGATGCATTTTACAATAAAGTATAAATAAATTTAAAAAATTGATATTCAAAAATAATGTTTTTATATTTTAATTAACAGCTGTAGGCGTAAGTTCCAATAAGAAGAGTGAAATATATTGTGGGCCGAAAGCGTTTTCTGAGGCCGAGAGTTCCGCCATGGGTAACTTTGTGAGAGAAAAAAGTAAAGATCTCAAGTACTACATTGCCTTTCATTCTTATGGACAATATATGATTATACCGTACGCCTTCTCAACTAAACACCATGAAAACTTTAATGAAGTTGTAAGTTTTAAGTTTTAATTACAATACCATTTAGTGAACGAAGCGCACAGACAATTTGTTATATGCTGGAATATGAATATAATTAGATATTTATATAATTTAGAGTGAAAATAATCAAAATGCGTTTTTTTTATAACACATTATAATAATATTATAACTTAAAATAAATATGTAATATATATATATATACACATATACTAGCTGTGCCCGCGGCTACGCCCGCGTTGAAATTAGTGTGTCACAAAGTTTTTCCGGCAAACTTCCAGTGAAACTCTCATCAAATCGGCTTAGCCGTTCCGTAAACCTTCCTCTAGCCAATGGTGGAGCCCTCTCTCCAATGGTGAAACCGCGTGAAAATCAGTTCAGTAGATTTTGAGCGAATCGAACACATACACTTTTGGGGACTTTGTTTTATAATACACTAACTGTTGCCCGCGACTACGTCCGCGTGGTTATGAAGATATGTATTACTATTAAGATGTTTAACGCAATTTTTTTTTATTTATTCACTTGAAATGCTTATCAAACTGAGTAGCTTTTTAAAAGGCACAATTTAGTATAATTTATAGTTAATTTTATAAAACCTCTTTATACACCACATTTTTAGTTTTCATACAAACTATCAACCCCAATTAAACCCCCTTAGCGTTGAAATATCGTAAGATCCGTTCTTAGCGGACGTCTGCTAACTATAATCTACCTCCCTACCAAATTTTATTTTTGTCCAACCTGGATGGATAGACCATCCAGCGGTTTTTGAGTTTCCGTGATGAGTGAGTTAGTGACCTTTCTCTTTTATATATATATAGATTACGATGCATTATTTGGACACCTCTTCACCATCTATAGAGCATATATTTTAAATTTCAAGTCTCTTACTTCAAAAACATAAGACTTTCATACAAACTTCCGACCCCCGTTTTATCCCCTTAAGGGTCGATTTTCGTAAAACCAGTTCTTAGCGGATGTCTACGCCCTATAAGGAACCTACCTGCCAAATTCCAACTTTGTAGCTGTTATATTTTCGGAGGTTTCGTGATAAGTGAGTCAACCTACCATCCCCCGTTTTAACTCCAAAAGAGAGTTCATTTCTAAAGATACATTATTTGGTCACCTTTCTACCATCTATAAAGCATACATTTTAAATTTCAAATATCTTACTTCAAAAACATAAGACTTTCATCCAACCTACAACCCCCGTTTTATCCCCTTAAGGGTCGAGTTTCGTAAAATCAGCTCTTAGCGGATATTTACGCCTTATAAGGCGCCTTCCTGCCAAATTTCAAGTTTGTAGATGTTATAGTTTCGGAGATTTCGTGTTGAGGGAGTCAACCTACCATCCCCCTTTTAACCCCAAAAAGGAGTTGATTTCTAAAGATACATTATTTGTACACCTTTTCACAATCTAAAGAGCGAACATCTTAAATTTCAAATCTCTTACTTCAAAAACATAGGACTTTCATACAAACTTCCAACCCCCGTTTTATCCCTTTAAGGGTTGAGTTTCATAAAATCAGTTCTTAGCGGATGCTTACGCCTTATAAGGAGCCTACCTGCTAAATTTCAAGTTTCTAGGTGTTATAGTTTCGGAGATTTCGTGATTAGTGAGTCAACGTAACATCCCCCGTTTTAACCCCAAAAGGGAGTTGATTTCTAAAGATACATTATTTGAACACCTTGTTACCATCTATAGAGCATACATTTTAAATTTCAAGTCTCTTACATCAAAAACATGGGACTCTCATACAAACTTCCAACCCCCGTTTTATCCCCCTTGTTTCGTAAAATCCGTTCTTAGCGGATGTCTACTTCCTATAAGGAGTCTACCTGCCAAATTTCAAGTTTGTAGGTGTTATAGTTTCGGAGATTTCGTGATGAATGACCTTTCGCGTTTATATATATTATAGATACACATATATTACATGGTATTTAAATATAAAAAGAAAGGCTAAAATAATTTCCAGACACTATCACGAAAAATTAAAAAAAAAAATGGAAAATCCGGTTATTTTACCTAATTACATGCACTAAATTGGTCTATTCACAATTGAAAACGATTTATATGGACTAAAAATAAATTTCTATAATCTATAATTGTGTTCAAAGTCTATCAATGAATTTATATTGCCAAATGTACGTTACAGAAATATACGGTTGGATTTCAAAAACTTTTCATATATATAGAATAAGCATATATACATATAAGAAAAGTTTTCAAATTAGGGGGATGGACTTCGAATTCAGGATATCAGTACAAGTTATTAATATAAAAAAACGAATATGCTTTGGACCATCATATCATCATCATCATCATCATCATGATGATGCTTTGGACCATACGACTGAAGTAAAACTTCTTTAGTTGCCCCTACAGTAATATACGAAACGTAACTCTCTCTCTTTTTATTTTCACTAACTGATATCTCCCTCTCAATATCCATTCGCCTCGCTCGGATACACTTTTCATCACGCTCTCGTCACGCATTCACCGTCTTACTCCCTGATCCCCTTCAATAAATATGGTTGAATATAAATATTGGTTGACAATGATTTTGTACACTCCACAAGAAAAATCTTAATCAACCAAAAAAAAATTAAACTAATGGATTTTTCATTTATTTTTTGCAGCAATATATGGGACTTCGTGCCGGTGAGGTTATTTCAAAAAGATACGGGACACAGTATAGCGTTGGAACAGCTTATGATACTGTTGGTAAGAATTGAAGTTTCTTAAGATAATCTTTCGCTGTCTCTTGTTCCCCATTTCTCTTCCTCTCTCTTTTCCACTTTCTACTCTTTAATTTCTCTTTTCTGAAAATGAAAGTAAATACAGACCCAAGATTAGATATCATTGCATTATTTAAAATTCATTGAGAATCATTCTTTATATAACAGATATTAACTAGAAATATTATAAATAAGACAAATTATTATCATAAATAAACAGTGAACAAAAATCTAATTGACCGATTTAGTCTGTAAAGTGCCCAATTTTAGGCAAATGCTTCTGTCTCTATATAGGAGAAAGGCTGAGTAATTGACTGCAGCTTATAAAGATCTTGATTATAAGGGATAGTATAAAGCGCTGAACTTGATGTTCACGCCAAAAGAGTATGTTTTTTTTCTATAACTAGATCGGTAAATAAGCGTACGGCTCACCTGATGGTAAGCGATTACCCTAGCTTATAGACGTCTGCAACACCAAAAGCATCGCAAGCGCGTTGCCGACTCCATCGCCATTATCCCCCAGGAGCTCTGGTCACCTTACTCACCAACAGGAACACAGCACTGCTTGAAAACAGTGTCATTAAGCTGTGATCTTCTGTAAGGTCTAGGTACTACCGCAGTCTGGCTGCTCCATATTTTGACCAGGAAATTTCCTGCTGTGCCTCAGTTAAAATAAGTAGTAAGAAACGATGTGAAGAAGGTACGTTTTGTACAATGAACAGATGAACCAGAGAACAAGAGATGTTATTTTCTTTCCTTTTCTTACCTTTCTCTTCACGAACCTTTTCTTTTCCCTATATATTTACTTAGTAACACTGGTACTGCAAGAATGAACTTACTTCCGATGCTTGGAACACTTGACTCCTATCCAAACAATAAAATACAAATAATTACTTTTTGGGTATTTCAGGTTACGTAACATCTGGTGTCAGTGGATGTTGGGTAAAGAAAACTTTTAAAGTTCCGTAAGTTTCATTTAAGTGATTTTAATACATTTATATATTTTTTATAATTGAATGCATTTGCTTTTTTGTTCAATGTTTTAATGTGCCAAGAAGATAATTTTCATGAGGTGAGTTTTTGTTTAGGTTATAATATATATATCCGATTGAGAAAGAGTAGGCTTTCCTAAAATATTACGGTTTTTCCTCAAATTAACGTAGGTGATACCGCAGGGATCAGTTAGTTTGTTTTTTTATTTGACCAAATACTGTACAATTTTATAATCCGCCAAACGGCGTGACAGTTTATCGGCGGAATTTATGAGTATTATACGTGGTTAAAAATTTTAGGTATGTCATCACATTTGAATTACGGGATGATGGTAAACATGGCTTTGCTCTGCCACCAAATCAAATTTTGCCAACTTGCCTGGAAACTATGGACGGCCTGATCGCTCTACTCGCCCCTGACCAGAAGTTGATGAACATTGAGAAGACAAAGGGTAAAGGGTGTGGAATCGCAGTGATTGTTGACTATTTTGTCATTATTTGGAATGTTTTGTTGTTTATTATAGTTCGATATAATTGAAATTTGTCGCTTATTTCGTAAAATTTCATTTTATAAGATGTAGGATGAAAGTATTTTCTGTTTTTTATTTATCTAGCCGAGAATGTTAGCCATTGTTATTTCATGCGTATCGTGTGTAGATAAGAAAATTTTTTATTTATTCTCGTGGCCTTAGATAATTTGACTATTGGAATGTTGTAATAAATTTACTTCCGTTCGCAAAAATAAATAATATCTATATTAATATAAAAAGCTCCCGTGGGTGTCGTAAGAGGCGACTAAGAGATAACATAGTTCCACTGCCACCTCGGAACTTAAAAAAGCCGACTGATGCTGGATAACCATCCAACTGCTGGCTTTGAAATACACAGGTCAAAGACAGGCGCCAAAGCCAGCACTGCAGTCACCAACCCGCCTGCCTAGCGTGGTGACTATGGGCAAAACACGCCACGCCATGCTTGACGCGAACTTGTGGAGCCCTATGTTCAGCAGTGGATGGAGTGGAGATGATGATGACTGATGATTAAAAAGCTAAAAAGTATGTTTGTTAATTTAAGCGTGCTAATCTAAAGAACTAAATCGTGCTAATCTAATTTTTGTATACAATAGTCAATTTATAGAGGAATATTTAATAGTATTTTAGTATGTAGGTACGTTTTTACCTCAAATGAACGCGATTCAAACCGCGGGACATAGCTAATATATTAATAACAAACAATTTAAATTTTCCGTAGAGAAGAATTTCTACAGTACAGAAAGCTCAACACTGACGTTTTGATTTCTCTACTCTTTACTAAGATCGCCAAAGTGTTCAAAACAATTTGTCATACCTGAAATAACTAACCACGAAAATTCTCCATTATCTACACCTTAATGAACATGGTAATACAATGGCTAGTGTGGTCCCTATAAATAAATTAAATTACCTACATGTAAAACCCATAACAGCCAACCATAAATTCCACAATGAATAAACTACTGACGTTATCAAAGGTGGTAACATGACTAATGATACGAATAATCGTTTACGCGTTACGACAAATCGCCTAATCACGTGACCCGATACCATTTATTTCGGTGTAACCAACAAATTTATTATGAACTCTCTCTGTCCCCCGACCACTAACAAAAATGGTTAGCGAGATAGTAAATGTACAGCAACTGCCGGATCAATTTATGTCGGAGGGTAAACCAGAACGCGTCTACTTCGGGTCTAATTTACGTAATTGCTAATCGATTTAACGTTTTGTGAGATAATCATAAAGTTGATAATATCGTGTAGTCATTTTGATTTAAGATTAGGACATTAAGTTGTGACGTAATAAACAGTTACCAAGAAATCTAATTGAATCTTACTGTAAAGTTTTTTCTGTTTGTATTGTTAGTACGGTAATTTTGTATATTTGTTATAACTTTTTTGGTATCTTCTCTTCTTGTAATGAAAAAAAAAACTAAAAGGAGCTCGTGAAAACGTAACAAAAAAAATTATTTTAGACTATCGCCTTTTTTATTGTAAAGCAATTTGATAGTAACATATTTTCACATTAAAATCGATTTAATTTACTTCACTAAATCGTTATTCAAGTAAATATCGGTATTATTAACGTATTAGTTTTAATGTTAATAAGGAAATGAGTCTATTTAGTACAATATTCAATATTGCTTTTTTTACGTAATGCACATATTGTATTGTATTACGGTAACATGAGTAAAACACTGAACTACAAACTATTATAAATCGGATGACTTTGTGCTATGAATTTATTATTAGTAATCTAAATAAACATTAATATTGTTCTAAATCCCAAACGTATGAAATTATCGGCAAACGCTCCATGTATTATTGTAATTGGCTAATTTGCCCAAATTAAGGGTAATGTAAACTATATAGATCAATGCTTTATACTTGAACATACCTTTAAGGAAAATAAACAATTTTAGTATTTTAGTAAAACTAAAAATAAATTCAGTGTTTAATAAAGTATCAAGTTAATCTATACGATAATTTTGATTACGGCTACAAATGCTGAAGCTTATTTTTATTTTAATAAAATTATTGATACCTTAAAATGTGATAATCTTTGTAGTTTCCCCACTAATAACAAAAGAACACAAAGACTTAAAAAAATCTTAACCTTAAAAATCACTAGAGTGTACTTGAGATTATGCAAATCTACAGATACAGCAAAATTCTTGCCAACGAAGAAGTAGTACTTCTGATCCACTACACTATTCTTTGTTCCACTCAAAACGCGTACAATGATGTTTAATTTCTCATTTAACCCAATTTCTAGTTTATGAACAATGAATAATTATAACAAGAATATTACTGCAGCGTTGTGTAATAATTGGACAACAATTGTACGTGCTTTGTCCATATTGTTGTACCAGTATTTATAGCATGTACTTGTATTTACTCTACGTTCAAAATCAGTGACTGAATAGTCATGTTCTAAAAACGATTTTAATTATAATTATATGACGTAATACTAGCATATTCTCTGCATGACAAATCACTTTAAATATGGAACATGTAATTTGAAATTAAAATCATTTAAATGGTGTATACTAAAGTATATAATGTAATATACTTGATAGACACACGTTCCATGATATAAAATTAAACGATTTTGTTTTTCGTAGCGAAATCGCATCTAAAATGGCATTATTCGTTCGAGTTGTGGTAACTCTTGGCGTCATTCCAAGAGATTAATTAATTGGTATACGGGGACACTTCCCCAGTAGCTTGTTAGTGGCCTTTAAGCAATTTTATTCTTTAAGTGCATTAGATGATCTTAATGCGCATCTTGTTTGTTCTAGTTACGTGAAAGAACTAAGTTTGTTACAATTTAATTCATTTGTAACTCGTCTTTACTAATTGGATTATCTTATTTTAGATTTTGTATTGTTATTTTATACTGTTTATATTGATTGCCAAAGCCTCTTCAATTTTTTTTTTTAAATAAATTAAAGCTACACACTCAACGGCTCCCAGTAGGATTTTCTCCTGTGTCGGGGGTCCGGAAACACACAATACACATGCACAAACGCCCAGACCACGACAAACATCTATATGGCCAAATCTGTCGTGAGCGGGGATCGAACCCGTGACCGCCAGCGCAACAGTCAGTACTGTGACCGCTGCGCCAATGGGTCGTCTAGTCAATTAGGGAAAAATAGAAGCTGCTTTCTTAATTTTGGATCGGCGATAGTAAATAAATTGCAAATAAACGCGATCCTATGATACATGATTTACTACTACCTACGACATAATTAAGGTTAAGAGAACAATCTGACCAATCTATTTATTTATTTATGCATTAAAAAAAAAACATAAAACTAACATTACAGAGAACCCAATGCGTTAGTTAAGTTGATCGCAAATTCTACCTCTATCTACAGATTTTTGTATACAAATAACATTAAATTTAACAAATAATTTAAAAAATCCAATAAAATCGATACAAAAAAAAAATAATTTTAAGTCTAACTAATTAAATAATCACACAAAAAATTATGAAATTCATAAAAACAAACATTCAATAATAATAATAACACAAATTAGTACATTTATATCAATGAAATTAAAATCAATTTCAATCTGTAACATTAAATTTAACAATTAATTTAAACAATTCAATAAAATCAATTAGTTAAATCTAGTGCAACGACAGTTGCTATTATTACTATTCTTATTTCCGTCATAATTACGTTTAAGTTTTTTGTCGCTCTCTTGAAATGCTTTTCAAACTCGAGAATATTTTTAACACTTACCAACGGTCTTTTGAAATCGAATAACCCAAAAATTTGTCTTCAAAATAATAATGTATTTTTCATTAAAAATAAGTTTTCGCGATGGAAAATTCGGAACTTATTAAGAGGATTTGAGAGGAACCAATTAATATTTCGTAACAAATAGAAGAGACTTATTGAGTTGAAAAGTTTTGATTTCCATTTTTTCTCATTAACGATGAACGTTTATTTTGAGTCCACAAACTTTTTTGTTTGTATGTAAAGCAATATTTACTAAAGATACTTTTAAACTTGTTTTTAATAAAGTACGCTTCAGGTGTTTTCCTTATTACGATAATTTCTGTAGTACTTACTTATTTCCTTTGACACAGAAATTTCAGATTATTGTAGTATAAAATTTGGAAATTTAAATTGTTAAATTATAGTCACATGAGATCGATACGAGTATAAGATCCCAGGAAGGGTAAATCGACATATATGGTCTAAATTGTGATAATTTCCCCCTTTCTCTTTTGTCCATTTACAGAAGACGTAAATTATTTTTTACCTGTGATGTTAATTTATGGCCTCTAAAATACAATAAGTACAGACAACTTACCACCGAGAACTGTCTACCATAATTTTCTGCTAAGCATTGAGATCATTCCTGTTCTAGAACAACAAAAATTTTACCAATAAATTACACGCAAGCACTGCGAAACACGTCCACAAAAAATAAATATAGGAAACAAAACTATTTAAATGACGCCTAAAAAACAATTGCTATCTACGGACCAATAAATCAATTAAACCTGTAAACGAAGTATCGCACTTCGGATCGTTTTTGGCGTTTCGCCAGTACGTGCCTAAAACAACGCCAGTTCGAACTGCAATTGTCTGAATTAATGCAGCAGTTTGATGGATTGCTTCGCTGTTAAGATCTGAAGGCGAGGGTAGATGATGTTTTTACTGAGAGTGGATATCTAAATATTGCGGTATATGCAAATTTGTATAAATAAAAATTAGAGGCTATTAGTTGATAAGTGCATCATATACAAGGATATTATAAAATATAATTTTTATTTTATTTCTGTTAATAGTAATCGAAAGGTATTTTTAAGGCATGAAAAATAAATTAACTTGTCGTAAGGGTTAAATATGACTGATAATTATCGTAATGAGTTACAAATGTACGGATGGACATAAAATTGTAACTAATTAAATATGATCTGTTGGCACTTTTTGAATTCGGAATCGTAAAACTTCATGTAGAAATAGTTCTTGTATTAGTATTTGTAACAAATCTTATTGAAATAAGATGACATTGTTAAGTAAGCACTCATCGCTAGATGGCGTTGACCACAGATAAAGTTACATTACGCCATCAAAGCTATATGGAAGAATGAATATACCTTCCTGGCCATTAAATACCAAAATAAGGAAAGGTACTTCTGGTGGTACACTAGTCTCTAGCGCGATTCGTGTAAGATCTTTATTGAGTGTCCTACTTTGCCTTTTGACCGGTTGCTCTCAGAAATTTTCACAACGCTAGAATAAATATTATTCTATGCAAAGTATCTTTTTATTTCCTTCCCCTTATTCGATCGTCACGTCTTCGTGTTGTCGTATCGTTGCATTCATATTTATCGTCGCATTCTCATCGTGTTGTCGTACCAAGAGTACGACAACACGATGAGAATGCGACGTGTCCCGTGTCTTCATGTCGTCGTACCGCAACTGCATCACTTGACGTCATCCCCCACTACATTTCGTTCAGTATTAAGATTTTGTTTTATATTATAGTAAAAAAGTTGCTTCATTGCCGTCCAATACCGTCTTCACGATGATTGCTTCACGCCCGGGTAGCCCGATCAAACGTTTACTGTTCTATGCTTGCTGTAAAATACTGTTGATTTCTATGAACTTTTGTCTTAAATAAACGTTTCATTATTATTATTAATATATGTATATGCTTCTAAATATATTAGTAGAAATGATTTAGAAGGTTTTAATTTCATTCCATTCTTCCAAAAAGTCGAGCCAACACTAGTAATTACAATCTAAACAATTAAAACATGATATTATATTAACTTTATTTTAGACACATTACTTAAAAGGGTCCGGCCATTGCACATAATCTCATTCATTAGAATACACGTACTAGCGAGCGTGCGAGCGGCGTAGACGACGTACCCTGATTTATTGGACCACCTCCTGCCCTTAACGACACGCAGTGATATACGGCTCAAGATGTTTGGTGGAAGTGATGAGATGTTCAATTAGCGGGCTGATTTATTTACTTTGTAAATAGACTATGTTTGTTTTTAACGTTTTTATCGGCTTTCATAAGAATTCTTATACTAATAAATATTACGAAATATACAACTTAAAAAAATATATTAAATTACTATTCTATATAATATGGTTATCCCGCCACCGGTCGGCTATTTAAGTTCCAAGGTGGTAGCGGAACTGTGTTATCCCTTAGTCGCCTCTTATGACACCCACGTAAAGAGAGGGGGTGGCTATATTCTTTAGTACCGTAGCCACATAGTACAGTCCAACAGCTGGCTTTGAAATACACAGGCCGAAGACGGGCAGCAGCGTCTTCGGTGCGACAAAACCAGCCCTGCGGTCACCAACCCGCCTGCCCAGCGTGGTGACTATGGGCAAAACACATGAGTTCACGTTGTTTTTGGCGATGAACTTGTGGAGGCCTATGTCCAGCAGTGGACTGTATAGGCTGTAATGATGATGTTCTATACATGTATGTATCTCATATATATCTCACTAACACGCGTTAACGCAACGGCCACAGCACTGATTTGTGGCTGTTGCGCTGGCACGTGACAAACATTTGTATTAGCCATACACATGTTTGCTGTGGTCTAGATGTTTGTGCAGCCTTTACGGGTCTCAACACCGTGTCTCGGAGAGCACGGTAAGCTGTAGATCCCGGTCAATATATATTATGTACATCTGATAGCGATCGTTACTCATGGTAAGCAATATACCGCCAACCGGCATTGGAGCAACGTGGTGGATTAAGCTCTGATCCTTCTCCTACATGGGGAAAGAAGCCTATGCCCAGCAGTGGGACATTACAGTCTAAAACGATATCTCACTAATCGATGACGATATATAATTATGTAGTCATTTCGTCACAAGTAAAGTCACAAGGTAATTTATTTATTTTTTAACTCTGCGAACTGAATAATAACTTTTTTGTTAAATTCCACGCGGACATAGTCACGGGCACAGCTAGTTACCTAATAAAAATCAAAAGTTTGTTGTTGAAATATTAGTAGGACCGACCACTTTAAACTAAATTATAACAATATATTAAATAGACTAATTAAAAATTATAATATTTAAGGCATGTCATGTATGAATACTTGTACCATACAAAAAACAGCAAAAACCATCTGCAAAGAACAAAGAGAATTATTCGAAGATGAAGTCAACCGCGTTATTGTGGCACGGACGGACCTGAGTGATGAATGTTGCGAGTAATTTACACTCGCGCTTTTGTTTATAAAAGGAAGACAGTTTTACTGTGACTTAAATCGTCCTAAAACCCTTTGGTTTTCGATTCAAAGGAATGCGTAAAACAATTAATTGGTGGTTGAAAAAGAATTTTGTTTATCATCAAAAACTACTAAACAAAACAAAATACTCCTTTGGTATCGAATGCTGCTTTCAAACGAATTCTTTCTCTGTTGTGAAGGAATCGCTGTCTTAGCGACAAGGCCGCTTGTTGCAACTAATGCAACTTTATTATTTTTGTTTAATTTTTTTTTACATTTTGTGTTGGTGTGCATAAAAGTAAATAATATAAAAATAAATAAATATAATATTAATATGCTAGCTGTGCCTGCGACTTCGTCCACGTGGTATTAAATAAAATCTTATTCAGCTTGCAAAGTTACAAAATAAAAATATTTTTAAAATAAAGACAATTACTCCTAAATTACTCCTTATTACATCAGCTATCTGCCAGTGAAAGTACCGTCAAAATCGGTCCAGTCGTTTCAGAGATTAACTGGAACAACCAGACAGACAGAGACACAGACAGACAAAATTTTAAAAAAATATTATTTTTGTATATGTACCGTCTATACATCCATATGCATTTATTAAAAACGATTTTAATATTACAAACAGACACTCCAATTTCATTTATTTGTATTGATATAGATTATATTCCTAATTCATACTTTAAATATTCAATTTTATGTAAATTCCATTTCAATCAGCGACTTTTCTAACTTTCTTCGTTAAAAAAACCAGTTTACCTAAGCACCTCAGAATAAGCCATTTCCTGCAAAGTAATGGCCTGACATTGCAAAATTTCATAATAACCTCCCTATACCGAAGACCTACTCAGGAAGGTCAACAAAAGATGGCGAGATTTCCATTTAATTATTTCAAGTAATACTTTTACAGCGCTTTAAAAATATTATCATATAATAAGGGCTTTTTGCCGTGACTTCCTTTTCGTTACCGTTGTACTGTTTTTATTAACACTTTCTTTCTTCTTCTTTTTTTTTAATAAATAAATAATACTATTTAAAACAGCATCTATACTGAAGTACTTTCACAAGTCATGAGTTTTTTTTTAAATTAACCTAGACTAGATATTATTTTAGAAAATATACCAGAAAAATAATTTTTTGATAGTTGGTAGAAATAAATTAAAAAAAAGATGCCATAAACATACACACTCGGTCGTCTCTTCCTACGGTAAGCAACTTAATACTTGTGTATAGGTAAAAGTCGACCGTTATAGCTATTTATTTTGATAAATATACGTAAAAATAATACATGTATAAGTAAATAATTGCTTTGTCGTTGGTCAACAGTTACCATTACCTTTTCATTGGTAAGCTTTGTTTTAGCCATTACATTTTTCACTTACTGTTATTGTAAAGAATCCACTTTTCATCACATGTCACAATTCGATCCAATATTCCTTCATTTGTGTATCGATTCAACAAGGTATTGCAAGTTTCAACACGCGTTTCTTTCTGCAGATCAGTCAAATCATGAGCCACAAATTTTTCATATTTTTTTATTTAATTGATTTGACGCAAATGAGTCAATATTGTTGGTAAGGTAATGTGGTGGTTACCATGGTTTACCATGCCGCTAATTCCTGCGTAGTTTGGCTCGGATCAGCTTCCACCATCTTTTTCAATTCATTGTTTTTCATCTGTGTGGTCTTCCACCTGGTTCGTTCTTCAAATCAAAGTTTCCATCACGAAAGTGCTTAAACCAAAATCGCACGGTGCGTTCATAAGCAGTCCCCTCTCCAAACGCAACATTGATATTTCGAGCTGTTTCTGCCGCGTTAGTTCCGCGTCGGAAATCGTATTCAAAAATCATTCGAATTTACGAAGTATCCATCTTGCATGTCTAAGTTGAATAAAAAAAAGCAACTGAAAGTTGATAATCGAATATTGCACATTTTTAAAAAGAAGAATTACATAAGTACCATGTGAAAAAAGTTTCACTCAAAAATCTCAAACCATGAAGGTCAATTCGAAGTACCTATTACAACAAAACGGCAATTTCGTACTTTAACCCCTATTATAATATTAGGTGTCTGAAGATACTGATTCTTTTGAGAAACGTTAAACTGATAATGAAAGAAAATTAAATGTAATAAGCTTATAATAATAATTAATTATCACATTTATTTGTTTATATCTTGAATAAGTTTTGTATTTACAGCACAAATTAAATTTAATCACAATGCTAAAATTTGCAAAACCATTACGAATTAGATCCACTTAAATGGAAATTCAAAATCAGCCGGCCATTAGTAAGCATTATTGGCTAGTTAGCGCCGAATAGCAGGTACTTGAAACGACGTGTTTTGCTACATTAGGCCCTTAGGCAACAATTCAGAATAGAGCGTTTCGATTGTATTTGTACTATTATAACGTGTATTATATATGTATAAAGGAACAAAAGTGTAAATAATGCTGTTTACTCTTTATCTCATAATATATATGTACATACTAGCTGACTCGGCAAACGTTGTCTTGCCGCTAAATGCTATTTAAAAATAGGAGTTGGTGGTAGAAAGGTGAAAATTTGGGGTTGTATGTATTTTTCAACGCCAAATCATAATAAAATAAGAAATAAATAATTTGTCTAAAAAAAAACTTGGGAAAGAACGAAGGGGGAAGAAGGGATGAAAGAAGGAAGAAGGGATGGACTGCCCTTAACATTTAGGGGGATGAAAAATAAATTTTGTCCGATTCTCAGACCTACCCAACATGCACACAAAATTTTATGACAATCGGTCAAGCCGTTTCGGAGGAGTTTAACTACAAACACCGCGACACGAGAATTTTATACATAAAACACATTGATCTAAAGAGAGAATGAAATATTCGGATTACTGATTAGGATGGATCAGTAAATTATACATTATTAGGATTAGGGCAAATAAATAAAATAACAAATTTAATAACATCTATGATGAAATTAAAAAAAAAAAAACATTAACAGAAAATCGGTGAAAATCAATAACTCTCTATTAGTATGTTATTTTAGTCAGAGGTAATAAAGACAAAAGCGTGTAAGAAGAAGTACGTACTCAAAATTTTAATACCATTTGATAAGGTTACTAATTATCTAAAATTTCATAGCAAATATCGTTGTGAAACCATTGTTATCATTAATCGTGCAGATAAACACCCAAATCGTAGATAACTAATCTAATAGTTGTAGCGTGAAATTTATTAATTTTAGTTCAATCACGCAAATAAATTGTAATCGTTAAAATGTTACTGAAGTTATTAATTATTTGTCTTGTAGGTGTAATCTCAACATGTGAAAAGATTAGATATGACAATTTTTCATTATTCAAAATTCATCCACAAAATGAAAAAGATTTAAAATTTCTTAATGAATTACCAAAAAATGGAGAAGATTTTCATATTTGGAAATTACCATCAACAGTCGGTGACTATGCGAGTGTGGTTTCCTCGCCAGAGAAGAAAGCTTCATTTGAACATTCACTAAGAAAAAGAAGCATTAACTATGAAATCATGATGGAAAATATTCAGCAGTGAGTATAAAGTCACAAATGTGCCATAAAACTTGCTTCATTAAGTTTCCGCAAAACGTAATATAAAAATATTTCTCTCTATTTTTCAGAGCTTTTGATGACCAAATTATGAGTAGAAAGAGACGTGACACAAGAAAACAGTTATTTTGGACAAGCTATCAAACATTGGATGACATATATGAATGGTTCCATTATCTGGCTGAACAGCATAGTGATATAGTTACCATTATTCAGGCAGGACAATCCTTCGAAGGTAAGTACTAAATTGATATTTCTCAATACTTGTAGGATTGTCATTTTTCAATATTTGACATGTTTTCAAAAACTGTAAAAATCCGTTGTAAAAATTCTTGTGTTATATTTCGGCATGTAAACTGTTAGGTTTCGCTTTTAACCTGAGTGTAGCCCTAACCTCATTTAGTAATCTATAGTGATCAATGTTGATTTAGAAATCACTCATATTGATGATGTCATTGAAAATTTATTTTTGATCAAAAATCAGTTTGACAAAATTGGGATCTGATAAAATATTTCGATACATGAATATTTTCATTCCATGACTTTTATTCAAATTAATTAAATGCAACAACTATGGTCAGAATAATTCCGAAGAATGCAAATCGTTTCTTACCTTTCCCACTCTTGATCAACGAATAAAACCAGTTTAATACGGTAATTAAAATTTGCTTCATGTATTAGTAATTTTGATTTTAATCTATTAGTGATATTAAGAATCCTTGTTTCAATGTTGGTTTCTTGAAAAATGAAACGGTCTCTTTCATGGAACGTAAAGTGCTCCATAATACTGTATACGTGTGATGTCAAGAAGATATTTCAAATACAAATATGATAATAAAAATACTTGTCACTTCTATGAGTATATAAATAAACAGTGTTTTATAGTAACAAATTTTATTTGATAATTTTGGAAGCATTTTGTTACAATTTCAAGTGGTTATTATAAATATAATTATGTATATTATATAATTATTTATCCCATATTATAAATTATTTTTTTAACATTGTAGGTCGAAATATAACTGGAGTAAAAATTTCTCGACAATCTGGAAATCGAGCTATTTTCATCGAAGGCGGTCAAGTCGGAGCAGATTGGCTCTCCCCAACTATTGCTACATATATAGTAGATCAACTAGTGCGTGGAGCTGAACTTGAGATATTAGAGGCTACAGAAGAATTTGAGTGGCATATTTTTCCTATTGTAAATCCTGATGGACATGAGTATACAAATAATGCCGTAAGTAATTTAAGTAACGAATCTAAATCCATAAGGAGAAAATAAGAATTTTTATTACCCAAAAATGTGGGTATACTCAATGCTAACAATATTGTACTATCACAAGCTCTTTAGCACCTTTCTAAAAATGTCCAGATTTTCTACCCAGACTGAACTTATATCCCTCGTAAAGAGGCTTAAGTCTCGTAAAAAGGTTTATTGACATCCGTCCTAAAGTACCTAACCTCGTAGCCTATTTACTTACCTATAATTTCAAACACTTTATAGAAAAAAAGAACTATACTCTTGAAATACTCTTGGTGATAGATATCTTTTTTTTTTTTTGATGTTTAGTACTAAAATTTATATTGTTTTTTTTTTAATTAACGCGGAAAACCCGTGTGGTGTGTAGCTTTGATTTTGGCTAAAAATATTGTTTCTAAATCCAAACAATAGAAAGCCAAATGGTATCGACGACAAATAAGGTTAATGACTGTCATTATTTTATTAATTAGCTGTTCTAATACGAACAGTTATATTGAAACTAATACTTGCTGACATTTACTGATACTGGTACAATTGATATTTACCAACATTATTATATATATTTTTTTTACTAACGAAAATACTTATTTCCATGTTTCGTGTCACCTTCAAACCAAATTTGGTTAATTAAAACTGAAAAATTAATTATTATTATGTTTTTAGGACAGACTTTGGCTTAAAAATCGTAGACCAACCATGGGAGGTTCGATCGGTGTCGACATTACAAAAAATTGGAATTCTCATTGGGGAGGTATGATCACTTTACGAATAACCGAGTTCAACGATTATGAAACATATAAATTCAAGTCCAAAAAAATTAAACCGTATTTTTTGCATATATAGGAGTTGTATTTTTTTATTAAATTGAACTAACGAAAACGGAAAAAAAATCTAATTCGGATTTTAACTGACGGAGTTCTGACGTTTTAAGTGTAAAAAAGTACAAGCAAATTGTGAAACTCTCTTTTTTAAGTCGCTTACTAAAATATTATAATTGTATTAAAACGATATTTAAAAGTAATATATTTTAATTTAAGTTAATATCTTTGATATAAACTAATTAACACCAGAAATTTAACTCATTTTAAGAAACCCAACTTTAAATTAACATGACATGAGCATGATAAGTAACATTGACTTCATAATCGTTCTTAGAAGAAAAAGAAAATCATCAATACCCCACCTAGTTAGTTCCCTAAAGACTATTAATCCACTCGTTCTATGGTATTTTTTTAATATATAGACTAGCGGTTGACTGCGATCTCATCTGATTGTATGTGAAGATGCAGCCTAAGATGGTGCGCGCTTACCTAGAAGATGTCTATTCACTATTGTTTTAATTTTGTATTGAAAATAACCTTGTGTGGCAGCAACCATTTGAAATCGTGTATTGCTATTTGATTTACAAATTTTATTCAATCACGTGAAATGTGTAATTGATACAGCTGTACGTATCACCTAGACTGACCGACCTGATCCACCAAAAAAACGTCATGAATGACAATAAAACCACCTATTCGAAAAGCCGATTCGAGAAGTGAAGTGTATATTTTTATTACATCAATTTTGAAGTGACCCACTTTTAGATTGTTATTGGTAAAATATTTGTGAGTTAGATCCATATTTTGTTATTGTTTTCAGTAAGAGGTGTCAGCTTTGCGCCAGCAGACACTAACTATGCAGGACTGGGACCATTTTCAGAAGTAGAGACAAGAGCTATATCAAATTACATAGATTCAATAGGTGCTAAACTCGCCGGCTTGTTGTCTTTTAGAGGTTTTGGACAAAGGCTTGTACTGCCGTTTGCCCATACTACTTCTCACATGTACAATTATAATGAAACAGTAAGTATAGAATTGTATTTATCTTACCTATACTTATTAGCAAAAAAAAAATAATCACAATAATGCCTTTTAATAGATTTCGAATTTTAACAATTTTTTTGTTTTAATATTAGCGGGAAATCTTAATTATGTTAGGAACAGAATAAATAATTAATGACTTAAAATTCGTATTATATTATATGATAGTAAATAGTGATGAAAAATTTAAAGAATTCAAAATGGCAAAAGATAGCACTTTTAGCGATATGGGAGTGTAAGGCGTGTATTATTATTAATAATTTAATGGAGAAGCAACAGATAAAGTTTATTACACTTTATATTTATAACCCCTTTTTAACATTCACGGCATATTAATTTGAATATGAAAGACTTATGATATAAAACTGAGTTGTGAGATGTAAATCTAAATACTAAGTACAAATATTGCAATTTTTAAGATCATCGTTGGAAGACGTGCAATGGGGTCATTAGCAGTCCGCTACAATACACAATATCTCGTCGGAAATTCGATGGAAGTACATGGTAATGTCACTTGTTATAACTTCCTATGTCTAATAACAAAAAATATAGGTAGAAAATGAAGGTATATTTTGTTATTATAGTATACAGGAGTCAATTTATTTGGTACAAAAATAATAATCAATATCCTATACTTGTTATAAAACATTTACAGAT
The DNA here is from genome assembly GCF_905220565.1 of Melitaea cinxia. Classification (NCBI taxonomy): domain Eukaryota; kingdom Metazoa; phylum Arthropoda; class Insecta; order Lepidoptera; family Nymphalidae; genus Melitaea; species Melitaea cinxia. The sequence continues at coordinate 3,087,331 of NC_059411.1, forward strand.
CCAATTTTTATCCATCGGAGATATTTATAGATTTCTTGCAAGACACTGGCGTATACTATACGATAATGAATCTAAAACTATTAAAATATTTTAATTTGTGTCGGTTTTTATGTCTATCTGTATATGCATATATTGGCTGCGGTCACGTTAAAACAAGTTGAATGGATTCAAATGAAACTTGTTTTTTTTTTTTATCATGATAAAATGGAAAATGAGTTGGAAAAAAAATTTAAACTGAACTTAGCAGGTGTTTAGTTCGTACTCCAAGTTACTAGTACTAATACAAGTTATTAAACACTTCTTTTGTATTTACCATATGGTTTTTCTAGCACCTATTGTTTATTTGAATTCGTTTTATCGGGATTTATACCATGTACCTTTTTATCTTTGAGGCTCCTGAACTGTGAACTAGTTCCTCCGTGACCATGGCGCATGCAACTGCGCCGAAATATCGGAGCCTCAAAGATAAAAAGGTACATGGTATAAATCCCGATAAAACGAATTCAAATAATGTTAAGAACCATGGAAATTTAAAACAATATATTCTATTGTTTATTTTTTCAAAAGCAATGTATTTTAACCAAAATGGCAATTCTTTTGTTTAGATGGCGCTACTGGTACTATAGCTGACTGGGTTAAGCATCGTTTTAATCCACCTCTTGTAGCTACTTACCAACTCAGAGACACTGGTAGTTTTGGATACACCTTGCCAGTAGTCCAAGTTCAACCATCTTGTGAAGAAACCTTCGATTCGGTTATGGCCCTTATCAGGGAATCAAAGCATGTTGGTGTCTTATGAGCTAAGTAAAATGAATGAAAAGTGATTTTTATATATTTTGTTTTATTTTGTATAATTTTGGCCCCGAAAATTATACATGATGTAACATATTTTAAAATCTAGTAACGGGACACTATTTTTGACGTATAATAAATAGTGTAACGCAGTCTACTAGACTATACTTCTTCTATATATATTACTATTATACACATATTTATCATGTACTTCAAAATAATAATTTCACGTAAAGTGTAACAAACGTTGTATAAGCAGAAGCAACAAAGTTATGAATAAAAGTTTACGAAAAACAAAGTAATCGTCTTATTCTATGTAAAGATTTCGTATTTGGCCAAGATAAAAATATGTCAAAAATCTGCACCTAAAGCGTTAAGTATTTCATAACAGCCTATACAGTCCACTGCTGGACATAGGCCTCCACAAGTTTACGCCAAAAATAACGTGAACCCATGTGTTTTGCCCATAGTCACCACGCTGGGCAGGCGGGTTGGTGACCGCAGTACTGGCTTTGTCGCACCGAAGACGCTGCTGCCCGTCTTCGGCCTTTGTATTTCAAAGCCAGCAGTTGGATGGTTATCCCGCCATCGGTCGGCTTCTTAAGTTCCAAGGTGGTTGTGGAACCTTGTTATCCCTTAGTCGCCTCTTACGACACCCACGGGAAGAGAGGGGGTGGCTAAATTCTTTAGTGCCGTAGCCACACAGCACAAAGCGTTAAGTATTTGTGTCCTCAAAATTACTTTGCTGCATCAAAAGTATTGTAATTAACCCACTTTAAAAAAAATAGAGGAGTTTCGTAATAACCTTGTACCTACTGGGCGTGACGATTTGAATGATCCTTTTTTAATCCAAGCTGGTGCTTGTCGAGTACCATTTAAATGTTAGTTAGGTCTGACTGGTACTTTGAGTTATTCCTAATGATGTGTATTATACCATACTTGTCGATGTAATTTGAAGTTAATTTTTTTTTTCGTATGAGAACGAACACAATACTTGAATTTCAAATCTGAATGACTTCGAGATGGAAAAGAGTAGGTAGGTTATTTTATCGCGTAAAACAGGTAATACGAGGAAAAATAATGGTATCAAATTTTCTAAAGTTATTTTAGGTGTTACTTTCAGGCACAAATTATTTATTTGATTGATTCATTTCATATCATTACCACAATTATTTTTATCTTAGTAATTTTTGGTATCTTAATAAATACAAAAAAATGATAACAGAAGTATTGACGTCATATTACGCTATCGAGAGCAGATTTTGAAATATTGTTTTTTTTTAATTTTATTTTCACACCTCCCTGATATAGTGGTGCGTGTGCTGTGTGGACGCCTAAACATCGGCAGTTGCGGGTTCAATTCCTGCTAGGGATGGATATTTGTACTAATATTCGTTTCCAGTATAGGTTTCTGTCCTTGTGTGATTCCTCAACGTGCCTCGGAGAGCACGTTAAGTTGTCAGTACCAGTTGTTATCTTAGACGTCCGGTAATGATCATTACTTATAGTAGGCAATATATCCATCAATTCACGGTGGAGCTGCATGGTGGATTAAGCTCCGATACTTCTTCGTGGAGAAAAAGGGTTATACCCGGCAGCCCAGCAGTGGAATGATGCAGGTTGAATTAAATTCAATAAGCCATTTTCTATTTACATTTCTATTACATTTATCATTTTATAATCGTATTTTTTTAACGAAATTATTTCTTTTAATTTGAATATAATAGCTTCAATATTCTCAATTAGGTTTTGTAGCATGGCTATTTTGTATAGTTATTCAGAGAAAGAGAAATCACAGTGCTAGTTAAGTTTTTTTTATATATATATATATAGAACTAGGTCAGCAAACAAGCGTACGGCTCATTTGATGGTAAGCGATTACCATAGCTTATAGATATTTGTAACACCAGAAGCAGGTAGTGGTGCTTAAAAACAGTATTATTTAGCTGTGGTCTTCTATAAGGTCGAAGTACTTCCCCAGTCGGGCTGCTCCGGATTTTGAGCAGAATATTTCCTACGTGCCCTATCTCACAGTGGAAATTTCCTGCTGTGACCTACCTCAGTTGACACAAAATATATTGTATTTTTCTTCAAGGTTTATCTGTAGGTTGTTGATATTGACTTCTCATTGGACTTGATATAGGGGAAGCTGAATTGGCCGAATGTCAACTTCTGCTGCGGAGTGCATGTATGATTAAAATATTTCGGTCATTAATATGCCATTTTAATTCTTTAAACTGATCGATATGATGCCGGCTATTTATTCAGATCAGCTACTTGTATCTTGCTATGAGGACATTTCCGAACATTTTTTTTACCTGACAGTTTTAAGTACCTGTGATATTTTGTTCTTGATGATCAAATCTGTGTCCTCACTTCGCGCTACAGTTTATTGAACGGTGGCATGTGTATTCTGACTTTTGAAGACCAACAAAAAAAAAGAGTCAAAGTTGGAATACCTCAGGATTTCGAGATGCAAACAGGTTAATTGAAATAATGAATAGTTTGATAATTTTATTTTATTTATATCTAAATCAAATTGTATGAAAAAGTTTAACTGAATTATATAATTTAAAAATACACACTTTTAAAAAGAAAACGAACTACTTAAAATTAAGCAATCAATTGAAGATCAGTGTATTTAAACAGTAGATATTGGAAAAAAAATTAAATTGCACTTTTAATCTAAGTCACAGACTGCTAAAGACGATAATTTAATGTTATCTGATATCTATTATCAGATATGAAACACTTATATTCCTATAATGTTATAATGTATCTACGTACGTTGAGTAAAGGTGTTTAGTTCGTACGTAAACAATTAAAAGAATATACTAAAAATGTTATTTCTTAAAACGTTCTCAATTTTCATTTTTTGTATAAGTTTAGCTGCTTGTGAAAAGTTTCGTTTTGATAATTATTCGTTATTTAAAATACTACCTGAAAATGATCAACAATACAAAGTTCTTCAAGACGTGCAAAGAGATGATTCTAGGTTTGATTTTTGGACTGATCCTCTACCATTGAGAGAATTTGTAAATGTCATGACCAGTCCTGGTGATAAAGCTGATTTAGAAGAAATTTTACAAAAACATGGAATAAAATACGAAATCGTAATGAAAAATATTCAAGAGTAGGTATTCCACGAGTATACTTATTTGTTTATTTTATACTGTACCACTTATTAAATTTAATCAAGGTATGGTTATTGTTGAGTATTATATTATTGCCAATATTAATATAAAAAGTTTACCAACAGGGCTATTGATGATGAAACTGTCAGTACATTTTCACGTAGCAGCGTAAGAAATATGGAATGGAATGTTTACTATAACCTAAGTCAGATCAATGGTTGGTTAGATAATTTGGTATCTACTTACCCTAATATCGTTAGCAAAATAGTTGGAGGCGTATCATATGAAGGCAGAAAAATCGAAGGTATTAAAATATCTCATGGTTCTGGTAGAAGAGCTATTTTCATTGAAAGTGGTATTCATGCAAGAGAATGGATTTCTCCAGCAACCACATGCTATATAATAAACGAGCTCCTTACTAGTAATTATACAGAAACGGTAGCAGCTGCACGTGATTACGATTGGTATATATTCCCTGTAACCAACCCTGATGGCTACGTTTTTTCCCATGAACAGGTATGATTTCTAACGTCGATAATAAAAATTATATTTGAAATCGATTAGTATTCCAGTACATTTCAAAATCAATATCGAATTGTCATTTTTAGAAAATAATTATGTAATTTAGTAATATTATACAAAGTTCTACACTTGTTTATTTTTTTTCTTCATTTATAGTTTCGCATGTGGCGTAAGAACAGACAACCGTATGGCTCCAATTTTGGAGTAGACTTAAACAGAAATTGGAATAATAACTGGTTAGGTAAATATTTATTTTCGTCTATAAACGAAGCTAAAATGATTAATTGTTTTCAAATGTCCATCACAGAAGGAAAATTCTGAATTTTTCTTATTTTAGTGTCAGGTTCGAGTACAAACCCAGCATTAGATACATATGCTGGACCAGGACCTTTTTCTGAACCAGAAACCAGATCATTGTCAACTTACATTGCATCTATAGCAGATCAAATTGACTTATATATAGCAACCCATTCTTTTGGCCATCTTTTATTATTACCTTTTGGAAATTCGACACAACCCTATGGAAATTACCACGATGCTGTAAGTACTGGGAATTTTGTTTTTACTTTACTTATCTAACACTATCTGGATTCTATATTTTGTATTGTAATCATTCATCCCCAAAACTATTTATTTAAGATGAATATTGGAAGACGTGCTATGGGTGCCCTTTCTGTTAGACATGGAACTATATACAGAACAGGAAATATAGCTGAAGCCATTTGTAAGCCTTTTATAGTTAAATTTTTTAATTGGTCAGTACCTTAATTATATTCTACTTATCCAAATGATTATAAAATTTTCTTGTAGATATGGCGACAGGAGGAAGTGTTGATTGGGTTAAAGAGCAACTCAGGGTTCCTCTTGTATATGTATATGAGTTTCGTGATGATGGCACTCACGGTTTCCTACTACCCCCCGATCAAATAATACCAAACAGCGAAGAAGTTATGGACTCCTTACTAGAATTAATCCACCAGGCCAAGAGATTTGGATACCTAAATAGCAGTAATAGGCTTATTTCCTCTACATACATCTGTCTCTCGGCTTTCATTGTAACATTGTTACGATACTATTAAAGTGTTTTAAAACAGGTTATTTAATATTGAAATAATAATTTAGACATTATAAGCTAAGCAATAAAGTAAATGATTTATTGTAAATTTTTGAGGTTATTTTCAAATTATTTCGTGAGCTTTTTAAGATTTTGAAAATTCGAAAAAGAGCATTGTCTACCTTTACCCATCCTGAGGAGCTGTGTCTACCTCACTCACCACATGAACGCAATACTACATGAAAGAAAATCTAAAATAAATAAAATTAATAAAATTTAAAATAACATTATTACACAATTTGTAGTTGTCCTTTTCTAAAATTTATTTTTGTACATTTTTTTTTTCAAATAAATCTTATAAAAATTAATTTAAAGAGATTCAGATTGTATTATTTATGTTCGGGTTTGGTTTTTTGAAGATGGCGTCACGAGAATCTCCCTTTAGTAACTTAAGGATTGATTTTGAAGAGTATTATTCTTATAATACCTGCAAACGAGTATATTTATTGGAAAATCTCTGGACTCTTGGGGATCCTACGGAAGCTTATTTAAAGGAAACTGCGTTCATTCGTTTATAACTTTAATCAGAGACTGACTTACACAAGAAGATTTGTCTTACCCACAAAATGTCTAGTTAATTAAATATAATAAACTACCTACATCACACCTCCACACTTAAACTACTGCACACTTAAACTACTGCACACTTAAACTACTGCACACTTAAACTACTGCACACTTAAACTACGGCATTTACCAATATACAAATACTTATTATGAAACTATCTGTATCAAACTTATATCTAACTTATATCTATTACAACCACACTATGCACTTAAATACTATGACGCTAAATTAAACATGATCAAAAATATGTCTACTTAATTTAAAATACTTTAGCTAATACTTAATATACAAACAAAAAGAAAAGCATTAGTTTCAAACTTTTCTTTTAACGTTAGGTACTTATTAAAATATGATTGATGAATTTTGTCCAACTTGTAATTCATAATTTATGCATTGGTATATCAGTCAATTTTATCTTTTTAATGATATAAAAAAATATTTTATCAGTCGATAATTTTTATGTAAAAGTATTCAAATTTAATATTATTAGATCAACATATTGAATCAATTATAACGTTTATTTATTTATTTTATTTAATGGTTTACCAACAGATATACATACAACAGATACAGATATAATATAGTATTAAGAGTACAGTGTATATAAATTGTCATGTTAGGATATAGATCCAATTACAGGCAATCACAGCTTCCTCATTATAAGTCAAAATATTGAAGGCGAAAGAATAATAATTATAGTTTAAGTTACGACAATCATTTTTTAGATTAAGTTATATTTGTTTATACATTATAGTTGATTTTATTTTCTGTAGGGACAGGAATAGTTCCTAATTTTATTCCTTCATCTAACTTCATTGATAGTCATTGAAGTTAACATATAACGGTCATCAAAAAAAAAAAATGATCTTAAGTAAAATGAAATTATTCTTTTTCAAATATTTAATTATTATTTATTTTAAATAAAACGATGTAAATAGGTACATAAATTGTCATATGAACTGTATCATCATTTTTATTATTTTTAAACAAGTCGAATTCCTAAATTACAAACAGAATATTTTTCGACGTTTTAAATCTCTGACACAAGGGACATCTAGCGATCTGTCCGTCCGTTCTGTCACAACGGACTATTGATTACTATTCAAGTAGAAAAATCGCTGCAAAAGACTTCTAAATTTTTGCTAGTTTTTTGTTACTGTTGTATTTTTATGTGCAATTTAATGTTTTATATACAATTATATGTATATATGTGCTGTGTGGCTATGGCACAAAAAAATATAGCCAACCCCTCTCTTCCCGTGGGTGTCGTAAGAGGCGACTAAGGGATAAACAAGGTTCCACTACCACCTTGGAACTTAACAAGCTGACCGATGGCGGGATAACCATCTAACCACTGGCTTTGAAACACACAGGCCGAAGACGGGCAGCAGCGTCTTAGGTCCGACAAAGCCAGCCCTGCGGTCACCAACCCGCCTGTCCAGCGTGGTGACTACGGGCAACACACATGTGTTCACGCATTTTTGGCGCTAACTTGTGGAGGCCTATGTCCAGCAGTGAACTGCATAGGCTGGAATGATGATGAATGTGCCAATAATCTCATTAAAAATATCCTGCTCCAAATTTGGAGTAGCTTGACTGGGAAAGTACCTTAACCAAAGCTAAATAATATAGCTCTCAAGAATTGTTTTTTTTTGACTAGCCCGTTGGCTCAGTTTTCAGTGACCGTGTTCTCTGCTCCGGGGGTTGTGGGTTCGATTCCCACCCTGAGTCTGGGGTAATATATATAAATGATTAGATTTAGAAGTATGTTTATCGAAAAAAAAATTAGCCATACTAGTGCGCTGTTACCCATAATACAAGCATTAAATCGCTTACGTTAGGAACAGACGACCATGTGTGTATTGTGTATATATTTATTTATTATTGTTGCTGTTATGAATAAGATAGCCAAAGCTCCTGGCAAGGATCAAGAGTAGGTTCAGCAACACGTTTGCGATACTTCTAGTCTTGCAGGCGTCTATAAGCTACGGTAACCGACTGCCATTAGGTCAGAACCAAGTCGTATAAAAATATGTTTAGAAAATACATTTTACAAAAAAACATAATTAATTTGGGATTGAAATAGATACCTTATTGCTTAGGCACTGTGAATGAAGATTGAGATCGTATATATTAGGTTATATGGAAGTGAACTACTAATGGATACAAACAAGAGGCACTGAAGTGGAGATAACTCATTCTATTTACTCCGATATTATGTAAATGATCCTTGAAATGTATTTAGTGCCTTATCATGTAAAGAGTTTTGTATCTTCCATTTAAAATATAACCAAAAATGTAAAATCGAAATGAATGTTTACTTTCTTTAAGTAGACTAAAAAGCAATTTTAAATCGTTATTGCTCACGATTCAGCCTGTAGTATCACTGCTTTCTCCGTATAGGAGAAGGATCGGAGCTTAATCCACCATGCTGCTTGACTGCGGGTTGGCAGATATATTCCCTACTATGAGTAACGATTGCTATCAGGTGTCCATGATAACAATCGGGACTGACAGCTTAACGTGTTCTCTAAGGCACGGTGGAGAGAACAACCAGGACATACTCAGACCGTAAATAAATATTTGCGGAAATACAAATATCCATCCCGAGCGGGACTGACATAGTTTCGAAACTTCTACGTTCTAAGTTCTTAGACTTCGTTAGGTAGGTAAAAGACTTAAGGGTTGATAGTTTTGTAAAATATCTGTACCTCAGTTTAGCATTATTCACTGTATTTATATATTTAAATGTACATCAATTTTTAATAATGGTTAAATAAAAACCTTAAGAGCGGGAGACGCTGCGGAAAAAGCTGAAACGACTAAACGGCACAATTATATATTTGTGCTGCTTGCAGTCGAAACACGTGGACCTTGAAGTAGCAGTGCCAAGGTTTTTTTTTTTAAATAAATAAGCTTGTTTAAAGAGTATCACCTTATTTCTTCCACTGCTGACAAGAGGGTTTATGAATTATTTGCCCAAAGAATCGGCATAGCGATTCAACGGGGAATTGCTCCCAGCATTCTTGGCACCATTCCATGCGGGCATGATTTGTACCATAACTATCTGTGAATATTTAGGTCTTAAGTTGTGTATCATAAATATGTGTACTATTTCATCATTACATAGTATAAAATAAAGTAGATTTCCGATGTATGTATACTTAGATCTTTAAAACTACGTAACGGATTTTAATGCGTTTTTCTTTAGCAAACAGAGTGTTACCAGAGGAAGGGTTATATGTATAACATGTGCATAATATAGTAGAGGAACACTGACAGTTTTAGAGGTTTCTAATGTGATGTCGCAAATAAACACACTTTTTTGTACTTTGCAAATATTTATTTTACATTTAGTATCAGCATTGACCGTGCGTAGTCGGGGCGAATCGCTAGTTAAATATAAAATTTAATTATTAATACATTCATATACCAAGCTTAAGCAAAATTTTTCAAAAAAGCTTCGTAATAAGATTGAATGAATTTTTATTATCTTTTTAATAAAATAAATAAAAACCTTACACTTAACGGTCCCCCAGTAAGAATTTATTGTGTGTTGGAGATCCGGAAACACAAACCATACACAAGCACAAGCGCCTAGACCACGGCGAATATCTGTATGGCAAATACAAATGTTTTCCATAAGTGAAGATTGACTCCACGACCGCCAGAACAACAGTCAGTCAACGCATCTTCAAAGAGTAATAAATTTTAAAATACCGTCCACAATGTTGCAGTCAAATTATCCTGCTCTCAGCTTTGTGACTCAGTTCAGGACAGGACCGAAAATAAATATTTTAGCTTCTAAAACAGCGACAAAATAGCGACAAGTTGATTTTCGCGCTAAAACATTTTGAGGAAAATTTGAGGCTAATTCTTTAAATACTGTCAATAAACTCTATCTAATAAAACCTATCAATTCGTTTATTGAAGCGAGGCGAACGTAAGTTGAGAGGGAGATATGAATTAGTGAAGATAGAAAGAGAGGGAGCGTTACGTTTCATAAGTTTTACTTCAATCCTGTGGTCTAAAGTAAATTCGTTTTTTATACCCATCACAATCATTTGTTTCTAATACAGGCAACGTGTCATAGATATAAGCTAACACATATTGTTTAAAAAAAAGCGAAATGCATACTTATAACCTTAATACACTACTACCAACTGCGCTGAAGCACCACTGAAATGTTTAGGTTTAGGTTTTAAATTATTCTTTTTTTATAATAATATTCTACACCACAGAGTATATATACACAAAAAAGTAAAGCGGTACAAACTAAGTTCTATAGTACAGTTACAAAAAAAAAAGAAATTTAAACCGACCAAACAATACAGATCAAATGAAAACCTTAAAATAAACACTTGTCTTCTTTATAAGCCCATTAAGTACATGTTTTATTATTACTATAATAAAAAGTTGTAAACATTTGCATTAATATACAGTTCAAATGGTAAAATGACATGAAAGACGCTAGAAAGCCCATCGCAGTTCAAAAGGGAGCCTTCGACACCCTATGGGCACAGTCCTAAATAAATCAACAAAATACCTTAAAAACTGCTGTAATATAAATTTGAAAGAATAGCTATATCATTTTCCAAGTCAGTCAAAAATGTGTCGAGTCATCGTAAAACAAAGATGTTTTCGGCGATAATTGTTATTAATGGCTTGCAACTGTTTTTGTATATATAGATAACGTTTGTCCGTTCGTTGATTTATTTTTATGTACGGATTAATTTTATTACGAGCGTAATTATGATGATTGGATTTCGTCGATTTTCATATTTATAATTACAGGTAGCGTTACGTTACGTGATTTTAAATGATTAAAATAATTATATTTTTGCTGTGATACTTTACTTTTTTTGGTTTATTTTAAAAAAATTACTAAAAGACTTACTCTGTCGTTTATTTTCTCAAAAAAAGGATATATGCAAAAATGTTACTTCAAATGTGTTATGTTAAAATTTATATATATAATACTAGCTGACCCCGCAAACGTTATTTTGCCATACATATATTTATAAAGCCCCCTTACCCCCCTTATACCTTAGAGGTATGAAAAATGGATGTTGGCTGATTCTCAGACCTACCCGATATGCACACAAAATTTCATAAAAATCAATCTAGCCGTTTCGGAGAAGTATTTTAACTAACATTGTGACACGAGAATTTTATATATGAGATTTAACATATTTACTGAGTTAGGCCATAGCAGGATACATAATCATATCATTACAGCCTATACAGTCCACTGCTGGACATAGGCCTCCACAAGTTTACGCCAAAAATAACGTGAACTCATGTGTGTTGCCCATAGTCACCACGCTGGGCAGGCGGGGACGCTGCTGCCCGTCTTCGGCCTGTGTGTTTCAAAGCCAGCAGTTGGATGGTTATCCCGCCACCGGTCGGCTTTTTAAGTTCCAAGGTGGTAGCGGAACTGTGTTATCCCTTAGTCGCCTCTTACAACACCCACGGGAAGAGAGGGGGTGGCTATATTATTAAGTACCGTAGCCACACAGTACAGGATATAAGCAGCTCATATTTGGAGCAGCACATCTGGAAAATCACCCAAACATTACAAACGATCACAGCTAAATAATGCCGCTCTGTATTAGTATTGTGTTCCTGTGATGGTCAGAGCTCTTGAAGAGGGCCGTGGGTAGGGTGGACTAGGCGACTATTGGCTACGGTAATGGCATACCATCAAGCGAGCCGTAAGTTTGTTTGCCGAGCTAGTCGTATAAAAATTATGACAAATTATATTGAATAATATTTAAAAAACTTTGATAACTCAAAACAAAAAAAAATAACTTCAGTGTATATATAAAAAGTATTTTATTATTGAATAAAAATTTGATACTTGGAATAAAATTTGAAAGCAAATTTGAAATAAATAATGAGATATATAAGTGTCCGTAGGAGTTGAATTATGTTTCCATTCAAACGAAAAAACCTATTTCAAATCACATCTACGTATTTGAAAAAACATTCGATTAAAAACGCATTATTAGAGATTACTCAAAAAGCACTCGACTTGTATCGAAGAATAAAATGGACCACGTAACAAGGATCATATTTTATATTATCATCAACTTTCGATAAAAAAGAGTCATGAAAATTTGTGCAGCCAATAAAAAGTAATGAGGTACACTTAAAAAAAAAAATACCATTGAATTGAGAACATTCTCCGTTCTTTTAAAGTAAGTTAAAACTTCTGTAGCTATTTAAATTTTTGCAACCGTAAATAGATAAACAAAATGCATTTTATAAACGAAAAAAAATATATAGAAATATTATAAAATAAATTAATTGACAAGTGAATCCATAAAACATTCATAGTTAACATATCATTGTATTCAAAACAAAAAGGTGTAAACAAAAAAACAACATTAACGCGCCGAGCCTATCTCCGTATCGATCAATTACATTCGAAATAAGAGCATTTCTTATCAATAATGGATCAATCACTGTACTACGGATGAGTCGTCTTGAACGTTGCTTGTAAAATGGGCTATTTTATTAAACAAATTTTATTTTTGGTAAAAATTGTAATTCTTATAATTAACAACCACTCTGGTGTAGTGGTGCGAGTAGTCGCTAAAAAAACACCGACGGCGTGTTCGATTTCCGCACATAAATAGATAATAACAAAATAAAATACTTTGTGAGCGTGACTATATTGTTAAAAATGAAACACTCACACGCGATAACTCAACTCCTATATTTATTATTTAAACTCATACAAAAATGTAATCAGAAGTTTCTTAAGTACATCTGTGAAATAATCTTGACAGCGCGATTTAACAGACGGTACACCGTCATCTATTAGTAAATCAAGGAACTAAATACATAATTCTTTATATCATATCAGTATTAATCTTTTAATCAATAGTATTGCGTCACTTTTATCTTATATTAGATATCGTTACTTACAAATCGAATAAATATTATAAATAATATTTTCCTGTTAAAATATAGCCTATGTCACTTAATGATAACGGAGCATTTTCTGGAGCATTTTTCTGGTGAAACAAAATATCAAAACCGTTCCAGTATTTTTTAGTGTATCTATTACAAACATTCAAAACAATAGAATCTTTTATCTTTATAATTTGACATGACATTACCTCGCATTACTGCTCATTGGAGTAAATGTCTATGATGGTAATGTATTTGGTATGCATTTGTCTATGCCACTTACAATTAGCAAATAAACAAATTGAATTGCGTATTCTGACATTTGAGTCATTCTTATAATAAACGATTGGAAGTTATTACGCGTCTCTTGCTGTGTGGTTACAGCAGTAAAGAATATAGCCACTTCCTCTCTTCCCGTGGGTATCGTAAGAAGCGACTAAGGGATAACACAATTTCACTGCCATCTTGGAACTTATAAAGCTGACCGATGGGGGGATAACTATCCAACTGCTGGCTTGTAAATACACAGGCTAAAGACGGGCAGCAGCGTCTTCAGTGCTACAAAACCAGCCCTGCGGTTATAGTATAGGATAATAAAATCTCGCCCTACTAAGGTGGAGGTCTGCTCAAACGTGTTGGTTTTTAGTAAGTAAAAGTCTGACACACCACGCCGGTGCTCCCACGCCGGGGGTGTCCGTGAGGATTTTTCCCACGTAAAAAAAAAAACAGAAAAAAAAAGATAGTAAAATATAAAAGTATCAAACCGCATCATCCACATTACTGTCAGTTCAATAGCGAATAAACATAATCGTTCACACAGACCAATCAATCGGACCGAGCAGCCGCCCTGATACGATACACTGCATGATCTTATTGCTTTTTATATAGAAATAAACATTTATTACGATTTTCAACCTTATGCCAATTGTTTTAAAGTGATCAAAAGTACATGAGCCTTTTAATTGATAGTAAATTTTAAGTTTAGTTATTTAAACATGCTATGTTATATACAAGCAAATCATTTATTGTTAACGATCTCGTTCGGTGATTTTGTATGTATGTCTTATCATTTAGTTATTATTTGACAATTACCTAAAATACTAATACTCGTAGTTATTACTGTAGCTTTCACTGAAGTAGGGCACAGGAAATATTCTACCCAAAAACTGAAGCAGTCCGACTCGCGAAGTACCTCAACATTGCAGAAGATCACAGCTAAATAATACTGCTTTCAAGCAGTACTGCGTTCCTTTGGTGAGTAAGGGGATCAGACTTCCTAGGAGGGATTGTGAGTATGGGCTGGCAACGCGATTACGATGCTTCTGGTGTTCCAAACGTTATAGACGCTATAATAATCGCTTACCATCAGTTGAGCTTATTTGCCGACCTATTTGTATTAAAAAAAGCTATAAGCATTCTATGGTGTCATGTTATAAGTGTTTTCTTTTATGAATGAGAACAATTAGAAGTTTATACGCCATTGTCCTTGACTGGATTAGTGTGCATGTCTTAAATTAGTCGTGTTGCTTAGCTTCGTATTATTTCTTGTGCTGTCTTCCTGTGTATTCAGCCTGTAACATCCCACTGTTGGGCATAGTCCTCTTTCTTCATGTAGAAGAAGCATTGGAGCTTAATCCACCGAGCTGTTCCACTGCAATTTGGTGGATATATGTCTTCCTGTAGAAAAATTAAAGTAAACAATTATAATATTTTGACGACAAAAAATATCTTTGAAAGAATATTGCTTATTACTGCATACTGCTTATAACATTTTTTTTTAATTCATTAAGCATCAGATTGTAATTTGCAAAAAATTCAAACTGTACAATATCGACAATAAAACCAAAATAAGAATTAAAAATTGAAAAAGTAAGACTGTAATATAATTTGAACATTCAATTTTCGAATACTTTGTTATGAATGAATATCATTCAATTTTCGAATTTGGAACATCAAAATTGTCGTTACGGAAAACAAAGGCAACATTCTCATAATTATTCCACTCAAATTGCTCCAAATATCGACATGAAATAAAATGCATGTTTAAGTGTTATTGTGAGAACTGTTTTAAGGTAATGATTTTTCTCGTTATGCCGAAAAGTACATTACCTCTGGGTCTCGTCATCGCTTCAAACTTAAGTATATTTCAAGTATGTTTTCTGTAGTAATTGTGGATCTATTTTTTAGTGAATGTTTCTTTTTCCTAATCAAAATCTGGAACAACTCGACAGTGGAAATATCTTAAAGTTATAGAAGATCGCAGCTATATAATACTCCTTTCAAGTAGTGTTGTATTCCTGTGATGAGTAAGCCAGAGCTCCTAGGGAAATACAACGAATAAAACAAAGTATTAAAGTCATATCGTTCACCTAATAATTTTCATTCAATCTATCAAAGGATGTGTTGGTAATTTCAATAACAATCAAATGAAACGACAATATATATTTTAAAGTAATTTATTCGAAAATCGACGCAATAACTGGATGTCGTTACGGCAGCTAAGTAAATAATAATGGCCGCTCCAATTATATTCACATTCTCGTAATATTTGAACAGACCAGTCATTACTTCAGTTGCCACAAAAGAAACTACCAAGGATTCAAGTGAAATGTAAGAAAAATGGATGCGGTAAAAAATAGTAAGGAACAGTGCTATATATCTACAAATAAAATTTACTTATATTTTGTCAATAAACGAAAGACATTAAAAGTGCTAGATGTATTTGCAGCTATTTTTACATAATATATTTTAATATGTACGATTTTATTTTTGTGTTACCCACAATTAGGAATTCTAAACATTTTTGAATATCATATCAAAAATTGACCGCTCCAGCGGGATTCGAACCCGCGTCTCCGACTGACCGTGTCGGCGCTCTAGCCAATTAAGCTACGCTGGAGCTAAGCTGGAACGATGTACCCGCTAGAGCGAAATTTTTGATATGATGATTTTACTTTTCGGTTTAAGCGAACCGTGGCGCCGTCTATAGTGAGTTCTTTACAGAGACCCGTAACTATTCAAATCAATTCAATGTCAATTCAATGGTCAATTTTTGATATGATATTCAAAAATGTTTAGAATTCCTAATTGTGGGTAACACAAAAATAAAATAATCGTACATATTAAAAATAGCATGGTGTCGTGTCCTGTCAAAGATTTTCATTGTAATATGAAACTTTGAATAGTTACGGGTCTCTGTAAAGAACTCACTATAGACGGCGCCACGGTTCGCTTAAACCGAAAAGTAAAATCATCATATCAAAAATTTCGCTCTAGCGGGTACATCGTTCCATAGCTTAATTGGCTAGAGCGCCGACACGGTCAGTTGGAGACGTGGGTTCGAATCCCGCTGGAGCGGTCAATTTTTGATATGATATTCAAAAATGTTTAGAATTCCTAATTGTGGGTAACACAAAAATAAAATAATCGTACATATTAAAAATAGCATGGTGTCGTGTCCTGTCAAAGATTTTCATTGTAATATGAAACTTTGAATAGTTACGGGTCTCTGTAAAGAACTCACTATAGACGGCGCCACGGTTCGCTTAAACCGAAAAGTAAAATCATCATATCAAAAATTTCGCTCTAGCGGGTACATCGTTCCATAGCTTAATTGGCTAGAGCGCCGACACGGTCAGTCGGAGACGTGGGTTCGAATCCCGCTGGAGCGGTCAATTTTTGATATGATATTCAAAAATGT
Source organism: Melitaea cinxia (assembly GCF_905220565.1). NCBI lineage: Eukaryota > Metazoa > Arthropoda > Insecta > Lepidoptera > Nymphalidae > Melitaea > Melitaea cinxia. The sequence goes on from NC_059411.1 coordinate 3,104,079, forward strand.
TTAGAATTCCTAATTGTGGGTAACACAAAAATAAAATCGTACATATTAAAAATAGCATGGTGTCGTCTCCTGTCAAAGATTTTCATTGTAATATGAAACTTTGAATAGTTACGGGTCTCTGTAAAGAACTCACTATAGACGGCGCCACGGTTCGCTTAAACCGAAAAGTAAGATCATCATATCAAAAATTTCGCTCTAGCGGGTACATCGTTCCATAGCTTAATTGGCTAGAGCGCCGACACGGTCAGTCGGAGTCGCGGGTTCGAATCCCGCTGGAGCGGTCAATTTTTGATATGATATTCAAAAATGTTTACAATATATTTTGTTGTATGATCATTTTATTTAAGGAAAACACAACTATTCAACTAGCAACATTGCACATAAGTATAAGTATTCTTGTCATCCTTCTATTATTTACGAACATAAAAAATGTACTCGTATTGCATTATGTAGCTTATTTATATATAAACAATATATAGACGACTACATGTAGTAAGTCATTATGAACACTTACACATGGACTTACCGAAATTCATTTTGAGGTTCCTGATATTTGGCTACTCGTGACTCAAATCGTCACCTGCATCCCATTAAATAATAATCGCGGAACATGTTTAACTGAAAGGGAATGGAACAAGAAAAATTGAATGACAACAAAAATGTAGGAAAAACTTTGACTATAAGAAACTGATATATTCTAAACAAAAGACAAATACGCCTCTTTTAAGTCGTAAGCTTTGCCGTGTCCAAACGTTCCTACATCCACGTTCACGTAATGTCGTCCCAAGTGAACGCTAGCTGGCGAACAATAGAATTTTATTCGAAAGCAGCCACTCGTCTCTGTATTTGTGTAACTGACGTCCGTTTTACCGGTTTTTCATTTTAATTCTGACCTTTTCTACTAAAGATGGTAGATACGTAAGCGACCATGAAATTAGGTGGTTTGACTAAGCGTTCGTTTAATGAATTGAAGTAGCTGGTGAAGTGGGTTTTTAGAATTATTCCTAGTTCTGATTTACGTTTATTTTTCCGATTTTTTGCATTGCTTTTCTAAGAGCCTAATAATTAGCTATGATTTTTTGTTGATGTTATTGTTCATTTCATTCTGGAAAGTTCTTTATACGGAAATAATAGTTGTGCGGAAGTCAATACGCTTATCAAAACATTTATTGTTATGTTCGTAATTGTTTCGTAATTGACAAAATATGTATATATTAACGAAAAAAAAAAATATAGCGATATTAAATTGGTCGGTTCAGCAACTTTATAAATAAATTATTGGCAATAGTTGTTATTTTTTTCTTACAGCAGAAAATACCGAAATTAAATAATATACATGTAGGCCGCTCTAGTTTCGATGTGCCAGAAACTATACTCGTTAATTGAGTTTAGACATACTAGCCAAAATTGTTAAAATTAGCCCAATTTTAGTTGCTTGGGTCGAGGAAAGAATAGTATTTTAAAGCAATTTTGCTTGACATAAGAAGATAACATAAAGATGAATATTTTGTGCGTCTCTTCAAACATCTGATTGTTAGATCTTATAGAAGTAGTCTAAATTAGTACAACATAATATTTTTTCTTAAGAAGTTGTGTGTTCTAGCCTATATTAAGTAGTACGTAGTTTTTAGTTCCAGGATCACAAAATTTGTCTTAGTCAAAAAACACCTCAGACAATAATGTCTTTCCAGCGTTCAAACTCGTAGAACTATATTTTGTTTTAATAACTTGTAATATCCTATATGGAATTTTGATGTCAATATCCCCAATTTTATGTGACAAAGTAGATCGTTAGAACAGATGGGGTAGAAATTTGGTACAAACACCAAGATTATGAGGGTCACGAATTAATAGATGCCCAACATATTGGACTTTAATTACGACCTACAAATCAGGTACCTTACTATATATGGGTCACCGACGTCCTCGATATTCAATTATACAGGAGACCGATATATCGCCCCTAGCGTTTGTGCCCATCTCAAAATTGCCTGTATCCATCTAAGATGCTTGCTACTTCACTCGATACTTTATTGTCTGAATCTTAAAGTGTATTTTTAATTGTATTAGCGGATCTTTGAGTGCAGAATCCTTTGATTGGATATCCCAATGTTGCTTACCAATTACTTAGACTAAGTGATTGTCTTATGTACAGCTAGATGCAAATCTTGGATAAAATGGTTTTCAGTTTGCTAATATGATCCAGAATTACAGTTTTTTTTTTTTAAATAAAGCCGTTTGTTGCAAGATCCCGTTCTATCGTTCTCAATATTTTGTGGATAAAATTTTATTCTTGGATTGAATGTATCTGATATATATATTTATATGTGTGTGTGTAATGTGTATGTGTAAGTTATTGGCATGCTTAAGCCTTAATTTAATAATTTTAAAGACTGTGTTCGCGGTTTCTATCTTCATTCTTAACATGTATTGACAATATAGATGGAAAACTGTCGTAGTGTTGGTGTTTGTACTGAAATAGTATATTATACCGAGTTAATTTAATCATTTTCATTTTAAAGTTAAACGTTTTCCGTGACAAAATATTCAAAGATTCCAAACATACTTTTCATTATTAGGCTATTCAAGAGACAACTAAGAGAAATTTGTTAAAAAAAAAAACTATTTAGGATTTAAATTTGAATCGTTAAATTTTTTAAATAAAGAATAAATTTTATAAGATATTTAAAAAAAATTAAGAATGTTTTGTATGTATGTAATTGATTTGTAATTCTTTTTTTATATCGATAAATAAATGAGGTTCTTTAACGGTATAACAAATAATATTTACGAATTAAATGAAAATATTATTCGTCCGTTAGTGTTAAATATACCATACAACACTAGAAAATATTCACCAAAAAAAATATATAAGGTAATACCACACCAAGATACACAATCATAAAAGGTCCTCTAAATTTCACGCAAAAATACTATTCGAGTGAAACACTCCCGAACTATTAGACTGGGCGTGTTACGGAATGGGTGTATGAAAGAAATTCAATGGCGAATATTCGGGACATTAGCATATGAATGACATGAACTAAAAAAGCCCCCAGGTGGTATGGTCCACCGGAAATAGATTTTATCGAATCGCCTTGAAATATTAGTATTATGTGGTATCAATCTTTCATCGGGCAATATAAGCTAGTATCATATAATGTTCGAATTCTGACTTACATGTTCGACTATTTTAAGAATAACTATTTATTAACATTTTATATATTCGGTTGTCATTGCAAAAGCACGTATCGTCGTTACTGGTTCTATTTTTCATCGAAAACTTCAGTAAAACTTCGCATAGGTTAAGAAAAGTGTGTTCAAAGTGTAAACTGGTATCAAAGGAGTTCTGGTAGACATCATTCTCGGCGGCAAGCAGAAGGATTAGGTGAAGCAGCGTTCAAAGAGTTTTGCGTGAGCTTTTTGTATCATTGCTAACGTGGGTAGTTGTACAACATTTAGTGGGTGAGTGCTACCAACATAGCAGCACAGGATATTCTGAAAGTCAAAATCAACTCTGGCCGCCGGGTGTCACTGTCAGCTGACAGCTAATTCTTAATATTTGACAGCAAGGTCACATCTGACAGCAGTAATCTGACGGCTGACATTTGACAGCTGCCATTTGACAGTTGACATTTGACAGCTGACGGACGAAGGGAAGTCATTTGGCCTCATAGAATCGAAATCATTGAATCGAATAAGATCAATAAATCTTGAAAGGTGTTTAATCGATTAATATTTATTACGATATTAATACGAATTTTAAAGAGCAGTATTAGTGTAAAATCTGAAACATGGCAGATTCTAAAATATGTGACGCATGTCTAAAAGAATTAGCAAACATTCCATCTATGGATTGCTCACGCTGTATGGCCAGTTACCACCATTTTTGCGTAAACATCTCTCTGCCGGACTTCCATGATTTGTCCGCTATGTTTAAATCTGGATGGATTTGTGTGCAATGTCGCAGTCGCGAGCGCACAGGAGGTGATAATTCTAATACTCCAGTTCGTAGTAATAATAGTGGTGTCCTTGCATCTCCGCAATTGGAGTTCGTCACGCAACGCACGAGGACACGTACTGGGAACAGTTGCTCGTGCATATCGGCCAGCAACATACGTGACATTATCCGAGAAGAACTTCAAACGTTGTTTGCGAATAAAATCCAGCCCGAAATGACGGAGTTCCGCAACTCTATGTCTTCTATCGAGTTGTCGATGACTCACTTTAATGCTGAGCTTGAGAAAGTGAAGGCGGAGCAAGATGTGCAGTCTAAAATCATCAAGGGTCTAAAATCTGAGGTCGAATCATTAAGAACTACTAACCAAGAGTTGTCGTCTCGCGTAGCTCAAATTGATCGCCACGCGCGTTCTTCTAATATTGAAATTAATTGTGTCCCTGAGAATAAGGCGGAAAATTTAATTAACACGGTTATGCAGCTGGGAAAAGTGATTAAATGTCCAGTCAACGAGGCGCAAATTCACTACTGCTCTCGCGTTGCAAAGATGAACAACTCCAGTCCTCGCCCACGCTCCATATTAGTGAAATTTAATAGTCCGCGTCTGCGCGATGAGTTTCTTGCATCAACAATCAAGTTTAACAAAAGTAATCGAGATGACAAGTTGAATACCAGCCATCTGGGTATCGGAGGAATCAAAAAGACTGCCATTTATGTTGCGGAGCATCTTACGAGTGAGATCAAATCCCTACATGCTGTTACCCGTTCTCGAGCTCGTGAGCTTGGATATAAATACGTCTGGGTGCGTGATTCTAGAATATATTTGCGAAAGAACGAGCAGTCTAATCTAATTCATGTTAATAACATCGATTTGTTAAATAAGTTGTCATAATGTCGCTAAACTTGCTTTTTTTTTTACTGAAGGGCACTTTAAACTGTTTTTACCAAAATGTAAGAGGGCTTAAAACTAAAACTGTGGAACTTTTTAGTAATGTCGTTTGTTGTAACTTTGATGTAATAGTTTTTACGGAAACATGGTTAAATAGCAGTGTATCTGATACTGAATTATTCGATGATCGTTATTTAGTCTATAGGCGCGATCGTGAAAGCAGCGGTTTCCATGCTGATAAGTTGGGTGGTGGGGTTTTAATAGCTGTTTCTAAGCGTTTTCATTCCTTTCGTATATGTGCCTATGAATCGCACTGTGAGGATTTATGGGTTAAACTCGAACTGTTAAATACCAATGGTCAAACTGATTATCTGTACATTTGCACCGTTTATATTCCTCCCCCTGTACAAAAACATATCTTGGAACACTTCATTTTAAATACAAATCATATAATTGAAAGACTTAGCTCCTTCAACATAATCGTTCTTGGGGATTTTAACTTGGGTGGTCTGTGTTGGAATAAGACGACTGGCTCTGAACTGACTCCGATAACAACGAATAGCTTGTTGAATAACATGATTACTGATTTTATGTCATTAAATGCTCTTACACAGTATAATGGTTGTAAAAATAATAAAAACCGCGTTTTGGATCTAGTGATGAGCTCTCTGGTGATTTCCCAAATGGGCGTAAGCAAGGACCCTCTTTCCAGAATAGACCCATTACACCCTCCTATTGAGTTTTCCGTTAAAATTGACTTTCAGGAAAAGCTCGAATCTTGTATTAGGGCCAGGTTCCGCTTCTACAAAGCTGACTATGTCAAAATTACAAGTGCCCTGAATAATATTTCTTGGGAGAAAGAATTGTCGAGTTATGGTTGCGTTGATGATATGGTTGCACATTTTTATAAAGTTCTGAGAGTCATCATTGCTAAACATGTGCCCAAATCCAAACCACGGTCTAATAAATATCCGCTATGGTTTTCTGCAGCACTGATAAAAGTCGTCAATGAAAAATTTAAATATCGTGCCAAATATCGTAAATATGGCAACCCTCGTGATTTAATTACTTTTGAGTTGCTCAGGGAACGTTGCACGAAGCTTCATAATCTAAACTATAAATTGTATTTGAATAGACTGGAAACAACTTTGTCTTCAAACCCTAAACTTTTTTGGAGCTTTATCAAGCGCAAAAAGGGTAAGTCAAGTTCCTATCCTGCCACGATGTCTTTGGATGGCGAAGTGGCTTCTTCCGGCCCTGACATTTGCAATTTGTTCGCGTCACATTTTTCTTCCGTGTTTAACACAGATAGGATTCCAGTCCCCGACGAGTCTAATTTTCCACCAACTTCAACATATCTAACTGTGTTATCGGTAACAAAAGACCAAGTTTTTAGAATTTTAAAAAGACTTGACCCTACAAAGGGTGCTGGCTCCGACGGAGTACCTTCCATTTTTGCGATAAAATGTGCGGACGCCTTGGCTTTACCACTTTCAATTATTTTTAATCGGTCTCTTGGCTCTGGTGTCTTCCCATCGGCTTGGAAAAGTGCCCTTGTAATGCCATTGTTCAAAAGTGGTGATAGGTGTGAGGTACATAATTACAGGCCTATTTCTATACTTACGACTTTCGCGAAGGTTTTCGAGTCGGTGTTGTATCCGGCAATAGCATGTCAGTTCAAGCAGTTTATCGCAACCGAGCAGCACGGTTTCGTGAAATCGCGTTCTACGTCGACCAACTTGTTTTCCTTCGTTGAGGACCTTGCTGAGGGGGTTGATCATGGACATTCATACGATGCAATATACACTGACTTCAGCAAGGCCTTCGACAGAGTGAGTCATGGAATGCTCTTGCATAAACTGTCTTTCATCGGTGTCTCTGGTACGTTATTGAGCTGGTGTAGATCGTACTTGTCAAACAGACCTTCCAAAGTTGTTGTTGGTGGACACGCGTCGGGTGAATTCGTTGCTGCGTCCGGTGTGCCTCAGGGTTCACTGTTGGGTCCATTATTATTCAACATCTTCATTAACGACATTGGGAAATGCTTCCATGATTCTAAATTTTTGATGTTCGCTGATGATTTGAAGCTATATAGAACTGTGAATACCTCTGAGGATGTGCGTTCGTTGCAGAGTGATCTGAGCAATTTGGTGGAGTGGTGTGATGCGAACGGAATGAGCTTGAATCCGAATAAATGTCATGTGGTGCGATTCAGTAGGAAAAGAAATGCACTAACCAGAACCTATCACATTAATCATGTTCTGCTAAATGAATTCGACCACACTCGTGATTTGGGAGTGATCTTAGATAGTAAATTACGTTTTAACCTGCACATAGACGATATTGTAAATAGGGCTTTTCGGATGTTGGGCTTCGTTCTGCGCAACTGTAAGGAGTTTAAGAATCCCAGAACTAAAGTTACATTATACACCTGCCTCGTGCGTAGTATTCTGGAATATTGCAGTGTTGTGTGGAATCCACATTACAGTATCTATATTAATCGCCTAGAGAGCGTACAGAAGCGATTTTTATGGCACTTGTCCTATAGTTGCAACATGGCTGGAAATCTGCCTGATTACAACAATCGCCTAGCTCACTTTAACATTAAATCGCTTCGACATCGTAGAGAGCTGCATGACATCAAATTTTTGTATAAACTCGTCAATGGAATTTTAGATACTCCTAACATATTGTCTAGTTTAAATTTTGTCATCCCCAAATTACCGCAACGACATATAAAACCTCCTTTTAAAATTAAAGGTGCAAAGTCAAATTTAGGCCAGTTTTCCCCGCTTAAACGAACTCTAAGGAGTTATAACAAGATCCACAATTTAAAAGTCTCTGATAGTAATGTTATAGACATTTTCTCGAACTACCCTAAACTGTTTAATAAGTTAGCGACTGAGCTTATTGGTGTCTAAGGTATAAGAAATTAAAACTTTTTCTCTTTTTTTGTATTATTCCTAATATTATATTATATTATTATTTTTATTGTGATTCTCATTATAAAATTAAATTAAATTTTAAATTTTATTTTCATAACGTTAACTTATCATGTATTGTATTGTATCAATTTTGGCTCTTATTGTATTAATTTTGTATTGATGAATTGATAAATTAAATTTGGTTCTATTTTATTCATAATTTTTATTGTAATATCAATTTCTTTGTTTTCATTGTATCAAATCAATTCAAATTATATTGTATTAATTTAAATCCTAATTTTTTTTTTTATGGCACTGATTTTAATGTTGAATTTATTCATAATTTTATAATTGATTGTTTTATTATTAATCTTTAGTATTAATGTAAATTCTAGCGTATGATTATTAATTTTGTTAATTAATTTAAATTGGATTATTTTATTCTTAAATTTATTGTAATAATTTAATTTTCATTGATTTAATTCGATATGTTTTTGTAATGAAAAACTCTCATGTAAGCTGTATGTGCCTATAATTGAGGTATCACTCAATTGTTTGTACCCTGTGCTGATGATTATAGTGAATTTATTAGTGTCTACCTTGTTGGCGCATTATAATAAATAAATAAATAAATAAATAAACTAAATAATAGTAGCTTTGTTTGTTTTGCCAGAATACCTTCGAAATAATTAAAAAAAAAAAGCTTTACACTTATTATATTATTTATTTATTTAAATAAAGGTACGGTAACAGAATTTACGGGATCGGAAATAAACGGGAAAAATTCTGTGTCAGAGGTCCGGAAGCACACACAACAAACACTCACACAAATGGCCACACCATGACGAATATCTGTGGTAAATGAACCCAATCCACTGACCTCTGTATAAATGTTACTAATACATATTTAAATAATAAAATGTGAAATAAGAAAATATTAACGATAAATTTATATAGTTTTTTTTTTGGATTTTTTGATGACCGCAGTTTCGGATACTTTATCATAACCATGGTCACGGGAGGACTGTATTATTCATAGGTATATTTGTTTGTTTGTGTGATTTTTACTTTGTAATGGAATTGGATTAAGTGTAATTGAAAGAACATTTATTGTTTATACATGTACACAACACGCTAAACACTTTCATCCTCTGCAAATATATGATATTTTTTGTATCAAGGAAAGGAAGGGCTCTCAAGGGACAATCAAAAAAGTATTGTCATATGTTTCCATAGAACGAAGTTTGTATAATGTTTTTTATGAAACATTTATTTGTTTTGAAATATTCTTTTATCTGGATAAAAACTATTTAATATGGTATATTACACGTTAAGAACTTTAGAGAGTTTAGTTATATAGTTGTAACTACTACGTTTTACATAACTACATTATGTATATTATGTGTGTGTTACTTGTCGGTGTAAATTGGGGTAGTTTTTTTTTTCGTTTGTTAACAATCGCAATTTTATTTATTACTCGAAAGTAATAAATCGGGGGAAAAGTCTTCTCGTATTTTGTATTGTTTGTAACTGGCTGGTTTTGATACCATGAAAAGGTGACATTTTAAAAATGAAATTGAAAAGTAAGAAACAGTTTCCCGCCTTTTTTAATTTGTTTTTCTAGTTACCAAAATTATTGAATCCAGCGAAGAAATTCGGTACATTTTATCGTTTTACTTTAAAAGAGGGGAAAATACGATTCGAGCCGTGAAAAAACTTGTGAAGTTTATGACACTAATGTAGTGTCAGTAAGGGTAGACCAGTTTTGTATTATCGTAGTTATTTCGTATGATTTATTCGCTTAGATTGAATATAAAATCATCATATCGAAAATTTCGATTTAGCGGGTAGGTACATCGTTCCATAGCTTATTGGCTAAAGCACCGACACGGTAAGTCGGAGGTGCAGATATTAAAAATCGTAGTTATTGTCGTAGTTTATTGCTGGATGTAGGCCTCCCCAAATTCGCGCCAAACTTCCTGGTTCTCCGCAGTCCAAATCCAGCCCCCACCAGCGATCTGACGAAGATGATCGGTTCAGCGGGCCAGAAGTCGTCCCACTTAATTTGCAACTACTTAAATGCAAAATATAGAATACAGAATGTAGAATAAGCAACAATGCTTATTTTATATTAGAGTTACCATCAAAAACGCATCTTCCGGAACTCTGGCTACCAAACTCGTGTGAATAAAACAACTACCGTATTTTTAACGAAATTCCTAAAAATACATGCGCAAAACTTGAAAGCGACAGGACCGATTCGTCTTTTTTAAGTGTTCAACTAAATAGAAAGTTCTGACACAAAAAAAACTTAACGATATTTATGTAAACTGCATGTGTGTATTTTCGAAGTTATACTTCTTTTGGTACGTAGGGAAAAATGATGAGAGTAAATTTTTACGATGCGCACGTCGTGTATGCTAGTCAACGAAGAAGTTAGCAACGTGAAGTTAGCTAGCCAATGAAGTATAACTTCTTACTTGCGTATACAAGAACAAGTACACACACACACACACACACACACATTTATTTATTTAAATTGCCATCCACAGTATCTAAAATGCGTATATCTTTATTTAAACATCATGCATTATAATTATGCTCCTACTGGCGACTTGTTACTTAAAACTACAGATCGACAGCCCTATGATGTACGTGTATGTACACATGTATTAAATAATTCGCAAGACAGAAGAAACCCTGTCCGGTCAACAAGTTTATAACGAAATTGAAACTTTTTTAATGCAGATGTGATAAAAACTTATTTAATTTCGTTAGCCAAAAGAAAAAGAAGCGAATTCCGACAAAGAGTTTTTAGTTTTTAATCAGATAAGCAGCACATCCGTTTTTATTCAATGCAATCTACATTTCAATGGTTAAAGTCATGAACTTAATCGTAAAATAAAGTCGAATTGAGAACCTCCTCCTTTTTGAAGGCGGTTAAAAATTAATACAAATATAAGGATCGCTGTTTAGCGATAAGACCGCCTGTTGTACATTTATTTTTATGAATCGTTTTGTAAATTGTAAACTTCGTTTTATGTGTACAATAAAGAGTAAATTAAATTAAATTAAGGATCATCATCATGAATATGCATATAGCGCATGTGTGATGATATTAGTGCGTGCACTTATTACAATATATTATATCTGTTGAATTACGAGACATTATCTTCGAGGACGTCAAATAAAATAAATAATGGAATAATACGAAATTATGGAACGTTTTTTTATATAACTAGGTCGTCAAACTACGTACTCGTGCTGTGTGGCTACGGCACTAAAGAATTTAGCCACCCCCTCTCTTCCCGTGGGTGTCGTAAGAGGCGACTAAGGGATAACAAGGTTCCACAATCACCTTGGAACTTACGAAGCCGACCGATGGCGGGATAACCATCCAACTGCTGGCTTTGAAATACACAGGCCGAAGACGGGCAGCAGCGTCTTCGGTGCGACAAAGCCAGTACTGCGGTCACCAACCCGCCTGCCCAGCGTGGTGACTATGGGCAAAACACATGAGTTCACGTTATTTTTGGCGTAAACTTGTGGAGGCCTATGTCCAGCAGTGGACTGTATAGGCTGTAATGATGTAATGAGGAGGTCGTCAAACAAGCGTACGGCTCGCCTGATGGTAAGCGACTACCGTAGCTCATAGACGTTTGCAATACCAGAAGCATCGCCAGCATACCGAACCTATCCCCAATTCCCTCAAGGAGCTCTGGTCACCTTACTCACCAACAGGAACGCAACGCTGCTTGAAAACAGTATTATTTAGCTGTGATCTTCTGTAAGGTCGACTTACTACCCCAATCGGGCTGCTCCATATTTTGAATAGGAAACTTCCTGCTGTGCCCTACCTCAGTTTTAGAACACACAGTTTTACTTATATGGGACTTATCAGAATTTTCAATTTGAATTAGTGATGGATTATCAGGGATTTCGGAATGACAACTACGGTAAGACCCGTAGAAGTATTGATAGTGACGATTAAAGCTCAAAAACTTATAACGAAATAGTGTTAAGTTTAATTTCTCACACGGTTATGGTCAAAATATTGAATGACATTTGAGATTTATTCCCTGGTGTTTTGTTATTAATAGTATCTCGTTTATTAATACGTAATTATTATGATATTAAGATCTCGACGGAATCATAGATATGACAATTTTATTAAACATCACTTATGAAACTAACTGAAATGGAACTAATCAGCAAATTATATCGATAAATTAAGATTGCGCTGCAAATTGCAATCTACCCTATTTATTATAAACAAGAATAACTGCATTTTGTTTGTTTTGAAACTGCTAATATTGGCGAGAGATACCATTAAAACAACTTATTTTTGTATCCGAAATACTACTTAATAAATCGATATTGGTATTGGTAACATTAGCTCTTTACGACTCTCAAGAACCACACAATAACAATATTAATTTTGATTGTTATATATTAATATGAACATGACTTTATTCGTACGTGTGTGATATAGGAGTTAAAGTCTAAATTTTAAACTAAATCTTTTACTTTTATTTCAACTCAATTCTATTGCGAGGATAGAGGGTATAACAATCACCGCTATCGTCTATATATTGTTCCAAATCTCAGTATGCGGAAAGTGCATGCGGGGCACGTATACTCCGGAACGGCGCGAGTACGCTGATTTTAGACTCTTTCTACTTTTATGGAACAGGAACACACTTCGAGACTGCCGCCGCTTTTAATATGAAATGTTTGATTAGTAACGTTTCTAAAAGCATAATAAATCGCATTTTGCTCTTTTATTAAATTTTAAGTGCATTTCATACCTTGTACAAGAACGGTGAGCGTAGTGCTTTACGTAAATAGTCAGGTTAAGATCAGACCTCTGGAATTGCACATGGTACAGTAAGACACAATTCAGTAACGTTGTTTCCAATTTAACACTACTCATAAATTATCTTAATGCTGTGTAATCAATTTACCTCCTAAAAACATAATAACATATATATATATACTAGCTGACGGATCTGATCTGATCGGATAAGCTGTTTTTGATATTAGCGTGCACAAACAAATAACATTTACATTTTTATTATATGTATTGATGATGATGATGATGATTATGCCTACTTTGTATTGGATGGTGACTGTCTCTTTTCGGTTGAAATTACCTTTCTATGTTTTTAAAACCACAGCGACTATAGATTTTGTATTTTAAGTTTGAACTTGGAAAAAACGCGACGATTTTGCGGATAGTGCGTTTCCAATGACGATCCGATTCTTTTATTAGCAGGTGGTGCCTTTAACGATTTCCTTTTGTGTCGTAGAACGCTCAATTCTTAGCGGTTCAGAGGATTTGATCCATTGCTACCGACTAAAAATCGATTGTACTTTGATCATTTTCATATGAAAAATATCAGTTTTAGAGGCTGTACTTTTACTTAATACTCACAAAAGTTTCTATTTATCACACACAGTTTTTTTATGGAAAATTACATTATGAAGCCTCAACAAATGTATTGTTTGATTCATAATATGTAATACAAGTTTAAGCCGGCGATTTTGTGCGTCTAAGTAACTGTGTGGCGAAAGGTAAGGAAGCAGTGATTGCCATCGCTTCATTCGACGACTACCCGATGAACTGTGTGGAAAGGGTTGAAGTTGTCAGCGGGTGTGTTACAACCTACCTTACTCTTCGTGTAACAAATTTAAATAACCTATTCATTTATTTATTTTTCTTTTTTTGCCCCTGCTTTTTTGTCTTATTTTAAGGAGACAAATTTAGAATGTCGTGCAAAGATGATCAAAGCAGGTTATTATGAGTTTTTAAGAAGCTAAAGTCAGTTCTTCTGACGCATCCGGTAGTAGTAGTTAACAAATAATTTCCATCATTTCGATACCGATTTAATTTCCGCTAGTAGGCGCAGAACAAATGTGGTTTATAATTAAAAGTGTATACTTTAGTGAATTGTAAGTCGTTTTATTTTAACAATCTAGTAATTTACACGGGAAAAAATCTTAAAGTCCGAACACACTCAGCGATAAAAGTATCAATCACTATTAATATATTGACTAAAAGAATAAAATCAAAATCTTCGTTTACCAATAGAACTTCGTAAAATGTTGAAAGATATTGAGTGAATCCTCAAAAGATTACGAGCACTCTTCATCACTTGATAAAAAGTAATCAGACATGTGGAGAGACGTGAATTATTAATTCAATAAAAAAGGACCGCTAAACTTAATACGTTGTAACCAATGCAGTCGTTATTTATGTATGGAATATGCCATTTTCGTCTGTGATAACTGCGCAAGATTACAAGATTAGCATTTCATTTTTTAGCATTTTTATATTACATTAAATCAATGCAGTCAGTTGTTCAATTTTTCTAACTACGAATGCTGCGGAGCTGAATCTACCATTCAAGGACAAATAGGAATTCCAGTAAAGTCTTGAATTATGTTGCAGACGTCTATAGGCTACGGTAATTTGTTACCATCAAATGAACCGTATGATTGTTTACCAACATATGTAGTTGTATAAAAAAAATTAAGAATATTAAGCTAAACGAAATTAACTACACTAAAAATAAAAATTATAATACACTCAGTAAATAATTAATTTACATTGATAATTATTAAAGTATTTACATTATTAATTACACGTTAATCGATACGCTGATATTTTATTAACATATTTAATCTATTATCGTCTCAAGATGAGCTTTCGATAACGTTCCTAATTTATCATTTATATTAATTTAATGTAAAAACTTATCGTATAATTACGCATATTGCACGAAAAACCCGTTAAATAACCGTGTGTACTACACGCCTAATTTGCATTTATAATATTTATTTTTCATTTTAATATCAACCATAAACTCACCTTCGTATATAAAAACTATTATTTCGAGAAGTTATGATAATAATAAAACAAAAAATAAACCTCAGACTCAGCAGCTCCTAGTAGTATTGAATGCTGTATAGGCAACGAAACTCAAAGAGCTTACAAGTACTAAAACTTATCATCAGGTTCATCTATTGTATTGTAATATTATCATAATTAATAGGTATTTAAGTGACATATGTTTTTTCTGTTATTCAGTTAAAGTAACGTCTATGAAAAAAAAATCATCATCTATGGTCTGTGTGTAGTTAGAGATTATTGAAAATCGTACTAAGTATAGATAATTTAAAATATATGAAATATAAATGAAGAAAAATAATTGTGTTTGCTGGCAAACGAAAATTAACCGACTTCAATTACATCGACAAGTCAAGTAAATACCCATTATCAAAGATTACTCCAAAAGTTAAAATTAGATCTCAATGAAATTTCAATGTGACCACTTAATAAACAACCGACTAAATTAAATATTATCAAAATCGGTACACCTAGTAAAAAGTTATGCGGATTTTCGAGGGTTTCCCACGATTTCTCTGAGATCCTATCAATCCTGGCTTCCTTATCATGGTACCACACATAAGATATCTCCCTTCCAACAAAAAAAAATATCAAAATCGGTTCATAAGCGACGAAGTTATCCCCGAACACACATTAAAATATATATATACGGTCGAATTGAGTAACCTCCTCCTTTTTTGAAGTCGGTTAAAAACTTAGTTCTCTATATCCATGTTACACTACGCGCGTGACTCCTGTATACAGCCATACGTCACTTAAGCAAGTTGAAACTCAAATAGAGTCGTTAATGGGTCTACTAGTTCAGTTTTAAAACGCGATGCATTAAGTAAATAAATATTACGTTGTGCATACTGGCGTCGTGTGGGGCATTACGTAGCTAATTAATATAAATCTTTTATAATGACTATTTTTGTTTACTCTTTGGACGTTGTTACTTTTAATTAAAATGTAAATTATTTTGTGTATGTGATTTTCTGTGGTGCATCGTATAAGTTTTTGTTGGCACCTTTTATTATTCATTGAAATGAACTTTTTTTAGGGAAATATTACATATAACGCTCTGATTTTGTGCAATATGTAAATGGATTTTCTTACGTTAAAGCCAATGTAGAACAATTCTTACTTTTGAAATACCAGTTTAATTGAAATTAACGGCCCTTCAGGTTTGTTTCATTCGTTCACCAGCATCGGTTACTTCTTTTGTACAAGAATTCGGAGTTTGATTTTATGAATAAAATCAAAATCAAACAATATGTAAATTAATAAACTATATTTTCTTATAAACACAAATACTCGAATAAAATGGAGTTATGGATCGATTTCCTCCACTAGACCGATCGAAAAAATAACTACGGATATCAAAAATAAAAATATGTAAACAACTTTTAACTGAGGTAGGGCACAGCAGGAATTTCCTGCTCAAAATATGGAGCAGCCCGACTGGGGTAGTACCTCGACCTTACAGAAGATCACAGCTAAACAATACTGTTTTCAAGCAGTATTCCTGTTGGTGAGTAAGGTGACCAGAGCTCCTGGGGGGATTGGGGATTGGGTCAGCAACGCGCTTGCGATGCTTCTGGTGTTGCAGGGGTCTATAAGCTACGGTAATCTCTTACCATCAGGTGAGCCGTACGCTTGTTGGTCGACCTAGTGGTATAAAAAAACATATTCGTTCAATGTATCTTAAGCCGCAGAACTGTTTAATATATTATCATAATTGCATATTTACTAATACCATCATCATAATTTTAAAACAGATATAAAATTAATTAATAGCCCAACAAGGATATTTAACAACTTTCTCTCTGTAAACTAGAATCGAATTACCCACTTATATAACAATAAATCTCTCTCCTACACTACGCAGGTTTACACTCATTTATCGAATCCATTAAATAAATCAGAGTCAGGCTAACGTGCAGTTGACACAAGGGTACAGGCGAAACTTGGGTTTATTTGTAGCTAATGTAATTAACTATTGATGTAATGAATCGATTTTAATGTCATGATCTTGAGCGTAACATTATTTTCAGCTAATTGTGATCTTGCGACTTTGTTTGCGCTAGCTCTTTTATTAGAATTTTTTTAAACATTTTTGAATATCATATCAAAAATTGACCGCTCCAGCGGGGTTCGAACCCGCGTCTCCGACTGACCGTGTCGGCGCTCTAGCCAATTAAGCTATGGAACGATGTACCCGCTAGAGCGAAATTTTTATTTAATGATTTTTATATTCGGTTTAAGCGAACCGTGGCGCCGTCTATAGTGAGCTCTTTACAGAAACCCGTAACTATTCAAAGTTTCATATTACAATGAAAATCTTTAACAGGAGACGACACCATGCTATTATTAATATCTACGATTTTTATTTTTGTGTTACATTAGGAATTCTAGAATTTTTTTTACATGATATTATGTAAAATAAATTCGGTGCTCACTTATTATTTACCAATACTTACGCGAATTTTATTCATTATAATGCAACAACTTTTCGGATTTAATCGCGATTTATTAACAATTTTTTTACATTACGTTTCGGATACTTTACAGCAACCATGTTCACGGGAGCACTGAGCTGCCAGACATCCTAACGTTACAAAGTTAACGTGAATAATTGTGTTTACTCGCAAACGAAAAAACCGACTTCCATTACATCGACGAGTAATACAACGTATATCGACGAAAAAATAGTCAAGTAACTACGCGTTATCAAAGATTACTCAAAAAGTAGTTATCAGACCTCGATAAAATTTAAATGTGACTACATGATAAACATCAGCTTTTGATAAAATTAAAACTTATCAAAGTCGATACACCCAGTAAAAAGTTATTGCGGATTTTCAAGAGTTTCCCTCGATTTCTCTGGGATCCCATTATCAGATCCTGGTTTCCTTATGATGGTACTAAACTAGGGATATCTTCTTTCCAACAAAAAAAATTATCAAAATCGGTACATCCAGTAGAAAGTTATGCGGTATAATACAAGGTAGGTCGACGAAAAAAGCGTCAAGTAAAAACGCATTATTAGATATAACTCAAAAAGTAGTTGTTAGATCTCAAATAAATTTAAATAGGACCAAATGACCTTTCGATTTAAAAAAAATTGTCGAAATCGGTCCACCCAGTCGAAAGTTCTGATGTTAACATACATTAAAAAAAAAATACAGTTGATTTGAGAACCTCCTCCGTTTTTGGAAGTCGGTTAAAAAGCTGCTTCATTATAATCGGTGTTAACTTCTTAATAACTATAATAACTATTTAATGTTTATTGATTCAGCCTGTAACATCCCAATGCTGTGTATAAAGCTCTTTCTCAATGTAGGAGAAGAATCGAAGATTAATCCACAACTCTGCTCCAATGCGGGTTGGCGCATATATTTCCTGCCCTGAGTAACAATCGCATACACCTGGTATAGTAGCAACCGGGATCAACGGCTTAACGTGCTCTCCGAATAAAAGCCTATTCAAAAGAAATAAAATTAGAGTTTGCCTTTTAAAGTACTTTTAATCATCAATTTATCAAATAATCTTGTTCCAAGTGAAACAACACTTAAAACTCAAATCATAGTTTATACCAAGATCAGTCGACAATAAGTCTATAGTTATTCTTTTAAAATCAGGCAGATAAAATATTACAAACTAGCTATGGCCGCGACTTCGTCCGTGTGGAATTTAACAAAAAAGTTATTGTTCAGTTCGCAGAGTTATAAAATATATAAATGTCTAAAATAAAAGTAGCCTAAGTTACTCCTTATTACCTCAGCTATCTGCCAGTGAAAGTCCTGTCAAAATTGGTCGAGCTGTTTCAGAGATTAGCCGGAACAAATAGACAGACAGACAATTAGCCACAAATTGTAAAAAATCTTATTTTGGTACATTCACCGTGTATATGTATATATGCAATATAATGTAAAAAGTTGTTGTTTTAATATTACAAACAGACACTCCAATTTTATTTATAGATGAGATATATTAAATCTATTGTCAAAATAAAAAAAAATGAAAGCGTAGGTCATAAGAATTTATCACTTAGACAAGTAAAGTATTTGGGGTTAAAGTACTTTGGGTTAGATAGAAATTTACGGTTTTCGAATCTTAACAGCTACTACGTTTTTGTGTTGCTTTGTAAATGTTAAAATTTTTCTAGACTTAATCCAAGACATAACGGTCTAAGAAAGGTTGTCTCGAAAGCTTTCTAAAGCTCTAGTAGGTACTGTCAGTACTCATAATTCGTTGTACAGACTATTTCGAATATCTTTTGTATGTTTGGAGGGAAAATAACAGAATATAATGGCCACATTTCAAATTTATTTTTCTTATTTTTCATTCGATTTGTTTTTTTTTTATCACAAAAAATGGCTGTGGCATACACAATGACATGTATACGTGTGCATTATTTTAGAGTTCTCTTATTACGCAATTCTCCTATCTTCTCCTGGATGGAAAAAGAGATCAATCAATTCATCAATAATTGCGCAATAGTATAATCCTAGCAATATCGGTTCCAACTTATTATCAACAATCATGTGTGTACTATATTTTTGACTGATAGGATCAATGTCGTAATTAAACGTTCACTTCAGCCTATCGCAGTCTACTGCTGGACATAGACCTCCACAAGTTCGCACCAAAAATAGCATGACCTCATGTATTTTGCCCAAAGTCACCACGCTGGGCAGGCGAGGGTTGGTGACCGCAATGCTTGCTTTGTCGCACCGAAGATGCTGCTGCCCGTCTTCGGCCATCGACGGCTTTTTAAGTTCCAAGATGGTAATGGGATTGTGTTATCCCTTTGTCGCTCCTTACGACATGCATGGAAAGAGAGGGAGTGGCTATATTATTTACTGGCGTAACCACACAGTATAATTTAACGTCGATGATGAAGAATCTATTCGGCAACTCGCACAAGATCTTCTTCCAGTTCGTCTTAATTTTTGTTATTTTTTTATTTTGTCCAAATGTCCAGGGACAATTTTAGTTACTTTTTTTGTTTTTTTTTTTTAAATTATAAAAACAATTTGTACTTTAATTATTTCATAAAATAAAAAAAAAATATTGAAGCGTACTTTTCGTAACAGACATAAAAAACAAACAAATGTATGACAACACACAAAAGTCAGGAAAAAGAGATCGTGTCTAAAAATTAACATACTTAAAATTTTACTAAGAGCACTTCTCATTTCATTCATTAGCAAATTGCCACTATTAGGTTTATAAAACGGAATTCGTCAAGAAATAAACAAATTTTAAAACGGAATATTATAAGCCTTGACTTGTCAACAACTCTTTAAAAGACTGAGAACAGCTTCACTTGGTAATTAAATGCAAATGAAGTGACGTCACGCGATTGGATATCGTTTTAATATTAATTCTAGCAAAGGAGAAAATTTTATGCCGTAAGCCGTCGAGAAAATACGGTCTAGCTAATTAATTCATCTAAATACATTAATTTAAACATCTTTCTGTGATATTAATTTTCATTTTCATGACTCGTTTGAGCTCAACGTCTAGTGACGGACATTGTAGAGTAAACATTTATAAAAAACTACATAGTTTCGCTGATAGAAAGTTGACTTTTCGCGTAAAGGTTACAGTTCTATATATTAAAGTCTAAGATATATTTAAAAATACTCTTTTTATAATTGATTTTTAAGAAAAAAAAAGAATATGCTTTAGACCATACAACTGAAGTAAAACTTACGAAACGTAACTATCTATCTTATCTTTCTATCTTCACTAACTTATATCTCCCCGTCAATTAGCATTCGCCTCGCCCAATCACACTTTTCGTAACGATCTTGTCACGCATTCTCCACCTTATGTTCAAACCGCTATCCTAAAAAGAAGATTTTTATTCCAAAAATAATAATAATAACATCTCATTACTATAATGCGCGTCGGCGCAATGATAACAGCTCTGGTTTGTGGCTGTTGCGGGTTCGATCCTCGCTCATGACAAACATTTGTATTGGCCATACAGATGTTTGCCGTGGTCTGGGTGTTTGTGTAGTCATTGTGGTCCTCCCCACCGTGCCTCAGAGAGCACTTTAAGCCGTCGGTCATTGTGTTATTATGTACACCTGATAGCGATCGTTACTCATAGAAGGGAATATATCCGACAACCCGCATTGGAGCAGCGTGGTGGATTAAGGTCTGATCCTTCTCCTACATGAGGAAAGAGTTCATACCCAGTAGTGGGATATTATAGGCTGAAGCGATTATTATAACAGTATATTTAAGTTCATTTTTATGCCATAAAAGGGTTGTGATGGGTAAGGTAGCTCCGGGGAAGGGTCGAAAATAGGAGGAAGATAACACGTAATGCTCCTGGTGTTACAGGCGTCCACAGACTACGGAAGCCGCTTACCATCCAGCGTATTGTACGTTGGTTTGCTACCTTAGTAGTATTTAAAAAATATAGTTGAGAACCCGAATACGAACAATATATGGATTATAAATTCGAAATTTCCACCGGCGACTTTCAGACTTTGTACCAAACAAGATAGAGGATGAATAATGAAAATAAAAGGGTAAAGTCTTACTCTCAAACTTCTGTTGAAATTTACCCATATGTCTCTGAAGAACCGATCCATCTAAATGTACCATTACTAGTAGTTTTATTGAAAGTAAACTTTCATCTGTTTCAGGAGATGGAAGAAAATACTTTTACTAAATAAAACATTACATTTATTTCAAATAAAAATAATTCGGAATGTTCACAACTCACAGTACCTACTGTACATTTTGTGCTTACACACTGTTGGACATTGTTAGGGGAAGGTTTGACACGTGAACATCAATATAATTATACGCACTGGGACACGCACACACACACAAACGGACGTAACCATACACGACACTTCACGACAGCATATTTTACAGGAGCAGACATGGAGTCAATCTCCGCACTTGGAATTTTGTATGGATATGTGTGACTGTGTGCGTGTCTGTTTGTGCTTATAATGTATTAATAATAGTTTTGTGAAGATTGTGTAGAATTATGTTTTAAAAGGTCTTATGATATATTCTGTAATTGTTATAACTTTATTTATTTTTTTTTGTTTGTATTTTTAGAAATATATTATAGAAGAAATAAATATTATTGTATGTAATAATTATAACACTACTAATACTGTACCTAACACTAAATATTTCTATAGTGCCAGAGTCTTAACTAGTATCAAAGAGTGACATAAAGTGACAGAAATCAATATATATTTTATATATTTGATTCAAAGTATAAATTTGCAAAAATATCCTTATGTAAGCACTGGAAAGCGTCGATAGTACCGATTGAGGAGTAAGAAAGAAGTTAGAAATCGGATGAGGTACTTTATTATAAACTCTAATCAAAATATACATACTTTATTCAAGTAGGCTTAAAAAGCACATATGAATCGTCATTTTATAAGACAAAATTATATTTTTTGACGTGACAACGTCTAATAAATCGATGAACGCCGGCTGAGTGCACGAAAATGGATGACTCATCGTCCCGTTGCGCTCATTGTACGCTAGCGCCGCATCTATCTCTCTTCCACTCGATTGGCCTATGCGTCCGAGGAGATGTTTTGTTATGACGTTGTCACGTTAAACTATCGTCCGTAAAACAACTTTACAGACAACCAATTTTTTTTAAAAATTAATTCTAGTTAGAGAAAAACTACTACCGATTCGGAATGTAGATTATGCATTTACACTTAAAAAAAAGCTGTCTCTTGTTTACTGTCTAAGACAGTTTTATTTGACAGTTTTGTTTTATCTGAGAGATTTTTATATCAGATAACTCCTTCTTTGTACTTTTATTAAGTAAATTATTGTTATATTCATTAATTTAATTCTAAATGTGTAATAAAACATGTAATAAATTAACGCACATGTTTTCAAACTTCATACGAAAAATGCAGTCTCTCTTTTGAAATTTTATTGTTATAGTGCCGGTAATAAGACTAGAAACTTTACATATAACATATAACATATATATATTTCTAATTTTTAACCGACTTCCAAAAAAGGAGGAGGTTCTCAATTCGACTGTATTTTTTTTTTTTTTTTTTTTTTTTTTTTTTTTTTTTTTTTTATGTATGTTACATCAGAACTTTTGACCAGGTAGACCGATTTCGACAAATTTTGTTTTAATCGAAAGGTGGTGTGTGCCGATTGGTCCCATTTAAATTTATTTGAGATCTAACAACTACTTTTCGAACTATATCTAATAATGCGTTTTTACTTGACGCTTTTTTCGTCGACCTACGTTGTATTATACCACATAACTTTCTACTGGGTGTACCGATTTTGAAAATTCTTTTTTTGTTCGAAAGGAGATATCTCTAGTTTGGTACCATGATAAGGAAACCAGGATCTGATGATGGGATCCCAGAGAAATCGAGGGAAACTCTTGAAAATCTGCAATAACTTTTTACTGGGTGTATCGATTTTGATAATTTTTACTTTAATCGAAAGCTGATGTTTATCATGTGGTCACATATAAATTTTATCGAGATCTGATAACTACTTTTTGATTAATCTTTGATAACGCGTATTTACTTGACATTATTTTCGTCACCTTACGTTGTATTATACCTCATAACTTTTTACTGGGTGCACCGATTTTGACGTTTCTTATATAAATTAAAAGCTACTATTCGTCACGTGGTCCCATTCAAATTTGATTGAGATTTGATTAGTAATTTGTGAGTTATATCTAATATTGCGTATTTACTTGACGGTTTTTTCGTCATCCTACGTTGTATTATACGTTATATCTTTTTACTGGGTGCACTGATTTTGATCTTTTTTGTATAAATCAAAAGCTAATACTTGTCATGTCGTCCGTTTTAAATATGATTGAGATATAATGAGCAATTTTTGAGTAATCTTTAATGACACGTATTTACATGACGATGTTAAGACGCCTGTGGTCATGTTCAATACTTTGCCACAACGCCATCTATCAAAATTTAATGAAACTACTTCGTTCACTATCGATCAAATTACAATATTCCACTAGAGTAGAGAGTAACAGTTTATTCGTTATAAATATATTTGAGCTTTTAATATTTGAGTTATCGCTAATACTGGGTATTTACTTGGCTATTTTACGTCGACCAACGTTAAATTAACCTCATTACTATTTTACTGGGTGGACCGATATCGATGATTCTTTTTTTAATCGATAGGTGGTGCATGTGGTCCCATTTAAATATAATTGAGATTTGACTCGAACTTTTTGAGCTATATCTGATACGGCGTATTTACTTGACTGTTTTTGGAGTTTTCTCCTTAAGAATCGATTTTCATTTAAGGCCCCGGAATGAAAAAATTGAACAGTAAAATCTACTGAACGAATAACCTTGTTAGAGATGGCGTTCAGACGTTTTCTAATAACGCAATTAGGTTCTGATAGATGGCGTTATTTGATTCATTTATTTACAATTTGATATAGTAATAATATATTTCTTAGACTAGTAAGCCTTTTTGTGCCTATTTAGACAGTTGATCTGAAGGGGTAAACTCCAGTCGTGCATCGGAGCTGTGTGAAAACATGAACATTACATATTTTTAATAAAAAAGACATAAACCGTAATTCAACATAAATCCGCTTCAACTAAAAAACCCGCCGTAATAAGCGATGTCAGCGCTTCGCGCGAATCGACGACGGGCCTTTTATGAAATTTCTGCCTACAATCGCTAACAAAATGTTAGAAATAACAGTAGAACATTATATAATTCTACAATTTTATAATGTCGCGTTATATGGAATACGAACAAAGTATTACTATTTTTTTCGTCGATCTACGTTGTATTACTCTTCGATGTAATTGAAGTCGGTTTTTTTTTCGTTTGAGAGCAAACACAATTATTTTTTCTACAAATTATTGCTAATGTTGGTTGCTTATTTTATTTATTTGGTGTACAATAAAGTGTAAAATAAATAAATATACTGCACTCAATTTAAATTATTATTTCTTAAATGTTACTTAACGCTCTTTATAAACTACCGCATCCAAATTAAATGTATTCATATTCCGAAGCTCAAAGATCCACACCAACGCTACAAACTTGCCTCCGATGGAAATTATTTGCATAAGATCTCAAAACAGCGAACGTCTGATCGCTACATTTTAGCCTCGAGTCAACATTGAGGTGCCTCTGAAGAAACATTTATATATAATACAGTCTATGGAAAGAAATAGATGCGTTTAAATTGTGAAAAAAAAAACTTTATTATATTTATTTATTTATTGATAAAATTTCCATTCATTTAAAAAAAGAACGTATATTACGGATAACAGAAACATTTTTACAATTAAAATAAAAACACTAAAAGAATACAATAAAAATTATACATCAATAAAATCTTAATCAAAATTTTTATATTGAAAAGCTATACATAATATTGCGATCTAGAATATTCTAAAAGTTGTCTTAAACATACATATAAATTTAGAAAGTGTTTAGTTATATTACTAAGCAATTTGTACGATTTTTATTTTTGTGTTACCCACACATTAGGAAATTCTTAGCATTTTTTAATATTCGATTTTATTTAAAATCGACCGTTCCGACCGTACAAAAATAAAAAACGTACAATTTAAAAATAGCATATTGTCGTCTCCTGTCAAAGATTGAAACTTTGAATAGTTACGGGTTTCTGTAAAGAACTCACTATAGACGGCGCCACGGTCGCTTAGACCGAATATAAAATCATCATATTAGAAATTTCGATCTAGCGGATACATCGTTCCATAGCTTAATTGTCTAGAGCACCGACACAATGCTTATAAATTAAAGATAATTTAGAGAAGAATCAATTACCCGCTGACCCAACGACCCTTTGTAGCATCCTACTTTTTTGGATTTTTTTTCCTGTTATACAAACAAACAAACTAAGTCCTAAAAATAATAAACAAAAAAAATGAATTATACTATTTGTTGCAGTCGATGGGAAGTTAGCGAAGACATATGTTTTGGCTCTTCATTTTTATTTGTATTGTAGACATAAAAAAATACAAATAAATTGAAATTTAATCCAGTCAGTTCAGTCTATCGTAGTCCATTGCTGGATATAGGCGTCCCCAAGTTCTCACCAGACATTCCGATTTTCCCCGATCCCATTTAGTTAATCCACTGGATTGGTATTGGTACTGACCAACTCAAAATTACTTATTTAAGTTCCGTCACAATTTTATCTATCAATATCACTTTAAACGAGAATTCAAGCGTTTTACTAATTTTATTACATACGTGATTAATTTTCATAATGAATGTATTAAATTTTAATTGGCAGTAATATTTATTAATTACCACCACATTTTTCCTATGATGTTATGTGAATTTCGATAATATATTTAAATTTAAATTGTAATTATTATCGTTAAATTGAAAACTTAAATATTGCTTAATTGTACACATTTTGATTTGTACGACGATTATTTATAATTTAAATTTTATTAATTTTATTCATGCTAAATGTATTAAAATAGAATGTATAAAATTAATTAATGGGTCATATTTTTGGTAGTATATTTCATGTATCTTTAATTGACTTTACATCATTGTGATTTGAAATTTGAAGAAACAAAAGTGATAAAGAAAAAATCACTTAAATGGATAGGAAGAATGGATTTACTGGATGTAACGATTACCGCAGTTATATATACCTATGTATGTGTAAGCGATGCAATATATTACGCAGATTATAATCTTTAATGTGGTACAAATCTGTATGTTGGTAAAATGTTAATATAGTGTAAGGTATATTGTGGATCGTTAAGTAAGTTGTCCAGTAACCGTCGCTGCGATCGGCACGTTTATGTTCAAGTCATTTGTAAAAGCTTCTATCCGTTCTGAAATAAATATATCTTCATCCACAATTGTTTTATATGCGTCCAAGATCAACCTTCTACACTATGTATAAGCTACGGTACCTATATTCGTCTATAATATAGGTTATATATAGGCGACTGCAAAACCAAATCATCACAAGCGCATTGCCGACTTAATCCCCTATTCCCCCCAGGAGCTCTGGTCACCTTACTCACCGACAGGAACACAACACTGCTTGAAAACAGTATTATTTAACTGTAATCTTCTGTAAGGTCTAGGTACTACCCCAGTCGGGCTGCTCCATTCTGCTGTGCCCTACTTCAGTTGTTTAATTTATTTACAATTACTATTTATTAAAACAAGCCAGCGTTTTATCTAAAAACTTTACGTATTCTAATTGCGAGGTAATTCCTTGACGCTGTCACCTTAAGCATGTGGAATAGACCTACTGATGTCTGAGTTTATCCTCATAATATTGATTCTGGAGTGTGATATCTGTAAATATTTATATTGAGTACGATATTAGCTACAATTACATTGCCATGTTTTTTGAATAAGTTATGTCTTTAAAAGGAAGAAAAATTCTTTTTCAAAATAACAACAGACATCAAAACAGAGATCGAAACTGTTAATAGAAATCTATATAAAAAAAAATGAATGTTGCTAAGCGCATAACTCGAGTATGGCTCGGAGCGGAAATCAAACTCGCAAACCGCCGGTACTTACTACACCAGAGCGGTTTTTAATATGTTCAAATTTTCGAATAACGCCTAATCATCACTTGTTAAGCTTTTTCTAAGAGATAATGATTTTTTTTTCGTGCAAAAACAACAAAGTCAAATTTGTGTTGTTTATACAATACCTGTTTTGAATTTATTAACATCGTAAACTTATGATACACATACAAAATGTCTTCAATAATAATTAAGGTACATTTTGTGCAGTATATTCTGCTGATAATCTGAAGCAGCCTAAATATTTTGGGAAGTATCTCGCCTTTACAGAAGATCACAGCTAAATAATATTACTCTCAAGCAGTGTTGTGTTCCTGTGGTGAATGAGGTGAACAGAGCTCCTGGGGCGGATCAGGATCAGGTCAGAAAGGTCGGCAATGCACTTGCGATGCTTCTGGTGTTGTAGGCTATAAGCTTCGGCAATCGCGTACTATCAGAACGTTCGCACTTGTTCGCCGACCAGGACGTTAAAAAAAACCTATACGAAAAATGGAAAACAAAACACACAGTCTCATTAGAAATCTTCTTTAAAAGAACCAACGCACATATCTGCGTGTGGGTATTAAGAAACCAGTAAGTCAACTAACTTTATGCCATTAGTAAGAGCGATGTTTTTGCTCGAAACAGCATCTTGTTGATTATAATCTTGATAAATGAGTTGTCAATAGAGAGCTTCTATAAGAAAATCGGAGAAAGGTATTTAAGATAATCGCCATGTCGCTGCGAGTGTTAAAATTGGCTTAATTAATTTTAAATCTTATGGTATGAGCTTTATGGTTGAGAATTAGGATAGTAAAATTATATAAATAATAACCACGATCGATCATCAGTAAAGGGTGCAGTTAACAGATATTAAAAAGTAAATAAAAAGGTTAAGGATTCTTGTTGATTAAATCTTTTTAAGGAAAATTAGCATTGAATATTGTTGGTGTTATTAACAAATGAGTTTGTTTAACTTTTCAAAATGTTTATAACAATTGTGGTCAGCAAATGTGGGGACGACATTAAAATAAAAATAAATTTCGATTAGAAAGTATTAAATCATACAAATTAATATTTTTTTAGTACGACTGCATCATCATCATCATCGTCGTCATTTCAGCCTATCGCAGTCCACTGCTGAACATAGGCTTCCATAAGCTTGTGCCAAAAATGGCGTGAACTCATGTGTTTTGCCCATGGTCACCACGCTAGGTAGGCGGGTTGGTGACCGCAGGGCTGGCTTTGTCGCACCGATGACGCTGCTGCCCGTCTTCGGCCTGTGTATTTCAAAGCTAATAAAAATTTATATGTTCAAAGAAACAAAAATTTATATATTGGGTACATCGCAATACAATAAATAAACAATTCAAAGTCGAGACAAATTAACAATATGTAGGGTAGGGTTAAAATATATATAAACGAGTTAACAGAAATATGCGCAACTGGAAATGTCATTGTTAAAAAGCTATTTTATGTTTCATTATATTTATATAACAAAAATTAATACTACTATTCATTTTTTATATATTTATTTATTTTTTAAAGTGAAAACGTACTAATTGTTTTGATTTATGATTTGTATATCATTTCAATAAATTTTATTTATTATAATTTTTTAATTTTTTTTCATGCTATTATTGTCTTTTTTTCATTGCCAAATTCCATTACACGTAGTTTAGTTTTAATTTAATTACACTCATGTAATTTAATTTTTAATTCGATATTTTTATGAAATTGAAATAATTAGTGCTTAGTTTATAAATTACTAGCTGACTCGGTAAACGTTGTCTTGCCGCTAAACGCTATTAAAATAGGGTTAGAAGAGTGAAAATTTAGGGTTGTATGTATTTTTCAACGTCAAATCATAATAAAATAAAGAATAAATAATTTATCAAAAATTAAAAAAGAATTAGGGGTAAAAACCATAACATTTGAATGATGAAAAATAGATGTTGTTCGATTCTCAGACCTACCCAATATGCACACAAAATTTCATGAGAATCGGTCATGTCGTTTCGCAGGAGTTTAACTACAAACACCGCGACAAAGAAGAGAATTTTATATATTAGATTATGATTGTATTATTCCAAGGTTGATCATTTGGGAGACACTCGTCAAGACACGACCGAGACTAGCCCTTATAAAATTTATACAATACAACTACAATTGGAGTTCACTCCATTGATTCCACGTCAGTGATTCTAGGTGATTAATGGTATATCTCCCGTCCTGAATCCATCTATTTCAATAATTACACTGCAGTACGCGAGATCGAAGTTATCGATGGAATTTAACTTATATTTAACTTCGCTGATTGAGAAAATAGGGCGAAAGGAGATCTTCGCTTCTTTATAGATATTTGATACTTTAAAGTACAAGAATAAGATTTTTTATTATTTGTATTCGATAATAATTAGTAACAAAGTAGTTGATGGTAAGAAAGTAATTTATGATGTTGTAGTTCATTGAAATCTGTACTTAGTGTTGTAAAGCTGAAGAGTTTATTTTGGTTGAATACGCTAATCTCAGGGCAACTGGTTTGAATTTAAAAAAAAGGTTTATGAACTCATTTACTGAAGAAGCTTACAGGCATAATATCACGCTAAAACCAATAAGAGTATCAGTGGACAATGTTACTGACCTAAGGTGACCACCACCGAGGTAGCACTATAGATAGATATACAAGTCATCATCATCATTACAGCCTATACAGTCCACTGCTGGACATAGGCCTCCACAAGTTTACGCCAAAAATAACGTGAACTCGTGTGTTTTGCCCATAGTCACCACGCTGGGCAGGCGGGTTGGTGACCGATATACAAGTAATGAGAAAGAAATATTTACCTTGATTTCGTACGAGCAACGCCGTGAGAGGAACCGAGTTTTAAATAAAGCTAAATCGATCTAGATAAATCTTGATTAATATATTTTTAAGTATGTATTATATGTATTCATCATCATCATCGTCATCATTTCAGCCTATTGCAGTCCACTGCTGGACATAGGCCTCCACAAGTTCGCGCCAAGAATCTCGCGAACTCATTTGTGTTGCCACGCTAGGCAGGAGGGTTGGTGACCGCAGGGCTGGCTTTGTCGCACCGAAGACGCTGCTGCCCGTCTTCGGCCTGTGAATTTCAAAGCTAGCGGTTGGATGGTTATCCCGCCATCGGTCGGCTTTATAAGTTCCAAGGTGGTAGTGGAACTGTGTTATCCCTTAGTCGCCTCTTACGACACCCATACATACATGTATTATATACCACTTATTATGTGTCTAGCGTCCAAATTCTTACAATTTACCTAGAAACCTATTTAATATTCAGTCTTCAAATTTTACGCGGTTATTCCTGAGCAGATATATTATCTCTAGTATATTCGCGCATGCAGGGGTCGACAGTTTCCCGGCCATTCTACGTAAAAAAGCAAGCTCACTTTTAAGGCACTTGCCTGGCAGCCGCGACAATGTCTTGAGAGTCATTGCCGATAGCGGAGACTGTCCGCTAGTTGAACACATGTTTGACATTACGAGGTCATTTTAAGTTATTAAATACGAATAGTAGTTATTAAGCTTTTATTTATTTTTTTTTTTTTTTCTAACATTCATGGATCTTTTGTTATTCAAGTAACAAACATTTTTCATTTCATTTAATTTATCTATGAGTATCAATAAGATTTATATAACGATAGAATTATGAAAACATAATAATAAATTAATTATAATGAAATGGTAAAAGGTAAGATCATAATTTGAAGATTTATGGAAAATTCTGTAAAATTGACTATCGTAACGATTTCCAAATATATCGTAGTTGCTAAAAATAGAATATTTCCCGTGCACTCACTAAATGTAGTGCACTCGTGAGCCGTGGTGTACCGTGGCTTACAATAATGCCGAAACATTGGGAACTCAAAGTAATGAACAACAAACATGGTGAATATCCCGTTTAAACAATCCCTAACTTGCTAAGCATATTTCTGAAGATACAACCAATACACAGCTTATGTAACAACTCAATGAATATATTTTTAACCTAATTTTTCTAGTAGGCAACTTGTAACTTTAAAAAAATCTGAAGATATATTTCTATAAGCTACGTTCTTTTATCTTCTATATAATGACTTCCCTTTCTTCTCTAGCTAGTTGAGCAGATTGCTTTTTATTATTAAAATCCGTAAAAATAATTTTATTTTTTCTTAAATTATTATCTTCAAATTATAAACATATATATAACTTACTTTGATTGTCATCATCTGTTCAGCCTAACAAAGTCCACTGCTGGACATAAGTCTCCACAAGTTCGCACCAAAAATGGAGTGAACTCATGTATTTTGCCCATAGTCACCACGCTGGGCAGGCGGGTTGGTGACCGCAGGACTAGCTTTGTCGCACCGAAAAGGCTGCTGCCCGTCTATGGCCTGTGTATTTCAAAGCCAACACTTTGATTGTAACATGTCCCAAAAAAAATCACCCAAATCGACCGCATTATTCTATAATTTCAATTAAATTAAATCATATAGTATAATATACAATCTTTAATTAAACTTGAAGTTCTCCATCGAAAAACGACGGTCGAATATTAAAACACCATTCAAGGCACGTGTACGAAAACAGAAGCCACAATATTCCACGCGGACTCGAGCGAAATAACGTCGTGCCAAAACGTCCCTATTCCGATTTCGCTCCGAGCTGCTCCCACGCGAAATGAGCGAAAAAAAAAATATACGCTTATCGCGCGGCGGCGGGCTGCCGATGCGTTTTTATTTTTTGACAAGTGCCATCGATACTCGCCGGGGCCATTGTTCTGCGGCCGCCGTCATTGCTTGTTATTTTGGATGTTCTACAATGGTGTCGGATTTTCTCTACTTTTTTTGTCGGATTTTGTCATATTTCTTTGTTAATATGTAGTAAAGTAACGTATATTATATACGGCATAATATACAATATGGCGTGAACTCATGAGTTTTGTCCATAGTATTCTGTACTGCCGTAACCACACAGCATTTTAACTTTTAATTTTGTCAAACTTCTCATGTAAGTGAATTTGTCAATTCTATGTGAGAATAAAAGTTGTTTAACCATATAAGCCTGTGGGTGCATTATTACATAAAAAAGCTAACCTTAGAAACAAATGACCTTCTGTACTTGTTCAACATTTTAATTATTTATTACAAAATTATTAATCCAGTAAATTTATCAAAATGTATATAATATTGAAACAATTATCGTAATTTTTTATTCTTTAGAAACCCTTTCATATTCTCACAATAAATCAAGTTGGTATAGCACTCCTCAGAGCAGACAATTTGTTTGTTTGTACATTAAATTTAATTATGTGTAAGCTTCTCAGGCAACTCAGTTACGATAAACACCTAAGGTAGGTTGCCATATTTACTGTATGTCCTTAAGTAGTTAAGGATTTGATGGATGTTCCTGATTTATGTTACATAAACTTTAAGAAATATACATGTAGGTACATATATATATATATATTTATATATATACATGTATGTATGTATGTGTTTATTACATACAAAACAATAACTATTTGCGACGAAAAATATAAATTAACATCTCAATTTATAAGTATTTTATCGATAATCAGTATATATCAGTACAGAAGTTATTATTTTCAACTGTATGATATATTTGAATATAAATGAAAATTAAAATAAACAAATAAGATGGACAATAATAAAACAGCTATCTCAAAAATTGTTTTGATTCGTATTTTATCATATATTTTAACAAAATAATAAAACCAGTGTATTTGAGGCTTCTGACTGTCTGTTTTTACTTTTTTCTTTTCGTGTAAGAAGCAACGACAATGAAGTCCGACCGTAACGAATAAGTTGATTTATAAAAACGCATGGACGCCGCCAGCCAGATCCATATTAAATAAGACATCGCTTATATAATGTCGTTACGACCTAAAATATTTAAAATATCTAAAAGAAACTGTTTATCAATTTAAAAAGTAAAATTAAATTTATATAAAATTACTGTTCCATTAAAGGAAAAGCAAAAAAAAAATATTTAAAAAAAATAATATCGTAATATTTAGGTATATAAATACCTAAATGTGTCTAGAAATGTATAAGAAAGGTCTATAAAGAATCATTAAATAAAATGATTAATTGTTTACATATTTGTGGCATAAAAAACAAGTATTCCTCTTTTTCCATCGAAATATTAATAAAAAATATCCAGTCCTTTTTTCACAATAGTATTTTATAAATAAATAAAATTAGATTTCAAACTCTTTCAATTCAACAAATCGTATCGTAACGACACAAACGATCTTGATCCTGATTTGTATAGCGCGGTAATGACGGTATGGGACGTTATGCGCATTTTGTAAGGCGCAAATGTTTCTCGTATTGTATTTATAGTGTCCATATCCTTTTGTTTTCAGAAATCTCGAGTTATGTGAACTTACGCGATCTAAATTGGATAAACAATAATCGTGGCTGGTTTATCTGAGGCATGCGAAGGTTGTGATAAAGTTCGTTTTGTGCTGGAACAGATTTGTGTACCCTTTATATATAATATACACAACTGATTTTAACTTGTGTAAACGTACTAGCTAAGTAGCTTTGATTTGAAAAAAGACTATTAAAAATTAACGATAGGAACAACACGATGGTATTGTATTATTTTTCACATAAAAATATACTAAAAACGACACTTGATTAGGTGTTTAACGCCGAGTTGCACGAAAAGAAATTAAAATTTAAGTAGTGATTAAACTAATTTAATCGCAAGAATTGTATGAAATTATTGTAATTAAATTAGTTTAATATCTACTTAAATTTTAATTTTGTTTCGTGCAACTCGGCGTTAATAACTTAAGTAGGGCACAGGAGGAAATTTCCGGCTCAAAATATGGAACAACCCGACTGTGGTAGTACCTAGACCTTACAGAAGATCACAGCTAAATAATACTGCTTTCAAACAGTGTTGTGTTCCTGTTGGTGAGTAAGGTGACCAGAGCTCCGGTACGGAATTGGGTATAGGGTCGGTATGCTTGTGATGCTTCTCTTTCTTCTTCTTCTATTGCAAACGTCTATAAGCTACGGTAATCACTTACCACCAGGTGAGCCGTACGCTTGTTTGCCGACCTAGTGTTTTGTTTAATAAACAAGTAAATTGTATATTGTGTACAAACGAAAAACATTTTAAACGATAATACAATAAATGTTAAAATATTTCATTCTATAGCGGATATAAAATGGAAAAGTTCAACCTATATTAATATTGTATTTCGCTTCACGTAACAACTAGAGATTTTTTTTAATGTAATATACTTCGACTTAACGAACATATTACCATATTTTTTACATTTTGTTCAATTTTTTGTAATCTTAATTCACCTTACGCCTGGATCCCACAAGCCATAAAAGCAAAAATAAAGTAGTCACTTCATTTAACGTAAACTATCAAACGCAGCGAGCTTTGTTCCGTCATTTTTTATGTTTTGCTTGTTGAGAACATATCATTTTTCGTTAAATTTTCTTTTATATAAACTTGACAGTAATTTTATACGCACACACGTTGCTTTATTTATCTATTTATTTTTTACTGATTTACCTTAAAAGTAAGATAATCAAGGTAATGCATATGTAATAAAAACCATCAAACGATTTTATGATTGCCTTTAACACTAGAAGTGCCGAAGATTACGACGACCCCTAAACAGCCGCCGTGACAAATTTGTCCCATCGTATATATGTAGTGTTTATTGTTACATCGAATGGCAAGACTTAGCTTAGTAAGCAGTCTGTTTAAAAACAGTTAGTAAATAGTCATGTCTATACAGGTGATATACCTGTTTTAGAAGTAGTCTATAATTCCTTTTCAGTAGTATTTACGAGTACAGACGAGCTCTACTGGTAGTGCCCACAATACTAATATTTTGATACTTTAAATATTGTGCTAGTGCCAGCGAAGTTTACGTAGTTTCTATCCGATGCAATTATCGTATCTCGAATTATTATTTCGACTACAAAATGGGGAAAAAAAATACTCAGCTGTGATTCTAGGTAAATCCTTAATTTTTCTTTAAATATATAAATTAGTAAAAGTCAAATAGTTTGACAGATTTATCTAAAAAAATAAAATAGTTAGAAACAATCAAACTCACAGAGGGACAAAAATGGGACGGCGGCACTTCTAGTGTTAAGTAAATAATAGTTTGTATTAAAATGCCTTTAAGAGCTAAATCATTTCATTCAGTTCAAGATTATAATAAAGATAAAGATGTGTGGGTTTAATGGCGCTGTATTTCATGGAAGACATGACAAAATTTATAATGATTGACTGTTATTTAAAAGAGTCACTTCTGAGTTTATTTTTCTGATTTCTCTCAGCAGAATGTACGTGTCGAATCAGTGGTAGCTTCACATTAATTATAATTTTTAAAATGACGACTTCAGTCTGTTAATATATTTTTTTAAAAGTAATCACTAACATATCATATACTTAAAACCTTCTCAAAACACGCTGCATCTTATGGTATAAGTATTATTGTCATATGACCTTATCTTACGTAACAAACAAATAAATAAATAAATAAAGGCCTCAAACTCAACTCTGCCCAGTAGGATTTTCTCCTGTGTCGGGTGTCCGGAAACACACACAACATATAAGCACAAACGCCCAGACTACGACAAACATCTATACGGCCAATGCAAATGTCTGTCGTGAGCGAGAATTGAACCCGCGACCGCCAGCGCAACAGCGAGTGCTTTGACCGCTGCGCCCACTTGTCGTCAACATTGACTCTATTTAGCAGAATCTAATATTGATTATAGGAATGTCTACCGTAGGAACAGACGACCGCCTGTGTTACGTACACAACACGTATGCTATGTAGGTAGTCGTATATATTATTTATTTTGTGTGAAAACACAGTACTAGTTTGTATAATCAATACGGTAGCAATACAAACAGAACAAGAACACAATCCTAACATAATTCAGTTCGGAATTATATAAAACTTTACTACCTGTTTCTATGTTTATGGTAGCAACGCGAAATTGTTAACCATCGGGTGTTGAATACAAAAGATTTCATTATAAATTGAAAGCGATAGCACTCGTTACAATATCAAGTTTTAGAGCTCGAAGAGGGTTTTCACACACGAATAACAGTCTTAATATTAGCGAATGCATTTATATAATGTAACAATTTTTCTGGTGTAAATAGTCTTATTTTTGTGGCATTATGATATATAGAAAATTATTATAAATAGATATTTTTATTAATAATATATAATTATTATATTATATTCTTTCCAAACTCGATGGTATAGCCTTTCTTAATAAACAATACAGCTGAATTAAACTCAATTAACATGAAAACGTCCCACTGCTGGGTAAAGGCCTTTTCTCTATGTATAGTGGGATGAGATTGCGGGTTGGCGAATAAGTTACCAACCATGGGTAGCGATTCCTAGGTGTCTTTAATGAACCAGAAGATAGATTATTTTGCGTGTTGTCTGAAGCACGCTACAAATACTTATGCAAATAAAATATCTAATATAATTGTGTAATACGAATGTGTGAACACAATTTTTTTTTAGCTCATTTGGGTTTATCAATCGTTATCGTAAAGGAAGTTAAACCATTGATGCCGTTTATTACTGTAACACCTGCTTATTGTCTCGATAGGAAAATTATTCTCTGCTAAGCCTTGGAAAAATACGGCAGGTTTAGCTTCAATCCTTCTCCTATAAAGGAAAGGCACTTGCATAAACGAAAAATTAGTAGCTTGTTTCACTCAGATTAGTTCATATGTATACTATAAACATTATGCTCTCATTTGTAAGTCATAATTCAATGTTTAACGTCTTCGTTTCATACAAGACATACTCCTATGAGAGTGCAATAACCATAATGATTACACATCATCATTATCATTAACTAACCTAGCAAATGACTTGTGATGAAATTTCATGTGGTCGCAACCGCAAGATTTGTCCACGCGTCAATATAAAATGAAACAAAAAAAAAATCCACGAGCTCATTTATAAAATCAATTAAACGCCTTACAATGAGGGGTTCTACAAAGATGTGAATCTCATGTCAGGTTTCTAGAAACACGTACAGAACAGATAAAAAACACCTGGAGCATCAAAAATATTTGAGAAGTTCTAACCGTATATAAACTTTTTTCTTATAAATGTCTATAAATACAAAAAAAAAATACCTCAAATAAAATTTAATGAATTGCTGAAAACGAAAAATTAATATAATTTTCGAATTTTGCATGGAATTATATGGTCATGTAAATGCAAAAGCTTGCAACTATGTCCAGTCTTCCGTTTGTGACGACCCTTATATGACGAATTGCATCAAATATACGCTTTGTTTGCAAATACTTTTTTAATAAATTCTATTGTAAGTTTCCGATGATGCGTGGCGATAAAATCGTACGTATCAGATTGTTGTTGAGATTTTTGTTTTGAATTTTCGATATTAATTTTCTTTAATGACATCACAATACAACAATGCTTTATACTTTAGGTTTTTGTCAATTGTATAGAATTAGAAAATGTGTCTTCGTGTTATTTTTAGCGTTGAAATAGCTTGTATTTTATTGTTGAAAAAGGTAAAACATACGCAGACATACAAAAATCATACGATCAGATAGATATAGAGCCTTTTGTAGGTTTCTACTTAATATCTTAACTAATATTATGAAGAGATAAAGTTTTTAACTTTTTTTGTATGTAGGGGGTAATCTTCGCAAATACTGATCCGATCATGAAAATTCTTTTACTAACAGAAAGCTACACTATTCAGGAGTGATATGGGCTATATGTTATTGTTATTGAACAAAAAATTCAGTGGAAAAATTCTCGTGTCAGAATGTTAGTTACAATACTCCTCCGAAACGGCTGGACTGATTTTTATGAAATTTTGTGTGCATATAGGTAGGTTTGAGAATCGGCCAACATTTATTTTTCATACAGCTAAGTTACAAGGGGGGTTAGTAAGATATATGGCAAAACAAGGTTTGTGGGGTCAGCTAGTAAAAATATAAGCTTTGAACTTAAAGTTAATAAAACTAAAACGAAACTGTCACGAATGTTATGAGCGACCTCAAAAGCTCGAGAAATTTTCAGTTTTTATTATTTACAAACTATGTATAAAGTGGTGACTTTGGGCAAAACACATGAGTTCACGCATTTTTGGCGCGAACTTGTGGAGGCCTATGTCCAGCAGCGGACTGTATAGGCTGTAATGATGTAATGATGATTATTTACAAACAATAAAATATAAAAAAAATATAAACAAAATTCGCATATATAAAATTCCTATGAACTATCCACGTTACATAGTTTGATTAAGGGTCAGGGACCCGAACATGCGTTTTGTTTTAACGAACGCTACAACACACTTTGATGTCTGTTTTTAGTAACGTTCGCATAAATAGTAGTTTTTTCCTTTTTTTTTTTGTAAAATATGAGTTGAAATATGAGTTGAAAATGGAAATTTATTTTCTTGTATGATATTTATTTATTTAATTTGAAGATAAACAATATAACATAATAGCCATATAAAACGTTATACAATAATTGTGTATTAATTGCGAAAATAAGGAAAGAAGCCAAAATGTAACTAATATTAACCTTTGTTCTTTTCTTGCACATATCTAACAGTACCAAAAACCACTGGATCAGAGAGTAGGGTCAGAGCAAACTGCGCCAACGGATTAATTCATATAAATAAATGGTTTATTTATTTAGTTAGCTTTGGATCTGATTTTGTAAGGTAAGACTTAGCGAGAAATATTCTAATCAAATCTGGAGCAGCCTGACTAGGGAAGTCCTTTCACCTTAATGAAAATTAATTTTATAGCTGTGTTCCTCTGACGAGTAAGTAGTTTCACTGAGGTAGGGCACAGCAGGAATTTCCTGCTCAAAATATGGAGCAGCCCGACTGGGGTAGTACCTCGACCTTACAGAAGATCATAGCAAAATAATACTGTTGTCAAGCAGTATTGTGTTCCTGTTGGTGAGTAAGGTGACCAGAGCTCCTGGGGGGATTGGGGATTGGGTCCGCAACGCGCTTGCGATGCTTCTGGTGTTGCAGGTGTCTATAAGCTACGGTAATCGCTTACCATCAGGTGAGCCGTACGCTTGTTTGCCGACCTAGTGACATAAAAAAAAGAGTAAGGTAGCTAGCGCCAGGGGACATTCGAGGGTAGGGTCGGCAACGTGCGTGCGACGTTTCTGGTGTTCTAATCATCTATGTAGGCTACGGTAATCGCTTTCTATCAGGAGGGTCATATATTTGATTGTCATTCTTGAAGTTTAAAAAAATATTATATGAGTACTGTTACAGTGTATTTCGAAATATTAGCGTTATTTGCATTTTAAAATGTGTTTCACTCAAAACGTATAGATATATTAATGGAAACGTTCTAATTATCTGTCTATCTGTACCATGCGGTGGGTACATCGGGACGGTATAATGCAGACCGGTTTCGACCCACCAATGCGTTCTCAAAGCCGACGCGAACGGCAATAACATATGCTCGCCGTATAAAAAGGCGAATTTACTGTCGCCCACACTTTAATATCGACCAATAAATAAACACAAGCTGATTTCGACCTTACTTATTACAAAATAGGATACGTATTCAAGTGTATTTATTTATAAAGTTTAGTAAGAAATAGAGTGCAAAGCTGTCCAAAAGACGGAGACTGTTATCGTTGGTTTTTGAATCGTGATTTTATAGTTTATAAATATTAAAATAAATAAAGCGAAATAAATTCGGTAGCTAAATAAGCTCCGTAAAAATGTTTGTTGAATAATATACTAATTAAAATACACATCGATATTATCACATTGACTAACTGGATGTTTCGTGTTCGAGAAAACGTCATGTATAATACATAATGTACAATTTTAATAACTAATGATGTATTAAACTTTAAGTTTTTTTATCATATTTATCTATTAAGGTACACCCCGAGTCTGGGTGTAATATAAATATTTATTTATATATTTATATATGTATTATTTATAAGTACGTTTATTGAAAAAAAAATGTAGCTATACCAGTCGGCTGTTACCTATAACACAAGCATTAAGTTGCTTACTTTAGGAACAGACGACCGTGTGTGTATGTATTGTGTAGATAATTATTTATTATTTATTTATTCTTTGCATAAAATCATTTTGATTTCTTTAACGATAATGAGACGATTTTGTTTTGTAAATATTATTTACTTGACATTTGCATACAGTCTAAAGCTAATTCTGATTTTAACAGAAATAGTATTGGAAGCAATAGCTTCTGATATTGTTTCTCTTTACAGCTTTGTAATTATTTATCTGCACTTAAGTGTAGAAATAAGTTGAGTTAACAAATATGATAATGTTTCACGAAAAATAAATTTCTCTGTACTGAGCAACACCTTTAGTATCTAATTCATTAAGCAACTTATTACATTTTAAAAAAGATCGTCATACATTATGTAATTTAATCAATAGTCGAGCTTACTCTATAACATACCCGAGTTTCAGTTAATACTTTAAAAAATTCCACTGTGTATGAAACTGTGTGAGGGAAATTTCACAAATGAAGTATTTACATTTATTTATTAGTAATAAAATTAACAATAAATACAATATAAATAAACAGTTCAACAAAAAACCACAGATGTTGATACTGTGTACTAATATTATTATAGTATACGATTGCTACCATCCAGCGCGCTCAGAATAAATAACTTTAATTTGTGATTTTTGTTTTTTTTATTTATTTATCGAGTCCCTGGATTTAGGTTCGAGTTTGTTTATAAGTATAATAAGACGTTATTTAACGTTCAGCTATGTAAAAAAAGAGTGTGTGTGTACTTACGCACGTAAGAAGTTATACTTCATTGGTTAGCTAACTTCACGTTGCTAACTTCTCTTTCGTTGACTAACTAACTTCAGGGTGTCGGTTTTTTTAACTCTCACAAATTTCAGGACAAAATCTTACAACTGGAGTACAAAAACGTTACTATTTGTTTTGTAAAGTAATCAGTATTCAAAATATTGTTTTCCAATATTTCTTCACATCAAACATCGTGTCCGTTTCATATGAAATCGTTCAAAAGTTCCAGTTAAACTTTCCTCATTCCATACGAGTCGTTCGATTATAAAAACACATATCGATTCTCGACAATCGATACCGATTGCGCTTTTTATCGAAGGCTATAACGGTACGTTTTCGGTTTTGCGTCTTATTTATCGTTGCACGCGATATCTCGTTATTGTCTTTTGAAAGAGTTATCACCTTTATTTTAGTCTGGTTTGCGTTAAAAATCTCAATTTACGACTGTTTTTTTTTTGGGATTGATGTGAAAGGTAAGCTTGTAATAATTCCTTGGTTGTAGAATCTTCTGGAAATGGAATTATGGACTCTACTCGTTTTTATAGATTTTTTTTCTGTAAACGTAACATTTTCGTCATAAAAATTGGTTAGTCGAGAATTTTTAAGGCTTTAAAACGTCGTGTTATAACTGATTAGAAAGAAAATGTAACTAAATATCAGTTAATTACTTTTCATTTTTTTTGATGCCGCGTTGGAGCAACGATCACAGCACTGGTTTGTGGCTGTTGCGCTGGCGGTTTCGGGTTCGAACCCCGCACATGACAAGCATTTATATTGGCCATACAGATGTTTACCTTGGTCTGGGTGTTTGTACAGTCCTTGTGGGTCTCCCCAGAGTACCTCGGAGAGCAGGTTAAGCTGTCGGTCCCGGTTGTTATCATGTACATCTGATAGCGATCGTAACTCATAGTAGGGAATATCTGCTGCTCCAATGCCAACCTGCAGTGAAGCAGCGTAGTGGATTAAGCTCTGATCATTCTCCTACATGGGGAAAGAGGCCTATCCCCAGCCATGGGATATTACAGGCTGAAGCGACTTTTTACTTGGGTTTTGTATTATAATACACATTATAATAGATCTATACTATTTACTTATTATATTAACATACCAATATAACGTATGTTAATTATGCTGAAAAGGATTTTTTCGACCCTTTATTCTCTGAGGCGTTAACACTTAATTCCAAGTGATCTTTAATACACATTCCGCTTTAAAATTGAAAGGAATAAAATAAATTGTAATTTTTATTATTTTATTTTCAACACCAGATACAGTAATTCGCTAAAGACAATAAATAAAAAGGTGTTAAGTAAACATCGGATCACAATTCCATTGTATTGCGTTCACAAGTTAGGAGCTCTATA
Source organism: Melitaea cinxia (assembly GCF_905220565.1). Lineage (NCBI taxonomy): Eukaryota > Metazoa > Arthropoda > Insecta > Lepidoptera > Nymphalidae > Melitaea > Melitaea cinxia. Next base: position 3,146,557 of record NC_059411.1, read on the forward strand.
CTAAATGGTTTGTTTGTATGTCCTTTGTGAGGTAACAAAATCATTCGCACTTTTTTATATGAATTCAAAGGATTTTTTACAACCATTCTCCAAGTTAAACCTCAAAAACATAATTTGATTGTTAAGTTCAATTGTTCATAAATTAAATTACGTATACGGACGAGAAACTTTTGTAACGAAGAATATTAATATGTATGTTATAAAGTTGAAAATTTTGTTTGTTCGAAGAACGCAAGACGAAAATTTTTTTATACAACTAGCGTCCTAGTCCACCTCAGAAACACAGTACTGCTTGAAAGCAGTATTATTTAGCTGTGATATTCTGTGAGGTCGACGTATTTCCCCAATCGGGCTGCTCCAGATTTTGAGCAATATTTTAGCAGCAAAATAGTACGGAGTACTAGTATTAGTGACTAGCCCGTTAGCGCACTTTATAGCGCCTTTGCTTTCTGTCTCGCGGGTTGCGGGTTCGATTCTTGCCTGAGTCTGGGTGGGATATTTGTATGTATTTATTATTTCTATATATATTTATCAAAAAATATTTACCTACGAGTATAACAGTCGGCTGTAACCTATAACACAAACATTAAATCACTTACTTTAGAAACAGTTATGTTCGGGGATAACTTCGTCGTTGTGATAATTCTATTTTTGCTAAAAAAGAGATATCCTAAGTGTGGTACCATGATAAGGGAACTAGGATCTGATGATGGGATCTTGGACAAATCGAGGAAAACCCTCGAAAATCCGCATAACTTTTTACTGGATGTACCGATTTTGATGATTTTTAATTTAATCGAAAGCCGATGTTTATCATGTGGTCACATTTAAATTTCATCGCGATCTGATTATAACTTTTGGAGTAATCTTTGATAATGCGTACTTACTTGACTATTTTTTCGTCTACCTACGTTGTATTACTTGTCGATGTAATTGAAGTCGGTGTTTTTTCGTTTGCCAGCAAACATAATTATTTAATTTTCTGTTCTAAAACGTACCAAGTTAACGGCTAACATACTGCTCCATATTAATAGAACTTAGTGAAACATGGCTTTTACTAGATTTGACGTAGTGCTAAACCACTTCCATAGTAAATCTATAAATCGGTACAGCTGTGAATTGACCAAGATACTGTGATACATCACATCGTTTGGTTTAAATACTACAGATGATTTTAGTTACTATAGCTAAGTAATAAAGGTTATATTTTCTTGGGCATATATCACCTGGTGTGTCATCGCAAAACTGTATGGAAGCCACATGTGTGTTGAGGAATTACTCAAGTTCAGGATTCGAATTTGTGGCGAATGTCAAATAAATCATGTTGCCACTTCATGAACAAGACTATGGGATTTCTGTCTTGTCTTGTCGACTGTTTCGGCTGTTTATTGTTTAGTTTGAAAATTAACTGAAAAGCCATTGCGATTCATCCATATTGACTTATCAATACTCCTTCTTTCTTATGAACCATAGACTGACCTCCAATACATTAAAATAACTATGAAAAAAGCTGTTGCAACTGGAACAATAGTTTTAATTCCAGGTTGACCTTACACTAAACAACTGCATCTAACGATACAACGTCAGAATTGCAAAATTTTAAACTGTTTTCATACCTCATAAGGTACATTAAAATTGAACCCAAGTAAGACATATATAACTAGATATAATAAAAAATTATGACTGTTTGCATCTAACTATGTACACTCAAATTTCGATCAAGTTTTTTTGGCAACCAATTATGCAGTAAATATATTATATTGTTTTAAGCTAACGCGATTACTTTTCATATTTAAATTTATTTTATTCAAGTGTTTACCACATTTAGCCCTGATTGCAAGTCTCACCGTGATTATGGCAATTGAGAAATTGGCGAAATACAGGGAACCTAAACAAAACAATAAACATGGTAAGCACCCAAAGAAATATAAATTTAAACAGCAAATATATTATATTAACATAAAAAAAAACCTGTACATACAAATATCATAATCAAACTAAACGAATCATTGAATTAAAATGTTTAACTTACAATTGAAATGTAGTTAAACGAGATGTTATCCTCAAATAACATTTACTAGAACACAAGATTGAAATACCTAAAAGATTCGCTAAGGTAACTGGAGTGTACAGAACAGCATTAGTCGTATTCCACTATTCTGAACAGGAATGAGTTAATTCACCACTGGAACCGACACACTAAGTAGAATCCCATTGGCACTCGAAGTAGGCAACCATTGAAGATGTTTTGAAAAGAATTTAAATTGAGTTCATACGTTCTACGTTCTACTGGAGCGTGTAGCGTTGAATATTTTAATCAACGAATTTAGTTTCAGGTTTTACTCGTTATTCTATAATATTTTCAAGTAGAAATTCATTTGAATGAACCGTTGGTGTGGTGAATGAACTATATTAATTTATTTTTCTATCTACCCCACGCTTTACCCGATAGTTCTCGATGCAGTGTGTATACCAGTTGGATGATGTTAAATATACATAAATTAAGTAACAGTTGAAGGTATGATTACCACCCTGAGTCCAGATGTAATATATATTTATTGAAGTAAAACTTCTTTATGCACGCTTGACTTGCGGAGTAAGATGGTAAATTCGTGACGAGAGCGTTACGAAAATTGTGATCGGGTGAGACGAACGGAACTTGAGATAGATATAAGCTAGTGAAGATAGAAAGAGAGAGAGAATAACATTTCGTATATTACTGTAGGAGCAACTAAGGATTTTTTACTTCATTTGTGGTCTAAAGCACACTTGTTTTTTTTATTATCTACATTTATTACAGGATATTGTATCTATATCATGGATAACAAAAAATACAGGCATTAAGTTGCCTACCTTAGGAATTCAGGGAGGTGTGTGTATGCGTATTTATTTTATTTATTTAAGATTTTCGCATCGCGTCTAATCTTATTTATTTTCATCTTCCTGTATCTAAATACATGCAAGACATCTAAAATATATCGCACAAGAACTTTTATAATATTATAACATACATCGATATTTTAAATATAATAGCACAAACAATTTTGAAGTGTAAGCATGGAATGTACTAAAACTTTGTAGCTTGTAGCGTTCGCAAGCTAGCCTCGATTATCTGTTCGAACGAGCGATGCAGCGATAACGGTAATCGATATCGAGTGAAATTTATTCGACGTCGGCTCGCGGCTTCCGAAGACTGCAATTTATTAAATGACATTAGAATTTTATGTTTATCAGTATTGATAATCTGTTTCATTTGAAACAGTGATTATTTTATTAATTGTTTAAGCCGGGTTCCTATATTGATTCGTTTTTGATTACGAACCGTTCAAAATCGAACGTTCCAATAGAACGACATATTCGAAATTTAAATGTTCTTAAGCATAATATAGGAACCTGCTAGTAGTCTATCAATACACCAACGAAAAGAGAAAACACTTTAGTGTGAGAAGTAGTAGGCTGTATAACATCGCGCTAAAATAATGCCAACAAAACTGCATCGCAAGCCAAATTAAATCGTAAATGATATCTGTTATATTAATCTTCTTTTAAATATTTTTAATCACACCAGTCTCGCATCAAAACACATAATGTATGATTTTTTGTATAGGTAACTAGATATAAATTTCAATAGAGGTTTGTGAAAATATCAAAAATAATCTTCTTAATGACAGCAACAAATAAATGTAAGATATTATTACGTCATCTCCTCGGTTTCGTGTGAAAATTGTGTCAAAAAGGTATTACTAAGACAATACGGTCCGTTTGTATTTCATAATTTATCTGTAGACCATAGGCAGACACTTTCAAAGAGGTACACTTTCACGAGGTTTCAGGGAGTAGTTGGTGTAAGCACAAAAAAAAAATGATGGGCCCGAATATAATGTGAATTCTGGTTGAGAAACACACACAATGTACATAAACAAAAGCCCAGACGACTACAAACATCTATAGCCTTTCCTTATATGTCCTCCTATATCCTTTCTTTATATGTAACATACGGGGATAGGACCTTGTCTAACTTGATCGAAAAAGTTACTTTATACGCCAACGCGTCGATAAATTCTACGATGACAGTACTAGTACCTAACAATACCCAATGACTATTAATAATAAATAAAGGTCAAAGTTACCAAGAGTTGTCTTATGTGGAGACAATCATTTGACCCTGTATGAATATATATCGAATTTACCCTACTAAATACCAATTCAATTATCATCAATAAAAGATGAACATGTTAAAAATAATCTCGTAGTGAAAATTTATTAATATCGCTTAATTATAATGATTAAAATCCCGCAACTGTCAGCATTCGAACTCGTGACCGACTTACGCTTGACTGGTTGTATTGATACTGATCGAATTTTACATGCACATACCCTTGGGAGCGAGATATTTTGTTGATGAAAATGGATAGAGAAAAAAATATTTTTTTTTATAGAAAAAAAAATCGAGAGTCATTTCATTTATAATTTATACAAACGTAGCACTATGTGTACTCGTATTAGACTATTTTGAACATATGTACTTGGTTTTAGAAAACTAAGTAAGGCACATTAGCTAAGTAAATGCATTGGTTTATCACCAATTCATTATTATGGTATTCATAAAAACTAATAGACTTGCGCTAGTAACCAGACAGACTGATTTGTATTTTTTTAATTAGAAGTAGAACTAGGAGGAACTTAGATTAAGAGACTTCACTCTATGATCATGTTTCACTAATAACCAATCATACGTTTATTAAAAATACGATGTAACGACAAATTATAGGAAATTAACATAATTGAACAAAGAAAAAAAATTATTAAAATAATTCCCGTTACATTTAATTTTATACTAAGTTCGATTTGAATCGCCAGATATCAAGAAATCGTTTAATTTCCGTTCGACATTTTAAAAATAAATGAAAGTATATATTTTTTGATGGAAACCTTTTATCGCCAAAGAAAAGTAAGCAAATAACGAAATTTTTGTTTTTGATGGTTGGACTCATTGACTAATAAAAATCCACACTACAAAAAAATTCAGTCATACTTGTGCACAAGAGGAAATATCTTCTTCAAAATTGAAAGCAGCTCGACAGGGAAAGGAACTTAAGCTTACAGAAGATCATAGGTAAATGACGCTGCCCCAAATAGTGTCGTGTTCTTGTTGTGAGTGAAGTACCAGAGAGTGAACCAGAGCTTCTGAACATGTGCTATGCCAATTGCCTGTTTACATAAACAATTTCCTGTGTGTAAGCAACAGGTATGCTTGCAGGACAAGAAAGGCAACTTTCCAAATGTTCAGCCTCTTAGCATTAAAATGAAAACTGTGGCGTTAGTTTAAGTTAATAATAGTTACTATAAATACATAATATTTATGACAATAGTAATGTTTATATAGATGATATAAATATTTATATTTTCTGAACCACTTCTTTCGACTTCCTAGAGAATAAATAAGACCTTGCCTTTTAGCACATTCGTGGAAAAGACATCATGTATGCATACATTCTGAGTGCTAAGTGTATGTTTGAATATGTGTTAAGTGCAGGTTTGAATGTTTGATCAATACTTGCAGAAATGGAGACTTACAAACGTCAAATAATATTTTGACATTAATACCGCTTTAAGCTTTGAGGTAGGTTTACACATATCTAGTCTCTAGCACATGTCTGACTCAGCAGTGAACTGACATGTTGATACTTTGTATGACCATGAACCGGTGATAATTGAAATTCTTGTTTTCTTTAATTGATTAGAAATACCAGATGACATTTGCCATCATTCTTGGTTGGCTCAATAGTTTTGTTAAATTTTACATCAACACACGGCTATTCATAGTTAAACATCAAAATCGGTCCACCCAATCAAAAGTTATGAGGTAACACAAAAAGAGCAGTCGAATTGAAAGCGTCCTCCTTTTTTGAATTAGGTTAGACTCTTGAGTCCGATTTGAAACTGCTGGACCGATTTTGACGGGACTTTCACTGGAAAATAACAGATGTAGTTAGGAGTAACTTAGGCTTCTTTCATTTTAGAAATTTATTAGTATTACTCTACGAACTGAACAATACCTTTTTTGTTAAATTCCACGCAGAGAAAGTCACGGGCACAGCTAGTTAATAATAAAAATACAATTTATTTTACAACGTTTGAAGTGGTGAATGATGTTATTTGCACAAAAACATAGCTTTAAATTTGATCCCCAAATGGATATACCGAGACAAAATAGGTGCGAGTTTGGAGATCTGTTGATGTTTGTTTTAGTTGTTTATTGATTTTTTCCTTTTGAAACAAATATTTATTGTTTCAAATATATTATTATATTGAATTTTAATGAGTTCAATAAAATGCACAATGCCTTAACTTTTATAACGATTATTATTAATTTAGAGTTTGATGTGTTGTCGTTGACGACGCCGCGTTGGCGCAACGGTTACAGCCATGGATTGTACCTGTTGCGCTGGCGGTTGTTGCGGTCGCTGTACTAAGTTTTCATAATTTTGAATCACGATTGCTGTTCTGTTTGTGCAGTCCTTGTGGGTCTCCCCATCGTGCCTCGGAGAGTCCGTTAAGTTGTCGGTCCCGGTTGTTATCATGTACACCTGATAACGATTGTTACTCATAGTAGGGAATATATCCACCAACCCGCATTGGAGCAGCGTGGTGGATTAAGCTCTGATCCTTCTCCTACATGGGGAAAGACGCCTATGCCCAGTAGTGGAATATTACAGGCTGAAGCGTGTTGTTGTTGGTTATGTATATATATCATATATTAATTATGTTTTTATTATTATTATGTTTAAAAAAAAACAAAGTTTACATAACATGATAAATGTGCCACCAAGTGGAGCACATAGCTCGAAAAAGAGTTCAATGCAATATGGAAGTGTTGCAATGAAAATTTTGGATCAGCAATACTTGTGCTAGCAGATGTGCTATCAGACACACAAAGAATCTTAAGAATAGCCGTGACACGTTTTGCAAGATAGCTTGACGGACTTGAAGGAAGCTTTTTCTTGGAGTGTAACATTCTCCGCGTGAGACAGATTTACATATCATCGGTGCTTGTCCGCTTTCATAAAGTTGCGAAGACTATAGCCCGAGCCTCAGGCAGAACTCTTAAATGGGACCTACCGAGAGCTCGTTCGTCCTTTGCTCGTCAATCTTTTACTTTTATGGGACCCTTTCTATACAATAAGTTCTTTAAGCATAATAACACTATATTAAACCTGACATCGTCCAATCTCAAAACCACCATTCAAAAATGGCTACTACCAAAAAGCTATGACCATACCGAGACCTTATTGAACAGAGATATTTAATATCATGTGCACGCATACCTATTATCTATGTATATATATATATATATATATATATATATATATATATATATATATGTGCATGGGTATGTATGTATATGTATGTATATATAATCTATGTTAATGAATCGTATCTTGTCCCCTCTGTTCAGTGAGTTAACTCGATCCCAAGACGTTAGTCGTAGGGCTGGCAGAGGCGACATACTGATGCAGTACGCACGCGCACGCACGCAAGCACACGCACACGCACTCACTCACGCTCACTTGCAGACAGGCATACATCACCAATCATCAACACTACTACTTTAGACGTCGGGGTATAAAAAACAGTGTATAAATATATTATTTATTATTATACACAATGACATTGATGTACACACGTACTTACACACACACACACACACACACACACACACACACACACACACACACACACACACACACACGCGCGCGCTCACACATACAACACACACACACACACACACACACACACATACACACACACAAACACACACTCACCATTTGTTGCCTTAGTTCTTGTATGTTCCAATCAAATAAACTTTAATCTTTTTATTTTTATTTTATTTTTTAAATTATAAACTTTAAATGCATTGTTTTTGTTTAAACTAACGGAATCGTATTAAGCCAATGGAAGGGACTGGACCCCACGACACAGGGAATCCTAGTGTGGGGACCAGAGACATACTGTTCTTCCTGTGACTAAATACAACTGATGTAATATGTGTTAATATAATGTACTAACGTTTGAAGAAATAAAGATGATTATTATGATTATGATTATGATTAAAAAAAAAAAAAAAATAATAATAATAATAATAGAGCACCATCAAAAGACGACTAATGGTGAAAATTAAATGAATTAATTGATGGCTTGTATTTAGCGATTAAATAAATTAAAAGTAAGAAAACTGTCCATCATTAAAGGGTCCTGTTGAAATATTAACCGGGACCGAATGTGACCGCAAATGACAAGGGTTTAAAAGGGACAGATAGTAATGAAAGTTTCCAAAGTTAGATGTAATTATATATGTATATAATATAGGTGATATAGCTAGTTTGTTTGAAGTCAGCGTCTTCTGTGAAATAGAGAATTTATATATATATTTTTTTTTAATTTAATGATGACATTTTAGAAACAATATCTTCAAGAGTTTATAAAATCTTGAACTCCTTAGAATAACTATAAAAGATTATTTATATACCACAAATACTTACTCAAAAAACCCAAATTCAATTGAAAACGTAGAATTACTACTAACTGAGTACTAACGACTTGCCCCGGCTTCGCACGGGTCCAAAAACTATTAGTGTTCCTCTACTATATTATGCATGTATTATATATATAAACCTTCTTCTGGAATAAATCTATTTATTAAAGAAAACCGCATCAAAATCTATTGCGTAGTTTTAAAGATCTAAGCATACAGACATCGGGAAGCGACTGTGTTTTATACTATGTAGTTATAGTATATAGTAGATGGCGTATTTCAAGTACTTTTTTTATTTTATCTTATAATTTTAATAGACATGTTGCGATTCAAGACACCTAATTAAACCTATAGACCACGTTTAATATATAAATTACTACGATACAAAATAGTAAAATATTTGTCATCATTTCACCCACCTAAAGTTAAAACCGTACACTGTATATTGCTTTAGAAATAGCGTTTTACACCGTAGTGGACACTTACTGCTTCGGGCAACTTGTCCGTACACAGAATGTTCACAAAATTTATTATTTTTACTGCACTATCCAGGTTTTGTTCGAGTGATTTGTTTTCAACGACTGTCGATTCGTGAAAAGGCAATCTTATATCATACACATACAGTAAAATCTTGTATAATATTAATCGCTTGATTTGTTGTAATATGTATTGAAGATATATCTTAGAGTTATAGTAATGATATTGTAAAGGACAGTTGCTATAATATAAGACTGTATATTCTATTTAATGTTATCTTTTCTAAGAATGATTACAATAAAATAATATTTTATACGCTTAGATGTTATGTGAATAAAATCATCTCTTTTCCGTTAGTCTTGAAATTACATCTCAACTAAAGCTTTATCCAGTCAGTCAGTCAGTCAGTTCAGACTATTTCAGTCTAGTGCTGGACATAGATCTCTTCAAGCTTGTGCCAGACATCCCGGTTTTCCGCAATCCTCATCCAGCCTACACCGGCCATCTTACTTAGATCGTCGGTCCAGCGGGCTGGAGGGCGTTCCACACTGCGTTTACCAAGACGAGTTCTCCACTCCAGGACACGTCTGCTCCTTCGGTCAAACTTTAAGCGTTGTTTCACTTGGAACAAGATCGTTTGATATATAGATGACTGAAAGTACTTTAAAGAGCAAACTCGAATTTTATTTCTTTTGAATAGGATTTTATTCACAGAGCAAGTTAAGCCATTGGTCTCGGTTGCTATCATACACCTAATAGCGATCATTACTCATAGTAGGGAATATATCCGCCAATCCGCATTGGAGCAGCGTGGTGGATTAAATTCTGATCCTTCTCCTACATGGGGAAAGAGGCCTATTTCCATTAGTGGGATATGACAGGCTGAAGCGTAGGAATTTATTATTAATTTTAAATTTACAAATAACTTAAAACAATTGATTTTCGTTTAATGTTTTAATACGGCCTGTATCAAGTATAACATTAAGGAGTAGGCGATCACGCGATAAGAAGATAGATGTAAGCGATTTTATTCAACTCTCGCTACGTGATTTATATCTTTATTGTGAAGTAGAAAAGCTGCTAAGACAAGAGACTGCCGCGTCGACTGGAAAGAGAAAGATTATTATTAGTATACCTCGGGCCTAAGCGAAGTCATGCATCAAATGGCGGTAACTAGCCTCGCTCTTTTGTGATTTCCTATCAGGATTATTCAAAAGCCAATGTACCAATTTCTGCTTGACAGGTTTCAAGAATAACCTACTTTATATATTAACTGTCGATGTATATTTTGCTTCAACTGATTTTTAGCCGCCTTCAAAAAAAAGGAGGAGGTTACTCAATTCGACTATATATAATATATATATATATAATATTATATATTATATAAAGAAATTGAATTATATAAGTAAACTAGCTGACCACGCAAACGTTTATTTGCCATATATGCTATTAACCCCCTTAACCCCCTTATAAATTAGGGGGATGAAAATAGACATTGTTCGATTGTCAGACCTATCCACTATGCACACAAAATTTCATGAGAATCGGTCTAGCCGTTTCGGAGGAGTTTAACTACAAACACCGCGACACGAGAATTTTAAATATTAGATTTATAAGTACTAAATGAGATTTGAATAAACCTGTAACTCATTTGTACAAATAGTTGAATTATCTGTTCTTCAGATATACAATTAAATCAAAAGACAGACAATATTATAACCAAGGTGTCAAACAAACCTTGTTTAGGCACACATTTACTGAGCAGATATCAAATAAAGGGAGGGCGTTACCGACAGCTATTGAGAAGGGTGACAGTGTTAAACTTTTACTCAGAAAAACTTCGCGTTTGAAGTCGTCACAAGACATATTGTCTCATCCTAGTTGACGCTGACTTAACTTGTCCATCACTGTCATCAAAGTCAAGCTTTTTCTAATAACTCATTTTGTATCATGCCTATTCTTGGCCCTCCGAATTTTTGACATATGGCAACCCTTTTCCATCAATCAATTTGGGTGTCATACATTCCAATCCACACATATTGATAGGAATAACGAGCACATTTGCAAATAAAAGTAAAAAATTGAAGAAAATATCAAAAAATACTAAGTTTTATTTTATGTAATGCTAGCTGTGACCGCAACTTCGTCCGCATGGAATTAAAAAAAAATGTTATTTCGCAGAGTTACAAAATAAATAAATTTTTAAAATAAAAGTAGCCGAAGTTTTTCCTTATTACATCAGCTATCTGCCAGTGAAAGTGCCATCAAAATCGGTTCAGCCGCTTCAGAGATTAGTCGAAACAAACAGACAGAGAGAGACAAAATTGTAAAAAATGTTATTTTGGTATATGTACCGTATATACATCCATATAAACTTAGTAAAAAGCGGTTATTTTAATATTACAAACAAACACTCCAATTTTATTTATTTGTACAGATTTGTGATAAATTCAGCCTTTAATAAAATGAACATTCGTTAAATATTTTAAATGTATTTGCAAAATATGTGCATATTTGAGTTTCCGTAGGTACTGTTGGTATTTTACTGGCTGTCTCTTAAAGGCTTATTTTATTAGGCTATCCTCTTAGCTAACTCCCATTAACTGTCACACATTATTAGCTAAACTAATACAATACAATTTATGAAGTCTACTGGCATGCTTCGATTAAAAAATTTAAATAACCGATTATTTATATTTCACATAAATACATACCTACACAATACTAAAGTTTCTTTGATAGATGGACTTTAACCAACGAATAAACGGAGAAGGTTCTCTAGTAAACGCGTATAATTTTTACATACAAATTTATTTGAATTAATGAATTTTTAATGCTGTTAAAAGAACATGATAATTTCGCTGAAGTCACAAGGTAATGCCACTTTTTTTCTCACATGGGAACATTTGAGTAAGTTATCGGAGTACAGCATCTTTAGCTGGTAGTTGCTGGTCATTTTTAGTTTCCAATATTCCGGAACTATAGCCAGCTCCATGGTGAATGAATGCACCCGTGTCCATGGACCAATAAAAATAATGATCAATACTCACACTTAACATATAAATCACAACGTTAGTGACCGTACAAGTTTTAAAACATACAATATGTAACTTATCAACATCTAAAAAATAATATAAATAATTACTAAACAAATCATGATAGTATAATATTGATTCCACCATACTATTAGCTAAATGACCATCGAATGTTCGTAATATCGTTTAAAAGATTATCATTCAAATTTTATTATGGTTGAAAAAATCCGTAAGCGAATCGTGATGGACCGACTTATCTGTCCGCCTGTCTATCACAGTCAATTACGCGGAAAGGTTTAAGTTCTCGTGATAATAAATGATATCGAATACCGCGTTTAAACTTTTTACACTTTATCTTAAGTGTTAATAAGATTTTTTTACACGTGCGTTTATTATACTCTCATTGAACTATCTCTTTTTGAGTTTAGTTGGTTATATATTTTTTTATTTTATGGGGTTTTAATTTTTTTTTTTTGGTAATATATTATTAGTATGTATAAAAGAGGCTTGAGTTTCGTTAAGCACTTGTTATTTTTTCATGAACGTATTTAGTGTATAATTACTTGTATTGTTAATCTAAATGGATAAAAAAAGTTTACAATAAAATTGTAAACCTATGGGCTATGATGTACAATATAGGTAGATTTTTTTGTCGGAAGTTACATTTTTGTTATTTCTGGCTCTACCTTAATTCCGGTGATGCGGTAAGTATACTCATGCTCCGTACTGCGACTATCACGCGTTATTTTCGAACAAATTTTCGTAAAAACGATTTTTACTGCAAGATCACGATACGGTACGATACGAATTGACCTTTAACGACTGACAAATAGACACTTAAACAAAATAACGCGTTAGACATAATATTCTAATAAAATTAATAACATTGCGTGCTAGAATATAGGTTTAGAAATTCGAAAAATACCCAAATCGAATCGGAGCACGCCACTGTCCACGTGGTCTTGGTCTGCCCTACCTCTAGAGTGTTATTTTTAAGCCAGAGGCGCGGAGTGAGGGCTGTCCTCGCCCGCCGTGCGAAAGCGCGCGAACGAATGCGTAGAGGAGCGGCTGAGGCTCCGCTGCGGAACGGAGCATGAGTGAGCGTGCTTTCGCACGCAAGGGCGGAAGGGCTGCACTTCCCGCAGCGCCGGAGCCAAGCGTTACTCTAAACTTAAAGGTGGTAGGTTAATTTCAACCACAAAACTTCAACCACGATATCTCTGTAACAGCGGGGTTTACACGAAAATAGTTGTCCGGAGGAATGAAAACCCGCACTCCCTCCCACACCGCCCCTTTCCCCCCAACCCCATAAATTTCTCGCCGAGACTGTACATAAATTACCAACCTATAATTTGCTATAATACTGTAAAATTGTTATTTTTCGTGTAACGCTTTTAAATAAATAATAAATAAAATCTCTTCCTATATTTATAGAAACATTTTACTTTAAGTTATTACTGTTATAAAATTTACCCATGTTTATCCCGTTGCAAATAAAAAAGCGTTTGTGTCAGCTCCGACGCACGACTGAAGTTTACGCCTTCAGATCGACTTTCTAAATAGTCACAAAAAAGGCTTACTAATCTAAGAAAAAGATTAATACCATATGATATGATATCAAATGATAAATAATCGAATCAAATACGCCATCTTTCGGAACCCTATTGAGTAGAGTAGCAAAGTCGTAACGAGGTCATTCGTTAGTAGATATATTTGATTCCTCATATTTTTTTCATACCGGCGGCCTTATATGAAAATCGATTCTTAAAGAGTAAGCTCCAAAGAAATAATGTTTCTGGCTACAAACACATTAATAAATAATGAAAACTGCTAACAATTCGGTTCAGTAATATCCTATCCTGATATTTGAAAACTTTATTAAGTAAGTTTGATTAAAATTGTTTTACAAATTGCTTCGCCCTTTTGTATTATTGGGACTAACGTATACACATTCTTCGTGTAAGCCTTTGACGAAATTTTAATATAGAAATAAAGTAACAGATAAGCCTTTTGTAAGTGACAAGCGCCTCATCATTTCGTAACGTAAAATATTCTTTTTTTATATATAACTAGGTCAGCAAACAAGCGTACGGCTCACCTGATGGTAAGCGATTACAGTAGCTTATAGACGTCTGCAACACCAGAAGCATCGCAAGCGCGTTGCGGACCTATCCCTAATATAAATAATAATAAGGTAACGACATCGTGTAAGTTTGCTTCAAAGCCTCCATTTTTTAAATTACAATATTTGCTCAATCTAATATGATATCTAATGACGGGTGAAGTATACGCTTCAGCCTGTAATATCCCACATAGGATAGGGCATAGGCCTCTTTCCCCATGTAGGAGAAGGATCAGAGCTTAATCCACCACGCTGTTCCAATGCGGGTTGGCGGATATATTCCCTACTATGAGTAACGATCGCTATTAGGTGTACATTATAACAACCGGGACCGACGGCTTAACGTGCTCTCCGAGGCACGGTGGGGAGACCCACAAGGACTGCACAAACACCCAGACCAGACGGCAAACATCTGTATGGCCAATACAAATGTTTGTCATGTGGGGATCGAACCCGCAACGGCCAGCGCAACAGGCACAGTCCATGGCTGTAACCGTTGCGCCAACGCGGCGGGTGAAGTATAGATAAAATATATTTATTTTTGGACGCAAATATTTAGTGGTATAAGCAAGCAAAGCCGCAGGCTTTTACTAGCAATATTTATAATTTATATTTTAATCTAATTTGTCATCAAAAATATCTAATAGCTTTTATGTTCCGCAACAAGACCAGAACTCTGTACCGGTATTACTCAGGCCATCTATTACGATGGTACATATTCATCTAGCCGTGGGTCGATGACATGGCTAAAAGAGTTCGTTCTAATTGGTACTTCAAAATAACATTTTTGTTTCTAGATTATTTTTTTTTTAAATAAAATTAATAAATAATCACGTCACATTTAATATCCTTTAGTAGTATGGGGATCCTGTGACAGGGATCCAAAATCAATGGCATCTGTATGAATTACAGAAACGATTCTCTCATAATTAATAAACTGAATTAACTATTTAGGAACGTTTTTAAAAAATCAGAAAAGAGAGAGCATAAAGTACTTTTTTAAGGAATAAAATGAACGTAATGTAAATTAATTTAGTACATTCTTCGATATGTGTGTCTCACTCAGTCTCAGACGTAAGCAATACGAGTATAATTTAAGTATCATACTGACAATGTGTTGGCACTGAGCTCACAGCATACTGATTGTGGTTTGACCGTTTTATGCTTGTACGTTGTTTGTGTTTCCGGACTCTACAGAACTACAGAAGATAATCCAACCCGGGCCGTTGAATGTGACGCGTTGATATATTTGCTTATTAAATTTTATTTATTTGTAAATAGAACTATAAAATCCCCATATAAACCTTTCTCTTACACAAAGAAAGAGGCCAATGCCCAGCAGTGGGATTTTAAGGCTGAATGCGATAACATCCCTATAGTGACGACTCAAAAGTGCATTTGAAACCTACTTGAATACTGTAATTTTTGATTTTGATTTTAAACTAATATTTCACAAAACAAAATCAAGATCCGGTACGTAGCGGAACATACTACTTTCCGTCCTTACTATCAGATAGATCTCAGTCTGATTAATAGCAGCCCCGACTATCACGATTGGGTTTCACTAATTAATTGGACGGTGTTTAGCTTACCTGAGGCTTCGATATCTTCATTTAGAAGGAGCCTTAGGATACATTTAAATGAAGGAAAACTTGGCGAAAACTGCGACTCGTATTCTTGTTCTTGTCACTTGAAACGTTTATTATTAGCCCTTGAAGTGGTCTGTTGATGACAGTTGTTGGAAAGGGTTACTGTTTATATTTATAGGTCTACAGTGTTTCAAGATAGTCAAGTATATTGAATAAGAAAAATACATATACATATAAAACAAGCATTTGAAATCTACAAATCCTGTTCAATAATGAACAACAAGACCGCAATAGTTAGCACAACTGTAATATAAAAACACAGTCTAATTGAGAACCTCTTTCTTTTTTGAAGCCAGTAACTTTTTATTTTATAAAGAAATATATCTCTAGGTGTTTTTTCCAACGTCCATTCGCAAGGAATCTAAAAACGTAAAATACAAAGGCAATAATCTATACATATTTAAGTTTACTAACACATTCATTGTAAATTTATTCACAGTATTAATGAATCAACTTAACATATATTTTATAGTGGTTCTTTTATTATTAAAAACCTTTAATTAAAACCACAGATAATTTATTCAGTAACAAGTCACCGGCACGCGAAATTCGTTAAAAGGGACACATTTAAAACTCGATATCGAATTTCGAATTCAAATTAAGATGTTAAAAGTCCTAAATGACACTAATGACTCCAATTCACACTTAATGCAAAGTAACTTTGAAATGGCGAAGGTAAATAATTCTTACAGCCCACACAGACTATGCAGGTTTTTTATGAGACTTATAGATACTAGTAGATACAGTTTTAGTTGCGTTAAGTTTTTGTATTTATGAGTGATTATTGAGTTTATTGTCTTCCCTCTTGATGACAATGTATTTTTTAAGTTTCGTCTTTGAATGAGTAATTTAACAAAACAATTAAACCAATTAATTGACATCTTTCACTGAAGATATAAGTACATAATATACTTGCTGCCTCAATTGAACTAAAAAAATACATCTCACAAGTTTTGTTCGTAAACACGAAACGCTACAGGACATGCTTGCTCTAAGGGCCATCGGTTCTACGGCACAGATGACCAGCCAACTTGCTTATTCTACAACAAATAATAATATTATAATTATGATAATATTTATGTGATTTTAATTAATTATTTCAAGAACACACGAACTCGATAGCATTATAAGCATAATAAATGTTTGGATTTAAAATCGTTATAGTATTAATTTATTTACATGTATTTCGTTTCGGAGTTTTAATTAAGCCGTCTTGTTGTCCTGATTAAGTATTTGTTTGTTTTGTCACAAAGTGGGCGTTTATCGCCAACTTTTCTCGTCAAACGAAGTTGATCTTTAATAGTACGTAATACGGTTAGTTTTGATTTGTAGTTCAGTTTGATGCAATTATCAATAAGTAAATGAAAGTAAATGAGACTTTTTATCAATACCCTTTTTGAAACTTAACGAATCGATATTACAAAAATGTTATTTACGTGCTGCCCAATTTTAGGGGCCACTTTTTTTAAAATTTAATATTAACATCCACAGGCTTTTGTTAAACATGCATGCATTATTATAATACCACAGGCGATTTTCCACTAAAATTACAAATCGTCAGTCCTGTGACTGCCTAGTAAAACTAGGACGTGGTCCGACGCTGACGGTTTATTTATTTTTACCACACATTAATTCTTGAAAAAATGAAAACAGTATACAATCATTCCTTCCATTCATTCGTACTTTCTGAAAATATTATTATTTTTATTATCTATTCTACACTTATTTGTTATCATATACTAGCTTCTGCCCGCGACTTCGAATGCGTGGAACTGTTTGTTTGGGCTTACTGGAGAAGCTCTCAAAAGTAAAAAAAAAAAAAACGATTTTGAAACATTCTTCATTGGCGCTCCACTCCTATTGGTCTTAGCGTGGTGATATATAGCCTATAGTCTTCCAGGATAAATGGGCTATCTAACACGAAAGAATTTTTCAAATCGGTTCAGTAGTTCCCGAGATTAACGCGTTCCTGAGTTAAACAAACAAACAAACACTTCAGTATTATAATATTATAGTATAGATGTACACTTAAAGTGGTTACGTTTTGGATAATTGTGTTTATATATATACTTTATTGCACTCAAAAAATACATGTAACAACAACATAATAATAAGGTTTATGGCTTATTGAAATGTTTATGGTTTATTGAAAATTATTTTATAAAACTTCTATTTTATTCGATTTTAGAACGAAAGTTTATATTTTTAAGAACTAAGAAAGGATTTAAAAAAAAAAAACGGATGCATCGCCACTACACAGAAACTAACCATTTTGAATCAAGCTCTAAACATTTTTCGTAAGGGGTCGTTCCTAATGTGTCTATTGATCAAAATGTAATAATTTCAATTTTCGAATGCTTGATTATGTTCAATTCAATTCGGGTAGTAATTCTGTATATTACATATATATATATCACGAATATATATTGATTTTATGAATGGCACGATCTCAGCCTGACAACAAAGCATCGTAGTATCATTTTAAAACCATTTATCATATCCCTGATCTACTCTCAGATTTGTTTGTGTTTATTCAAGGCCCTTTATGCCGCCCTTAATGGCGAGGAAATTGCTGAATCAGACTCATATAATGTATCCACTTTGATGGTAATGATGGCGATGGTAATGAAAAATCGTAAGCCATGCGCCACCCTTGATCCATGACCGAGGGTTATTCTTGATAACCGAGCCGATGTCAAAAAGGAGGAGGAATTTAAAAATTCATTTGTCCTTTTTGTGCCTTATTTCGTACCCTTTTAAGTTTACCTCGTGTCGTGACTAAATTTGAGCGAGATACTGTGTATAGGATTTATCTGGTTTGAAAACAAATAAAATCATGTTATAATTAAAATATTAATCTATAAATGTAACTAAAATTAACTTACGCTTAACGCATTATTTTTTCAGTACGGCTCGATTGCTTTGACAATTTCATTGAAGGCTTTTCATCCACCTTTGGGTGTTTGAAACTATAAAACTAAAAATCTGGAAATTTTCTTAATAATTTTCGTTTTGAATGTATCTGATAGTAAATTCTTGTATAGTAATAATATTATAATTTCTTATCATTTTATTAAATTTTATTATTAAGTCAAGATTCAAGTAATATCTTGATAGGGAAAGCTGAATATATTGTTGTAATCGAAAAACTTCTGATCAACTTTTACAGCACACTCTATTATACTGTTCACACAATCATAAAACTATATTATTCAGATGTTACGAATACAGACGTCGATACCTAAAGTAAAGCAATACTCTATACATAATTTAAATATAACCTTGACATGAGTATTCTATACAATCGTTTTCATTCAAACGTAATTTCTTGGGCTGAAGTGGTTCACACCGGATGGGTCACTCTCAAAGGCTTTTTCGCGATCCCAGAATCAGTCGCTTAACACTTACTGTGGCTACCTCACAAAGAACTTAATCCGACAAAGAGATTTTGCAGATTTATGGTACTGGAAGCGATAGGGAAAACTTTTGTTTGAGTATTTTATGTTATACTATATTTAAGTACTATAAGGACGGATTTGATGTTTTTTTTTTAATATTTATTTTTTCTAACTTAAAAACTACTGGACGGATTAAAAAAAAATCTTTTACCAGTAGAATGCTACGTTATTATTAAGTGACATGGGGTATATTTTAATTGAGGGGAAACGTAACAGACAAAAAAGTGTAGTCCGTGCAGGTGAAGTCGCTGTATGCACTCAATTTTTATTCTTAAGGTTTTAAAGTTTGGACAGTAACAATGCTTTTGCAACTTTGGAATAATGGTGAGGAATATTCCATTATCGTTGAGTCCTATGCTCAGTCCCCACTTGAAGTAGATATTTGAATTTCTCTTAAAATAGTATGACGGACAGCAATCCACTCTTCCTTTTGAAAGGAATAGTTTTCACTTTTTCTTAGCAGCTGGATATTTTATTGTTTGTTTCGATGCACTGTGTTTTTAAATCTAACAGCTGATGCTTTGAATTCTTTTGATCATAGAAAGATATGTATTTCATAGATACAGAATGGCAATCGCTTCAGCCTGTAATATCCCACTGCTTGCCATAGGCCTCTTTCCCCATGTAGGACCAGAGCTTAATCCACCACGCTGCTCCAATGCGGGTTGGAGGATATAATCCCTACTGTAAGTCACGATTACTATTAGGTGTACATGATAGCAACCGGGACGTACAGATTAACGTGTTCTCCAAGGCACGGTGGGTAGACCCACAATTACTGCACAAACAGAACAGCAATCGTGATTGAAAATAATGAAAACTTAGTACCGCTATTGAAACCTCTAGTTATGTCCAGTATATTTATGCAGGTCTCTTCCAGCTTGGAGATTACGTACTTCATAAACGTTTGCCGCAACAAAAGGCTTCCACATTATGCCGTGGAGACTTTAAGAGCCTTATCCGGAAGATGCCACTTGTAAGGTAAATACGCTTTGTACCAGCCATGTATGGAAGTGTTGTGTATAATCACATTAAACTATTAAGAGTGTGCATTGCTGGTCGGTTTATTTCTTCATTTTATGCCAGCTGAGAAAGTTTGAGAAATTCGCATTAATCTTTGTTATTAAGATTTCCTTTGACCGTTTTGACCTTTTTTTTTAATGTACACAGTATTTTATTAAGATTCACGAGACAATGATTTGCAGGGTTTTGTTGTCGATAAGAATATAAGCGCCGATTTATTGAACAAGAAGAAAAAATAAACAACTAAGACATTTTTATATCAAGAGCTACAAAAGAAGAACTAAGCTTCGCTGTCCTTATCATTGCGTCCAATTTCCTCACATGTTGGCACATACCCATTTATCTTAAATTTACTTTGTGTAAAACTAGAAAAGTAAACAAATAGTTACATCAATGCATGTCTTTACTTTTTCTATTTAAGGCTTTTTAATTTCTTACACATGTAAAAATATTTGAAGTAACATTCGTGCAACTTAAAAATACCTCATTGAAGTAAGCTTTAACATCGTCATTTTTAACCGACTTCAAAAAAAAGGAGGAGGTTACTCAATTCGACCGTATATATATATATATTTTTTTATGTATGTTCGGAGATAACTTCTTCGTTTATGAACCGATTTTGACAATTCTTTTTTTGTTGGAAAGGAGATATTCATAGTTTGGTACCATGATAAGGAAACCAGGATCTGATGATGGGATCCCAGAGAAATCGAGGGAAACTTTCAAAAATCGTAAGGGTGACTAGTAAATTTCATCATGTTTTCATTAATTACTATAAAGCACTACTATTTAATAAAGGTCTGGAGTCGATCTGATGATGGAGAAGAAAGATAGTCGAGGGAACTCTTCAACAATTTATAGCAATTACCCGCTGTTTGAACTTAATTCGTTTCTATTGATGAGAACTTTGCACCTATATGAGTTACAAGTGCCATTACAGTCTGATGATGGAGACAAAAGTTAGTCGAGGGAACTCTTTAACGATTTATAGCAATTACCAGCTGTTTGACCTTAATTCGTTTCTATTGATGAGAACTTTGCATATATATGAGTTATAAGTGCCATTAAAGTCTGATGATGGAGACGAAAGATAGTCGAGGGAACTTTTCAACGATTTATAGCAATTACCTGCTGTGTGATCATCTGTGTCGCAGGACCAGGTTTGATGATGGAGCCCATAAACACTCGAGGTAATTTCTCAACAATTTACAGCAGTTACCTTTTGATGTTTGACGACCGCTTTGATATAATGGTGCATGTGCCGTGTCGGCGGCGCCTAAACACCGACGGTCGCGGGTTCTATTCCAGCTCGGAGTGGATATTTATGTTTATTCAAATATTTATTTTCGGTCTAGTTGTTAATCCTTGTGGTTCCCCCAACCTAGCCTCGGAGAACACGCTGCAGCAGGCTGTCAGTCCCGGTTGTTATTACGTACACCTGATAGCGAACTTTACTCATAGTATGTCGACGCGTTAGCGCAGCGGTCACAGCACCGGCTGTTGCGCTGGCTTTAGTGGGTTCAATCCCCGCGCACGACAGACTTTTGTATTGGCCATATATATGTTTGTCATGATCTGGGTGTTTATGCTTGTTTATTGTGTATGTTTCCGAACCCCCGACATAAGAGAAAAAGCATCCTTATTAGGTCTACCCATCACTAAAAATTGTAAAATAAAATAATTTTTAACAAAAAAAAAACCCACTTCAAAAAGGAAACTAAAAAGTGAAAAATAAATTTAATTAGTATAAAGTAATTCGTATTTTAATTTAGTTAATCAGAAATGATTAAATAAATATTTTATAATTTTGAAGTTGGTGCCAAGTAAATACTACAACAACCTGGCTTCAAAAACAAATACAAACAACACACACACAACAAACAAGTACAAAAAATATTATTAGATATGTCAAAATAATAACAGAATAATAACAATATTCAACCTAATAGTCAATGAAACAAATTATGAAAGAAAATTGAATACAACTTGAGTAGATACTAGAGTAGTTATTGTTTTACTTGGCATCGACTTCAAAATTATAAAATATTTATTTAATCATTTCTGATTAACTAAATCAAAATACGAATTACTTTATACTAATTAAATTTATTTTTCACTTTTTAGTTTCCTTTTTGAAGTCGGTTTTTTTTTTTGTTAAAAATTATTTTATACAAATTATTATTACATTTGTTTTATTAAATTATTTAATTATCGTTAAGAGTGAAGATACCACCGATTTGGAATAAAGATTCAGTAAGGAATACAAAAACAGTTTTACAATTTTTGCAGTCTCAATCCTCCAAATAGTGAAAGTGACCTTTCTTGTCATTAAAATTAAAAACAGGTTGTCAAAGATATTTTCATATTCGACCTTAAAAATTATTATTACATAAATATGGTTTTAGATTTTAATTTCTTATTTCCTTTTCCAAGGAAAATCTTTTTTAAAATAAATCATAAGACCGAAAGATGGTGTAGGCGGTATGTAGGTGTTTTGGTGCTCATACGATCTTTTAATAACCTATATCCTATACTCTTTATATTTTATGAAAGAAAAAATTATCTGCGTGGGTTCAATATAGAACTTCTTTGGAATTTTGTGTCTATTAAAAATCTGAGACTTAGTACGAGTAGCTGTGTTTTAAATTACTAAATTTTTATTTATTTTACGGAAGTGAAGAAAAATCTATAGTAGCGTATATCTTAATCACTCGCTTCAGCCTGTAGTATCCTACTGCTGAGCATAAGCCTCTTTCCATGTAGAAGAAGGATGGAAGGAATGGAACCTGGAAACCATCGGTGTGTAGGTGCTAACACATCACACGTACCACTACATAAGAGCGATCACCAATTCTGGTCTTAAGTTGAATTCACTTTTTTGATCACGCTTGAAAAAGGAAGGCGTCACCAAGTCCTATGCTTTCTGTGAGACACGAGCCTTTCACAAATTCGGACAATTGTTTATGATTCTTAATTGACGTGATAGATATCCTGAATATGTTTGATATTCATTTTGATAAAAATGAAGATGTTTGAGCGATATTTACTGTAAAAACTATACTCTATACAGTACAAAGAAGTAGACACTTTAGTACGTGACTGAATGCAATAAATCATAAAAATGCAGTGGTTGCTATACAAATTGGTATTTTCACTTCAAATTCGAACATAAAAAGTACATTTATCTTTAAACATTTTACGACAAAGCAATTTTCGCCAGTAATGAGTTAAATTGGAGTGTGTTGTAAATATTTTTTGCTGACAGGATTTTTCTGCGAAGACAATGTGACTCAGTGTTAGGGGTACAATAGGAATTTACATGACTCTTAGGCTTTTGAAAATAGGGTACAAATTACAATAAAAAATCTCATAAAATATTTAGAAATGTTAAAGTGCTATAACTCCAGCAAACTGTTTAAATAGCTTTAAGACAGATGTATGATATAAAATTGTTTTTGTAATATTACTTGTAAGTGATATAAATTTATTAGTCTGGAAAGTTCGTTTGATTTACTGTCTACACACGTATTTATTTTGAACAATATTAACATATAAATCGTCATTATATATAATGCTCCGGGTTTCGTGATACAGACACAAACAATGTCATTTTATCGATGACGCGTTGGCACAACGGTCATAGCACTGGCTGTTGCGCTGCCAGTCGCGGGTTCGATCTCCGCTCATTGCAATTATTTGTAAACGCCATATAGATGTTTGTCGTGGTCTGGGCGTTTGTGCTTGTGTATTGTGTGTTTCCGGAACCTACTTACCATCCATGCTGTCCCGCGACGGGGCCAAAATGAAGAGGCAGGGGGCAGCAGCAGTAGTCCACCTCACCAGCAGTTGTCATCTACAACATCGGCCGGTGGTAACGAAACGGCCAAGCCACATATTTTGACTAAGGTGTAGAGTTTGTGAAGTTAGGGCTTGTAGAGTTAGGGCGTGTAGAGTTAGAAGCTTGGCTCTACATGAGATCTGATAACTTTTTGACAGTGTGAGCCATATGATCTCGTCTTGGCAACATTTTACATGAAAATGTTTTTGGTGGGATTTACTATTTATCTAAATAACGTTCAACATTTAAGACGCGATATTTATAGTCGTATAATCTAGTTAACAAATACTTAAACACTTTATAGACACGAAAACTTTTAAAATAAACCACGATAGGGGCTTCAAGTAATTATTGAGTATCCAATTATTTATGCTTAAGGTCAAACCTTCATATTAGATTAAGTCCCGAAAAAGTTGGGTTATTAATAATATCTTAGTATACCTAATCTACTACTACTACTAAACAATTTTAGTTATTTATAGTAAAGGAAAATAAAATGTAATATTCTATGAAATTGATTGTTTGTGCAGTCCTTGTGGGTCTCCCCACCGTGCCTCGGAGAGCACGTTAAGCCGTCGGTCCCGGTTGTTATCATGTACACCTAATAGCGATCGTTACTCATAGTAGGGAATATATCCGCCAACCCGCATTGGAGCAGCGTGGTGGATTAAGCTCTGATCCTTCTCCTAGATGGGGAAAAAGCCCTATGCCCAGTATGGGATATTACAGGCTGAAGCGAGCGTGAAGCGATAGTAAAGGAAAATAAAATGTAATATTCTATGAAACAAGGTTTTAAATTTTATTTGTACACCTAATAGCGATCGTTACTCATAGTAGGGAATATATCCGCCAACCCGCATTGGAGCAGCGTGGTGGATTAAGCTCTGATCCTTCTCCTAGATGGGGAAAAAGCCCTATGCCCAGTATGGGATATTACAGGCTGAAGCGAGCGTGAAGCGATAGTAAAGGAAAATAAAATGTAATATTCTATGAAACAAGGTTTTAAATTTTATTATATTAATATATCTAAAATCTATCTAATCATCTGGAGAGACTGATTGTGGTTGGGAATACGGAGGGCAAAAGACCGCGCGGTCGTTCACAAACGAGATGGGCAGACCAAGTCATAGACTCATCTGAAACTAAATTTTACACGGTCGTAAGAGACGCCATGGACAGAGACCGGTGGAGGCAAATCATCCGCTCCAGATGCAACCCTGGTGCTGACCACGATCCTCAGACATGAGGGACCGACAAGAGAGAGAGATATTCATATGTATTATAGGTACGTTAAAGCACCTAAAAAATGACGGTTTTGGATTCGATTCCCACTCGACATCATAGATATCCGCCAACTCATGGAGATAGAGGCCTATGCTGAGTGGGATGTTACAGGCTGAATGAGTGTCCGTTTATCCAATCCCAAAAAAATATAGCCACATAAAAAATTTGCCAAGTATATAAAGCCAAATTTCTAACTCACCACACCCACTAAAACCCAGCAGTGCTCTCATCAACATAGCGGGGAGCCACGAGATCATTTTCGCATGCTTCTGTGACGCCTCGACGGTTGGCCTACTTGTGCGGGCCGCCTTAGCCTATACAGCACCCACGGGCAGCGTGAGCGCTTTATCACCCCGGTGGCGAGTAGGAGGAATGGCGTTTTTCATAAGAAATTTTCACGCAAATAATGTGATATGAGGTAAAGCTTAAGATGATTTTAAGCTTAACTGTCTCAGTTAAACTATTTAGCTTGACATCATTCGCATGAACCGCTGGTTTTCAGAATTTTATAAAATATAAATTCGAACAGTATCCAACAGCAAACAGTACTAAATTTTTCACTAATTCTAAGTTATCTTTAAGTATATATATTAGATTGTGTTCCCTTACTTCTCCATAGAGAAAAAGCCACGTGCCCAGGAGTAGAATGTTACATACTGAATTAGGGATATATCGTATGCGGCTGAAGACGGGCAACAGCGTCTTAGGTGCGACAAAGCCAGCCCTGCGGTCACCAACCTGCCTGCCCAGCGTGGTGACTATGGGCAACACACATGAGTTCACGCATTTTTGGCGCGAACTTGTGAAGGCCTATGTCCAGCAGTGGACTGCAATAGGCTGGAATGATGATGATGATGATGATATCGTATCATAATTATACGAGCAACCTTTGTCCGTGCATACTTTTTTTACACGATAAGTAATCACCAACATATATTAATACTAAAACCTTCTCCGAAACACGCTGCATGTTATGGTATAAGTATAAATCGTCTTTAATCTTTGGTCACAACTGATGCATTCAGGCTAAACGATTCCGTATAAACAGTAGTTGTGCATTTTGATTGCAATATC
Source organism: Melitaea cinxia (assembly GCF_905220565.1). Lineage (NCBI taxonomy): Eukaryota > Metazoa > Arthropoda > Insecta > Lepidoptera > Nymphalidae > Melitaea > Melitaea cinxia. The sequence goes on from NC_059411.1 coordinate 3,173,053, forward strand.
GCTGTGCGCGGACAGACGCGCTCATAAACATTGTACTACCAACGCCATGAATTCAAACGTAACTTTCCAATTTTTTTTATTTTTTTTTATTTTGCATATTGACTAAAAGTAAACAAAAAATACGCTACAACTTTACCATGTTTACTTTAAAGTGACAATACAAATTATGTCTGATATCTCGACGCCATACGTAAATATATGTTTATGCTTGTTTTATGCAAGATATTAAAATATTTGCCCGTCTCGGCTATATCAATAGTACATAATTAATTAAGGATCATAACCAATCAAGGCTAATTAATACATATTATCTAAAATTGTTCTCAATTAACGCTAGCCAACAGTATATCAAACCTGTTTAATGATCACTCTTGCGTTGCTAGCTTAAAAAGTATAAACAATCAACGTTTAGATGAAGGAGGTGAGAAAATAAGACTGAAAAAAATATATGACTTCAATCTCTTATTTACCATTCGATATAAGAATACAGGATTGATAATGTAACACTCGCTATACTATACGCGAAAAATAAAATTAAAATGTACAGAGAAAAAAATAAGATATTATAACAGAAAAGTACCATAACAGCTTTAATAGGCAGTCATAGGACTGTCGATGTTAAAGGTTGAGTAATAAATCGCATCTAGGAACAGCATAATATACGATTGACGTTTAAACAAAAGGCATACAATTTAGAGCCTATGGATGTTCGTGTTAAAATTAAAAAAAAATTTAACACTAGCTGTACGGACCGATAACTAGGCGTAATAAAATAGGTTTAGCGAGATTTTACCAGCATTAACAATGAACGTTCATTTCATCATCTTTTTATTTAAAAAAAAATACATCTATCAGCTCCAACACGTGACTCCAGTTTACATCTTAAAGACTATTACCGTTATATATAAAAAATTGAAATGTTTTATTTTTGTAATCAGATTATGATTTTTGAATATCATATCAAAAATTGACCGCTCCAGCGGGATTCGAACCCGCGTCTCCGACTGACCGTGTCGGCGCTCTAGCCAATTAAGCTATGGAACGATGTACCCGCTAGAGCGAAATTTTCGATATGATGATTTTTATTTTCGGTTTAAGCGAACCGTGGCGCCGTCTATAGTGAGTTCTTTACAGAGACCCGTAACTATTCAAAGTTTCATATTACAATGAAAATCTTTGACAGGAGACGACACCATGCTATTTTTAATATGTACGATTTTATTTATTCTATTCGTATCGGTATAGTAAATACTGGTTAGTTATTATCTTTATATTATACAGAAAGAGCTGAAAGCGCTTTACAGCGCCACTGTGATGCGTCAATTGTTTCACTCGATTGTACTCGATTTTGAAGTGAAACTTCTTAATAACCGCTGCGCTTTGTAGTTCGTAGAAAAATGCCTCACGATAGAGAAACAAACACATAAATGTATAAGAGAGAATGAGATAGAATACATTACAGTTCAAAACGCGTAAGCGATGCGTTTTGCGTGGCGCTTACGACATTTTCTACGAGATGATTTGATCGCAATGGCCTACCTTCCTACGACTTTTCAGAAGTTTCAGAAGAATTTTGCCGTGTGTAAATTGCACACACACACACACTTTTTATTCATACCACGAGCTTTATATTGTTTCTTAAGGACTAAACTCGAATAAATTATTAAATCGCTGCATTCTCTCAATTAGGGTCGTTATCTCGCTATTTACGATGCGACAGTGTTTCGAGTTATGACAGCCAACGGCAGCCATTACGCGCTTTACAGTGCGTCATACAACGCATTTTATTTTTACTTATAAAAACATGCAAACACATAGTTCAATTTAAGTACTTAGCTGTGACGTCACTTTGGATTTTAAATTAATTTTTGATAGTAGCTAAAAAAAATTAAAAATCTACAAAATCTAGTTCCTGTTTCTGTACGTGAAATTATTTTAGTAATATTTTATTTATTGTTGCATTATTTCTATTAAAAATATAAAATGGCTGCTTTAGTGTGATAAACTTTTTTTAAACCACGTTAGTTAGGTTGTATTGATCTAAAAATAACTACACCAGTGTAAAATTGCCTTCAAAATTATCGCACCTTTATCATTTAGTAAGGATAACATATTTTTTTAACCTTTTATTTCTTGTAAGTCACGTATTTGAACTTCAATCTTTTTTTTTAAACTGAAAGAGGTTACATAAACTGATTCTACATCTGCCAGCTGGAGTTCTAGATTTGTATTCGAAGTAATGAGACGCCGCGTTGGCGCAACGGTTACAGCCATGGATTGTACCCGTTGCGCTGGCGGATGCGGGTTCGATCCCCGCACATGACATACATTTGTATTGGCCATACAGGTGTTTGCCTTGGTCTGGGTGTTTTTGCAGTCCTTGTGGGTCTCCCCACCGTGCCTCGGAGAGCACGTTAAGCCGTCAGTACCGGTTGTTATTAAGTACACCTGACAGCGATCGTTACTCATAGTAGGGAATATATCCGCCAACCCGCATTGGAGCAGCGTGGTGGATTAAGCTCTGACCCTTCTCCTACACGGGGAAAGAGGCCTATGCCCAGTAGTGGGATATTACAGGCTGAAGCGTATTCTAAGTAATGATTTTTAATAAAAAAAATTGACCAGAAATGTAAAATTACATTTCAGACTTATTGTTTTAAAAAACAGTTCACTAGAAAAACATTACTGTGTACAACAAGGAGAACCAATTAAAATAAATGTAAATCCGTAGGTCAATAAATTAAAGTTTCCGCCCACGGTGCTATAAGCTTCTAGACGCACTGAACTTGTGTAGGATGCGATTATAATACCTGCAAATATGATCTCATAATATATAGCCATATGATAATATTTAGCTGCTGGAAAGTATAAATTCAAATGAGTGACACAATGAGTTAATAAAAAAAAATCAATTCAATTAAAATGCACATAAATTATACGAAAAAAATTTATAAACAAATAAGGATTAATATATTTTTTTTCAGTAATCATTATCATCATCATTACAGCCTATACACTCCACTGCTGGACATAGGCCTCCACAAGTTTACGCCAAAAATAACGTGAACTCATGTGTTTTGCCCATAGTCACCACGCTGGGCAGGCGGGTTGGTGACCGCAGTACTGGCTTTGTCGCACCGAAGACGCTGCTGCCCGTCTTCGGCCTGTGTATTTCAAAGCCAGCAGTTGGATGGCTATCGCGCCATGAGTCGGCTTCTTAAGTTCCAAGGTGGTTGTGGAACCTTGTTATCCCCTAGTCACCTCTTACGACACCCACGGGTAGAGAGGGGGTGGCTAAATTCTTTAGTGCCGTAGCCACACAGCACAGTTTTTCCAGTAAAATTTGTATAAATTCTACATAAATTTATAAAAAACAATACATTTATTATAGAATAATAACCGCTCTGGTGTAGTGGTGCTTGTGGTCGTCTAAAACACCGACGGTTTGCGCGTTCGATTCCCACTCGGGATGGATATTTGTATTTGTACAAATATTTCTTTCCGGTTGTCCCTATATCTACCCACTGGGCCTCGGAGAACACGTTAAACCGTCCGTCCCGGTTGTTATCATACATATCTGATAGCGATCGTTACTCATAATGGGGAAGATATCTCATATCCGCCAACCCGTAGTGGAGAACCGTGGTGGATTAAGCTAAAATCCTTCTCCTACATGGAGAAAGAGGCCTATGCCCAGCAGTGGTTTGTTACAGGCTGAATCTTATAAAAGAATATTTTATTTATTAAAAATAACACAAATTTTTTGTTATAAGTAAACTTCAGTCGCATGTCGGAGCAGATACACATATGTTTTTAAATCAGTACATTTACACTAACGACTGAGATACCTCAGTTCAACGTAAACACCGCTTCACACACCGCTTATCTTGTTAAAGATGTAATAACGTAACATTAAGCGAGCCTACCTCACTTATATTTTATATTGAAGTCAATAAATGTCTAACAAGATTTCACATCATCATTACAAACGAGATTACTTGAAACTAATATTGAGAAACGTGTTGACAGAGGTTCTTGATAAGAAACAGCTGCCATATAAAACGAAAATAAGTTGTCAGAGTTGACATGCGATAAAAACTATTAAGTAACTGAACCAATTTGGAGGACTTTTTGTTCTTTTAGATACATTTATTGTAACTTTTTTAATTGACACGAAGAGAAGGATAAGGCTCTCAATTCGACTACGAAAGAGGATATATCCTCAATTTTATTGTTTTTTGTGTGTCATCAAAAACACAATAGAATAAATACAAATATATAAGAAAACACTGGAAGCATTACAAGCTCGTTGCCGACCGTAGCCCCATGGGGCTTTGGGGATTGCAATCCCGCCCAACAGGAGCTCCGGTCACCTTACTACGCACAGGAACACAACGCCACGCTGCTTAAAATCAGTATTATGTAGCTGTGATCTTCTGTAAGGTCTAGGTACATCTCCAGTCGGGCTACTCCAGATTTTGAGCCGAATATTTCCTTTTGTAGGCACAAACCTCAGTTAAAACTATCTTAAGACGCTCTATCAATGCGGAATATTGATTCATTATTATCCAAGTAATGTACAATAGTCATTGCAAATTAAAAGTACGGCTTAGAACATAGAAGTAATACCTAAAGCCTCTATTTGGTAAATGGCCTTTATAACCTTTGAAGTTACTACATAATATACGTACATTAAAAATTATGTAAATCCGTAATAACTGCATAATATACGGCGTACACCACAAAATGGTCGATAAATATTGTAAAAGACAAGCCCGTTAATTGCCTGCTACATAAATGTTTCAAAATAAAGCATAAGGCTGTTTACTAACGTAGCTACAAAAAGTTGCTCTTCGTAATTTCAGTTATAAAGTTTTGGGTATATTATTGTTCAAATATTTCAATGATGAAATAAGTATAACAATTAAAAATTATGTTGAACTTAGAAAAAGAATTATTTATAGTAGGTACGTTGAAAAAATATGATAATAATTTTTTATTGTATAATTTTGCTATTTATAATTTCATAATAATAAAAAAACTATATCAATTTCACGAAATAGATAAATAATTTTGCGCAACAAAGTCATAAATCTTATATATAAAATTCTCGTGTCACAATGTTAGTCAACATACTCTTCCGAAACGGCTCGACCGATTTTTATTAAATTTTGTGTACATATCGGGTAGGTCTGAGAATCGGCCTAAGTCTATTTTTCATACTCCTAAGCTATAAGAGGGGGATTAAGGGGGTTAATAACATATATGGCTAAACAACGTTTGCGAGGTCAGCTAGTTATATATAAATTAAAATGTATCGCCAAAATGTATGTACGCATATAACATCCAAAGAACTGTTTTAAATTGGGTGGTCCTTTTATGCGTTCATTATTGTCAGGACAAGGTAAAAGAAAATTAAGAAAATAAGGTGTGTGTGTGCAATTCAGACACGGCAGGAATTAAACTTCTGTAAAGTCATAGGAAGGGAGGTCGTTGCGATTTGTTCCATCGTCCATGACTCTCAGTCAGACAGTCTCAAAAAAAAAGGTCTTAAGCTCCATGCAAAATGCTCGCTTACGCATTTTGAGCAGTAATTGATCTCATTCTAATTTATGTATTTCTTTTTTATTGACGACCTTGTGACCTTTTTGTTTCATTGAGTTTCAAACCACAACGATTATAAAGAAACTTGAAAAAAAAACTGTATTGCGGTACAAAACACGCTGGTTTAGCTAAATGGCTGAGTATAATAACTGCTTTACATGTCTCTTTAAAGCCAATACATTTCAGTCAACGCAAATCACTCGAATAAACTACTGAATATTTGTTATTTAGCACCTGTAGTCATAGTTCAAAAGTGTTTGAGCATATTCTCTAATTTTTGAACCTTATTACCAAGGAAAAATGATTCAAAATTGCACTGTGAAATTATAACAAGGAGCTATTTTAAATTTAAATCACGAGAATATAGAATATGAAAAGGATTCTTTTGTAAAACTAGTCTGAAGTTTCGAGATCGACGATTATGCATTGTTACATTTAGATAATACGATGACCTTCTTTTTGAGGACTGAAACTTTCTAGAAATATTCTTAAATTTATTTATGCCTAGGCTTGGATTGTTGTCGATCTAGGGCATGTTGTCTTTCCATGGTCAGTTGTCATCCCATGGCGTGTTGTCTATCCGGTTTGAAGGACCAAATGTAAAGGTAGCTGTAAACTACATTTTGCAAATTGCTGTTAGTGCCCAAGGCCGATGTGAAAGAATGATAAGAAGACTCTGTGTTTGTAACGATTTATTGAACACTGAATTAAAAATATAAATAAAACATAATGAATTAAACGTAAGACTATCGCGACGGAACCGTCAGAGTATCGCTGGTACTACTTATCTTAAAGACGATGTAATATATATGGGCTTATTTACTTGTACAACATCCTCTGCAAAATATCGCTCGTTGTACGAAATATAAAATGTAATTTGAAAAAATGTTATTAAACTTTAAACCTACGCTTAAGAACTCAAACTTTCTGCAATCTCCTGTTTTTGTCATTATTCAATTGTTGAATGAACTCTAATTAATTATCACTAATTAAATTGTAATTTTCAAAGCACTTCTATTATAATAGTATGTTTAAGGTATTTAAAGAAATATATTTATTTTTAATAGAAAAATTTCGATAATAATTGAATAGAAAAACAAAAGTTTTAGAGGAGCTTTATATGTTATAATTTTTTTTTTATTATTATTTATTCGTATTTTATTTCTAAAACTACTACCGTTTTTTAAAAACCTAGCTCTTTATAACAAATTGAAATAACTTTATTAAAATGAAAAAAAAAATTGATATAATTTTTAATTTTTTTATATATATTTCTTATATAATATTATTTATACATGTACTTGTGTAGTTTTTTCTTTTTTTTTAAGGGCATAGCACGAAATATCCAGCTTATAAATTGTACCAGTCTGACTAGAAAGTACCTCGACCTTACAGAAGATCAAAGCCAAATAATATTGATTGTAAGTAGTTTTGTACAACATCCTCTGCAAAATATCGCTCGTTGAGTCTTTTTATACGCTAATCTGAGGTTTGAAAAGCCTAAAAGCACATAATTGTGTTTGCTCGCAAACGAAAAAAAAACCGACTTCAATTACATCGACGAGTAACACAACGTAGATCGACGAAAACATAGTCAAGTAACTACGCGTTATCGAAGATTACTCAAAAAGTAGTTATCAGATCTCGATAAAATTTATATGTGACCACATGATGAACATCAGCTTTCGATTAAATCAAAAATTATCAAAATCGGTATACCCAGTAAAAAGTTATTGCGGATTTTCGAGAGTTTCCCTCAATTTCTCTGGGATCCCATCATCAGAGCCTGGTTTCCTTATCATAGTACCAAACTAAGGATATCCTCTTTCCAACAAAAAAAAGAATTATTAAAATCGGTACATTTACTAGAAAGTTATGCGGTATAATACAACGTAGGTCGACGAAAAAAGCGTCAAGTAAAAACGCATTATTAGATGTAACTCGAAAAGTAGTTGTTAGATCTCAAATAAATTTAAATAGGACCAATTGACACACACCACCTTTCGATTAAAAATTTTTTGTCAAAATCGGTGCACCCGGTCAAAAGTTCTGATGTAAAATACATTTAAAAAAAAATACAGTCGAATTGAGAACCTCCTCCTTTTTTGGAAGTCGGTTAACAAAATACAAACCACATCTAGACCACGATATAAGTCGTGATATTTATATATGCGTTATGCCATTTATCATGGGATCGAACGCTAGTGATCAGCCTGTGATTATTGTGCCTACCCATCGCGATAGGTTGTCAAATGTAGGTATCAAATACCTACCAAATTAACAACAATTGAAATTCAACGCGGGTGAAACCGTAGATATCATTTATTATATATATATTTAGTCTATAATTTTCCACTGGCAAAGTCTTAACTGAGGTAGGGCACAGCAGGAATTTCCTGCTCAAAATATGGAGCAGCCCGACTGGGGTAGTACCTCGACCTTACAGAAGATCATAGCTAAATAATACTGTTTTCAAGCAGTATTGTGTTCCTGTTGGTGAGTAAGGTGATCAGAGCTCCTGGGGGGATTGGGGATTGGGTCGGCAACGCGCTTGCGATGCTTCTGGTGTTGCAGGCGTCTATAAGCTACGGTAATCGCTTACCATCAGGTGAGCCGTACGCTTGTTTGCCGACCAAGTGACATTAAAAAAAAAAAAAAGTCATTCTTCTCCATATAGGGGAAGACTCACAGCCTAACATGCTACTCCACTGAGGGTAAGCCAATAATTTGCCTACCACGAGTAACAGTCGTTATCAGTTGCCTATTTATTATAGCAACCGGGACCAATAGCTTAAAGGAGGTACGTGTTCTTCGAGGCGTAGTGAAAAAAATCATTAAGACATACATCCAGATCAGAAAAAAAAAATGAATACACTTAATATTAATACCTACAACAAAGATAATATATATGTATAATATAAAGAAATACATAACTATATCAATTCATTCTGAACAAGGAGTAACATGTCAAACTATCAATACCGCAGTTAATTCATCAACTGTCAACAATTAGATAATTCCGGAACCTCAATTGACGGACAATTGACACGAATTTGGAGATGACGACCAATCATTCTGTCGAGCGATTTAAAAATTGAAACTGTTTCGCCGAAGTATCTACGTAGGCACTTATAAGTGTATACAAGTAGATGTTCCCATGGCTGTATAGCAATTTCACATCTTAATTTTTTTTAATCTTTCAAAGGTCCATCGCTCCTAATATATTTTGGAATAAAAAATATGCTCTCAACTAATAGTCTACTAGCACAGCTGTAATAAGTTCGTTCGTCATGCGTCTTAAGTAAGTACTAGGTAATATTCAAGAGCTGAAAAGTGTCAAGCAGATGCCGATTTTTAATATTTGTTTTTCATTATAATGTAAAGTGCATTTGTCTTGATACTTTAGAGACATATTTATCGAGGAAGTCACAAGGCTATAAAACATTAGAGCAGCTTAATATAAGTTCGCAAATTTTAAGCTCTTCAAACTCTCTGTATGAATATTTGTATTGATCATGCAAATATTTGTTGCTTTCTGTGACAGTTTGTGTTTGTACATTATCATTTCCCAGACGCGGAACATTTTATTGAGGATAGGAAATGCAAAGATACTGCATATTAAGAAACACATTTTTTTTCCAAAAGCCATCCACCTACATGACCTGTGATATACGTATTTTTCAATAAATAAAACTTTCATCTGAAACTACCAAGCGAACAAGATTGAAAGAATGTACCTAAACATCTCACTTTTTAACTGACTTTCAAAAAAGGAGAAGATTCTCAATTCAACTGTATTTTTTTTATGTATGTTACTTCAGAACTTTTGACTGGGTAGAGCGATTTCGACAAATTTACTTTTAATCGAAAGGTGGTGTGTTCCATTGAAATTTATTTGAGATCTAACAACTACTTTTCGAGTTATATCTAATAATGCGTTTTTACTTGACGCTTTTTTCTATTGGATGTACTGATTTTGATAATCCTTTTTTTGTTGGAAACGGGATATCCCTAGTTTGGTACCATAAAAAGGAAACTAGGAACTGATGATGGCATCCCAGAGAAATCGAGGGAAACTCTCGAAAATCCGCAATAACTTTTTACTGGGTGTACCGATTTTGATAATTTTTAATTTAATCTAAAGCTGATGTTTATCATGTGGTCACATATAAATATTTACGACTAGCTGTGCCCGCGACTTCGTCTGCGTGGAATTTAAAAAAAAATAGTAAAGTAGATATTGTTCTGTTCGCAGAGTTACAAAATAAATAAATTTCTGAAACAAAAGTAACCTAAGTTACTCCTTACTGCATCAGCGGTAAAAAGTGCTGAAATTCCGTCAAAATTGGTCCAGCCATTTCAGAGATTAGTCGAACAAACAGACAGACAGACAGACAGACAAAAATTGTAAAAATGTTATTTTGGTGTATGTACCGTGTACATGGTTATGGTTATTTTAATATTACAACAGACGCTCCAATTTTATTTATTTATATAGATAATACACCAACACGATTATCACTATTACACGATTTGTAGTAATAATTACTGACTAATATTTTATTATACTTTGAACGTTTAAAGTTTTATCTTTTACTAGATTGATAAATAAATTAAAGGTCCGATTTTGATTTCATACGTTTGAAAATGGAAACAATTAACCAAAATTGTATTCAAACTTAAAATCTATGATAAACATGGATCTACATATCATAGAGCTACAAACAGTTTAAGTAAGCTCGTTAACTTTACAATGATATTGATTTCAATGCCAATAAAACACATCGAATAATTCCTGTGATGGTTGACAAACAAATGCACTCTTTATTTGTAACCTGTGTGTGCAGACAAAACCTCTATTCTCGATGCAATGGACTCCCACCCTACCTGCGCAACCATCTCACCTTCTCATAAGAAAATAAATCATCCATCTCATTCACACCTCAAAATTACATTCGGCCATTTTCGTTTATGTTCGGATGCAATAGACGGTGTGACCCGCAGCTAAACATAATTTTCAGTCAGTCGCTACTCGGCCGTCTGAGGGACTGTGTCGCTGCCGGCCGACTCTCCCGCGCTCGAAACATCGTAACTGCATCGGCCTGTTTGTATAGGGATGTTTGTTCCTAGATAGTGCGCCCTAAAAACCCTGACTCGACGGATTGCTATCAGTGCTGTGAGAAAACTCGAGTGAATAGGACTAGGTATCGGGAAAGATAATCGTGAAAGTGTCGGTTTGCTGGTCTTAGATGATAAAACAAGTGGCTTCGATGATAACGGATGCGGTAGAGATTTGTTTGATTTTATCAAAGGTAAACACTAACGTACATTAGTTCGAATGGTAATATTGGAGCGATGCCGACTTTGTAGATGTCTGACAGCGTTTAATGGAGGGAACTTGCTTGTAACATTAGACCGGAAACATGAAATGATTTAATTTCTGCCGGGTATTAATGGGCTTTCAGAAACGCGGAAAGTTCGAATTTGGAATACGATATTTTCTGCGTAATTTCGTATGGTTTTCGGAAACCTTATACTAAAATAAATATCTAGATAGCTTTAGAAGAGTAAATTATGAATTAAGCGTGAAATAATATTAACATGTGGGTAGAACAAAAGGCTAATGAACAAATAGTTCAAGCTTTTAATAAATTGAATATAAACAATGGTGTATTGTTTGTAATTAAACGACAGCTTTCTATGGGATATAAATAATATCCGTAGGGCGAAACAATAAAGTCGTAATTATATATAAATCAATTAATGAACACAAACACAATGTCAATTGTAATTTCGTAACGGTCATCGGTTAATGCACCGTTGCGGTCAGTTCATTACTATTTTTTTTTAAGTTTAATTATCATCAATTTTAAAAATACCCACAGGGAGTCAGATTTCACCAACTATAAGAAGTATCTCATTAAACCCACGCACGAGACCAACAAACCGGCGGCTATAAAAAGTAATTTCGCTTTCAACAGTTACAACAATACAACAATCTAAATAACTGAACCGTTGATTGAAAAGTAAAATTGTTGTTCTGAATATAAAGTGCAAAAGTGATAAAGTTCTGACAGAGAGTTTCCGCACGAGATAATAACCGCCGAAGTAAGTTAAGATTCCTTTTTTTTACTTTGTTTTGTTTATGTTAACTTTTGTTATGCTTAAGAGATTGTTGAGGAGAATTTTCTTTCGTATTTGAACAAAGTCACGTTTCGTTTTATCATTGAATTTCCTCGAGTCTACTTATTTCAATAACCTTACATTAATGGTCAATTAGTTTCTTTGTAGGGAAATATTTTCCCTTGAGTGTTTCGAAGATAAATTTATAAACATGAAATAAATATCATTGGAGGAGGCTTTTGCTAATAGGCACGACGAAGAAACAATTTTTGTGCCTTGTATTTAATTATTTATTTACAGATAATTGGAAGCTTAGGAATTAATAAGCTCTATTGTTTATAAAGATTTTGTTTATTCGCAAGTACCTAATTGTTGAAATTATATTTTTTACGTACGCGAATATTTTACCAAAAATAAGTAATTAAAAAAAAATATTCAACATTTTTTTTTTGAAACTTCGCAGATTTTATAGATTTACCTAATTACCTAAAGATAATTTTTGGTAACATTATCACTTTTTTTTAAATTAAATAATAAGAAACAACAAATTATAGTTACTGAATAATTGCATATCTTAAAATTGAACAACTTTCAAAGGTAGAACATACAAGAAAGGAATCGTTGACATCGATGTCATGTAGGCAATTTATGAAATGTGAGATCAGAATAAGAAATATGACGGAAGCAAACAAATTCCTAAAACTATCTTATCACACACACATTTCTACTTGTTTTAAAACCGATTCGTCAATACGTCTGAGATCGCAAAACATAAACGCCACAATCCACATATGCCTAGTTTACCGCCAAGCGATCATTCTACTTCCCACGGTTACTGATGCATTTACTTTTGTGTAACTAGTTTTTCCCGCAAGATCACTCGCGCTTAGACTACTTTTTTTATAGTTTTCAAGTAAAACTTCGTTACGTACGCTTGACTTGGGGAGTAAGCTGGTGAGTGCGTGACGAGAGCGTTACGAAAAGTGTTATCGAGCGAGGCGAACGGAAGTTGAGAGGGAGATACAAGTTAGATGGAGCTAAACAAGTTTTACTTCAGTCGTGTGGTCTGAAGCACACTCGTTTTTATTTTTTATTTTACGGAATATATTAAAATGAAGTTGTTTCATTTATTGTCATTTCGATCCACTTAGATATTTTTTTATATATCTATTATATGCATTAATATTTATATTTTGATTTTATTTTATAGTAACTTTAACTCGTATAATTATCACGTCTATCTTAGTTTAGCTTCAACTATAATAGTAAAACTGTTTTGTTATTTGTTCTAATGAAGATGAACAATATTTTTTAAAATATTTGTTAAGAATTTTACAAATTTAGAATGAAAAAAATATTTTTATGCGTACAAATAATATATTAAATCTTATGTTGTGTACACACATCTAAAAGCAATCAAATGTTTGAAGGAACAATGAGTTCAGTATAATAAAAATAAACGTGATAAGGTATGCTGCAAATTCATCACCGGTTCGGTTTTCTGGGCGTAGGTGGTGTATTGAGAGATCTTTATACATATTTGACCAACATTCCTACTATTAACTTTATACGAAATCAAATATTTGACTTTGCGTTTCATTTTCCGCAGATAAAACTAAACTAAAATGCATATATCTAATATTTAATTGCTTATATGTAAATGTTTCTTACAAACATAATCTTTTATCGAAAAAAAATGCAATGTATTAAATATAGTTTTTAAAGTATTTGGTTAAGTTTTACAATATCATCATTACGTAGTAGAAAACAAAGTCGCTTCCCGCTGTCTGTATGCTTAGATCTTTAATACCACGGAACGGATTTTGATGTGATTTTCTTTAGTAAATAGATTGATTCCAGAGGAATGTTTATATGTATAACACATCCATAATATATTAGAGGAAGGGTGATAGTTTTTGAAACCGTGCGAATCCGGGGTGTGTTATGTAATATATTAACTCTATATTAATACACAAGCCCACATAGCCCACAGAATTAGCAAGTTGAAGTGGCAGTGGGCTGGTCATCTGTGTCGCAGGACCGATGGCCGTTGGAGTAGACGGGTCCTAGAGTGGAGACCGCGACTTGGCAAACGCAGTGTGGAACGTCCTCCGGCCCGTTGGACCGACGATCTACGTAAGATTGCCGGTGTAGGCTGGATGAGGATTGCGGAAGACCGGGATGTGTGGCGCGAACTTGGGGAGGCCTATGTCCAGCAGTGGACTGCGATAGGCTGAAGTGATATTAATATGTTTTGCTGTGTATGTTGTGCTGTGTGGTTACGGCACTAAAGAATTTAGCCACCCCCTCTCTTTCCGTGGGTGTCGTAAGAGGCGACTAAGGGATAACAAGGTTCCACAACCACCTTGGAACTTAAGAAGCCGACCGATGGCGGGATAACCATCCAACTGCTGGCTTTGAAATACACAGGCCGAAGACGGGCAGCAGCGTCTTCGGTGCGACAAAGCCAGTACTGCGGTCACCAACCCGCCTGCCCAGCGTGGTGACTATGGGCAAAACACATGAGTTCACGTTATTTTTGGCGTAAACTTGTGGAGGCCTATGTCCAGCAGTGGACTGTATAGGCTGTAATGAATGAAAAAAAAAAATTTGTATGTTACGTGATACTACGTAAGTTGATTGTATATTAAACATTACTTTTTCGATGTTAATAATAATGTTTTTTGTTACCTACAGAGCTTATTTTTTAATATATCATTTTGAATAGGATATTTTTCAAATGCAGTAGTTTTAAAATTAGCGTTCAACAATGAAATTTTCGTTAACAAGACGATAGTTTCATTAAAAAATACAACTTCCCATTCGATATATGAAACCAAGTGTGAGAAAAAAAAATAGCAAAAATTTGATACCGAAATTAAAAAAAAAAACAAAAAAAAAGTATATTTTGTACATTGTTATACAGATGAGTAAGTATATATTCATTACATGTTATTCAAGATTCATTTATACCAGTATCTTGTACACTTTAATATTATTTTCCTTGTTTCTCCTTTTCAAGGATACAAAAAAAATATGATACACACATATAAAACTTAAGCAATATTCTCATCATTAATTGATGAGTAATGAGTTCGGAGGAGTGTTTTTTTTTGTTTAAGTTTTTAGCCATAAATTATATACTCATCATCCTCAAATAATATGGTATCCCATAAATAAATAATTTAAATACAAAAACATACCAAACTTCTAAGCAAACAGACCATTGATAATGAAGCAGCCTCCTGAAAAGAGACGTCACAAAGAGGACAACGAAAAAACTGTATCGGCTCCTTTTCATTAAAGAACATTAGAGTTTCGAGGATGAAAAATGAAAAATAAATAAAGGCCTACATTGTAGGCTTCTGAGGAACATCGAAGGCAACATTTTTTATATTTTCGTGCGTTTTATTTCGTACCTCTGACAGTGAGATTATTTTCTTTTGATGTTAGAGTTATAATATATATTTTCTATAATTTAATCCAATAAAATATGCTACGAAATTATTTTCTTACGTCTGTCTTTCTGGGCAATATCTCTACTTCATTTTTACATTATGAAACTTAACGACTTTCACATCATTTGAATAACAAACTTACTATCAAATATTTTTAAATTGAAATCTATACTAATATTATAAATCTGAAAAGTTAGCTTGTTAAAACTCGCTAATCTCAGAAACTACTCGTACGAATTGATTTTTTGTTGGCTATAAAATATTTTCTCAAATTAATGCGAATAAAACTGAGGGAAACAGCTAATCCCTACTAATATTATAAATGTGAATGTAAGTTTGTTTGTTACGCTTTCACGCGAAAACCACTTAACCGGTCATCGTGAAACTTTGTACACATATTCTTGGAGGTATTAGAATATAGGATACTTTTTATAAAAAAAAAAAAATTAATGCGAGCGAAGCCGCGGAAAAAGCAAGTATCATATAAATAACAAAAAAATAATAAATTCAAAAATAAATACAGACTTATCGGTTTGAAAAACTTTGAATATTTAAAATTATTTTCAATTTATTTATTTTATAAATACCTCTTTATAACACGTATCCATAAAAAACTTGTAAGTTATAAATTATGATTTTTGTATTAATGCTTAAGTGCTAAAAGCTTTTTTGTTATTTATTGTAATTTGGATTCATTCCCAAATGAATTTTCTTTAAATACTCAGTTTACAAGTTTCTTGTAATAATTTATAATATACTATTCAACTTTGTGAATATTGGTAGATAATGTGACTACAGCGTTGTATTTATTATAAATGTTATTTAATTGTTAAGTGATATGAAGTAAAGTTGTACTATGTGGCTACGGTACTAAAGAATATAGCTACCCCCTCTCTTCCCGTGGGTGTCGTAAGAAGCGACTAAGGGATAACACAGTTCCGCTACCACCTTGGAACTTAAAAAGCCGACCGGTGGCGGGATAACCATCCAACTGCTGGCTTTGAAAAACACAGGCCGAAGACGGGCAGCAGCGTTTTCGGTGCGACAAAGCCAGCCCTGCGGTCACCAACCCGCCTGCCCAGCGTGGTGACTATGGGCAAAACACATGAGTTCACGTTATTTTTGGCTTGTGGAGGCCTATGTCCAGCCGTGGACTGTATAGGCTGTAATGATGATGATGATGATGTAATGATGAAGTAAAAACTGTGTGAATGACCTTTTTTGTTACTTTGTCAATAAATTAACTTTCACAAAATTTTTGTATTTTTACTACGCAATTTTGGGCATTAAAAGTTAGATAAATGGAAGATCTAAAGTTACCGGTTTTACGTTCCAAGATAAACTTTTACGAATCGAATTTCATCTAAATAAAACATAGTACCAAAAAGGAGAAAAAAATAGTTTCGGGCCGGAAAATAGGTCACATTATTTGAGTTGTTTTGAAGTATTTCAAGTCCGTTCAATTTATCATCAGTAAGTCGAGCAGTGCTGTATCAAGGTTTTCTAGATAATAAGGAATTTGGTACAATGCCTAAATGATTTTTGGTAAGCGTAAGATATTTTACAAGCTTATTATGTTTACTGCTGTAGGTACTAACCAGACTTTACTTATCATTAAATAATTGTGTCTATTGTCAAACATAAAAAAAAAACAACTCACTTCAGATACGTATTATTAGAGACATCTCAAAAACTGCTCGTTAATGCACACTTTAGAAGGAAGGAAGAAGTCGTTAAAATCGTATTATTCTATATTATTATTATTATTAATCGTATTATGACGTAACACACTTGAAAAAATGACAATCGAATTTTGAAAAAGTTAATAAAGACAGATCATAATTATAGTGACAGCAAATTCCGTAACGGTACTTTTAACAATATGTTGAATATAAATTAACACATTCCAAATACTAATAATATTACACGATCATTAATTGATATAAACAACCATGTAAACATTTACACAAACCCCAACTTTTGTTATTTAATTACACCAATTAGTGTTAAAACTGTCGATAGAATCAACACAAACCGAGCTAACCAAATAAGCAACTCTTGTTTAGGATTACTCCAAACATGGTTAGCTAGGTTAGCCAGTTCCAGCTAGGTTTGTTGTACACAAGCCTTTGTCATTAATAACTCATGTATTGCACTATCCGATTTGAATTTTCTTTCCTTTTCACACTACATCTCTTTCACTCTTCCAAGGTAATCAGATCTACCCAAGTTCGAAATAAGCAAGTTAATGTTATTCAAATCGTGTCACAGCATTTATCCTAAGTGAAAAATCAAGCACGACTTCATAAACTAACTCGGAATAAATACAACTTTGTAATGGCCAAGAGTTTCTTGACGTTAGTGATATTTAATGTTAGTTTGGTAACAATATTTATTAGATTTTTATATTCCTTTTCACGTAAGTACATTTTTATGTTTCCATTAGTGTTTAGTTATTTGTACATAAACTGTTTTATTTACTTTTTATTTACTAAAATAATATTGAAATGGTAAACAATTATATATTTTAATATTATAAAACTAAAAAAAGTCGGTTTGTTTGTTTAAACGCACTAATCGCTGGAACTGGTTCGAATTAAAAAAAAATTGGTTGTTTGTTAAGTTGGTTTACGGACGATAGTTTAACGTGACAACGTCATAACACAACATCTCCTCGGACGCATAGGGCAATTGAGTGGATGAGAGATAGATGCGCACAATGAGCATAACGGGACAGTAAGCGTAACGCTACAATGAGTCATCCTTTTTCGTGCATGGAGCCGGTGTTCATCGATTTATTAAACGATGTCACGACAAAAAAAATTGTATTGGATAGTCCATTCACCGAGGAAGACTAGAGGCTATATTTTTTTCCTAAAATTAAAACATGCGAAACCGCGTGGCTCTACTAGACAGAAAGTAAAAAAATCGTTTTTCTTAGGACCTGCGTTTTAAATGTTAATTTTAACAAACAACGTAACAAAAACACTCTTATTAACCGACTTTAAAAAAGGAGGAGGTTATTAAATTCGACCGTATATAGTATATATATATATATATGTATGTTCGGGGATAACTTATCTTAGTTGTCGATGTCATTGAAGTCGGTTTCTTTTTCGTTTGCGAACAAACACAATTATTTTTTTAACGAGTAAGTGAAATGCATTAATCAAACAGCCCTGACCGGGCTTTTAATTATATCATTCCGGTCTTTCCCGAGTACTACAAATGATGACCAAATTATTTGGTACATAAAACGTGCAATATACTTATCTATTTCAGCACAAGCTCATTTAGTCTTCACGAAACTACTGTCAAAGAAAAGTTAGACTTAGAGAACAAAAATTGGACAAACGATCAATCATTTTCATTATAATAACCGTTGTACATCCCTAATAATATTATAAATGTAAATGTGTGTTTGTTCTTAACGATTACACGCGAAAACTGATCATCATGAAACTTTGTACACATATTCTTGGAGGTATTAGAAGTATTTTATTTCTTATATATATAACTTTTATTTACAGAAATTCACTGCGAGCCAAGCCGCGGGTAAAAGTTAGTGTATGATAAATAAAATTTACCTATTTGAAACTACGCCCCCGTGTTTTTTTTAAATGGTTACGAAATTCACTATCCACTTTTTTATACTATTGATTTTTTTTACTTCTACCGTTAATTGTCTAGTCTTTAAATTATTTCCTGAATGTGTCACTGGTTTAGGCCACACGGACATTCGTCCTCAATAACCAATAATGGTCCTTACTTCTGTAGGTTTAAGGGAATAAATTCTATGCTTCCTGTTAACTGTTTATTCGATACTGGCGACATTTGCCATCGCCTGTTTGAATAGATAATGCCCTGTCCGGAGATAATGATGCCAAAGCTGGTCGAGGACTATTTCCCTCATTAGGAAGATCGAGCGGCTAATGATTTGGCGAAAGGATTTGATAGATTAATTCAATCATTTTACATCAAATGATACCACAATTAAATTACTACAGACATACTACATCACTTACAGACTATATTGTGATGGTGTAATAAGAAGGCAATTAATAAGGGAAGATATTTTTAGGTTGTGTTATAAAATAGTTGAGTTGACAAAGTTACCATTGCAAGTAATCTGTCTTCCATTTTTATTTTAACTGATGACCGATGAAAATAATTTTCGAATTTGTTTGGCTTTTAACCGTTTCTTGAAAAATTACTCTAATGATCATCGTTTTGATCATCTTCGTCTTGTTTATTCCTCCCGTTTTTTGATTCCTCCCGTTGAGTAGTTCTCAGATGGCTAGCACTTGTGGCTATCACTATCCCGATTGAAAGTTTGCAGATTCAAAAAAGAGCAATTTAGTAAGCTTTAACCCTTCTAGCTATATAGTTCAATTAATGCAGCTCTTCTACTAAGTAGAGCCATAACATTTGCCCAGTTGTAGGATCTTTAAATACTGAGTCAGTCATCATTGTTTGGTTGGAATTAAAAGAAGTGATTCATAATTCTGTTAAAGTTAACTAATTTGAATATCTTAAGTGTCAAATGTAGAAATTGATTATGAGGTAATACTTCGAGTAGCGTATTCTGTATCACATTTAATTTGTTGTAAATCAAGATGATCTATTTCATATTTATCTCTTCCTTTATGGTCGAAGTTTTGATCTTGATCAGATTTCACAACATTTATAGTTCCTGTAATAAAAATTATTTTGTCTATCATTTCGACGATGGTGCATCAGTCATTAATAAAATCGTGTTATTTAATTTGATTTTTAATGTCTTAATTATAGAGTCGTTTTTGCATTTGTTGGCTTTTAATTTCTTTGTAGGTTACGTACTAACGCTCTGACGTCGGGTTCAATTACGAAAACGTTTATTACACGATGTATAAGGTAAACTACGTCTATTTTTAATTCATTGATCTCTCCGAAAGTTAACATAAAAGGTCATTGTCGGGTTTTATGTTTGCCTTTGATAGTCAATTTCGATTATACACTTCTGAGGCTAGTGCATTATTACTCATTTTAATCAATATTATGATAATGATTTTTATTGTATTTTAATGTCACAATACCTAATCTATATATTAATACGTGATGCAAACATTTTGTACCCCTTTTTACAAAAATTGCGTGGATGGAGGAGTATGAAATTTCGCACACTTATAGTTGATATAGATAAGGAGTGCAAAATGCTAATGTCTTTTTTAAATCACGCATAAAAAATACATAAATCAGTAAAAAAACATTACACATACTATCATGTATTTGACACACACACACACACACGCATATATACTCTTTTGTTTATTATTATAGAAGTATAGAAGTATTGTCTTGGACTGCAGAGCCTTAATAATGTTCAAATTTATAATTTAAATTAATTATGGTCGAAATTCGACCACTAGGCGACTACTAGTCTTACGAACTATACATTTATATTATTTATTGTTTTCGAAAAACGTCATTGTAAAGCTATACTAAAAATATAAGGATGGGCAACGAATCACACTTATTTAAAGATAAAGCGTTATCCGCCACGCTGCATCAAAGTATATTGGCGGTGATGTCTTCATGCCGTTTTAAATAAAATATTTATACTTTTTAAAGTAAACACTTATGAAAGTGGTATTTGTTAAAGCTATTTTTAAATTGATTGCTGTTTTCTGTTTGCAGTCTTGACTTTTTGTTGACTGTTAGACAAAGTGCAAACACATTACGGAACATGAAATAGCTTGGTTTTTTGATACCCAACTTGGCGTCTCCTCTTTTAACTCAAAAGAGTACTTTGAATCTCACCAAAATATCCATTCTACTCTATTTTCAAAGAAAACGGCTACATTATAATTTAAACTCCCATTCTGTACCATTTCACTGGTGTGATTTATGATGCAAATTTAAAAAGATGTTTGTCGTAAAGCATAGTTTATTGTAAGTTATGTCCATCTGAATTTACTCCGGTATTATATTTCAAACCAAATTAAATTATGGCGGCCGTAAAGAACTTTCGAGTCGTTCTGAACCGTCAGTAATTACGATCATAAATGACTGATGACTTTTAAGATGGCTTTAAAAAGTGGAAATATATACGTCTGTTTACTTTTCGTTTAAGATTATTTCGCTGTCGAAAACGGCCTAAAATAGAAACAGCTCGTTACAAGTCAAGATCTAATGTCAAGTTCTAATAGTAATTTTAATATTCACTAAAAATAACTTTGAGTATGGCAAGTAATATTTAAACCCATTACCCACCCAATAACCCAAACCCCAGAATTAAAGCCCAGTATAGTTTTATACTAACGACCATTTAAAATTTCAGCATCGCATCGCGTCATATCGCATAGCACTGCGAAGTCAAGCGTTGTCTTAAATTTTATTATGATCAGTTAAAATAATCTTTGTTATACATATTGAATGAGTTCTCTTAGACTAAAGGCTAGCTTCTGAAACGCTTTATAAATTACAGTCAGTTCTTGTTAATTAAATGAAATAACTTAGCATGAAAACAATTGTAATTTTATGTTTAAGGCTACGGTTTTAAATCTAAGACTGACGATTTAGCCCTTTAAGCATAGTTTTCTATGTTAATACTCAATAGTGAAAGAGTTTTAGAAAGAAAAACAGTTGTTTTAACCTGAACTTAACTCAATTAATACAATGAGACGTCCGCGACCATGTCATCTACAACGACGAATATACGGAGTTCATTAAATTATTAAATAATTATGTTCATAGAATCAATAGTGCTCATAGTGACCATAAAAGTTATTCAACGTATGTAAATTAATACTAATCAATAATATTCCTAAGTCACCCAAATATTTATCAATAAACTGTAGTGCGTAAATTACACGTTTTTTGATTGTTCCGTTTTTCGCATTAAAATATAGCACACTAGCTTTTATCCGCGGCTTCGCTCGCGTTGATTTTTTTTAAATAAAGAGCATCCTATGTTACTTCTAATACCTCCAAGAATATGTGTACAAAGTTTCATGATGATCGGTTAGGTAGTTTTCGCGTGAAACGTAACAAACAAACTTACATTCACATTTATAATATTAGTAGAGATAGTAGGAATGTGACTCAATGATAGCATAACATTTTGCGCATGAAAGCACATTTAAAATCAGATTACTTTTATATCAAACCTACTTAGTATAAGATATAAAATGGAAGAACAATATTATACAGTATAAAGCGTCAAAATTTTATTGTTATTTGTGGGAAATAGTTATTTCCAACAGTCACGATCGTAACGCTACTAAACCTACAAATAACCTGGTCAGAAAATCTAGTTTACAAGATTAACGGTAACACATAAACTGCCCCTTTGTCTAGTAACAACTGAGCAGAATTGCAAGTTTAAGTTAATTGTTTAAGATCATTCTTAGGCTAGTCTTTATACTCGTAGTAATACATATATAATTTAAAAACGGTTTTATTTGAGTGATCGAAATTCGATCATAATTAATTTAAATTATATGTTTGAACATTAAATAAAAGAGTATATATGCGCGTGTGTGACTTATACATAAATGGTAGTGTATGTAAAAAAAAATGTTGACTATAATATATTGTTATGCGTAGTAAAGTAAGTAGTAAGTTATACGTGAGATTGCCGGTGTAGGCTGGATGAGGATTGCGGAAGACCGGGATGTCTGGCGCGAACTTGGGGAGGCCTATGTCCAGCAGTGGACTGCGATAGGTTGAAATGTGTGTGTGTGTGTGTGTAGTAAAAAAAGTTCCTGAATAACTGTTTCTAAAAAAGAAAATGGGTTCTAAAACAAAACGTTACAATGGTATGAAACAGTAACCCACATGTTAATAACTTTGAAGAATATCACCGCGTTAAACCACGAAAGATATCTACAGGATAAGTCAAGTTATACAAGGGTTTAAATTCTATACATTTAGTCGTATCCAGACTTCGATCAATGACCTTTATAATAAGAACTCTTTTTTGTTCTTTTCATCGTGAATAATTATAACGCTAATATGCCACGGCTGAAAAAAGAATACTAAGCGTATTAACATTGTCAAGTTATTCATCGATCATCTGTCTAGATATTTTTATTAAAAAAAAAAAAAAAAAAAAAACTTGCTGTCATAAATTTTTAGACCAGCAGCGATGAAGTCTTTTTCATCACTCATCATCATTATTACTTCAGCCTAGTACAGTCCACTGCTGGAAATAGGCCTCCACAATTTCACGCCAAAATGGCGTGAACTTTTGTGTTTTTCCCATAGTCATAGGCAGGCGGGTTGGTGACCGCAGGTCTGGCTTTATTTCACAGAAGACGCTGTTGCCCGTCTTCGGCCTGTGTATTTCAAAGCCAGCAGTTGGTTGGCTATCCCGCCATCGGTCGGCTTTATAAGTTCCAAGGTGGTAGGAACTGTGTTATCCCTCACCCACGGGAAGAGAGGGGGTGGCTATATTCGTACTGCCGTAACTACACAGCATAATTAATGATCTTGTTAAAATATAAATACATGTATTTTTATATTATAATTTTAGTAATTGTAGTAGTTCAAGAGAGCATACCAAGTGCTCTGAATTTAAAAATAGTCATTAAACTTTATATATCCGCTTTAATTTGAACCTGTAGTTCAAAATTTTATTCAAAAGCAATAATTAGTGAAATAAGGGTAATCATAATAAAACGTTATTAATTTATAATTAGTCGAATCTTAAAATACGAAATAAACTTGGTTGTTAAAATTCACTAAATTAACAATTCGTCGAAAGCAATAAATGTTTTTAATAACTTGCGTTCCGGTATCATAATAAACGCAAATTATATATCAAACTCCGAAACTCTAAAATGTTTGGACGGTCTTACAGCGAATCGCCGTCTTAGAACTACATTATTTAATGGAAATGTCATATTACCGACACTTATATATGTGTATTGGGAATGTAACCCTAAAATGGAAATAAGGATATGTGCTGAAGGAGGAAAACGAAAACTGTACTAGAATATTAATAGTTTTTTCTAAGAGTAAAAATTAAGCAGGTGACCTTAGGAAATAACTATGCTGGTCCAGAATGGGTCTAAATCGTGACCGACATATATAGATGAAGTTTTTAAAGTACGCCTTAGCTGAAGAACGAAATATTTTTAAGAAACCGATCGTCATCCTTACCTCCAACCTTGGAACTTACGAAGCCGATCGATGGCGGGATAACCATCCAACTGCTGGCTTTAAAATACACAGGCCAAAGACGGACAGCAGCGTCTTCGGTGCGACAAAGCCAGTACTGCGGTCACCAACCCGCCTGCCCAGCGTGGTGACTATGGGCAAAACACATGAGTTCACGTTATTTTTGGCGTAAACTTGTGGAGGCCTATGTCCAGCAGTGGACTGTATAGGCTGTAAGGATCGTCATCAACATATTTAATAGTATATATTGTAAGTCATAGTAAATAGATAGAGGCTTATAATAATAATTATGATTATGTCAACGGATATCCTATTCATTAATAAAGAAAAATGCATACAATTTATTAATAATAATAATTGAGTATCTGATAGATAACAACCAACTAACAAATGGATGAACACTTGTGCCAGTTTTTTGAAACGGACACAGTACAAATGCAGATTACAATACAGATACAGTTACAATATACCAGTATTTATTATAAATTGAAATCGAAGCCGCGATCATTACCGCAACAACCAGCTGCTGTGACCTCTGCGGAAAACCATCATCAAATCGACTCTTTTTTTATATATTTCTTATACCGATGTGTTTGTACATTGTTAACTTATTGAGGACTTTGAAATTATAGGTAATACAAAATACTGGAAACTCTCCCCGCTGAAGGTCTTTTAGTTTCGTTAAATTTTGCGGTATATTGTAAGAGAAAAAAGGTAACAGTAGTCGAACAATCGTAACCATTGGAAACAACTATGTCATACCACAGTTTGTGCTGTGCCTATCAAAAAGTAAATTTTTTTTATAAATATAACTAATACAAAAAGTGTGTGTGTACTTATGTACACAGGAAAGAAGTTATACTTCATTGGCTAACTAACTTCTTCTCCGTTGACTAGCTAACTTCAGGATGTCGGTTTGTTTGTGACGGTGTGCGCGCGCATCGTAAAAATTTACCCTCGTCATTTTTCCCAAACCGCGCCAAAAGAAGTATAACTTCAAAAACTTAATACAACTACAAGTGAACAACATTAAAGTGAATAAAAAAGTTTCGTAACAATAATATTAGTTCTTTGAACTTTTCAGACAAAAAAAAAACAAAACTTTCCCCCTCTTCATATTAAATTGTCACTTCTACGCAGTATTTGTTCTTAGGTCCCATGAGCCCCAGTAGGTACATATTTTATTAAAAAACTTCCACCATTTCGTCACCACAGTCAAAACTTTCGCCAATGTCAATCTTCTTATATATTAAATATTTTCGCCACTGAATTTTTTAACGACTCCAAGTCGAATTTCATTTTAACTTATAAAAAGGCGACATCAATTATTCACGGGTTTATTTTGCAATTATTGAACGTAAACTACTTGTTTGTTATTTCTAATAATATTTTTTTTAAAGCAATAGCTACTGTCAAATTACACACATGTAAAATGTTATCACGCTACGACGTGGGGCACACATATTGCGTAATATAAGCCCTAAAAGAAATATAATAAATTATTATTTCATTCTGAAAATCATGAAATAATCGGTTTAGTTAAGTAAATCTAATTCCTAAAAATCTAAGTAAATGCAAGTAACAATGTTGTTTAACCATCAACTTAGTCATGCTTCAGCCTGTAATATCCCACTACTGGGCATAGGCCTCTTTCCCGATATAGGAGAAGGATTAGAGCTTAATCCACCATGCTGCTCCACTGAAGGTTGGCGGATATATTCCCTACTATAAGTAACGATCGCTATCAGGTGTACATGATAACAACCGGGACCGACGGATTAACGTGCTCTCCGAGGCATGGTGGGGAGACCCACGAGAACTGCACAAACACCCAGACCACGGCAAACACCTGTATGACCAATACAAATGTTTATCACGTGCGGGGATCGAACCCGCAACTGCCAGCGCAACAGGTACAATCCATGGCTGTGACCGTTGCACTAATGCGGCGTCAGGCGTCATCAACTTAGTGTATAAAGCAAAAAAAAAAAAACTCAAACAACTCCAATTTCACTATCTTACGAGTTTCTTTAGATACGGGTTTGCTATAAACATAATTACACATATTTTTGTAAGGCTTTCAATCATTTTTTTTAATCACCATCATTTAAACAAAATCACGCGTTATGTAATCTGGGGCATGTTTCTTATAACTGTATGTGTCATAAAATGAAGTAGATACCTATTACTGTTATGTAATATTTATTCTACACGGAATAATTTTTTTGCTTATAAATTATGTAACAATACAATTAACAAGCATCAATGGAACAATAAAAGAAAAATTTAACAGGGGAAATAACCGAGAAAAGTGAATTACAAGTAGCACTGCATTATTAATTTTGTTTAATCAGAAAATGCTAAAATCACTTAACACTTCGAACGGCTTTACCACTGTTTTGTTCATTTATGAGTTCTATGGTTTTTATTGAGTGCTATGGTACATTCGTACTAATAAGAAGGTGCTAATGACCACTTCCTAGCAACAAGTTTTGAGTTTGAATATTGTGGTTGTATTCAATTTGTTTGCATGTTGTTTAGATGGGATATTCTAATTAAATTGTTTTTAGCTATTGTTAAACGATTCTTTAATTAGATACAGGATGTTTTGCTGTACTATGTACTTATTGGTTTAGTTAAATCGCTAGGGTATTGTTTTGTCATAACTTTTAAAAGAAGGTTACTATACAGGCTACGTTGTGTCAAGTTGGTATAGTTCTATACTTTTTTACATATCTATTTTGGAAAAGTTAACCTCACCTTCCCCTTGTGATAGCATCCATCTCGTGTCACAACAATATCTAGTAACACTAACTTATCGTGCTAATGTAATAAACATCAAGCTAATTTTGCAGTAAGTTACAATTAGTGTGTACTAAAGTGTCTTAATTACCGCGAGAAAATAATTAGTGTCGCATTTCGAGTCCCTTTAAAGTGCGAATATAAATACATTAGTGTCTCAAATGAGTGTCGGTATGGCTGTTGTAATCCTTAAATGAGAATGTTAATAGCGTTTCAATATAAAACAAAATAGACATTCAAGTACACTTTACTGTTAGTTCCATTACTTTAATGTAACATGAAAACCACCTCTAGTTTTGCGGTGTAACTTTAAAACGGCTAAGCCGTTATCTCACTATCCAATTCGCAAGTACTGCACGTTTTATTACGCTATCTTGTGTTACTAATGGTGTTAAATCTCATGGATCTGACGTTCTTGTAATTAGCATTTCGAAGTGAGTGGACTCAGCAGTTTTTGTGTGCTATTTTTTTTTCAAAGCTGGTCCATTATATTAATCTTATATATAAAATTCTCGTTTCACAATGGTAGCTAAAATACTCCTCCGAAACGGCTGGACCGATTTTTATGAAATTTTGTGTGCATATCGGGTGGATCTGAAAATCAGCCAACATATATTTTTCATACCCCCAAGTTATAAGGGAGAGGATTAAGGGGGTTAATAACATATATGGCAAAACAACGTTTGCGGGGTCAGCTAGTGTAATATAAAAAATGAGTATGTTTTAGACCATACGAGTGAAGTACAACTTCTTTAGTTCTATCTAACTTATATCTCCCTCTCAACTTCCGTTCGCCTCGCCCGATCACACTTTTCGTAACGCTCTCGTCACGCATTCTCCAGCTTACACCCCAACTCAAGCAAGAGTAAAGAAGTTTTACTTCAGTAATGATTAACGTAACCTACATAATAAAAGTGGCTCATGAAAAAAAATCTGGTGCGAATATATTTTACTACTAGCAGCTGTGCCTCCGACTTTGTCTGCGCGGAATTTAAAAATAATTATTGTTCGGTT
This sequence comes from Melitaea cinxia, assembly GCF_905220565.1. Lineage (NCBI taxonomy): Eukaryota > Metazoa > Arthropoda > Insecta > Lepidoptera > Nymphalidae > Melitaea > Melitaea cinxia. The sequence continues at coordinate 3,201,216 of NC_059411.1, forward strand.
CGCAGAGCTACAACACAAATAAATTTCTAAAATAAAACTAGCCCCATCTGTCAGTAAAAATTCCGTCAAAATCGGCCCAACTGTTTCAGAGATTAACCGAAACAAACAGACAGACAGTAAGACAGACAGACAGACAAAAATTGTAAAAAAAATATTTTGGTTTATGTACCGTGTGATACATACATATGAATTTAGTAAAAAGCGGTTATTTTAAACCGACACTCCAATTTTATTTATTTGTATAGATTATATATCAAGTAAATTGTGACTCAGACTTAAATACTTAATATTTTTTTATAATACTGAAACAAAATTGGTCAAATTTTGGAGTAAAATTGAAAACTGTTATAACAGGTTTTTGTTAATCTCATGATTAAAAAACTTAATTGTGAGAAAATAAATCTATTTTAAATTATTTAATTTAGAAAAACTATAAAATGTTAATTACAGTATTGTATTAATTACAGTTGGCTACAGATTTCCATAAAATTGAAATTAAAAATCATATTTATTAGTTTCTTGATAAGAAGATACATCAAGAAGCAGTTCCACGCCGATTTCAATTAAGGATTTAATTGCAAAATATGATTTTTATAAATAATTGCCAGTAATAAGTTAATTCGTTTAACGTCTTAATAAATCCTATAAAATACTGTTAAGTGTTTCCATCATTTATGTTGTGTTACTAAATTACATGAATAATAATACAATAAGTTACTCTGATCCTTCTCCTACATGGGCAAAGAGGCCTATGCCCAGCAGTGGGATTATTACAGGCTAAAGGGACTAAATTATATTCAACATATCCAAGACGCCATTTTCACTTATATGTAAGTGTATTATTTTCTTGTCTAAGATATACATGTTTATGTAAATTATTTACTCGTAATAATTGGTCGTAATTTTTTTTTTTTTTAGAAAGTTTCAAGTGTTTTGACTGAATTATGTTAATATATTTTCTATTTAATTTAGCATGTTATTCTGTCCTAATTGAGTATAAATGGTACGTAACATTTAAGTATATTCAATTAGGACACCTGTGTATAAGTACATGTTATTAGTTATAGGATTTTTTTATTATTATTTAGATATGTTCTGAATAAATATGGTTTGATAATTTTGTGATGAAACATGTTCATCAATACTCTTACTTTGTAGAATTTTCTTCAACTCAGTTTTTTTCTAAATAGCTGTTTAGCGACAGGATCGCCTGTGACCAACCCCTTTTATGTACAATTGTACATATATAACAAATAAATAAATATACAAGTAATAATTGTGTTTGCTCGCAAATGAAAAAAACTGACTTCAATTACATCGACAAGTAATACAACGTAAGTAGACGAAAAAAATCAACAAACGTACTAGTCGTCACTACAATTTTCGAGGGTTTCCTTCATTTCTCTGGGATTCCATCATCAATCCTGGTTCCCTTATTATGGTACTACACTTGGAGTATGTCCTTTCCAACAAAAATAATTATCAAAACCGGTTCATAAACGACGAAGTTATACCCGATCATACACATATTATATGGTCGAATTGAGTAACTTCCTCATTTTTTGAAGTCGATAAAAAACCAAAACGAGCTTTATGAGTCCTCGTATAGTGCAAGGTCGGTTGATAGACTGTAGCTTAGGACTCATAAGCCGTGTATAGACGACACGGCTGCCGGCGACGTGTAAATTGAAACGCGCTGATGGTGATTACGTGCAACACGTACGTACATGTTTGGTACCCTATGTTTATATTAAAGGGTGAAAAAACTTTTAAGTACAGGTATGTAGAAACTACTAACTTCTTTCAATATGCTTTATAGGCTTACATCACGCTACAATTCATAATTGCGAAACAATAACCATAAATTTTTACCTGTATAATATTATGAGAGTTATATGTGTCCGTATTAGATATCGCGACAAAAATACCTAAATAGCATCTATACTAGAATGCATAGTTTGACTCAACCTCAGACTTCAATTTATTGATATGTATGGAAATTATCGACCTCCTTGAATTAATCGACTGTAACTCGATAGACAACATCGATGAATTTATATCGATAAGATTACTCAATTACATCACTTATGCAGCGAGTATTAAAATTAGGGTTAGATACGTCGGCGATTTACCTAGGTTCTTATGCAAATCCGCGGTAGTCACAGCAATTTATCTCGAGCACTCGTTCATTACTACGGAGAGTAGTTTTTGTGATACCAAGTAATTTATAAGAGATTAGCGACTTGCCTGCAGCTTTGTCTAGTTGAATTTATGTGGTCATAAACTATAGAACACTACATTGGGTCTGGTTCTTAAAAGTTATTAAGCATATGCTAAATTGACGTTCGGAGAACATCAGCAGTGGATGAGCATGCGTTTTTTGTAACAGAATATCCTGAAAATATTTCTGACTCAATTAGAAGTGTAGTGCGGATTTGACACTCGAGATCCCAATCCTAGTCTCACTGAATTGTAAATAAGGTACAAAATTAGATTCGATTTTGGTAGGTTCAAAATTGAATTAGGATACATACGTGAATACTATATAAACATCCCTCTGTAGATATACGATGCAACGTTTCAATAGCTGAAAAATTGACGGTAATTTTATTAAATTAAATTTAATTTTTAAACATAATTCTTTCACCTAATCAAGTATAAAAAGACTTTTCAGCATTGTTCATGTTGAATTTATAAAGCAAAATAATAATCATTATTTAGTAATATATTATGTTATTATTAAGTCCCTACTATTTTTTGAATGCAGATTTTATAAAAATATACAAGAAATTTAATATTTTAAAACTGTTAATATTTAAATAGTATAAATGTAAATGACCGCGCGCACTTTCTACCGTTTTCCGATTCGTTCGAAAGGTATGTACTCCCACGGATATTCAGTTTCATTATTTATTCATTTTATATGACAACACAGCAGTCAAATATCTGTTTATTGGATTATAAATCAAAACACACTAATCTCATTTTGATGACCCTCTTTTCGTTTTAGAACTTATTATTATATGTCGAAACGGGTTTAGAACTTACTAGATGTAATATCGATTTTACGGTATTTTGTTTAGAATTGAGTTATATGTAAATATTATAAAGCTCGTATACGGTTATCTCGACTACTACAGCTAGCTTTTGTGAAATAAAGACAGTAAGACCCTAATATCACCACCCTCAGCTTACCCCTACTGACATTCATTAACTAGCTGTGGCCGCTACTTCATCCGCGTGGAATGTAACAAAAAAGTTATAATTCAGTTCGCAGAGTTATAAGATAAATAAATGTCTAAAATAAAAGTAGCCCAAGTTACTCCTTATTACATCAGCTATGCAAGTAAAAGTCCCGTCAAAATCGATCCAGCCGTTTCAGAGATTAGCCGAAACAAATAGATATACAGACAAATAGACAGAAAAAATGTAAAAAATGTGATTTGATTCATATGAATTTAGTAAGTAGCGGTTATTTAATATTACAAAGAGACATTCCAATTTTATTTATTTCTATCGTTGTTTGTGCAGCGTGTGCTTAGCATAATTATTATAATCGTGCTAAATGGGAACTTCAGTTTAAAAATCATTTACAGGTGTATGTAAGTAGGTACCTAGGAATTCAGATAACCATATCATAAGGGACGATTAGGGTATCTTGAACAGATATGCGTGTTTTAAATATTAAATTAAAATTAATTCTCTTGAACGAAAGCGACCTGCCCGTTAAATGGGGCACGAAAAATTTGATGAAACCTTACAATTATCCTAAATTAGGTTGTTATGTATTTTGCAACCATTAATACACAAAATCTAATCAAATTAAAATTAAAATTAATAAAAATTATTAATTAATTAATCAAATTTACATTAATATTAATAAAAAATATTAATTAATTAATCAAATTACTATTAATATTATAAACTTGAAGGGTTTTGTTTGTTTGTTTAAACGCGCCAACACAGAAACTACTGGTTTTAAGTTAAAAAAAAATGTTTTTGAATTGGGTAGTCCATTTACCGAGGAAGAATTTAGGCTATATAACATCACGCCACGATCAGTTGAACATTAAAGAGAAATGTTACAAAAACGGAAAAAAAATATTCTTTTTTGAGAGCTTCCGTTACTCCGTAAACGGTTACTACCCAAAAAATATGTATGACAGAATTGATCGCCATTAAAAGTTTCAGAAAAAGTCTGCAACAGCTTGTGCCTATCTCTAAAGATTAACTCATTATAACCTTTTTTATAGTAGTCAAGTTTGCTCTAAAATAATGCACTATTTATTTATAAGTTTATCTTATATCTATAATATATATAAACGCGAAAGGTCATTCATCACGAAATCTCAGAAACTATAACACTTACAAACTTGAAATTTGGCAGATAGGCTCCTTATAAGACGTAGGCATCCGCTAAGAACGGATTTTACGAAACTCGACCCCTAAGAGGGTGAAATTGGGGTTGCAAGTTTGTATGAACGTCCTATGATTTTGAAGTAAGAGACTTGAAATTTAAAATGTATGCTCTATAGATGATGAGAAGGTGTTCAAATAATATATCTTTAGAAATCAACTCCCTTTTGGGGTTGAATCGGGGGATGGTAGGTTGACTCACTCATCACGAAATCTCCGAAACTATAACACCTACAAACTTGAAATTTGGCAGGAAGGCTCCTTATAAAGTGTAAACATCCGTTAATAACGGATTTTACGAAATTCAACCCCTAAGGGGATAAAACGGGGGTTGGAAGTTTGTATGAAAGTCCCATGATTTTGAAGTAAGAGACTTGAAATTTAAAATGTAAGCCTTATAGATAATGAGAAGGTGTCCAAATAATCTATCTTTAGAAATCAACTCCCTTTTGGGGTTAAAACGGGAGATGGTAGGTTTACTCACCACGAAATCTCCGAAACTATAACACCTAAAAACTTGAAATTTGGCAGATAGGCTCCTTATAGGGCGTAAACATTCGCTAAGAACGGGTTTTACGAAATTCAACCCCTAGAGGGGTAAAACGGGGGTTGGAAGTTTCTATGAAAGTCCTATGTTTTTGAAGTGAACGACTTGAAAGTCAAAATGTATGCTCCATAGATGGTGAGGAGTTCTCTAAACAATGTATCTTTTGAAATCAACTCCCTTTCGGGGTTAAAACGGGGGATGGTACATTGACTCATTCATCACGAAATCTCCGAAACTATAACAGTTACAAACTTGACGTTTGATAGGTAGGTTCCTTATAGAGCGTAAACATCCGCTAAGAACAAATTTTATGAAACTCGACCCCTAAGGGGATGAAACGGGGGTTGGAAGTTTGTACGAAAGTCCTATGTTTTGAAGTAAGAGACTTGAAATTTAAGGTGTATGCTCTATAGATGGTGAGGAGGTGTCCAAATAATGTATATGTAGAAATCAACTCCTTTTTGGGGTTAAAACGGGGGTTCGTAGGTTGACTCACTGATCACGAAATCTCCAAAACTATAACACTTACAAACTTGAAATTTAGCAGGTAGGCTCCTTATAAATCGTAGACATCCGCTAAGAACGAATTTTACGAAACTCGACCCCTAAGGGAGTAAAACGGGGGTTGGAAGTTTGTATGAAAGTCCTATGTTTTTGAAGTAAGCTACTTGAAATTTAAAATGTATACTCTATAGATGGTGAAGAGGTATCCAAACAATGTATCTTTAGAAATCAACTCCTTTTCGGGGTTAAAACGGGGGATGGTACATTGACTCATTCATCACGAAATTCCCGAAACTATAACAGCTACAAATTTGATATTTGATAGGTAGGTTCCTTATAGAGCGTAAACATCCGCTAAGAACAAATTTTACGAAACTCGACCCCTAAGGGGATAAAACGGGGGTTGGAAATTTGTATGAAAGTTCTATGTTTTTGAAGTAAGAGACTTGAAATTTAAAATATATGCTCTATAGATGGTGAGGAGGTGTCCAAATAATACATCGTAATCTATATATATATAAAAGAGAAAGGTCACTGACTCACTCATCACGAGAACCCAAAAACAGCTGGAAGGTCCATCCATCTAGGATGGATAAAGATGAAATTTGGCAGGGAGGTAGATTATAGTTAGTAGACGTCCGCTAAGAACAGATTTTGCGCTATTCCATCGCTAAGGGGGTTTAATTGGGGTTGAAAGTTTGTATGAAACATATACAGCAGCTATAAGTTCGCCTGATAGGTTATTTATACTGCAGCCTGAGAATAAAACTAAAAATGAGGTTTATAGGTTTTATAAAAATGACTATTAAATTATACTAAATTGTGCCTTTTAAAAAGTTACTCAGTGTGATAAGCATTTCAAGTGAATGAAATAAAAAAATAATTTGCGTTAGACATCGTGATAGTAATGCATATCTTCATAACCACGCGGACGTAGTCGCGGGCAACAGTTAGTGTATTGTAAAACAAAGTCCCCATAAGTGTATGTGATCGGTTCCCTCAAAATCTACTGAACGGATTTTCATGTGGTTTCACCAATAAGGAAAGGGCTTCAAGAGAAAGGTTTACAGGAACAGCTATGCCGATTTTGATGAGAGTTTCACTGGAAGTTTGCCGGAAAACTTTGTGACACACTGATTTCAACGCGGGCGAAGCCGCGGGCACAGCTAGTACTATACAATAATATAAATATATAGATATGTATTATTGTATAATTAGATTGTATGATCCACTTTGTTTTTAATTTTTGTTTTGCCTTTTTGATGACCCTACTCTGTTTTATTCTAAAATCTCCTCTACCCCAAGGTTGTCTGGAAGAAATCACTTACCTAGCGATAAGACTGCCTTTGTGCACAATATTATTTTGTAAGTTTTATTTTTAAAGATACCTATGTATGTTAGCTTGTTACATGCACAATAAAGTATATTTCTTCTTTCTTCTTCTTCACTATTTGCGAAGGTAGTTTTTTAGACACGATATAAATCCTCATCCAAATAAATACGTTATTCATCACAAATATTTATTTTTGAACAAAATTGTCCTTGACATCATTTGATTTCAATGAATATCTTAGAAGATATCATAGTTTTAAAATAGCTTCGCGAATTAATTAAAACAGAAAATTTAAATGTGATTTTATTGCATTAGTATCAGCCAGAAATATGAATCCTTACGAATGAAAAATACTCCATCAAAAAGGAAATTTTATGAAGATAAACTTTTTCTTTTATAGCATCTAATTTGACTCATAATTTAGGAGATAATGTAAAATCAAATGAAACGACGCCGACGCCGCGCGTGTAAATAAACTTACTCGTATAAAGGAAATTAATTTAGTCTTTCTTCTCAGTTTCTCATCCAAACTGTGGATAATTGCCACAGTCAGCAGCTAAGAGTGTGCTCAGAGCTCCTGGGGTGGGTTGGGGGTAACGTTTCCGCAGCGCGCCTGTGATGCTTCCGGCGTTCCATGCGTCTATAAGCTACGCTAGCATGTTATCAGGTGACCCGTTCGCTTGTATGTTTCTTCTGTATATCTTGTAAACTATTGAAATAGTTTCAAATAATAGCCAGCCGAAATAAGTCCCTGATATATACCTAGGTATTGTTTGGTATGACATAATAATTCATTAAAATTTAAAACACATTCGTTTGGATGTTATGGACGCTTTTAATATATTTCGTTTCGAAATTTTAAATAATTTGTAAATGATCTCGTATATAATTATTACTTAATTAAATAATCATACAAGCCCCTAGAGGCTGTTTTGTTTATTTTGATGTGTTATTTTTAGGTTTCGGACGCGTTTATTATGAATGATATTATTTCCTCTGACAGCTTTTTTATATTAAGTAATCTAATTTTAACAGTCAAATTAAGTTGAATATTTTAAAAATAAATTTAATTTTTATTGCTCGTTCAATAAATTAAACAAGAAACTTAAAATTAAAATCTCAAAAAAGTTTAGTAATTTTTTGAATGAATATATGCCTATATATAAAACCTATTTTATTCGTCATTCAAATATATCAGATTATTTAAATGTGTTCCAAAGTTTTAAAAAAAATCGAGAATACAAAATGCGAAGGTAGGCTTCGAATAAAGTCACTGCTTTTACCTTATAAGATTATTTGCTTTGGAAATTCACATAGAGTTTATTAGACGCTGAGTTCGTAACGGATAACGTAATTGTATAAGGCCTTGTTCATATCGGAGCGTAATGAAATTATCTTATATTTCATGTAGGCTTTTTCCTACATTTACTTATATTAAATAAATTAGGTTGTATCGTAAATAATGATTTGTTTTATTTCTCACAACATATTATATTATTTAGTGACAATGTAACAACGCGTGGGCGCAAAGGTCACAGCGCTGGTTTGTTTGGTTGTTGGGTTCGATCCCCGCACATTAAAAACATTTGCATTGACTATACGGATGTTTGCCGTGGTCTGGATGTTTGTACAGTCTTTGTGGTTCCCCCACCGTGCCTCGGAGAGCACGTTAAGCCGTCGATCGCGGTTGTTATCATGTACATCTGATAGCGATCGTTAATCATAGTCCCGAGTAGAAATTTTTTCGTGTTCCTCAGAAGGACCGGACCAGGCATGCCTGATCAGGACTAAATAAGGCATGTAACGCAGATGATTAGTCTGGACCTGATCAGGATGAGATGAGATTTCCTGATCGGGTCCAAATCAGGAAATCTCATCTCATCCTGATCAGCCGGTTCGGTCCGGTCCTTTTAAAAAACACGAATGTATATTCTTGAAAAAATTGTTTAACAAAAAAAAAATAAGTAAAAGTGAATTGATATTATAAATAATATGTTACTTAACATAATTATTATGATATTTATTTCCGTTAATTTTTTCCAATGTATTATTTATTTATTTTTTTATTTTCAATATCAATTATTTTTATTTATTTTTTTTGTTATTAATAAATTATCATTATTAATTAAATTTTATTTATTATCTTCTAATAATTAGTTATTAATTAACTATTTCTTATTACTTACAACTGCTCCACTGTGTAAAAATGGACTCCCTGCTAGACTGTCCTGATAACTTTATATATACTAAGTGCGCTTTGAAAACATTAATAGCGCGATTCAGGCTCAAGTTCGTGTAATTTCTTTCAGGCTATCCTGATCTGGACCGGACCGGGTCCTGATCTTGTATGCCTTACCTTACTTGATTATATTTTACATCAGGGTATCCTGGACCAAACCTGGTCCTGACAGAGCTTGCCGGATCTCTCATGCCTCATTCTTACCTGATCCGGTCCATATACATGATCTGGTTGAGCCTGACCTTTTTTCTAGTCGCAGTAGGGAATATATCCGTCAACTCACATTGGATAAGCGTGGTAAATTAAGCTCTAATCCTTCTCTCACATGGGAAAGAGGCCTATGCCCAGAAGTGGGATATTACAGGCTGAAGCCTAGTAACAATAACGGTAATATTGCGATACGCAATAAATTACTGCTAAGGTAATGATTATTCTCTTATTGAAGAGTGGGATTGGAACTTAAGCTTCTACAGATGAAAGGCAAATACGAATTATAATGTTGTTGATGCTTTTTTTTTTATAGCCTAGTTCATTACGTTTTAGTTTTTTATTTAATTGTTTCAAAGTCTAATTTTGATTCTATCGAATCATGATTGTAAACTTTTTAATATATTTTGTTTAATTATTGCTTTGGTTTTGTTTAAACTTTTAATCAATTAAATAACTATTATTTTTTGATTAAATCATTTCAAATACTATTTTTTGTTCATGTTATCTATTTCTTTATTTTTGGCTTTGTTCTTCTACTATAAATAAATAAACTTACTACTCCACAAAATATAAAACAAAATAAAAAATAGTGTGTGTGCTTAAGACCGCACGACAGAAGTGAAAACATATTATTACATACCAATAATAACTATTAAATTAATAATGACAATTATTACATACTAGCTGCTCGGACAGACTTGTTTCTGTTAAAAGTTAATAGTATTTTTTTTATTCTTTTTCTATTTTTTCTTTTATTAAAACCTTGCGCGGGTCTGAAGAAACATACAAAAAATAAATTAGTCGAATTGTTCGAGCCATTCTCGTGATATGCGCTTAGCAAAATTCATTTTCATATAGAATAATTGAATATACTAAGCAGCGACACAATAGCAAAGCGCAGCTGACTGTATCTTTCTCGCTCGGGTACACTCGGCGATCCCGAGTTCATCCGATCGAGCCTCAGAGCGTGACGGATCAGCTTAACTAACAAAATAACCTATGAAAAAATGTGTATGAGGTGCCCCAAAAGAAGTTTTCACTGCGAATATAAATATCGAACATGAATCTAAAAAATATCTGAAATTTGACTTCAGAGTGTAATCTATAACAAAAAGTATCGAGTTGACGATCGAACGTCAAGAATCGATAATCGTTACCATTATATGTCGTTCTGAAAATTCATAACCCTTCAAGTAACCGTAAAGGGTATACGTACAATAGATAAAGACGCGCACAATTTTCTTTATATTTAAGGGAAACTTCGATAAGGAGGGAACAGAAACAATTGCTGCAAAGGTTTATCGATGTCGATGTTTTCGCTTTTTTCACGACATCTGATCTCTTTTGGCGGTTAATTTGTATACTTTTTTAGATGATATCGAGAAAATATTTGTAAAATTTTATTCGGCTTATGCTTTGTATTTTTATATGTCAAATCTTTTTTCTAAGGTGCCATTTTATATCTTATAGAGCTGTTTATTTAAAAAGTGGAAGCTATGACTTTAAGAACTCTATTTTAGTTTGAAACGCTAATGCAAGTTTCGGCTTTCTATCTGGATGTTAAAGATAAACATTTATATAAATATGTAAACTATAAAATGTCCCAATATACCATTAAAGATATAGAACAGTAACCCTTAGTCATGATTGTCATATAGAAACTTTTAAAACACAAGCTCAAACCACACACACACTCACTCACACACGCACGTACAACAGAAAAGTATTAAAATTATACACGGAAGCGCTCACAAACAAGAGATGCCTTATCATGTTGTAATTTGAGAGATTTCGGTTTTCTAATTAGTACAAGATTACCTTTGAATCTTATTACGTATCGGTATTACTATTTATTGAATTTATAGTTATAAAAAGGAAAAATAAAAGAGATACTTCTCTTTTTGAAGTAGAAGTAATGAACATAGACTTTAACATGATTTATTTATTTTTAATTTACTGTTTTAACCTAAAATTTCTGCTAATAAATTGTAATGAGCTTATTTCTGAAATGAAATTATTGTTAGAAAATAATAAATAAATAAATGAATAATTATTATTTGGTATATATCCGGAAAAAAATAATATCATTTTTATAAAGTGTGCATAAGAAATATGACACTGTGACTCACATTAGCATGTATGCTTACATTTTCTAAAACTATATAAACTTCTATCTAAATAATACATTTTAAATGCGTCTAAATAAAAAGCTATTGCGTTATAAATCTAGTCATTTTCATACTGTATGAATATACAAATATTAAAATAATCATCCAAACACGTTTTGATTAACCGTGTATTTTCAAGTTACGTACAAAAACGAGAAAACGGTATTTGTGGTAACTGGTATAGAAAGGTAAAATAATAAATGCCAATTATCGTTGAACTATAAATAGTTCGTTGAACTTCAAAAGTTAATACTTACGAATAAACATTTAAAACTAACCACGGCTCATTTTATTCTGGTAACATAGATGTAATCTTTGTAACATTAATTGAAACACGATAGTCGACAATTATGAAAATTCAACCTTTTCTTGTTTATCAATGTTTATTTAGATTGTTACTTATTTATGGTTTATTTTGTTTGTTAGATAAGATAAATCTGTCGAGAGAGGAAGTGCATGTTAACCAATAGTCGTGGATTCAAATTTAGCCTAACGTTGTTTTTTTTTTATATATATAGTTGTAAACAACAAGTTAATTTAGGTGAAGCTTTAAAGTCATGACGTTCTATTACATTGAGGTGAAAAATATATATTATATCATTCTTCTACTACACAACTGTAGCTGAGGTAGAGCACAGCAGGAATTTCCTGCTCAAAATATGGAGCAGCCCGACTGGGGTAGTTTCTCGACCTTACAGAAGACTACAGCTAAATAATAAATACTGTTTTCAAGCAGTATTGTGTTCCTGTTGGTGAGTAAGGTGACCAAAGCTCCTGGGGGGATTGGGGATTGGGTCGGCAACGCGCTTGCGATGCTTCTGGTGTTGCAGGTGTCTATAAGCTACGGTAATCGCTTGCCATCAGGTGAGCCGTACGCTTGTTCGCCGACCTAGTGACATAAAAAAAAAGAAACACAACAGGGAGTCTTATGACTAACTAATTATTGCTTCTAGACAACCCAGGCTTTTTTTTTTTCGTTTATTAAATAAATCGTTTTGTACCACCGAGTGGTGAAGGAAAACATTGCATTTATATTTATATACGTAAAGTTCTAGGACATCTCAAAACTACACAGTGATTTTTAATACTATCTTATAACTCATAGACGAATCGTTTGTCCAGGGGTGGAATATTAACATTTTGGAATAATACAATTTAAGAAAAAAAATATTTATAGATATCTTTTAATTATTTGAATGTTTAAATGTTATTTTTAAAAATACGGAAATTCTTGATGAAAAAGTGCTTAGATATATCACACAAAAGCCAAGAAACCGCAGCACGCTTTGATTTTTTTTTTTTTTTATATAAAGCTCTTTCAGCGGATTTAAGTGTATGAAAAAGCATCTCACAAGATACGCGACTCTTAAGATGTCGTGTGAAGCAAAAATGTACTTAGAAAATGAATGGAAGGGAAATGAATGAGTGAAAACGAAATAAAATAAATGTAGAAGTAGCGAATATATTTTTTTAATTTAATTTGAACATACACAGATTAACAAAATTAAAATGAAAATAATATAAATATTTTGATTTATTGATGATTAAAAAATATTTCAAATATGCTTTCTATGAAACCATACACATACAAGAACTCACAGAATTTTTCTCTATTTCCGTAACATGAAAAAAATGTATGTTAAGTAACAGTATACATGCACTTTAATTTTTTTTTATTCCTAAGATAGGAAATAAGTGTCAGATTCTAAAAGCACTAAATCCTGAAATTTGAGATTCCAAACTAACGGACAAACTTTTTTATCTCATTGTTATATTTAACTGAAGGAAATATTACACAGTGTAGTTGCGTCATACCGGACTTCAGAAAGTAATAAAGAGGATCATTCATCTGAACCGTTGGTTATTACGCCTTCCGCAGCTTTATCAACCAGTTGATGGGACATCGCGCGTCGCTTTGTCTCATGTGTGATTATTACACGTATTATCTTGTATTATACGAATTATAAATATTATTTACTGTTAGATTCAGATTGTTGTAATTTAATTGTACTCTGTGCGGGTGATAACTGCAAGTAAACTACGACTATAATTAATTGAGTAGCGTAACAAGACTTTTACACGACAATTTTTGCTATAGTGTTTTTTTTTTTTTAATTTTTATGTAGGTATTTATTCCATGTAAAGATTTGTGATTTTTCATCATCCATTACTTCAGCCTATGGCAGTCCACTGCTGGACATAGGCCTCCCCAAGTTCGCGCCAGACATCCCGGTTTTCCGCAATCCTCATCAAGCCTACACCGGCAATCTTACGTAGATCGTCGATCCAACGGGCCGGAGGACGTCCCACACTGCGTTTGCCAAAGTTGTTGTGATTTTTACATATTCCCTATACTTTTTAAAATAATGTAAGTAATAACATTTTCAATTTAACTCTGCTAACTTGATATTTTACAATATAAATTATGACTGTACAGCAAACTTGTAAAAAAATGAAAAGTAGGTTCGTCCTGACCGGGTGTCCATAGACACTTCACGTTATCTTTTTATTTTGGTTTTGAAAATATTCATTTTTGGTTGGCAGATTCAGCTGAATAGAATCAGTAACAAACTTAAATGTTAATCTCTTAAAACCCCATCAAAACCTCATATTTTGTAATTTATTTAATCATAAAATAAATGCTACAATGACTTTTTATATAAAATAGTTTTAAACATTTTAATCAATTTCAATGTAAATTGTATGAATATAGGGGTTATTATATGTGGTTACTGTTCTCAAAGGAATTTACGATGTTTATAATTTCATACGAAAAGTGAGCGATCAAAATATTAGTCCCGTGACCATGCTTGCTGTAAAGTATCCAAGACGTCGGGCATTTAAAAAGCTTAATAAACCGCGATAAAATCCAAAAAAAAACTTGTTTCATTATAATGAGTGAAATTCACGTAAATCATTTCAACAGGTATGGACTAAATATACCACGTGTTAGCATTTAAAATTGTAATTCTAATAATTATTAAAATATTGCATTTTGTATTGATGTTACTCTTATTGTGTATTCGCTCAATACCGTAACAGTAAATCATCTTCCGGATGGTTAGTATTAATTTACGATTAGTCAGTTGTCATCTTTATTATCTGTTTTATAGGGTAGTTAAACAATAAATACTTTTATCATTCAAATTTATGCTTCTAATAATTTTATTAGATTGTATTGATTGTAATTTCATTAGATTGTAGTAATTGTCATTTTTTGAACTATAGTAAGAGCATACAGATGGAGACACCATCTTCCGAATAGTTGATACTCATTTGTGATTGACCAGTCACGATTTTGTAATATTAATATATGATAATTTGCGAGTAAAGAGGCAGTTATTGTTTAAATATTGTGCGGCTATCGTTGCTGCTCGATGCGTGGTTAGTGTGATAACTTATTTGATGTAGTTACAAGTGTGTATTGTGAATGAATAACTATAGATTTGAAGTGAGAAATAAGTGTTTCGTTGAGTGTTCAGTCGTGTTCTACATTTCTAGTCGAAATATTTCAATTTTCAGACTAGCCCACAAAATTCTCGGTTGTGTCACGTAGTGTTATTTATGAAGGAAATAGTATATATATTTGTGCATAACCGTGATTTGACGGTTTTAGGGTAGATGATACCTGTACCGTATGTAATTGTGGTTTCAAGGTAGAAGCAACTTGTACCACAGTGTTCAGCTTCACGATTTCAGGGTAGATGAGACCTGTACCGTATATATATGCGTGATTTCAAGGTAGGAGCGACTTATACCACTACCAATAATATTTTTTTATTATGGTATTTTATTGTGATTAATTTCTAAAATTAAGATTTTTTTTCTTTGTTACTAATGGGATATATATTTCTTGGATTCATTTTTGGAAAAAATGACTACAATATCGTTAGAAGGCAAAGGTAAATTTCGTAATTGTCAATAATGTTGTAATAGCTCAGGTGGGAAATCGGCCGGTCGGGATCGACCGTGATGACCACGGTTCAAATCCCCGATGTCTCCAGATCGGTTCTCCAGATCGATTCTTCTTTTCCTTTTTTCTTCTAACTGCACTCATGATTTTTTTAATTAAATAACCAGTTCATATTGGTTATTATTATGTCGGTAAAATGGGAAAATATTATTCATATTTTATCAATATGTAATTCGTATTTAAATATGATTTCCAAACACGACCTAGTAAAAATACCGAGCTAAGCTCGGTCACCCAGATGCTATTATAATAATATTATACAATTAAACAAAATCTTGTTGAACGCATAGTCACAGATCCATATCTCCACAATATATAATCGGGCTTTGTAATTATAAAATTTCCATTTATACTTAAGCCTGACTCGTCTTTGTTTTACCCGAACTTCATTAAACCAGAACCATTACCGTGAGACCGTATAAATAGCCTGTATTGGTGCTAAAGAATTACTGTTTGGTAGCCTGAATTGTCGTACTTTTTAACCGACTTCCAAAAAAGGGGGTAGTTCTCAATTCGATAGTATTTTTTTTGTCTTTTACCTCAGAACTTCTGACTGGTTGAACCGATTTTAATGATTTTTATTTTAATAGAAAGCTGATATGTGTCGTGTGGTCCCATTTAAATTTAATTAACATCTGATAAGTACTTTTTGAGTTATATCTAATAATGGGTATTTACTTGACTATTTTTTTATCAACCTACGTTATATTATACCGTATAACTTTTCATTGGATATACCGATATCGATGATTCTTATTTCGATCGAAAACTAATGCTTGTCTTGTAGTTGTTATTAAAATTTCATTGATATCTGATGAATACTTTTTGTGTAATCTGTGATAACGCGCACTAACTTGACTGTTTTTCGTCTACTTACGTTGTATTATTATCGATGTAATTGAAATTGGTTTTTATTCGTTTGCGAGTAAACATAATTATAATTTAGTATCTAGTAGACAAGAAGGCTGGTGCATTTTTTGCCCAGAGAATCGGCATAGCGATTCAACGGAGAAATGCTGCCAGCGTTTTTGGCACAATGCCACGCGGACATGATTTATACCAAAACTATCTGTAAATATTTAGTTCTTAAGTTGTGAATTGTAAATATATATAATGTTTAATAAAAAAAAAATAGTATCTACTAGCTGACACAGTGAACTTCATTTCGCCATATTATTGCCCTGTGAATGTATCAATTTGTTTTAATTTTCTTGTATATAACGAATACAACACAAAAAAAGTGTAATTGTGCAATTGTATATGTTAAGATATGTTGTATCGATAGTTTTCGTATTATGCCATCAACTGTAATTTATAATTTAATAGACGCACATAGAAACAAATTTACCATTCCTTGACAGTCTATCTCGTACATTAATTACTAACAGGCTATCAGTGGAAATCAACAAAATAAAGTTAAACTTTAAGTGTATTGTTAGTAGTTAGTTATTAGGGACTAGATGTAGCAATTTTATTTATTTTTTTAATTAACAGACACACCAACAACACAAAAAACATTATATCATAATAAGTTACCCTATAAAATTATATGATAGTATGCATGCCAAATACAGGTATGTACATAACTCTTAATTATTTAAGGTTGATTTCAATTAAAAAGAAAAAAAATACAGTCAAGTTATATATTCTTGCGCAGTAATATAAAAGAAAAATGAAAAAAAAAAATATGTTCCTAGTTCGGCAAACAAGCGTACGGCTCACCTGATGGTAAGAGATTACCGTAGCTTATAGATGACGCCTGCAACACCAGAAGCATCGCAAGCGCGTTGCCGACCCTATACCCAATCCCCCCAGGAGCTCTGGTCACCTTACTCACCAACAGGAACACAATACTGCTTGAAAACAGTATTATTTAGCTGTGGTCTTCTGTAAGTCGAGGTACTACCCCAGTCGGGCTGCTCCATATTTTGAGCAGGAAATTCCTGCTGTGCCCTACCTCAGTCAAAAAATCGGCAAGTTATAAAATAATCCTACTTATGTTATAAATGCGATTATTTGTGAGGATCGATGATTGGAAGGACGTATTTTTTTACTCAAAAAACTACTGTAACTTGTAAATTTATTACGTAGACAGTCGAAAATAACACAAACGCGCTACTGGTACTAATATACCGCAGAAATAGTAAATTTTATCAGAAAGGCAAGGTCAAATCATTCGTTTAGAACCCTCTAGGCAATATAATAGGAAATGATGTAGGAATAAACGCGACATGTAGAAATATTTATTTGACGTAAACAAATATCTAATATTAATAGCCTAAATAATATTTATTATTTTATTATAATACACCTATGATTCCTTATCAAAATCAAATCAAAATCATTAAAATGTAAGTATATATATAATATGACTACCGGATGTGACACTTTATATTAACAACACTTTTTTACAAAAAGAACAATCGAAAACCATATAAAAATATTTCTATAATATGTCTTAATATTTATTATAATTATTAATATATATTTTTAAATTATTTTACACTTATTCTTCATTTTTAATTGATTATATTGCATCTCACACGCGCACACCATCACAAAAAACCGACACCCTGAAGTTAGCTAGTCAATATTTTGCCGATCCCTCTCAGATCTAAACAGAATCTACACATCTGTAACAATTTCAAATACTTACTTAAAAGTAAACTCAAATTAAAAAAAAAATGATTGATATTCTAATAGCCTATTCATACGCAAAAAATAATTCCATATATATTTTTATTTTTTATTTATTATTTTATTTATTACTTCTTGCATAAATATAATCAAACACTTTTACGTAGTAAAAAAAAAACAGCAGTACAGAAATAAAATTAAACAAAAAGTAGTTACAATGACAGCAGGCGGTCTTATTGCTTTAAGCAATCTCTACCAGACAACCCAGGTAAAAGAAGATTATTAGTAATAAAGTGCGGGATTGTGCAAAAGTAGATAATTATAAATAGAATTCATCATTACAGCCAATACAGTCCACTGCTGGACATAGGCCTCCACAAGTTCGTGGCAATAAATGGCGCAAACTCATGTGTTTTGCCCATAGTCACCACGCTGGGCAGGCGCGTTGGTGACCGCAGGGCTGGCTTTGTCGCACCGAAGACGCTGCTGCCCGTCTTCGGCCTGTGTATTTCAAAGCCCGCGTTGGAGGGCTATCCCGCCACCAGTCGGCTTTTTAAGTTCCAAGGTGGATAGTGGTGGTAGTAAAATAGAATTATAAATACATAAAATTATATAAATAAATTATGTTTTTATTATTAAATTTGGAAACACGATAAAACTGACCATATCATTTAATAAGTAAATAAATAAATAAAAAGATAGGTTCGCTTCAACCACACCGTCTCACAGATAAGTAAATTGTGATAAGTGCATAATAATATAATTACTTATTTAATTAGCTTTTGTACAAATATTTAAAAAGCAATTTAATAAACTATCTCAAGTAACGAACTGACCTTTTAATATTATTATTTACTCTTCGATTTTCAATTAAATTATTTCCAAGTATTTTTGGCAAAGTTGGTTTTACGAACGAAGATTTTACGAACAGTGCGTGATTTTCTTTAATTATTATTAGGTATATTTAAGAAACTAAAATAATTTGCTTGTTTGCCAAAACACTGTTCCAAGAATTGACTGTAACAAATTATTTACCTTGGATAGTATGAATATACCTAATATTATATAACCGAATAGGCTATATTTGTAACGTTACGTTACGACTTCCAGCACTTCATAGTAGTAAAAGTAATGAAAATTTAGCCATTATAGTCGATAGATATAGATGATGATAGATAGAGATATAGATGATGATAGATAGAGATATAGATGATGATAGATAGAGATATAGATGATGATAGATAGATATATAGATGACTAACTTAATATAGGGCTAAGAAATTCGAAAGACATTAGTAACCAGCTTCAGTGAAGTCACGTCATACGCTGTGACAACAAAAATTCTTTCAAGTTATTATTTAAAAAACTTATTACTATTTAATGAAATACAAAAAAAAAAAAATATGAAACAATGATACAATAGCAAGACAAGGCCAATTGATTTTTATTTTTAAACTAAAAATTTTCATTTCTTGCATCTCACGAAACGTACCGTCGATTCGTTACCCGAATACTAATAAGTTAATCTTTTACATCACGTTCTTGTGAAACAAAGAGATGAGGCTAAGTATGAGATAAAACGACCAACCTAACGAGACACCGAACTTTACTTACACGACATCGCGTACGTCGCACATAATAGTGTGTATGATGACGTAAGAGGGATCATTTTACTAACTTTTCGAATCGGCGGTCGTGTGTGAGCCTGTATTAAGTAGTGGAATTATGAAAGGTTATGTCCTTTGAATACTAAACGATAATTTTCTGTAGACTGTTATGTGTATGTTAACGCGGCGCTTTCAAAGCAAAAAACTTTTTCGTAGCACAGATCATTCATATGATAATCGAGGTGTGAATGTCGTTTTTAGTGTAAAAGGCTGAGTTTATATCACCAGAAAAATAATTAGCTTCGTTCTAAATTGCACCCTGTACCCCACGGTTCTTATATATAGCCTTCCTTGGTATGGATAATACAAAACAAAAATAATTTTTCAATTCCAACAAACAAACAAACTCGTCAAAAACAGCTATATAATATTATTACAGATGGCCTTACAATTACACATATTATGTTGATGTTCATGTATTCCCTTCTAAGAATGACTCATAACCATGCTTGCTGGTAAGTAGCCGATAAAATCCGTAAAAGTTGTTTCATATAATAGGACTCATGACGTAATACAATATAATTTACTGTATTTCTATGTAATGATACAAGAATTATTTATATTTAATATTATTATTAATAATTATATTTTTATATAATTATTTATTTTTTATTTTATCTTAATAAATAAATAATAAAATAATATTGAAATCGATGTACTTAGTACTTAGTAGTTAGTTAGTACTTATACTTTAAGTAATTGTCTATTAGAAACGAAAAAGGTTATGCGTTTATTTTTGTTAATATGTTTTGGAGTAAAACTTTTTCACGCACTTTGAATTGGGGAATAAGCTGGTGAATGCGTGACGAGACCGTTACGAAAAGTATGATTAGGTGAGGCGAACGGAAATTGTGAGGAAGATGTAAGTTAGTGAAAATACAGAGAGAGTTACGTTTCGTAAATTTTACTTCACTTTTGTGATCTAAAGCACACTCGTTTTTTTACCTTTATTTTTCTTTTATTGGATTATTCCAGAGTTTGTTTACAAAATTTATTACGCTACATATGACAATTACTAAAACGATAATCACGCAGTTTCGTTACATCGCATATCATTAAATTATACTAAGCTATTTTTTTGACATACACTTTGAAAAGTACATTAATAAATTGGTAAACGTGATTTGATATAACAATTTTTTTTTTTAAAGGAAATCGTTAAGGGAAACGAATCGTTATACAAGAAAATATTAAAAAAAAAAAAATTCTATAGATTTTCACCTAATTTGTATGTACGGCGTTTTATTTTAAGCGTCTGTTCTGTTTTGAATAAATCTTCGGCTTAATAATAACTTAATAAGAGTAGCTCGTTTAACTTATTTATGACAATTTTTCATAAAAATACAACTTTATTTATACTTTAATTTTTACGTGGTTGGAATGAATTGGCTGTGGGCTAAATTTAACAATTTGCATAATAAAATCAGCTGAATTGGAGTTGTAAAATGTAATAATTTGTAAATGTATTTGCAAATATTTGCAAATTTTACTTGTTATAGTCAGGTGACTAATATTTTTTTTTTCAATGAGGAAATATTATTGGGGCTTTATATTTCATTATAGATAACTCACTGTCTTCTAAATAAACATTTATGAAAGAATGGAGTTGACACAGACATTGGTGAACCTAAGTCAAAATCCTCCTAAAGGAAAACCTAGGGTTCTATTTCGTACTAACATCGCCCAATTTCTAAGTACTAGTAATTTGAATGTAAATGTCAAATACAGCGTGTTCTTTGCTCCTTGTAATTTAGGAATTTTCCGAGCTGTGGAATTTTTACACAGACACATACATACATAAAGTAGAATGTGCTTCGTGAATACATTCGTTACGTAGATTGCTTTGGTACCGTAATTTCGTTACAATAATTGGTGTAATATTAATGAATGCTAAATTTATAAAAGCAACTCTGCGATAAATTCAATGCGTAGTTAATTTGATTTTGAGGCAAAATTGGAAACGACTGATTGAAATTGCTTGATGCGGTATCAATTATAAAACTGTGATATAATACGTTTTACCACAGTCAGTTTTGATATTTGACGACTAATGTGACGTTGTTGATATGGCTCGTTAGGTAGAATATGTGTTTCCAGAATGGTCATGAAGTTAGAGCATGAATGTCCCCCATGTCCAGCTTTTGTCCTGAGAAGCAGATGCAGATACAGATGCTTATGGAGCAGCCCAACTGGGTTAGTACCTCGACCTTACGGAAGATCACAGCAAAATAATACTGTTTTCAAGCAGTATTGTGTTCCTGTTGGTGAGTAAGGTGACGAGAGCTCCTGGAGGGGGGGATTGGGAATTTGGTCGGCAACGCGCTTGCGATGCTTCTGGTATTGCAGGCGTCTATAAGCTACGGTAATCTCTTACCATTATTCGTGCTCTTGTTTGCCGACCTAGTGACATAAAAAAAAGAAGCAGTGGCGAGAAGAAATAATGTATAATAGAGCGCGTGTTTCTTTCAAGGGAATTAATATTAACCTAATATTTAATTACTTTGAAAGAAATTGCCTGTTTCGAATTTTAAAAAAATAAGCAAAATGTTTAAGAGAAGAGACCCTTACGCTCATTCAATACGATAGTTTTAAGGAAAAGTAATCGAGATCTTATTTATAAATGTCAGGAAAAAAAGTGTCACTAAAAGAAACTTTTTATTAACCTATTCAACTTCCAAGATGATAAGCTTTTTGACATTTCATTTATAAAATATATAATTAAGTTTTTAACAGAAACCTCAGGACAAAATCCGGAGTCTATCAATTTCATAAATAAATAGGCACTACACTAAAATAAGCGACGCGACGTATATGATAAGGGAAACATGAAATCCAATATCTAAATATAGCATCATTTTTCCTTAAGGAAAATAGGTATGATCCTACAATGTGCATTTCATCATACGAAATTGACACCTCTCTAATTTCTTAGTAAAGCATAAAAGTCATCAACGCTAATTAAATTAAGGACACTCATTTCTCACAAAGTGACCATTTCTCGAAAATATTTAGTCTTCTTCAGAGTCGTATCTTATGTGTCATCAGCAAAACCTTTTCGCACATTACCGCTATTGTTATCGTACTTAAAAGAAATACCACACACGTTAGTAAAACCACAAATGTAATCATTATAGTTATACAATGGAACAACTGAGTCATCCTATACAATTACAACTAATGAATTGTCTATTTTTTGAAATTTGACCTCTGTTATTCTAGCGTAGAGGTCATATTTTGGAATATTTATTACTAATTATTTTAAGATAACTAATTGTTTTTAATTTACTAAAACTTTTACTGTTTGTTTAATATATTAGTTATTAATATTAAATATGGTAAATTATTAGTTTTGGATTCATATAAAAAAAAACTAATGAATAAAAAGTTATCGACGTTTTCGTTTTTCTACACGTCCTTCGTGAAATTTTATTTACGACGAGAGCGTAATTTATATTTTAAATTTTCATAATTTTTTTTGCAGATGTTATAATTATAATGGCATGAATATATTATTATAATGTCTATTTTTCAGGATTTCTCAAAAATATTCATCACTCGTATTTTTTACTTAGAAAAATAGATATAACATAATATATTTTTTTAAATACTCAACTATGAAGCAATAAAAAAACGAACCTCTAACGAATTAACTTATTCATCCAACAATTAAGTATCTATAATTTACTTCAGTCTGCAATTAATCGCTACAAAAGAAAAGGAAAAAGTATCGAGCAAAAGATATCTATCTTAATTACAGTGTGTTTATAATAAAGACATTAACAAATACCTGTCTTGAGAAAATAACCATTGATTTACGCGTCAGCTGTCGGGAAGTGTGTTGCGGTTTTTTATTTTTAGTAGACTGAGTATATTTTAATTTGTTTTATATTTTCTTCAAGGTGATCAGACAGAATTACGAGCGGTTTTGCATACGTTGCCATTAACGGTTATAGTTGATAGCAACACGATGTTTATTAGTCTATATTTGCTTATAAATAGACTTATTAATGGCCTCTCTGATCTACGGTATGTGCACCTCATCGGTGTCTATACACCGGCGGTTTGCTGGTTCGATTTCCGCTCGGAATGGATATTTATATTTACAAATATTTCTTTCCGGTTTGAATGTCTGCCCTTGTAGGTCTATCCCCAGGAGGACATTTGGAGCTTAACCAACCACGCTACTTCACTGGAGGTAGGCGTATATATACTATGAGTCACGATTGCTATCAGGTGCTTATGATAAGAACCGGGACCGACAGCTTAATGTGCTTCCAGGCACGGTAGAAGAATATTTGAACCATATCCACCCCGAACGGGAGGAAAACCCGCAAACCACCTGTTTACTGGCCTACATGCACCATACCACCAGAGCGGTTGTTAGTCCACCTTAATTCTATCACCAGTAGAGGTCAAAACTTTTTACAAATGAAACGTGCGATAGGCTAATAATGTCGTATAAGAAAATGAATTCTATATCTTGTTGTATTCATATAAGAATGGAATTAGAAATTCTTTTGAAAGAGTTGGTACTTATTAAAAATCTTTTCTAATCTAATTAGATCTAAATCTTTTCAAAAATAAATTTAATTGAAAAGTTAGTAATAGCAACAACGATGTCTAACGGCCAGTTTCCATCTTATTATCTTTCTCTGTATTTGCTTACTAGATATAGAATTTTGACATAAGCTCCATACAAATTGTGCCAAAATTGTACCGCACACAAACCACAGATAAAAAATATAATTATAGATAGATTGCAGAAAATAGTTACTAGAATAATACCTTAGTACGTTTCCTTGAAAAAAAGAACTAGTAATAACACGTGACGTAATCTTCACACGTTATCGTGAAGTTATCGGTTTTGTTCCCCATCCGACTGGATTCCGCAACCCAAAGGCTTATTAGAATTCGTAACAAACTTTAAGGACGAGATTCCTATCTATGTACTGAATACGTGCCGCGAAAATCCGATCTACCTTACCTTGTTTTGGGGTTATCTCGTTGTAACTAAGGTATTCTGGACCAATGTGCAATAATAGAATGTTAGTTATGAATTTAAATTTATGAAATTTATCTATATATAGTTGATATCGGTATACGCTATACGCTATATAGGCGTTTATCTTAGTCTTGAAGTTTGTTTGTACTGTGTATTTCGAAGGCTTTTAGGTTTACAGGATTTTATCTTATTAGGATCTATCATACCTGTTACATTGAGATTTATGAGTACAATCGAGAAGTGCGGTTAGTGATATGATAAGTTAAAGAGTACTTTACTAAAGTACGGATGGCTTTTTTTTTCTTTTGATTTTTTAAGTAACACTTCTTTACGCACGCTTGAGTTGTAAGTTAGCTGGTGAATGCGTGACGAGAGCGTTACGAAAATTGTGTTCGGGAGAAGCGAACGGAGTAAGAGAGAGAGGTGCAAGCACACATTTTCTTACTCTCTTTCTCTCATAGCCAGTTACGTTTTGTATATCTAAGACACAGTGCAGGGCTATTGTGCAGAAGTTTTACATTGGTCGTGTAGTCTAAAGCATACTAGTTTTTCTTATTTAATACGTTGTCGCTACCATATAAACAAAATAATAGTTGACATTAACATTTTTTTATATAACTATATTTACTTTATAAAAAAATATATTTTTAAATATTTGGAAAATCTAAAAGAGCAAGCCTCCATCCTACTACCTCTAGGAGCTTGTTTAGGAACTAATGATAAACCATACAACGACTATAAATTCAATTAGTTCGTTTGGTTCTTGCAGATAATCATAGTTGACTCTGATTCTATATTATTATGATAGAAATCTAATAATTATTATTTAAAAAAAAATTGAAGAATTTTACAGCCTTCGTATTCACTTGGCTTCTTAGTTAATAGTTTCCTGACACAATAAAAAACAGCTTATTTCATTAAATGGTTCTTGCGTTATTTTGCTATCATTCTTACATCCAAAACGTTGACGTTCATCCTAATATTTTTCTAATGGAATTTTTCTACTGTAACATTATTAAAAAAGTCTTAAAATGATATTTAATTTATAGTTTAATGTGTATAGAAGTTTTTATTTTACAGGATAGTAATGCATTGTTACATAAATATAGAGCTTTAAGAGTATTGCTTCTTTTAATTTTTGAGAGTAAAGCACAGCCGGAGGCGTGCAAAGCAGCTTAATACGATATGGATTAGTATGTAACTGCCTAAAACTTCTAACTGCGATTCACATCTGTGGATACATCTATCATAGATCTGTCATATATATATACGTGTATCAGATTTTAAGCAAAAGATACAAAATCATTAAAAAATTGGGCAAATTAACAATACAATTTCGGCTATTTCCTTTACAAAGTTAAATAGAAAGGACATTATTTTCGGTCGGTACGAATTGAAGTATTCACAGGTATAATAAATAATTCTCAAAAATAAAAGATCAGCACGTCCTCTCCTTGAAAAATGGCCAAAAAAACTGTGTCATATGAGACAAAAGAATAATCAGAGACTGACAACGAGGCTTTTATGTGGACACTCGAAAACTTTACCGCGTAACTGAAACACACAAACAATATTAAATCAATTCGTTCAATTATCAACCTAAAGCTGACGTAATACCGAACTAATGAATGTCAAAGTGGCATGCACACACGGATAATAGATTGTGGGCTCTTCAGGGATATAATACAACATACCAAATTAACAGACAACGATGACAAGTTACAAGAGTAGTGGACATTGTTAATTTTACAGGTAACTTGTACCATTTACATTCTTATTGTGCATGTATAAAGTGCAAATTAGCTTGACGAGTACGAAAGTGAATGAAAATAAGTTGTGTTAGGTTTGTAGGGTCATTGAGGCTTTTGTGAACGCTGTTTCGAAGACAATACGAAGACAAAGCGTTCTCAGCGAGTGGTCAACATTTCAACTTGTTATAGTGTACCGTATTTACACCGCTGTTCGACAAACATAAGGGTGCTGTTACACCGTAATATCGTGTTTATTTTTTATTACAATAATAATTCGAAACGTAAAATTAAGTAATTAACGTTATTAAAATTTTAAGGCTTTCGTATCACTCGTGTACACTTTTAGAAGCAAAATTTTTGTATGTTAGTCTATTCATTGGAAATACTTAAACAAAATATTAAATAGAAAAAGAGGTTGATATTGGGTTATTTAATAATTTGTTTAATAAGATCTTACATATTTTTTTTTACCTATTTAATAATAATCTTATAAATTTGAATACTCTAAGAGTCATAACTAAAAGACAAATTATTATTTAAAAAAAAAAGAAAGAAACGATTGAAAAGATAACTAAAACATCACTAATGACTAAAATAAGCACTCTAAGAAATTAATTACAAAAAAAAAAAACCGTGAAAAAAATCCATCGTAAAACTTGAAAATAGAACCGTATTTCAGTTAAGCCGTTAAGTCCATCGCATCTACTATCCGAATCTGCTAAAACATAACAAACGATATACCCTTGGCTTCCAGGCGCTGATTGAGATAAATCGCGCCATATTTGCACCATTAATAAATATTAACTCACTATTTGAACTGATTTATATTGGATAGCTCGTTAATAAATAACGGTCGTGACTAAACTTTAGTTATACGTCTGTTAAGTCGTGATGCGATGGATTCCGTTCAGCACGACGGGATCGTGTTACATGACAGATGGACCTCTCTATCGGTTATTATGATTTAGAAAGAGATGTAAGATGATGATATTGATTCATTGAAAACATACTGTAATGAATTGTACGCTCTTCGACTACAAATCAATTTATTTTTTCTCGAATAAGTTATATTGAAACTGTAAAATGATATATTAAAATAGTAGGAAGTGTACTCGGGTTTTGTGAATAATAAAATAAAAAAACAATAGTGCGGGCTACTTGTGGGCGCTCACACACCAACGATAGCGGGTTCGATTCCTGCTCAGGAATAAATAAATATTATTTGTACAAATATTTCCGATGTCTATCCTTATTGGTTTCCCACCGTGCCTCGGAGAGCACGTCCATCAAGAATCAGAAAGATTTACCAGTTTTTTTTAAGTGAGCAAATGTACGGTACTGTCATATGACATCACATTGCATATTTTCTTACTATTTTGCTAACATAACAAGGTGAATAGCTTTATCCATATTCCATTATCTACCAATTAAAATGTAGATAAGGATATTATAGATACCCACACGATGTTTTCTTTTCCTACCAAATTAAAAAAGTTATGATGTGAAATCGTTTTTTTTTTTTGTTTGTTTATATATAAAGCCTTTGTTCATATAAGCCTAAATGCAGAAAACATAATCACTTAATCTAAAACAATCAACCATACAATAATTTTAAAGAAAGTAGAAAAAAATACTTTTTCATGAGGAAACTTTGTTCCCAATATCTCATAATCTCAATTTAAAAAGCAGGAGAACCGTCTAAATATCTTAAGTAGTAAAACTAAAAATACTTGATACAAAAGTTGTGTATTAAATCAATTTAGCGGAAAGGTACGTATTACCCTTTAAAGGTTACATCGAGTGTAAAATACCTTAGGCGGGGATTACGCAATAATTATCGTAAAAAATCAAGCAGTGGAGATATTATAGTGAGGATTCCGTACTTTTCATAAAAATATGTCGCACAATTTTTTATTGAATTTAGGTAATTTAACGATGTTGAATTTACGTATTATTATTGGTGCATTTTAAAAAACTGCAATATGAGTATAATAATTTTCTCTAACCTAATATTTTGTTTTACCTAACCAAATTTAATCATTTACACATGTTAAGTTTTTATGGATATAATTTATTTTTAATCTATACCTATAAATTAGTTTGTTAATGCTTTGTACGAATACCTATTGAATAAATTAAATAAAAGAATTGAAAATAAATCAATAAATAAATGAATTTATATAACGTTTTGCGGAACCCTCAGATTTAACAAATAAATGTACCTTTTTTTATCTTTGATGTTTCTATTTTAGTAACTTGATGCGTTTTATTCATACATGTTACTTATTCAAGTGCGACGGATTGTGATTTTTTTTTTTCGGATTCCGTTTTTTATTACGATCAGTCAAACGTAAAGGAATTAACGCGTTTATCCTTGATATTAAGGTGGGACAGCTGTTTGTAACATTATAATTATTGTGGAATATATTTACAATTTATAGTATGACGATTTAAGCCTATAATCCGCTGATCAACAACGCATTAACGAAGACATTCCTTAATTGGAGTAATGAACAATATCTGATGTTTGTGTAAACATTCGGAACTGATATGTTACGTGCTGTCCAGGACATGGCAGGAGTATATATAAAGGTATACTCTAGTAAGCTAAATTTTGGCTCCGAAGAGGAATAAGGTCTACGATCGTTGGCGGTAATTAAGCTTTTACCGCCACTACACCCTTACCCTTTGGCTTCTTCCTTATGCTAGCTGCGCTTGTTTTGTGCACATAATTCCTGATTCCGTTGCAATATATTGATAAAAAGGAGTATGTATATTTTAGACCTCAAAGAGTAACAAACATCTATCGATCTTCAGTAACTTTCATATTTATAATACCGGTAGGATATACCCTGGTGTCATCAATAAACACTCATACGATTTATATATAACAGAAGGCAAAGCCAGACATAAAGAATATAAGATTTCACTTAATATTTACCAGAAGCGAGGACAATTCTTCGTTTTGCAAATATTCTCTTTATATTTAACGAAATATAAAAGCGGGTAAGCACTTTCTCCTCCTCTGAATATTTAAAAACGTAGAGCCTATGAGATTATCACGTTAAGCTCATGCATGAACGAACTGTCTTTCAGCGATGTTTATGGAAAAAAATAATACTGCGATTGTGTTTGACTTGAAAATAAGCTTATTCAGAGTAAAGAGAGATAATGTACGTATTCATGATACTGTGTCTGTTAAATTTTGTGTTGTTTGAACTTATCTTTTACAACGATTTCTAAAATAAATGATTAATGTTGGCGATAGTGTAACGTGAAAAGATTTTATACCATATTTTAAGTTTGTATATATTACTGGTCGTCTCTGGAATCAAAGTAAAGCATTAATTCACAAGATTCTGTAAGGATTTGACCGGTAGATATTTTTTTATATGACGTAAGCTATATAATAGCATATTATATCTGACAGGTATGTATCAGGAACCATAAGCTTTTTCTCTAGTCGTCTAGTAATCTAGTATCGAAATTTGACTAAATTTTGTTCCTAGAAATCGAATATTTAATGAATCTGGTGTCTAGTCAAAACAGAAGCTAGCGTTTTGATGTCAGTTATTAATTTCATGAAATAAACATACAAAGCGATTGCACAGACAAACATTAAAATGAAAAGCATATTTCGCGTTATGAACAGCTCAAAGAAAACTATCATGCGACAAAAATAAAAATATTCCATTCATATCGTATAGAGAGATGTTTCTCAAAAGAATCCTTATGTCATATCCTTGATATTTTTTAGTCTTGCACCGGTTCTGAGACCATTGTGAGTTTATAAAAGGGTATTGTAGACGTAAATAAAGACACATAAGGGTAAATGAGTCGACACATGTAACTTGATTCCACGATATCACGTTGTTTATTTACCATTGGGGCGACACTGTCCTTTGTCCTCGTTTCCGTACTATCAGCAACGAACACAAAGTACATCACGCCTCCCATGTCATAAGCTTCTTACCTTCTCATACGTCATACGATCCAAAAAACTATTAAAGTAATATATCAAACGATCAGATATAAAAATACAAATTTTTACCACTCTAAAAATTAACAGTGATGAATTTAATGCGAAAAAAAAAAATTAAAGGCATTCCTTGTTGATCCAAAGACGATATCAGATGCTATTATAAATGTTTTAATAATACTTCAAACAATAAATATTTGTTAAGAAATATGAGTCTTCAATGTTTTTGCGAACTCTGCGAGCCCTCGCTTAAACACGATACCCTCGAAGTGGATTGCCAACAAAAGACCGTTCTGATTTTGTTTTGACTAAAATCGAGCGGGCAGAAGATCTGATTTCAGTAAACTTGTTGGTAATGATACACAATATTTTTTATTGACCCCTTTAAAATATACACTGGGGAAGAAATTTTAAGGTCTTCGAAAAATTATTTAGAACGAAAGTTTTTGATTCATAACCTTAGAAGCATTTACGTCTCAAAGCTTGTTATAAATGATATATGAAGTTGGGATTTTGTAAAAACTCAATATTATTATTTTTTATCGTAATCTGATGTCTCTTATGCAATATTAAAAATTAAATTTAAAAAAAAAAGTTTGCAATGTAAGTTTATAAAAACTAGTTAAAAATAAGACTATGCAATTGTACAAAAACTACAATTTACAGGACAAAACTTTTATAAAGATAATGTGACAGCGTAAGGGTCACAGTTTAAATTTATCGTTACAAGACTATAGTTCCATGTTTGTGGTTTGGTTTACATTCTTTTACCGAGGTAACACAATTGAAGTTCCATAATACTCCGGAAGTCCGAAGTTTCTTTAGTTCAGTAGGATTCGCATAAAAATATAAATGACAGCAAATAGGCATTGTGTCCCGGTTTTATTGATAATGCGACAATAGTGAATGAAAAAAAAAAGATACACTAGGAATAAGTTCCGAACGAAATGTTACCGATTCAGTGCTTTTGAAACTTATGAAATAGAAAAGGAATATTTGCTTCCTATACTGTCTTTCATTGTTGGATGAGTTACATAATATCGTCCCGAGTTCCTTTGATGGATTAACGTCAGGATATACGGTGATTTTTTTTTGCAAGGTTAAATGTGTTAGACGCTTCATATCTGACAATTCTTTTTTTATGATATTCCATCCTTTAAATAATCTTATTGCTTCTTTTTCAATTTATTTTTTGCAGTTTTTGATTAAAAAAAAAAAAAGTTATAATAGAATTCATTCTTATTTTTTTACTTTGAGTTTATGTGGCATGTTTTATGACAGTATAAATTTTTTTTAAATTAATTATTCATCTTTATTTCCTACCTTTATTTTACTATAGTACTTAATATGTTGCTTAAACTATTCGAGTAAAAAAAATCTAATTTAAGTATCTTTTTATGCTATATACATGATAGTGTGTGTTATGTTTTTTTTTAAATTGTTTCAATCTATTTTTTGCTTGATTCTAAACAAATATTGGCATTCTGCACTCCTTCTCTATATAAACTATCAGTGTGCGAAATTTCATACTCCTCTGTCCGCGCTATTTTCGTAAAAAGGTGTACAAATCACGTATTAATAAATAGATATTCTAAAACCTTCTCAATAAACTGTCCCATAAATTGTAACGAAAACGGCTGTTGAGTAATAAATAAAAGAATACATACCGTCTGCCACACTTGAAACTGCTAGTATCTTTTTAGGCTATGATTTATTGGTCCATAGTACTTCAAATTTCAAGTGCTTCTTCAAATATCTTTAAAAGTTTTCTTAAATACACTCTCTACGAAGTTAAATTACAATGCTTAGTTCCAATATCAATTTGTACCAATCAGCGTCAAGCATTCACCGACATATATTTAGTTAAAACAGAGCTAATAATAGGAACCTACTATTTGATTATATTAATGTTTGACATTTCATCAAGTTTAGTAGTGTTAGTGTATATCCATTTGATTTCTCATAATCAGTATTTCAATTACCTGCCATCTTGATTAAATAGTTTTAGAAATATTTCAAGAATTATGTCTCTTATTGATTGTTACAGATTTTGCTATTTTCTTTTACCTTTTTTAACGTGAATATGCCGTGTTTCTGATTCTGTACACCAATACACGTTATATCTTGTTCCTGTAAAGGTGAGACCGGTACAAAAGACTTTTCGTTTTAAATCCACGTTTTGTACAATTCAATAATGTCATATAATAATAAGTCAATACGGTTTAAAAGTTAAAGTAAGGAACAATGCTCACGTACCAATAAAATCTAGATTTTAAATACATGTTCGAATATGCATACAGTACACAGAGAATCATCCGTTCCTAACATAATTTAACCCTGTGTTTAAGTAACTGCCAACTAATAAATATTTTTTTTAATAAGTTGGAAAAAGTCAGTAGCGGTGTGCGAATGGGCTAATCTTAATATATATAAATCTCGTGTCACAATGTTTGTCCTCAATGGACTCCTAAACTACTTAACCGATTTTAGTCAAATTTGCACACCGTGTGCAGTTTGATCCAACTTAAAAGATAGGCTATATTTTATTTTGATATATTATGTTATTATTATATTTCAGAAAAAAATAAGGTGATACGAAGTTTGCCAGGTCAGCTAGTTAAAATATATGTACATACAATAATAACTTCTCTCACCCCAGATACTAACTTAAAAAACAAAATGTTTATTTTAAGTAGGCTTAATTCTTCGAGTCGTTGTACTTTAGTTCTATGCACCTATATATATTTTTTTTATATAAGTAATATATATATACTTAAATGGCGTATGATAGCA
The DNA here is from genome assembly GCF_905220565.1 of Melitaea cinxia. Classification (NCBI taxonomy): domain Eukaryota; kingdom Metazoa; phylum Arthropoda; class Insecta; order Lepidoptera; family Nymphalidae; genus Melitaea; species Melitaea cinxia. Next base: position 3,234,435 of record NC_059411.1, read on the forward strand.
AATAATAGACCCAGTGTTACAATGTATTTATGTTATTTTAAATGAGATCAATCATTTCTACCCATCAAACGCATTAAATATTCTATGCAATACACGGGAAGTGTATTATATTCAATCGTTTGCCATGTCGGCTGTAGCGGAGCAAATTGTCAAGGTGACATTGGTTTGTAATTTTTTTTGAATCCCAACTCACTGTTGACATTTTGACATGATCTATTTTGAGTAACGGATAGATACACGAGAGAGGATCTAAAGTGTTAAATTAATAGCAATAAAGCTCAAATTTCGATAAGATAAATTTGTATTGTATAATCCAGGTAAGTTTGCGTGATATAAAATGTTATTTTCTTAGTTTAAAACATATTCTATGGCAAATTAGAAATTTTTAAATGATCAGTAAATACTCTTTAAAAGTAAAACTATTTCATTTGACTCCGTATTTTTTTAGTACAACCGTGTTGCAAAGGTTCATCGGTGATAGTTCCATAACCCTAAAATTATTGTTTTTTTTTTTAAAGTGTATTCCATAATTTAAGTAAATTCTGTGACATAGATATCGTACAACAAAACATAGTTAATGACTTCCTGATGTCTTACCAATGAAATTAAAAACTCTTCCAAAATTACTGACTACCCATTGATATAAGTGTCAATGTGTGTAAGTGTGTGATAAGTAATTGATATTTCGCAGATAGTTCGATTGATAGTCGCAGCATAGCGTCGACATTAATAGGAAAAATTTATATATTATATATAATTAAATTAGGCTGTGTGTTTACAGCAACAACGAATATAAGCCACTCTCTCTTCCCGTGGGTGTCGTAAAAGGAGACTATAGAAGGAGGGATAACACAGTTCCACTACCACTTTGGAACTTAAAAAGCCGACCGATGGCGGAATAACCATCCAAATGCTGGCTTTGAAATGAAATACCTATGTATTTCATTTCCGAAGACGGGCAGCAGCGTCTCCGTGCGACAAAGCCAGCCCTGCGCGGTCACTAACCCGCATGCCCAGTGTGGCGACTATGGCCAAAACACATGAGTTCACGCCATTTTTGGCACGAACTTGTGGAGGCCTATGTCCAGCTGTGGACGGCGATTGGCTGAGGTGTATATAAATAAATTTGCTCACATTTATGAATATTTTCGTTAAAAAATATTTAAAATTAAATACTTAAGTTAAATTTTTAAATTCAGGCTAAAAAATTAAAATGCATTCGCCAGCTCTGAAACTAATTCAGAACCCAACAAGACAGCTTGAAAGCAAACAAAGGATTCGTAGTAAAACTTTCTTGACTAAAAAGTCACTTCATTAGAATAATACCCTCCTTGATAAGTACAATTAGTAATAGCGTCACAATTTGTTACATTATAAGTGATAATTTGATTTTTGGAGTAAGACTTATTTACGCACGCTTGACTTGGGGAGTAAGCTGGTGAATGCGTGACGAGAGCGTTACGAAAAGTGTGACGGGGCAAGGCAAACGGAAGTTTAGAGGGAGATATAGGTTAGTGAAGATAGAAAGAGAAATAGTTACATTTCGTAAGTTTTACTTCAGTCGTGTGGTCTTAAGGCACAGTCGTTTTTTGTTGTTAATTTTTATTTCTATTTTTTTGCATCTATATCCGAGTTTCGTCTTGTAGTTGTGAGTCTTGAGGTCGAGCAGTAGATAAGGCAGTATACAACCTTTTTTTTTTTTTTTGATATCGCAGGGTAACCCATTTACGGGTGATATCCAGGATGCCCGGGTAGGCATTCCTAGACCGTATGTCGGCTTAGCACTTGGGGGTGCACTACCGACCAAAACCCCTGCGGGAGCCTTCAACCGCTTTAATTGGAGGGTCCCGGAACTGCAGGCAACAGGATCCCTCCTGCGACAGGCTGGCCTCGGCGAAAAGACCAGACTTCTCCTCCATGGGACTGTCCGGCTCACCTCTGAACAATCCCGACGACGCCATGTCTAGCAGGACCGGGTTCCCATCCCGGCCCGACATGGGCACAGGGGCGTTACTGGAAACGCATTAAGTAGCGCCTCCTACGCACCCCCGTTCGTCGCCTGCGGACGGAGGCCTCGTCGGCGACCCCCTCTCTCATCCGCTCGTCGTTCTCCTTCTGGGACATTACTGTCTCGCAGATGGTTACAACCTTATCTACTTAAAGCTTTTATTTTAAGTCCACCTTTTGCTCAAAAAATTTCGTATACTTAATTGTGTAATGAAATGAAATAAATCTGCATAAATAAAAATGAGTTACGAAGTGTGTTGCTTGAAAAAAATTGAACAATTCAATTTCAAGAAACGTAATGATCATTTAAACTTCATGCGTTTGAAAATTCTCAGGACAAAACAAATTCTATCGTGTCAGCAAGTAAATAAATACATAAAAAAACCGGCCAAGTGCGAGTCTGACTCGCGCACCAAGGGTTCCGTACAAACAAAAATATTAAAAACGTTTTTATTATATGATGTAACTAAAAATTTATGATTTTCGTAATTTTTCCTTTATGTGTACTATGAGACATTGTTGCGTACCAAATTTCAAGGTTTTGAATTCACGGGAAGAACCCTGTAGGTTTTGATTCCTTTGCGAGTGTCGAAAATTTGCAGCATAAACGGCGTTGGCTTAGAAGTTTGATTTTTTCACAGCTCCAAGGGACTAAGTATTTGATATAAATTTCAGCTTGACACTTCCACACATTCCTGAGAAACTGGGTCTTGACAGACAGACGGACAACAAACTGATCTTATAAGGTTTCCGTTTTTTCCTTTTGTGGTACGGGACCCTAAAAAACAAGTAAAATAAGAAAAACATATACTTATTCGATCTATATCCATATCTATGTCATAAAATAAAGAAGCATAAATTTAATAAATAAATGTTAAATATAAGTCAATCTTAGACGTGATAGGTAAATTAAATTCACCGTTACACGCCAGAGATATTGACAATGAAACAAAATGTCGCGTCTATAAAACAAGGGTTCGGAATGCTTTTAAGAGCTACGTGAACAATTTTCAAGTAATTTTCAATACTAAAAGCCCTTAGCTTTCTTCGTCTATTCGTTTTATTTTTCATAAGCTTATTGTCACGCGCTGGTGCATTTGTCTATTTTAAAACGCTTATGACGATTTTAAATTATATATTTTTATTTTTTAATTTATTTTTAAATTTCGTCAATTAACTTCGTACTTTCGGATTCTTTTTTTTTAATGAATATACTAGCTGTAGGTACCCTGCGCGCTTTGCTACGCTTTTTTAACCGACTTCAAAAATGAGGATGTTACTCAATTAGACCGTATATAGATATATTATTTTTTATGTATGTTCGGGGATAACTTCGTCGTTTATGAATCGATTTTAATAATTTTTTTTTTTGTTGGAAAGGAGATATCCTAAGTACAAGGTACCATGATAAGGAAACTAGGATTTGATGATGGAATCCCAGAGAAATCAAGGAAAACCCCTGAAGTCGGTTTTGTTTTCGTTTGCGAACAAACACATTTTTTTTGTGGTACCAACTCACAAACCTTTGTGTGATCATACACAACACTTTGCCGAAGATCATGACATGATCAAATGCATAGTTTACGATTCTATAAAGAACATACAGACAAACATCCATTTTTTTTATCTATAGACGTTATTATATTACGAAATTATGGGCATACATTTATTTATATTTACGAGTATATTTAATAACTTTATCGTATTTGTTTTAACTTTATTGAATGATAATAGATAATATATATCGACAATTTAGTTACAGACAAATAATTCAAGTATATTAAGTTTATTGTAGTAGGATATTATTGAATTTGCGAATACTTTAGCTTATAACGAAAATGTTTAGTTTACGTAGTCGGAAACATAGAGTAACAATTTTACCATTGCTTTTCATACGTCTAATTTCCCTAACACGATGTATTTCTGTTTAGGATTTGATCTTATGTTTATTGCGACACCTTTTTTACCGAACAGTAACAGTCTGTAACAGATACATTACAATTCTAATTATAAAACTGATCATGATAACAAAATAAAATAAAAAATGTTTTTTTTTTTTTAAAGCGAGTTTATACAAGGACTATGTTTGTTTTTTATCATTTTATACTGTTACTGTACTGTTTAAAAGTCGTATATTGTAAAGTCTATATTCATAAATGAAATTATTTTTTAATTGAAACCAATTTCTCAGATTAAATAAATAAGTAAATCCTTACACGCTTAAAAAAAAACTCTTTTACTCTGATATATTAAATAAGTACCAGGGCAACATACTAAACAAGGAGCTCGCATTAAAAACCCACTTAGCTAATATAAAAACGAATAGATGCTACGCTTAAGTGATAAAATAAAAGGGAAAAAAATACGCAATCGTTAAAGTATACATGTAGCCTTAAAGGAAGTCAAGGAAAGTCCTATTTATAAATTAAACGGAATGGAATTGAGTACAAACAATGAAAAAATATATTATCCGTAAACTCAAATGCAATTGCCTTTATTCGATCCATTATTTATTTCCTAGAGATATTTTTTGTTGAATTATCATACAAGATAGGTTTTTTAAAAAGTTTTGTCGATGAAGTTGAAGAACTAAAAAAGTTTATCGTTATAATAAATAACAAAAAATGTCTGTAGAATAAAATATATTATCAATTTAAGTTAACGATGAGATCTGAGTTTGTTTTAATTCTTGTTAAGTTTATAATTAAGAAAATAAAGAATTGCAGGGTGATTTTTTGTACATTATTTTATATTTATATATTTCTTTTATTTTAGTGCCATTTATGGAAAACAATGACTTAGTGATAGTTTAAGCTGAATGTACGAGCACAATTGATTATCTCAATCGTATAGGTATTCCTAATAATGCTACCGATATATTGTACTTACCTAAGTTAGTTACACATATAGAGTAACATATTGTCCTACGTAATATACGAGTTGTGCATTGCGATATCACCCGCGTTAATTTGAGGAAAAAACCCTACTAAAATATTATATACCCCCTAATCTTCCTCGGGTAATGGACTGTCCGACACAAAAAAAAAGTTCAATTCCAATCCAAATTCGTGAATTTAAAATGTGTAAACAAGCATACAAACTCTACAGTATTATTATATTAGTATACTTTTGCTATACATCTTAATATATTTTGTGTCGATATAATTAAAGGGACAGAGTAAATCACCTCGTTTAAAACTATTTATCTTCCTTTGGCGCCAATTCTATTCTTTCGCTTTAGACTATGTTCACATTGTCGGTCGACAGTCGTACTAACCGCACGGCAGTTGTATACATATGTCACATAAATTTGTTTTTAATATTATTCAGTAAGTCAACGGCTCCCGTAGGATCTTCTGCTGTGTCGGGGGACCGGGAACATACACAAGCACAAACGACCAGACCAACACATATATTTGTATGGCTAATACAAATATTTGTTGTGAGCAGGAATCGAATCCGTGACGCGTGCTGTGACCGCTGCGCCATAGTGTCGTATATCGATAACGGTTACATTGATTCGCAATTGTCTTTGCAATAGCAGTTAGCAATCAACCGCGCAATCGACGCGCGATTAACGCGCAACCATGAGCATAGCCTTATGTATAGTCTTATTGTTGTTTTGAACTATAAGCCATCTAGACCGCAATTAACAATACAATACTAAAGTTCTTGATTACCAACATTGCTTCTTTGATTTGTGACTTTTAACGTTGTAATTTATATTTATTGTACGATAGTGATGTAATCATTGTTTGTTAGTAAAAATATTGTCATTACAAATTTCAGGTAATTTTGTCCTTTACTTTTAATACTGCTTATTTACACTAGGAAGTTGATTACTATTCATGTTATTTTAATACTTGAAGTTTGTAGCTGAAGGGCACATTTATAGATGTGTATTAAAACTTTGATAATTTGTGTCTTATATGTTTATATATAAGGTTCTACTTCATTTACTATTCATAACTTATTTAATTAACGGAAAATTTTAATCTACAAAATATGTTTATATATAAATAAAAAAAGTTTTATATTCGTTGATCTTCATTTATTGTTTAACTGAACTGAAAAAATTCTGATTCTAGGTATCTTCACCTGTATGTGGAAAATGACGCTTCAGCCTGTAACATTCCACTGCTGGGCATAGGCCTTTTCCCATGTAGGAGAAGGATTGGAGCTTAATCCGCCACGCTGCTCCACTGCAGGGTGGCGAATATATTTCATACTATGAGCAACGATCGCTATCGGGTGTACAAAAATATGCGAAAAATGCGGTAGCTTAACCTTTTGACCGCCGTAGTCACCTATACTTGACAAGGGCTCGCGAGTCCTGTGCGCCAGCGACGTCTATAGGTGACAAAAAACCCGGACCACAAAAATATTAAATAAAATTATTAAAAAAATATTTCTAGTATTTTAATTCAACATTTATGAAAATAGAATATCCCCGCAACATTTGAGTATAAAAAACAAGTCTTTTAGAGCTACACGTACTGAGAAACATTGAGATAAAAACATGCATTTTTATTCCACGTAAATGATATGTCCAGAACGCCGAAGTCGTCTATAGTTGACCGCTAGGGATGTGACGCAAGAGGTATAAATAAATAATAAATAAATAAATATTTACAACATACACACCCGGTCATCTGTTCCTAAAGTAAGCAACTTAATGCTTGTGTTATAACTTGGTAACAGCTGACTGGTATAGCTATTTTTTTTTTTTTGATAAGCATACATATAAATATAAATAAATATATATTATACTCAGACTCGGGGTGGGAATCAAACCCACAACCTCCGGAGCAGAAAGCACCGCTGACCTGTAGTCACTACAAACTGCGCCAACGGGCTAGTCAAAATGGTATAGATGATTTATATATTCTTTATTGCACTTTAAAAAAATCATAATTACAAGTCATTTTTGCAATTAGCTATTCAAAATTCAACTCAAACGTGTTATATTTTCTATAAATAATTTAATATTTGAATAAAACAAAAGGTAAAAAACATAAAACTATCATCAGCTAACACATAAATAGCAAATGAATAAAAAATCAAATCAACTAAAATCAATCAAATCGCCATAATAAATCTGATATCTCAAATCTGGCGCATCTCTAGCGCGTAGTCATTAATCCGTTCTCTACACGCCGTTGTCAAGTATAGACGACACGCTGATGACGTCATAAGCGAATAGCGAGAAAACTAGTGAAGTGCAAGACGAGCGATACCTTAGAACATCGTCGTATTTTGGAAGGCGTCGATGATTTTAATAATATACAATAAAAAAAATATTTTTTTTTCATTTTTTTTATCTAGGGTAAGAGCGAAATTACGATTTTCTTTCTCATTCTCAAAATCATCTGGCAGCATCAATATCATCTCGAACCCCCACTCTCATAAAAGCTTTTTTTCTAAGACCCATGTCGTGTCGTGTGTCGTGAAATATTTGATTTGAAATATTGCTACTTACTCAGTACTGTTTTAGTACTATTTGCTACCTAAACAAAAAAATATTTAACGCATGTAAATATTTCTTTTAAACTAAGGCTGGCATCGACCGCACCGATTATATTAATTTGCTTCATCGGATCATATTTTTTCGTCGATCTACGTTGTATTCGAGCAAACACAATTATTCTTGTTCAAAAGTTGAGATTTCTTTTCAAAGTACTTTCTTTTTAGTAAAAAAGTTTAAAGAATAGGTAAATGATATTTTTTTTCATTAATTTTAATCATTTGAGACAATTGTGTGGAAAGTTCAAAAAATAACCTAAGTTTTTATAAAACTCGTTTAAAACGTTGGCCTTATGGGACACTATGGAACAGGGCACAGTGGAATACTGTTCTAATGAACCTTCAACCTTAAATAATAAACTATTATCTAATAAGATAATAATTGTGTTTGCAGGCAAACGAAAAAACTAACTTCAATTATATCGACAAGTAATACAACGTAGGTAGACGAAAAAATAGTCAAGTAAATACGCATTATCAAAGATCAATCAAAAAGTTGTAATCGGGTTTGGAAGAAATTTAAATGTGACTACATGATAAACATCGGCTTTCGATTAAATTAAAAATCATCAAAATCGGTGCACCCAGTAAAAGTTATGCAGATTTTCGAGATCTCATTATAAAAACCTGGTTTCCTTAGCATGGTACTATACCGGGGTTATCTCCTTTCCAACAAAAAAGGAATTCTCAAAATCGTTTCATAAACGACAAAGTTATCCCCGAACATAAATAAAAAAAAAATATAAAATATATATCGAATCGGTCGAATTGAGTAACCTCCTCCTTTTTTGAAGTCGATTAAAAAATTACAAATTTGAATTCGGTTAATTTTTTTCTAAATTACTTTTCATGTATATATCGATTCGATTCGAAATCGATATATAGCCTGCGGCTTCCTTGCGTGCGACACAGGACGTCTCTAAAGAGAGTTTCATAACCGTAGGTCAGCTGCGCCGTAGTCGTCCAGTCGTGACAATGACGTCATGGCGATAGAAAAGAGTGTTGTGCTTTACTACGATTATTTTTGTAATGTTTGTTTTTTATTTATGTTGTTGTAAGTATATATAACGAGTGCAAGATAACACAAGAACAATATTAAAAAATAAACCTTCCTAGATTATATAAGTAGTCATTTATTGCATAAAAACCAACAAAAACAAGTCACTGTGTGGTACTCGATAACGACTCTTGGCAGCACTATTTTTTTTCGTAGGTATTTTTGTTTATTTTATGCCTTGGCGTACAGGGCACGGGAATGGTTTTGAGGCGTGGCGGTCAAAAGGTTAATCCGTCACGTTGCTCCACAATAGGTTCGCGGATTATTTTTCTGCCTAGAATGATCGATATCGAATACTGATAAAAACATCTAGAAACTAATATTAATCCAAAAATCCAGCCCCGAATCGAGTCCGCACCGAATCCTCGACCGTCAGCACAATTAGAACTTTCGATAAAACACTACAATGGTAAATAATTAATTACCAAGTATTCTGAATTTACTTTGACATGCCCCTATCAACAAATGCTGTTAATTACACAAAAACACGTCAAATGTTAAATAGCCCTGCATTTATCAAGTAATCACATCCCAAAACTTTGTTTTACGTACAAAATTATTGTCACAGCTCCAATTCAATCCTTGATATCGGTGTAATGAATTCTCTAAGTGGCCCTTAAAATAACTTAGCTGTAATTATTGCACAGAACGAGTATTTCTAGATGCATGCTACTCAATGAAGAAACCTAGCTCCCAGCCACTTAATTACTTAAAACGAAATATATATCTTAGTGCAACCAACTTTCTTGTACATCTATTTTAATTATTCAGACGATTTTGCATCTAATGTTTATCCTTTTTGGTTCAGTTTCCTCTAATTTTGTTTGATATTTCGAATTTCAACTCGTACTGTTAACTGCTGCTATTTACTAGTAATTATCGCGGTGTTGCCATTAAATTCTCACTAAAGACAGGTTCATGGGTTTGTCTATTAGATTAAATTGTCATTTGAATTTATATAGCCTCCGGTTTAGATCACGTGTGATTCACTTGGAACTATTTCTTCTTATCTTGACTAAGGTATATTGATTGGTAGTGAGTGCCTATCCTATATTCTGATAGAATGTTATAGTATTAGTATTCACAAATAAAGAAAAATATTTCAAATATTACATAGAACAATCGTTTTGATATAACGAAACTCAAAGTTAATTTAACCGTGGTCTAATCAGTACTTAATTTTTGTTCCTTTGTACCTTTTGTGAATCTAGTTTATTCTAAAATTAATAATGTTTGGTATTTTTTATTATTCGTATCGTTATTTTTTTTTTTTTGACAAAGTCTTAAATCATGTTTGATGTTGATTCTACAATATCTTCGAAATGTTTATGTTAATCCACAAAATTTATTATCTTGAAACATTCAAAGCTATAAATTATTTTTGAATGTTAATATACTATTGACTTAAACTATCGATTATAAAACCGGCTTACAATCTAGTAATGTTTTATTCAAACTTTCTTTATGTTTTAGAAAATCAATTAAACTAAATTAATTTATGCAAATTTTACTCTCGATTTTGATGATGGTTTTGGTCGTTTTAAAATATGGCACATTTTGTATGTTTACAAATAATTTGAAACTAAGCGATGTTCCCATGTCCATATCGATTCTTGCATAATATTTATAATAACACGAAACATACCCTGATCAACCTATCGACAATACGATAAAAGTTATCTGTAGTCACACATCTCTTTCTCTCCTCTTCAAAGGCTTCTGAGGAAGGAAGACAGGTATATCCTTGTCAAACATGTCTCCTTATCACAGACATGTCACCGCAGTAGCTGTTACCTGGTTTATCATATATTTATCAATTTGTAAATAACGTTCGACGGATGGATTTTATTAACTGGAAAGTTGTAATGGATTAGGATACACTTGGACACGTGGGCTCTGATAAGGTATGATCGATCGCTGTTATGTCAATTCACGGTGTCTTGGGAATTAGGGTTGGTGGTACTATGTTAACAATAGATAATTTACGCTTTCAAATGTGGTTAGCTGATTAGAGAAACATACTAGGTCTAACTTAATAATAATAACTTAAACTTAATAAGTATAACTTGGGTATCTTCAAATCAAAAGTGAATAGGCATCTTCTAGGCAAGCGCGCATTATCTTAGGCTGCATCTTCACTTACCATCAGGTGAGATCGCAGTCAAGTACTAGTCTATATATTAAAAAAAAAAGTTTTGTTAACATTCTACATATGCGCCCATTGTGCCTTCAAGGGTTATTTACATTACATTTTTCCTAAGAATGTTGTCACAAATATGAAAAATATAAATTTAGCATACAACAAATAAACTGTAACAGGAGATTAAGTTACAGTGTCGCTGAGATAGAAAATTTGATAAGAATAAACCAATAGCTATATATTTGCAAGATATCTTATACTCTCTCCGGGAGATAGTGAAAGAAAAGCTACGGGAGCTCAGGGTACTGGCATATAATATTGCATCGATTGTAAAGCTACCACCTATTGTGATGTTAAACATAAATATAGAACAAGACAAAGTGATATAAATTGAACTAAGTAACTGTAACAATAAAATGCAAAATTCAAAAGCAACAATAAAACAATGAAACGTCTAAATCGCAAAAGACGATTATAATATAAAACGTACGAAAATTTTGATGTTAGCGTGAAATTTCTTAATATTCGAAATAAAAGGACAAAACGAAATGTATAACGATTCACGTTTTACAATTTTCTTTTTAATATTAAGAGTTGTTGAGATTACAATTTGAATAAAATCATCTAAAAGCTGTGAATGAAATAAAGAACGAATGATATTCTACGATTTTTTTTTTCTTCAAAAGTATTGTACAAATGTTATGTAAATTGTAGCTAAGAAATGAAAGATGGAAGTTAAACATTTCGTCATATTCATTATTAAATAATGGTTCCTTGTAAAATGGCTTCTTTATCTTCAGTGTTTGATATACACAGTATAATAGTTGAAATTGTTCTGTCTGTCAGCCGCCGCCCGTTTATTTGTTCACCGAAAAATTCTCTCGTATTTTACACATATTGGATATCTTTGTTCTCTTTAGTTGAAGCGTCAGTTCAGTTTTAACCTCTTATTATAGAGTGTTATATAGACTATGTTTGTCCTACTGTAATTATAAATCATTTTCAATTTTTATATAAAATATTTCAAAAGCTAAAATATTACTATCTACTTAAAATATCAATTACAGTTTCTGCAGAATCACTCCAAGGTAAAGGTATCTTTTCAAGATATTAGCCGGGTCACTTCCTCTCGAGAAGCTTAAATCCTGAAAGGTTTAAATCACAAGCAATCTATCTGAACACTGGGTACTATAAAAATAATAATTTATCTCAGTCAAGAATTACGCTCGAGACATAAACCTCTGGCGTTTCACTTACAAAGTTACATCTCAATCTTGCACTTTTGGTGTATGAAAGTTATTTTCAAAGTTTAAAGTGTATAACTATTCAGTTACTATGTTTTGGAATATAATCTAGCTTGTGGCTTTTGAGCTTGTGGCCTACATACTCCAAGTTTTTAGACATGTCGGACTTTACTTAATTACTAAAATGACTCTTCGCCCAACAGTGGGACGTTTTTACTATTACATGACTACTTCGGTACAGTACACAGTATCGAAGTTATTTTATAAATTTATCTGCATATGTTCCACATTATAAAACATCACCTCCATCCGTAACATTTATCCATGGAACTAGAAAAGATTTACCGCAACAACTTTTGTCTTAGAACATAGCATAAAACGCGTTCGTGCTCCACGGACTAACCGAGTGGCGTGCCCTAATATCAATTCAAAGAGCACCGCTTGGTTTTCATTAAACAGAATCTTAAGCAAAGTTGTTATATAAGAACGAATATCTAATGCTAATCTTTTTGTGCTGTAGCTAATTTTACACAGTTCAAAATAAGTCTTAAAACATCTATTACGAAATCTTAAATATGAAAACATTATTTATCATTTAAAATAAAATTTATTTGTCAATTTTCAAACTTCAAAAGTAGAAGTCAATAAGAACTATTGAATTTATATATTGTGCGAAATAGTTTTTGTTGGTATGTAAAATATTGAATACCAAAATGTTTTCAATTTATAAACTATGATCACAAATAAACAATAAGTTCTTATTCCCACATTTATATTTAGTTTCAACCCTAATATATTTTCGCAAGCGAATAGTTTAAACTAATGTGTAATCCATAATTATTTTCGACAAAACTTTTTCAATTTATCTCGTATCAAAAGCAGGGTCGATGAAAGTACAAATACAAATATTTATCACGAGTATAATAAATAATTTTAAACTACAAACAGCGACTTGTTAGCATTTACTAATAAGTTAAAATTTCAACAATCATGCGAAGTTCCATCAAAAACAATCGTAGTAATTTCAAAGCGCCCGCTGACCTCAGAAAAAAATACCGGTTCCTGACGAGAGACGATTAAGTGATCGCCCCGTTGTTACACCGATTTCGAGTTAATTTCTTCATTTTGTTGCGCATCAACCTCGCATTCTTTTTACTTTTTCTCGAGCATCTCTTAACATTCCCTCGAAAACTTGAAGAGCAATTTTTCTAATGGACTTTCTGAAAGCTGCCTTCTGTCGCAATCAAAATGCTTTCTTGGTAATGATGGTCGCCTCCGATCAGTTAGACATTTTGAGAATCCGCCACAAATGCTTTAACTTGTGTGTTCTGATCCTGGAACAAATTATTGCCACATAGTTTTTGTTTAAATTCTTACATGCTACTTCCATTCTTGTAAATATCTTATCTTATTTTACCTAAAAATTTTACCACACAAGGCCAACTTTAATTAGAAATTCAGAAAGGAGACTTAAATCTAAAAACGCACAAAGATTATCTTCAACTTTTAGTTATTGTAGCATGTTTTTTCTTTGACAACAAAATATGTAATTTATATTTTGATCCGCTTAAAAAGGTGTCAGATGTTAATTTGAAAGACTTCAACTTCGGGTTTTGGATTGTGAAGAATAAAATAAAATACTTTAGTAAAAATAAACCACAAACCGATATTACATTAAAGAATGTAGCGTATTTCATAAGAAAATAAAGTTAGAAAAGCTATTTCTTCACTATTATCGAAGTCGGAACAGAAAATACTTTTCTATTGAGCCTTAGTTATGACGAAAATAAATCATTCGTGGGAAAAATATTTGGTGTAATTATAGCAAAAATGATATTATTCGATATAAATGATAGCCCCAGTATTTATGATAAAGTTATTATTTTCGTGTAGAATATGGATTAGACATTATTATTATGGCAAAAATTACTTACAGAATATTGTTAGTGTTAAGTCAGACTACAGTACAAGTAAATTACCAGTAATCTTCTTTTTAGGCAATAAATATATCAATTTTTATTCATGCGTTTAAAGTAACGGGACTAAGCTTGTTGCTGACATTTCTTGATCAATTCTTGTTAGATTTTTTTGTCTACCTGTAAGATGTGAAAATTTTGGTTGGATAAATAATAAAATTAATTTCATTGATATAATTATTTACTGGTACTTTCGTGATAATATTATTACAATAAGTAAGATCTGATATTGGGCTAATATTATTATGTATTACGATCAACACATTTCGTAAGATTTTCTGTACTTTTCGAGTTATGTGTAATATTTCGTAATCAAGAACTTTTGTTCTATTAAGGAGACAGCTTTCAATTTTATTCATCACTGCGAGTTGACAATAATATTCAATTGTACTTAGTCTATAGTTTTACACATTCCTTTGCTTAAAATGTTGATTGAAGCCTCTTTTTTGTTGTATTTGGTCAAATTATACTATAATGATTTAACCAAGTTTTATATAGTTAGAATTCTTCATTATCAATTTTTAGTTTTTTATATCGTCTTTATAAAATCAAATATAAATTCCAATATTGACCTTGTCGAAGGTTTATCTTCATCATGACATCACGGATTCTAAGTTGTTCGAGTCGTGATCTAGATATCAATGCGATGTTTTTTCTTTTCTGCCTTCACGTCTGTTTTGTATGTTATCAACGTCTGTATATTTTCGTTCATACTTATATTTATTTATTTTTCTTCATTTTTATCAGGTGTTTTGGTTTGTGAATTAATTTAATATTCATTTACAATTTATATCAAAACGAAATCTGTTTTTATTAGTTGTTTTGATTCAGTCTGAAAATGTTATACTGCTGGAAAAATAACCCAACTCTATTTAGAATATTATTATCTTATGCAAATGTCTACAATGATTGTTAAGACAAATTTAAATTCCTGAAGAGTCCTATATATTTCAAGATGAATTCTAATTGAAATTAAATAAACACAAGTATTGTACAAAATGTTAAATCTAACAAACAGTAATAGCTGTGAGACGAGTCAGATTTCACATTACGATGATTCTTGACATTTCAAAATCTCACATTTAAAATTTAGGACTGAACACGAGAAATGTCTTAATAGAAATGCACTTAAGGTTCAAAATCGCTTGCAAACATACATATTTTCTACGTTTAATGTATGAAAGAAACGTCAAATCGTAGGGTCAAGAGTTTTAACGAACACTATGTATGTTGACTATTCATTTAAAATATCTTTAACAACCATGGAATGGATTCTGTGGTTTCATAATGACATGAATAATATAACATTGTAATTAGACGGACCATTTGTATTCATGCCATTAGTACGTATTGAATTGTATCCCATAAAGTTATAATTGACTTGGTTAATAACTAAGATATATACTTTCTTTAATAATATAACTGTTATCATCTTAATATCTTTTAAAGGTTTCAGATTTACTTTCCCTATTATAAATATTAGTGGGTAATATTCTGGACGACTTAAAGCAAATGACCGTATGTACAATTTTATAAATGGGAAATCGACAAACACATTTACTTCTTATCAACCGAATAGGATAACGTATACTAGCGTAGCCTAAGTCATATTTAAAACGTATTATTATCAAAATACGCTTTAAAAGTGTATAAACATTATAAAAGGCGGTAGACTTCTTTCCAAAATAAAAAAATTAGGATTTAAATCTCCATAAATTATCCTATAAAAACATAAACGTTTAGGTCGTCCGTACAATTGTTAGTATTGAAATAGTTAATGTCGTAAATAAATCTAAATCGGGCTATAAGCGTTAGAACATTTTAATGGCATTATGCCCCAATACATTTTATATTGATCCCGAATCGTAAATGTTACCAACAATACTATCGAGTGCGGTTTGATTTGTTAATACAATTCCCTTACTTTTGTTTCGTCTCGACGCACTTCGTAATAAACGAGGTGGCAGATCGTAAAAGTCAGCTTTATCGGCATTTGTCCGGCTTTGTTTATAGCTTACAGGATTACCGACCGTGATTGATTCCACTTCCTTCAAATAAATTTTGTTCCGAAAATCTTTTTCATACCTTTTGTTTTAAATTGACCTATTAAATTTTTTGAAATATAAGATATTCGGATCAGATTTATGGGACAATACCAGATAAATGTGCTTGAATCTGTGCGGCACTCCAAATGAAGATTTTTAGGGAAACGTTAAATTAGTGCCGTGGTAGGTTGGTGTGATTTGTTATTTTTTTTTCTTTCACGCATCTCGTTTGAATATTAAAAATGTTACTATTGGAATCAGCGTGCAGCTAATGGATATTGGTTGCCGACAAAACATATGTAAAGAATCCGCTACCAATGAACCAATCTACCTATCGTTAATAACTCCATCTATCTTTGCCATTATCGTTTATGTGTTAGATTTACTGCTCTATAATAGTGAATATAAAGTTTATTTTGATTTGAAATGTAAAACCACTTTTCGATTAAAAGTATCAACTTCGGGTCTCATAGTAAAAGTCTTCCCTCGCTCGGTTAATTAAGACATGGATTATCAAACATTTTTGGAGCAGTAAATAAAATTCTAATCTTTCAACGTTAGAGTATAGGCGTCTCTATAACACGCCCTTATCTTTAAATGGTAAGCCGTAACGCATAACGTTTCTTTTGATCCACTCCTACACGCATTTACAGAGTCATATCCTGATACTAATGCACTGTCAATTTTTAATGTTTTTGATGATAAGCGACGAGAAAGACTAAATATCTAGCATTAAGTGATTCAATAAATGTAGATTTGTTTTAGATGGAACTTTGACACTGATACCTTTTCTAATTGTTACAGATAAAGCCGTGATTGGATCATCTGTCCGTTTGGATGTAAGTGAGCGGTTGCATAAAGCAGTCAACTAGTTAAGATATCTCAAATATTACTTTTTAATACCTCTGTAGGATTATACTAAAAGAAATATTTAAGGGTCATACAAAACGTAATTGTTGTATTGTGTGCGTGTATTATACTTGTCTACATCTGTGAAGCATATTTGTACCTAGGTAGATATATAACAAAAAAAATTCCAGGTTTAAATCAAAGAACCCAAATCACACCAAAACAAATTTTAAAAGTTTGAAACAATTTTTTTTTCTGAATCATCTCGAGAAAACAATTTGTTTTCCTCATTACTAAACAACACAGCCCAAAGTCCAAGATATAAGTCACGTCAAAACTTTTTGTTATACAAAGCAAGGAACGGAACTCTAGGGCAGACTGATTAAATGGTTTAATCTTTATTTACTGAGACATTTGTAGGTACAATTTCGTCTAAGGATTTATCGTGTAACTTTAAATGAGCGAAATGAAGTTACGGCGGTGTAATTAGGGGTCCTTTATTTATTGCTATTAGATGAGTGCGGATTGTATCTTAGGACTGTGTGTGCTTAGTTAAAATATTTATAATTATCGTTTCTTCGCAAGCCGAAACGTACGTGTAGATTTTGCTGTGAAACAAATTACTTTTTTAGTAGCAGGTTCCTTTGAGATTTCGGATCATTGAACTTTTATTCTTTTAGATAATCTTCAGAATTAAATTCCTTATAAGACAGTAATTTTTGCGTGAGTAATATATTTACTTTTTTTTTTAAATTTTAATGTTTAGTATTTAGATGTAAAAGTAGTGTATTGGATAAAAATAGCTACACAAATAAAATAAAATTAGCAGGTACAAGAAAAGAAGTTATAAATGAACAATTTTTTTCAATACTCAATAATATAGTCAATTGAGTGAGTACCTTAGTTAATTTGATTCGATTATCCTAAAAAAAAAAAAGATTTCTGTTACGACCGTCGAATAAAAGTTAGCTTCAATAATTGTGTTTGCTAGCAAACGAAAAAAAACCGACTTTAATTGCATCGACAAGCAATACAACGTAAAGAGACAAAAAAAAAATAACCAAACGCACTAGTCGACGATTTTCGAAGATTCTCGATTTCTATGGGATGCCATCATCAAGTCCTGGTTTCCTTATCATGACGCTACCCTTGGAACATCTCTTTTCCAACAAAAAGAAAAAAAAAACAGCAAAATCGGTTCACAGACGACGAAGTTATTCGCAAACACACATAATAAAAACATATATACGGTAAAATTGAGAAACCTCCTCCTATTTTGAAGTCGGTTAAAAACACTTAGAATTAAAAACAAAGTTCTTCCCCTGCATCCTATAACGTTGATTTTACCTAAAGTGAAGTCACTTGACTGTCGTCGATGCGTTTCCAAATATTGACCGTTTGACCATTATCTGAGGAAGCGGCGTATCTTTGATAACGTGGATGTACGTCGCCACCCTAAAATGTCTGTTTTTTGTATATCTAAGGCTGCTTGTCCATTTGCGTTATACAAGCAATTCCTACTTGACCAATAATATTAATAAGCTTATTGTTTTTGCTGAGGTTTTAGCTTTGATTTTATATATTATTGATATTTTATATGATTGATAGTTTTATATAGTGCTGTGTGGCTACGGCACTAAAGAATTTAGCCACCCCCTCTCTTCCCGTGGGTGTCGTAAGAGGCGACTAAGGGATAACAAGGTTCCACAACCACCTTGGAACTTAAGAAGCCGACCGATGGCGGGATAACCATCCAACTGCTGGCTTTGAAATACACAGGCCGAAGACGGGCAGCAGCGTCTTCGGTGCGACAAACCCAGTACTGCGGTCACCAACCCGCCTGCCCAGCGTGGTGACTATGGGCAAAACACATGAGTTCACGTTATTTTTGGCGTAAACTTGTGGAGGCCTATGTCCAGCAGTGGACTGTATAGGCTGTAATGATGATGATGATGATTAGCTTTGATTATAACAGAGACATTGTCAATTGAAGGATGTCAATTATATTTTTGTAGATATTTATGAAAAAAATTAACTATTGTTATTAATAGCTCTACGTACAATAAATACTAAACATATTTATCGTGAGTCGTTATATATTGTGGTAGCAAAAGCAGTTCATCTTTGAAATATATTCAGTAGAATATTGCGCATAACAATCAACTGACATTACCAATCTCGTGATCTAATTTTATATGTGATTTAATTTTAGTAATTTTTATATTCATTTACTAGCTCGTTGTTTTAAGATATCAAACATAACATCAAATTATTTTTACACGATGTTCATTACTTCATTACAAGCTTAAATACGACAAACAAAAAGACGCACCAAGGTTTGTCGTAAAATACAGCACGATCTCCGCTGTGTATGAAGAGCCAGCGTCGCATTTGTTTTTCTTCGTATTGATGTTAGCCCGTGTTTCGAGGCGCGGTTCTCTTGGTAATTAAGGAATGGTGGATAATATTTCTGTTCAATTCTGACTTTTACGAAGAGTAAATATTTGTTAGTGACCGGTAGGGCTGGAATATTTGCTACTCAATTTATTAAATGGCTGTTTACAGTAGCGGCGTCTTTGTTTGACCGGTCAATGTAGTATTAGTGGTTATTTAAATTTGTATAGTATTTTCATATTGTATAATAATATATAACCCAACCAATAGTGGAGTTTTCTGGTTTGTTAATTTATGTTTTTTATACTTTTGAGCTGAACTAAAACACAAATATAATATGTTGTTATTGATTTGTAGAGAATTATTCCACACACTTTTAATAAGACATTTTGAAGCAATATCCAATATTATTATTATTTTTTATATAACTAGGTCGGCAAACAAGTGTGCGGTTTACCTGATGGTAAGCGATTACCGTAGCTTATAGACGTCTGTAACACCAGAAGCATCGCAAGCACGTTTCCGACCCTATGCCCAATTCAACACAGGAGATTTGATTACCTTACTCACCAACAGGAACAATAGTGCTTGAAAGCAGTATTATTTAAGTAAAACAGATCGACAATAAAGTAATCATAAAAACGTAAAAGAGACAAAAGTCAATAAAAATAATTCAAAAGATATAAAATTCGATACGAAAAACGCTTAACAATATATAAAAAATTAAGAAATAAACAATAATAACGCAATAAATCTGTAACTTGAAGCACACATGTGTTGAGTGAAGGCGTTCTGGGGTTATTAATTACTATACAGACATCCGACCCACGGAAGATTCTCAGTGAGTATTTCAACGCAGTAATTGGTAACAAATGTGATGTTATTCGTTTGATGGTTTATGATGGATATTTAGTTTTTGTTTGTTTTGACATCTAGATATATAGATTTCAACACGTTGGGGTAAACTCTCGTCTTGGTGTTTGTTAGCGTAATAATCTATGTTAAACTAGCTGACCTGACGAGCTTCGTAACACCTTATTTCTTTTTCTTAAGTATTATAATTACATATATAAAAGTAAAATATAACCTATCGTACACATCGTATCATCGTATCGTAAACATCAATAATATTAGTTTTACAGATGACATGGTGTTGCTGAGCCCATCGGTCAGTGCATTAAGACGATTACTGTCTATATGTGAAGTATATGCTGAGGCTCAGGGACTCAAGTACAATGCCAAGAAAAGCGAAATCATGGTTTTTAAGGCGCGTGCAAAAGGCTATATAACCATATCTGAGGTATCGCTCTGCGGATCATCGCTACTTAGGGTGACCAGCTTTAAGTACTTTGGTCATAGGGTAACCGAGAACTTAGGCGATAATAAGGATATAGACAGGGAACGAAGGTCACTGTCAGTTCGCGGGAATAAGCGGGACTATCCAACTGATGGCTTTGAAATACATAGGCCGAAGACGGGCAGCAGCTTCTTCGGTGCGACAAAGCCAGCCATGCTGTCACCAATTCGCCTGCCCAGCGTGGTGACTATGGGCAACGCATAAGTTCACGCTATTTTTGGCGCGAGCTTGTGAAGGCCTATGTCCAGCAGTGGACTGCAATAGGCTGAAATGATGAGGATATAGAAGAAAATATTTTACTCAAAGTCTGGAGCAGCCCGACTGGGGCCAGAAAATTACAACCAAACATTATTAACATGTGATAAGTACGATACCTTCAACTCCTGGGGATGCTCTGTGTTGATAGCTGTGTTGATAGCGGGATATAGTTGGAAACACCTTTGTTGTGCTTCTAGTGTTGTTGACTCTATAGGTTATAACCTCTTGTCATCAGGTTGACTGTACGTTTGTTTACCACCAAACAAGATACCATCTACTAATAAAATTAATCTTTGACACTTAGCGGACATAATTAACATGCCTCATTGCACGGAAATATGTACAGATAACTAACATAAACATACAAAACACTTAAAAATACGAATGCGATAAATAAATAAAACGTTCTATAACGAACGGAAATCGAACACGTTTAATATAGTCACTGTAGACAAATTAAGACATTAAAGCGAGGTCACTTAGCCTATCTTGTTTTCGTAATGACTTAAAAAAAAGTATTTTGAATGAAATGAACATAAAACGATAAATAGGTACTTAGTTTGTTTGATATAACTTAATATTTTAATATAAAAAAATCATGTAAGTATATTTATTTTAATTAGTTTTGTTGTAGAGTAATTTACGCCACTTATTTATATTCTTAGGAATGCGATGTTACTAGAAGCGAGGTGTATGAACTTGAAAAAGGAAGTGTGTTGGCTTTTGGCTTTTTTATTACTTATATTCTAAATTTATATTTTTCTTTTTTGTATATTTTATCAACCGACTTCCAAAAAAGGAGGAGGTTCTCAATTCGACTGTATTTTTTTTTAATGTATGTTACACGCGCTGTTGACGCTTTTTTCGTCGACCTACGTTGTATTATACCGCATAACTTTCTACTGGATGTACTGATTTTGATAATTCTTTTTTTGTTGGAAAGGGGATATCCCTAGTTTTGTACCAGGATAAGGAAACCACGATCTGATGATGGGATCCCAGACAAATCGAGGGAAACTCTCGAAAATCCGCAATAACTTTTTACTGGGTGTACCGATTTTGATAATTTTTAATTTAATCGAAAGCTGATGTTTATCATGTAGTCACATATAAATTTTATCGAGATCTGATAACTAATTTTTGAGTAATCTTTGATAACGCGTAGTTACTTGACTATTTTTTTCGTCGATCTACGTGGTATTACTCGTCGATGTAATTTAAGTCGGTTTTTTTTTTCGTTTGCGAGCAAACACAATTATACCATTTGCCCTAGCTTGCAATTTGATTATTATTCCTAAAATAACATGGTGCTTTTAATATCTGACTTCCGAAACCCTTACAATTTTAGGAGTAGGAACTTCTTACAACACATCGATATGATGAGTCGTACCGCGAGCACGAATATCTGCAGTCAAATATGTCAATTTCAAAAAAAAAAAAAGACTTGACGTTTTGGCTGGAGTTATGCTGTAGATTGCGTGGATGTACTGTTATTTAATAGTAAAGACAGTATTGTATCCTTTCACAAATATAATAATAATCTAATATATAAAATTCTCGTGTCGCGGTGTTTGTAGTAAAACTCCTCCGAAACGACTTGACCGATTCTCATGAAATTTTGTGTGCATATTGGGTAAGTCTGAGAATGGAACAACATCTATTTTTCATGTCCCTAAATGTTAAGGGTAGTCGACCCCTAATTTTTTTTAATTTTTTGATAAATTATTTATTTTTTATTTTATTATGATTTGGCGTTGAAAAATACATACAACCCTAAATTTTCATCCCCCTACCACCAACCCCTATTTTTAAATAGCGTTTAGCGGCAAGACAACGTTTGCCGAATCAGCTAGTTTATATTATATTTTTAAAGATCACAAAGATTCAACTATAGACAAATATTTATCCAAGCACAAATATTCCACAGCGGACGTCAAAACCGCAAACTTTCACCACCAACGTCACCACTAAGTTGTAACAGTCCTTGCTTTACAAATACATATACATATATGTATATGTGTTGACTAGACGTTTCTCCTTGATTTGGTCGTATTAAATGTCACTACTTCTTAGATTGTTTGATGTTCTAAGACCTTAACGATTGGTTCATTCTTCCATTTATTTCGATTTACGGATTTCAATATTGCCCTATCAGCGAGGATAATTTCCTTTATGTCCATTATTCTATTTGAGTACGGTGATTGAATGAAATGGCAGTAATGCCGCAATCCTTTAACAACTGGTACTCGTTCATTCAATTATTCGTTTGGATTAAAATAATTCCAAAATAGATTCCAATATTTCCAAAATGGAGTATGTAACAGAATGGAGAAAACGAGAGACGATTCGGTGATGGGGATTAGGTTTCCAAGGCTACCTTTCAAATGTACTATTTAAATTTTGTAATTATTTTAAAAAAAGAGTAAAAAAATTACAATTAGTTTCATTGTACGCGTAATTTTACGGCTAATAGCATTTGTAGTAAAATATTTTTTGCTGCAAGCGTTCTCATTCCTTAAATAACTAAGTATGTCGACAATTCTGAATTGACAACCGTTGAGTACTGCGGATCCAACTTCTAACGTTTGAAAATGAATTTCATGACGTCATAACTTATCTAGAATGGTGGTGTCAATGACCTTAACTCTCGTTTGCACTAAGCTAGTCACTTAGTCAGCGGGTGAGTGATTATTATAAAAAATAGTCTACAGTCCCAAAATCGTTTTTTATTTAATTAATTATATAATTGAATGGCATTTTTGACCATATATTTTTTCAATTTCGTATTTTTTTGTGTATTTTTTCTATGTTTTAGTCAGCAAATCGGTAAGCAGTGACTTTTTTTTTACATTCACGCACATTCGTCTGTTCCTAAGGTAAGAAATTTAAGGCTTATGTTATAGGTAACAGCCGACTGCTGTAGCTAAATATTTTTACTTATAAAAATATTTATATATCTATACTTATAAAAGAGGCAGTAGGATTTACTTACAAAAAACAATAAAATTATATTACGTGACTTGCTTATCTACTTCAGTAAATTCTTGGCCTTCAAATATAATAAGGCAGAGCCACATATATGTAGAACATGCTGCCACGGTATTCTGTGTTGTCATACTTTTTTTTTCATTATGCAGATATTTCTTTTTTTATCACTTTTTCAAAATCCTAATACAGAATTTCGTTCCACCGCCCATGGAGTGTAAGAAGTCTTTTTAAACCGCTAATGTGGTAAAAAAGGATACGGCACATCTGATTGTGATTACTGTGACCATTAGATGCCCGCAACACCAAAGGATCACAAGCGCCTCGCTGAGGGCGCTGACCCCACCCCCAACCTTTCCCAAAAGCACTGGCTATCTTATTACTTACCTTTATACGATCACAACACTATTTAAAAACTGTAGTATTTGTCTGCGATCTTTTATACTTTTTACTTATGTTAATTATTGAATTACTAGCTAATCAACTAAATTAAAAGTCTAGTACTTATAAGTCATGAGTTTAATAACTTTAAATAATTTGCATTCAGCCTGTAGTACCCCACTGCTGGGCATAGGCCTCTTTCGCCATATGTGAGAAGGAATGGAGCTCTATCCACCATGCTGCTTCACTGCAGATTGTTGGATATGTTTCTACTATGAGTAACGATCACTATCGGTTATTTACAATAACAACCGGGACCGACGGCTCAGCTTGCTCTCCAAGACTCGATGTCCCCATCGGCCCAAAAGAACAGATATGCAAACCGGAAAGAAATGTTTGTACGAATACAAATATTCATCCCGAGCGGAAATCAAACCCGCAAACTTTCGGTGTTTTAGGCGACTACTCGCACTACTACACCAGGGCGGTTGTTGTTCAAATCATTAGCGCATTTTCATTTAAAACTTAATTGTTTTTACCTTAATCTTTGTCTAACTCTTCAGATCAGAAATTAATCTATTATATTCTTAATTATTTTTAGAATCAATTACTTGAACGAATAGTTTGAGTTTTCTTGGTAATTAATAAAAGGAATCGAGGGCATCAAGATTAAAAAATACTTGCAGGAAAATCTAGTTCAAGAGGAAATATTCCATCAACCTTAACGGGATTATCGAGAAAATCTTTATCGACTAGATAATTGGAGTAAATTGATAAAAGTCATATTGAAGTAGTTAAAAAAAGTATTTACTTCTCTTCTTTATTAGGTGTAATAAACACAAGGCTTAGTAGATTTTATTACGACATTCATTATTTTTAGTTCTAATGTAAGTATTCAATTTAAAAGAAATCCTGATGTTTAATATTATTTTTAATTCGAATTTAAAATGTTATTGAGAAATATTCAAAGTTATATCAAAATTACAACAAAGGATGAGGAGGCTTTTGCCCATCCACACACTTCATCCCCAGTGTATTTCTAAATTTATTCTTGTCGCTATTACCGTTCCGAATATACAGCCATGTCTCACAGGGTTATGATTAACGGCAGAGTCTCAGTAGTAGAGTTCAACACTCTTCGACTATAAATCCAAAAATCAAACTAGGGCTAAGAGTATGAAACGCAAATATCATTTATGAAACAGATGCAATTTGAAAAAAGCATGGTAAGACGTTTAATTGGGCGTTTATTGCAAACAGCGCGATATAATTGACCGTACGAATATTATTTTTAATTGCTCGCGTTGTAATTTGTCTTTTGTCGTGCTTAAGTTTTTTAATGATTAATGTCGTTATCGCCCGTTGTTGTTGTTGTCGTATGTCGTTAAGAATTTAATAAATAAATATATATACATCAATATAATTGCTTTTTTGATCAAGTTGAAGAATAAAAAGATTTTGTTGGATAAGAAAAACGTTGATTTATTATTTTTATTCAGACTTTTTGCATCACTACGCCTATCGTATGCTATCGCAGTCCAAGGCAGGACATATGCTTCCTCAAATTCGTGCCATCAAGTCTCTTTTTGCATACAAATACAAAAAACTTACATCAGGTGCAAATTTTATTGTTGATGTACGCATAAAAGCATCAGCTGAAATATTAAATTTTGTGATCGATGGGAGTATAGTGTGTAAGCCATACTATTTGGTACAACCTGTTTATAAGTTTTTTGTTACATAAAGTTGTATAGCTCTTGCTAAGGGACCAAACTTCATTCGCCTACCAATAGGCAAATGCAGTTAGGTATGTGCCTTTTTTTCAAAAACTTTATAATGTCTCTCATTCTTTTTCTTCTCAAATACAAGATTTCTTTATCTATAATTTACTATTTTTCAACTCAAGCTAAACCGGAGTAAGTCGTGACCATTCGTTTTATATAACATGTATTACTGTGTTATAAACAACAAACAATTCAACAATAATTAAAATACAGGTAAAGCTACGAGCCACGTGTACAATACATCATATCAACGCTGATTCTAATTTATGTTCTCGAGAATTATAAAATGCGTGTTTTTTTTTATTCGAGGATAAATTCAAAAAGGGTTTTTATTTCATAATCACACCCGTGTCCGAACCAATTTGTTCAACGTATAACGAATATAAAACATTAAAATTATTCACGAAAACATTTTCCTACGTAATTTTCTGTTATAATTAATTATAACATATTTTTTCTAAAACGTTAGCACTTTATACGTAATTTTTTTTTTTTTTTTATATTAATTGTGTAGAAAATTTTATAGGAACTCATTAGTGTAACGTGCTTTTAACCCTAGCTATTGTAGTTGTTAAATATTAAAAATTACCCTTTGTAAGTCACTTTTTTAATATTTAAATTTTTGCTACATGCAAAAAATGTTATTACAATATTTATAGAAATATTTTAATAAAAATCTAAACTATACAGACGTGTACGTTTTGAAGGGAAGTCGTTATATTTTATAATTCTTGAAAATTAATTGCAAAAACAAGCACAACCCACTGCTTTCTCTCATACCAATCTCTCATTTAATACCAAAACAAAGCACGATGATTTCTCATCAGTGCGTCCGTCTACAGCATTCTTAAGTATAACCGCCGCAAACTGGTTTAAAGCGGTTTGAAGCAAAAACTTGGAACTGGCATTCATATCAGTTTTTGTCACCTGCCCGCCGGTATCATAACCCTACGTATATCATTGCGTGCTTTTGATTCTTCGTTTCTGTTCACAGAGACGACGCCAATTTTTTTTTTCACATCTTGAATGAGTATGGAATCTCATTAATAGAATTAGAAAAGCCGTACCATTAGTTGGCCCCGTTATTTTTTTTTTCTCACGTTCCTCAGCATGGGAGATATTACGAATTTTTCCTTTAACTATTACTTTTATAACTTGAAGTATTGATCGTTCGCAAAGATAAATGAATCAAGAATGAAATTCAGTGATAAGTTTTTGCTCGACTACAGCGCTAGGAAGTATGTTGCATGCATCTTATGCATATTTATATTCATTTTGAACTGTTTCCGTTCCTTCATTCATGTTAGATTTTAAGATTAATTTTCAATGTTCTTTGAAAATTGATTTATTAAATAAATCGGCGGAATATGGTAGGGTTGTAGGTCTTATTAGATAGGAAGGTGGTAAAAAATATGATAGCATTGCTTGAAACAGTTAATTTGTGTGGATCGAGTATAATAAAAGTAGAAGGTATATTTAAGAAAATATTTAAAAGTAATTTAATTATATTAGATCGATGCAATAATTGTGACTTTTAAATATTGACAAGTACTACACTGGACTTACTTTAAAGACACTGATGTTTTCGCTTTTAGGGTTTTAACTCTACAAGTGGCATCGATATATTTTAGAGTCTAAATCACTACACACACGGATGTCTGCTAAGACGTCTGTCATGGTAAGCAACTTAATACTTGTGCTATAGGTAACGGTTGACTCTTATAGTTATATATTTTTTTGACATAAAAATAATACATATACAAACAAATAAATAAATAAATACAAATATTACACCCAGACTCGGGCGGGA
Organism: Melitaea cinxia; assembly: GCF_905220565.1. Classification (NCBI taxonomy): domain Eukaryota; kingdom Metazoa; phylum Arthropoda; class Insecta; order Lepidoptera; family Nymphalidae; genus Melitaea; species Melitaea cinxia. The sequence goes on from NC_059411.1 coordinate 3,262,245, forward strand.
ATCGAACTCGTACCCCATGGAGAAGAAAATAGGACCACTATTAGAGTAAACAGAAGAACTAAGTGAAATCTCATTCCAACAATAAGTCAAATAATATTCGGAATCCAGAATTCAAAATCAACATTTCCAACTTCAGAACTGCGTATATTCGATTGCGATTAATCTTACATCTTACCACGATTCCGTATGCATCCAACTTGGGAACTAGTTTTGGCATGCATTAGCGGCAGAAACTCGACGTAATTTTGCATAAAATAATTACTGTACATTTAGTAATTTGGATGAATATTTAAGACAGTTTTCATATATAAATATGTTTAGAATTTCATTAGTAAACTCTAAAGATTATTCTAAATAGAAGCAAGTTGTTGCATCAATCAAAATGAAAATAAAGAAGCGTTTATATTAACACTACAATCGTGAATGAAAAGATTTAATAAACTCTTAATATTATCTTGTAATGATTTCGTGACCTTCGCTCCGAAAACGTCATGCTTTTAATTATTTTTCGTAACATCATAATTATTCGAATCGTGAATAATCATCGTGCGTTAGTATTAATTCTTGACGCCCAGTCTAACTGAATACCTCGTGGAATCAAGTGGGTCGCAGGATAGTCATGCTTACATAGCTTTTACGTCCCGGTACAGGTTCGCTAAGTATCTTGTTAACGTGGTCGAACACATTCCGATTATTATGTTAGTCCGTAAGATACTAGTTTACTTGTTTGAACCACCCGCTGAGCTTGATGTGAGGCGTCCGTACAACGAGCCACCTGATGACTTTAATCCGTTCTAAAATTAAGATCACTTTGGACTTTCATATCTCGTAATAAGCGTCTGTTTTAATTGCATCGATGAAAACTCGTGCCGTTAATTGTACACCACAAGCTGTTCCATTACAATCTTTACATCGTTTATCATACTTTACATTGCCATAATTTATTCATAAACGTTTTCTTGGTTTATTTCTATCGAGATTTATTTACACGCTGTTCTCAGATTTCTTAGTACGTGATGCAATTCGTGTATAGAGTCGTCGCGGAGTCTTATTGTACTTTTATCATCGATAACAATATTTTACAAGTCACCAAGTGCGCTGTAAAGTGTAACTAAAGCTTTATTTATGTCAGCTGTTACAGGCTTAAGGATCTCGTTTTTCCCATCGCATTCATTTCGTATCTCTGAATCAGGACTAACGTGTGATTCAAGTTATTATGTTTCATTGATTACTTGAATTTTTTTGTTATGATCTTTTTAACTTGATTGATTAAAGTAACTTTTATATTAAAGAATTGTATAAATATGATACTTAAGACAAAGTGTGTGTGTGTGTGTGTGTGTGTCGTATTTTATTCTGTGGAAAGTATAAATCTAAATCCGTACCATTTTAATACGTACAGTTAAATATATTTCGCCGTGTAACTTTTTATAAACAATTCAAAATCAATTATATCATTCTAGATATAATGTCGACAATACAGTCAGAAAGTCAGAACATGTCCGATAGAGTAAAGACTTACTTTACTTATTAAATAGTAAACGAAAACAATGTAGTCTAGTCAATAAGTTCAAAAACGTATTAAATACATATGAAACTCCCCAAAATATGAGCCGTAGCTCATTCGATCTGGAATGACGTCTAGAAAACGGGTCGAAAGGATTTTCTAGAATGCAAAAAATTGGAAAAGTTATAAACATATTAAGTTGTAAAATAAAGGAATTTCTTTTTTTGTTAATAACTCCGAAACTATTAATATTTAAGTAATTTTAAAAATAGTTTATTAAAGAGGATGAAATTTCCAATAGAAAAGTCCACCCGGTGAATACCGTCGTTGACCAATGTTGACTAGACTAATATTAGTTCTAGCATATCCAGCTATCATACTTACAAATATTTCCGTAAATGTATGTGGTGAAGTATTGTTACGAACATTGTTAATCTATAAATAAAATGTACGCATTGTAAACTGGCACAATACTTAAATTTATCTATTATATTAAATTATATTCATAACGCCCTTACAAGGTCTAACAATAATCTAAACTAATCCACATTTTTTGTTCACCAAGTCAAATAATAATGTCCAACATATATTTTTCTTACTTTTTCAAACACAAAACACAGTGAATTCTTAAAATTTTGAGAAATGAATTGTTAGAAATCATATTAAAAATACCAAAACAATCAACAATCCTTAGACATTAATAGGTATTACGTCAAATGTAATGGAAAATGTAATCATCTGATATAATCCCTGTCACACCTGAATTAACGGATCCCGTGAATAATTGCCATTAATGCTGTCAGCTCATAAGTTCTGACTGAGCATTAACGTCTTGTTGTATTAGATTTGATCTTCATTCATTAATATGTAATGGTTGAAATGGCACCATTAACCTACGATAATAACGTTTGTACTAAAACAGGTAATTATAATGGCACAGACTATTATATGAAGGAACTCTTTGGTCTCGATAGATAAGTGAAGCGTTCGATTTATTTAAAAATAAAATAGAATTTTAAATAAAAATATTTTCAACCGAATTCAAAAATTCCTTTTGACGACTGTCAAAAAAAGATTGTACCAAATAATACGAAGTATTTATTAGGTTTGAAACTCAAGTGAATAATATAATAAAAATGTGGATTACCGAAATTCATGCGTTGACACGTTCATCCAATGAAATTAAAATCACAGCTCGAAATGAGGGAACATTCGAAACCAATGATTTTTTGGGGGACATTTCGTAACAATATATTATTTTTTCTTTATGTATGTGACATTTATTTTAATACAAAAACGGGTCAGTTTGTGGACGGAATAATATGTAAATCAGCCGGGGCTATATCCCAATTCTCTTTGGTCATAAGACTTTTAACGAAAGCCACTGATGTAGAAAATCGTATCTTATACTTTATTTTACCGAAATATCCGACCTATAAATTTAATATAACATTTTGCGATAACATATTATCCTTTGATGTAAAGGAGAAAAAACGCGTTCTGTTTAATAATATTTCGTAAAATGTAGGCACTTTTAGATGCTATTAACTAAAACACTGTAATAGGAAAAGTTCACATAGAATCACAACGTTGAAACATACATCGGTTAAACTTATTTGAAGTTTTACTATATACCGCTTTATGTTACAGCAGGGTTATCAAATTTAGTTTTATTGCTCTACCTTGTTGTGAATTGGCCTAATGGTAGTGTATAGCTTTATAGGAATATATTTAAGCAAACGTTTTATACACTTCCATTGTTCTCGGATAATTTGTTTTAACCAAAAAAAAAAAAAAAAAAATTGAACCCATAAATTGAACCCAGATACCGCACTCATACTTCGTGCTAATAATTTATAAACTAACTAAATTACAAAGTAAATAAACTATTTTAACTAATTTATTTAATTAAACAATAAATAAAACGTACAAGCGCTTCTAACACAACAGGTCACAGTAGGATGACAATGTTTTGTCCTAAATCACGACAAAAATTTGTATTGGTCATGCAGATCTGCTACATCACAGTATCTACCTTTCTGGGAGCTTTTGTACATAAATATTTATATAAATATAACAATGCCCTATGTAATATGAAACTGAAACAAAAAATATATAATGAATTATAATATATAATGATTATTAAATATGCAAACAATTTGTTTAGCGTTATTTATTATTGATTTTTTTTTCTTCCTTAATATTTTAATACTTCTAACCGCTACTTCTATCGTGTCCTGTGCCCAAAGTTTATCTGGAAGAAATAGCTCTTTAGCGACAAGATCGCCTTTGTCCATCTTGTATTGTATCTTTCTTTATATGTGTCTGTATTTCGGTGTAAATTAAGAATAAATAAATATAATAATCAAAAGTGACGCAATATTTGATTCGGTCATCCTTATTAAGTACCCTGCCAAAGGCTAAAAAGCTTTATATTATGAAGATATAAATATGTATTTAATTTAAATATGAATGACCTAATGATTCTTTGTTAAATTTATCGACTGTTTCTATAATAAGTCCACGTCTCTATTACCAATATTTAATATATGTATAAAATTAGAATGGCTTATTAAGTCATAAATCTTTTATATATGTTGGGGCATTTTCATAAAATCACCATTATCAAACGTTCTTATAATAACGCCTCGGATTGCCAAAGTCGATTACCGAAACTAATTTCGTGTGTCATTCGTATCGAAATATATTGTGATATATAGAATGTATTATACAGTTATACGATTATATCGTGTGTTATAATATATCATTTATGTCGTTTACATATTGAGAGATTATCTATACTAATATTATAAAGATTTGATTGTTTATTTGTTTGCATTGAATAGGCTCCGAAATTACTGAACCGATTTGAAAAACTCTTTCACTGTTGAGAAGTTACACTATCCGTGGGTGTCATTAGCTGTATTATATTTTCAAAAAAAATTAGGAAAAATATTTTGAATTTTTTGTTAAATACCCGTGCGAAGTCGGGGCGGGATGCTAGTATATAATATTCTGAAATGATTTGTTGAATTTATTGTTATTTTCAGGTGGCTATAATTAATTAAATATTTTATTTAGTTATTTTTTACTATTCATAGCTCTCAATAAAATATACGCTAACTATAATAAATAAAATCCTTGCGGCTAATGACGGACAGTTGCGATTCGCGGCGGACGCGTCTGCGCGTATTTATACGCTAACATTCGGACTTGTAGGCAATCGTTCGCATGCTTACGCACTGTAATATTTTTAAAAGTTTTGTATTTACTATTTTGTTTTGTTTGAATCAATATTTAAAAAAGTATATAATACTGGTTCTATTTTTAAATAAAAACAAATTCCTTCTGAAATGTGATTTATAGAAATAAAAATCAAAACGACTCATAAATTAGGTATTTACTAGTTTATTATAAAAATCAATTGACTCTTGTCAAAGCCATATTGACGTTTAAATACGTTTTAAAAATTAGAATACGCACGTTATATTCGAAGGATTTTTCTGATACATAAACCAGTGCTAGAGACATTTTAGTTTATTTATTAACTTATTTACTTATACTTTATCTTACCACACAACTACATTCCAGTATTAAACATATTTTAAGATAGTTACACTGTTACTGTAATGTACAATGGGCCGACATTGCTATTTAGCCATTTTTCTAAAATTCATTTACACATATTCAGTCATCTGTTCCAAAGATAAGCAACTTAATGCTTGTGTTATAGATAACAGCCGGCTGACATAGCTAATTATTTGTTTTGATAAATATACGTGGTAATAATATAATACATATATAAATACAAGTATGACACCCAGACACAAACGGGAAACGAACCCACAATCCACGGAACAGAAAGCAGGACTACTATCAACTGCGCCAACGGTCTAGTCAATCGTTCTCCATACAACCCAAGTAAAGAAAGGATAAATTTACGTTTAGCGTTTGTTACGACACAGGGAAGACAGTGCAGTAATATATAATAAACTTATATGCAAATATATACATACTAATAATTATACAAGATACATAAAAATAAATAAGTCCATATTATATACATAATAAATAAAAAGATAAAAAAATATTAGACATAAACTAAAAATCTGCGAAAAAAAAGATATTACTACAAAAACTCCGTCAATTTCGTCAAGAAATATTATGTATATTTTTTGCTATATTAAATTTTCTAACAAGCATTAAAGACACTTAGTGCTTAGTGTTAGTTAATGTGAAAATCAGTATTTTTCGAAAAATCTTAAATATACAACAATTAAATATCACGTTTTTGAATCTGATTATAATGTATACTTATAAGTACGTATCGTTCGTAAAGTGTAACTATTTAAACTTTAATGGTCGTTAACACTATGATTTATGTATATGTAAAATGGGAGTATTTACCATATTCGTTATTGGTTATTTTAAAATTCAACCATCGCAGGGCCCATGTCGTGATCGTATGAAGCTTGCTAAATTGGCCGAATTATCAGGAACTCGAAATGGCATTCAACAAACATAGTAAACAACTTGTTTTATAAAAAATATTTTAAAAAATACGGAATAAAAATAGCTACGAAACATGTTCGGAATCGTTCACTTAAGCCTTTATAACTTTTAGAGGTTACGAATTAATCCGTCACAACCCGACCTCCTAACTCCAAACTATTCCACAGCAAAAACCGCTAAAGTCCGAACTCTGACCGTATCCGTTTGAAATTAAAACTAAAAATACTCCTCGAACAAAGCGCCGACCGATGTCTTAATTCCACGAACCAAACGAACGGCCAACAATTTGTCGGTCCCGTTCGCTTGATATCTAAATTAGTATGGAGACGGGCCTATTCGTTTTTTTTCATCCTCTTCGTCCTTTGCAAACTTGACGTCTCAATTAATGGCGTGTAATTTGAAAGATCTAAATCGTTAACGCCTCATATCCCAGTGAAATGACGTCCAGCTGACGGATTTAGCTTTGCCTTTATTAATACTGTTGGTAGCTCATTTTTGTAATACCTTTTAGGAAATTTGCACAAATTGTACCTCATTCGTTCTTTTTGGTAGCGAAATTAAAATATGGTTTTATCAAATTATCATCGTTGTATAAAACGCCCAGAGCATATGTTTATTAATTTACAAATGTAGAATTTAGGTTTGGTCTTTTTAGTAAGGTTTTTTTTTCGCTTCTGGGAATTTTGAAAATGGATTTTTAGCTATTTTTTTTATTCCAGATTAGTTTGGGTAATATTAAAGCATTTCAAGTTCATTTAAATTCAACATTCGATATAAAATGCTAGTGCCAATTTCGAACTGGAGCCTTTGCTATCTCGAGAGGACTTTGTCAAAAATTAATGCAAAATAATACAATTTCGTTAAGAGCTTCAAGGCGAATGTTTTGAACCCCTCTCGTAGTCATTAGGTCCGAATTTATTTATTTTAGTATCTAATTTAAATAAAATAAAACTAAGTTCTTTTGAGTCTTTGCTGATATTAAACAAATTAGCTTTTACGAATTCTCGAATGACATTTTGATATTTTTGAACACGGTAGCACGATAGTATCTTCCTCGTTAGGAGGAATTCCTTTCAAAGGAGAAGATTGAAGAGTGCATAGAAATTATTACGGGCCCTAATGATGTAACTACGGTAAAAAGTTTCTCGTCTCCGGTAATTTAAGATGATAATCCCTCGAAGCGTTTATGAAATGTACCCTCAAAAATGTAACAATTCATCATAATAGTGCCAAGCAATTACCGCTAGAAGCGTTAATGACTGACATCCATTATTAATCTACGGAGAACTTGTTTTGAACTTACAAGACTTATAGCGTTTTCGATAATAATCTTGTTTTAATAATTACCGAGCCATTTCTCTTCCTACAATCTTGATTAGCTCTGTTTGTATGTTATTTTTCTTTATACATGACTTAATTTGGTCGCTTGACAAGTCTTAGGACCACATAATTTGTTTACCTTTTTTTCTAAATCTAATCTAACATACAATCAATTATATAATTTCTATGAAGCAACACGTTTTCAAACAATAATAAATAATAATAATCATAATTATTAAAAGCTAAACATAATAATCATTCAAAAATAAACATGAAAACTAGTATGACCTGACCTGACATTTCATCAGCATCAAAATCAATAGCACATTCAGAAACCCTGCCTAATCCCGTATGCCAAGTTTAAGTCGCCAAGACATTGAAGATCTGTTTACGGATGACGAAAATGATGGATCGTATAGGAAGGGGATATAACCTTGACCGAGACGTGCAACTGTCTAGATCAAAGGCAAAGATTCTTACCTCTCGTCAACAGTGGAAATTATTGACACCAAAATCCAAAGTGACTTACTACCGTAAACGAAGTTCAACTTTTACACCCTTACACAACGAATTGGGTCTGTTCATCAAATAAGGTAGTATTTATAATGAAACAACTTTTTCGGATTTTATCGCGGTTTATTAGATATTTTGCTTGCCCGATGTTTAGGATACTTAACAGCAACCATGGTCACGGGAGGTCCATGAGGACATGTATCTGGAAGGGTAGTATAGTTAATGAAAACACTTTAAAAATCACGTTGCGTTCTTATAACTATGGTGATGTTTTAATAACAACCAAAATATTTGTATGTAGTCGATAATCTTAAAATTTAAATAAATATTGATAACAATATTTTTTATAGACACACGAACGCAACACGGCGTTAAACTTAAGCCATAACAACGACTATTATTTTAATATCATCAATTATATCTTAATTCATAAGCATGAGAAATTGTTTAAATAATTTCGTCCATAAAATTAACATCTACGGGTGACGCAAGTTCCTTTCTGTGCTACCGTTTCTCGAGTAATAAATATTAATCAGTTACTGACTTATATATAAGGGCCTATTCCACCATTTGTGGAATATATTTGACGAATGACTGTTTCCAACAAATAAAAGTTTAATCCCTACATAGTATAAAACAAAGTCGCTTCCCGCTGTCTGTCCCTATGTATGCTAAGATCTTTGAAACTACGTAACGGATTTTGATGCGGTTTTTTTTAATAGATAGAGTGTTTTAAGAGGAAAGTTTATATATATAATACATGCATAATATGGTAGAGAAACACTGATAATTTTAGATGTTTTTAACGTTTTTTTTGTTGTTGATACTATCAGCATTGCTTCCGTCCGAAGCCGGGGAGGGTCGCTAGTATACTTATATCATTCTTTGTACCGTCAAATTTTCACGCATTAAATTTAACTAAAAGTTATAATTTATGATTGAGACGAAATTGATCCTAATGACTTATTCTATCCTTCCTATTATTCTTGCCGTTAAATCTATTCGTATCTTATCTGCAGGATAAACTTTATCCACAACTAGTGAAACCGGCCGTTAATGCTACTTGGCTACTGTTGTAAAATAACTAATGCCTAAACGAAATTTATTCATAAGATCACATTATCATATAAAAGTAGGGTCTGTGTGGGTTGACGCGGAGTTTTATTTAACTTGAAATGTATTGTTAATGATATTATCTTCGTTTGAATCGAATCTTTATTTGTTGGCAAAGTGATTTATTTTTATTTATTTTTTTATTTATATAATAAGGTCGTGGTAATGTCTTTATGTATTTTCTAAAAACTTTTTCGTTTCTTCTAAAACTACTTGTTGCGGTTTTTTTATGAGTATTCCCTAAATTTTTACAACAACGGAATCCTGTCACTACCTACGAGACGGGGGCAAGTTATCGAAACAAAACGGTACATATATATTTTATTTTATGTAAATATATATTTTTTAAGTCTTACTTTGAATTTGTATGTAATACAAAGAAACTTGTTCGCCAACCTAATATTTATGTGAAATAATTTAATAACTACATTAATAAAACCCATTACCAGCTTAGATCTAACCCAAAAAATAAGTCATTACGTACAGAAAATAAAATCAATATAATTTTAGTTTCTAATGTGATTCGAATGATTACCATTAATTAAAACCATCATAATACCCTGTTCTTTTGTAATATTAATAAGTATAGAATCACCTTAAATATATAACGCAGTTACAATAAAATCATATCACCTTAATAATTAATGTTGACTAGCCCGTTGGCGCAGTTTGTAGTGACGCTGATTTCTACTCCAGCAGGCCTAGCATGCACGCCACGACAAAATTTTGTCTACCCCTTTTCTCGTATTATCTCTCTATGTCTACAGTAGCTAACATGCGTGCATGTGATACTCTTCTCGTTACGTCAATAGAAGAGATAATCATTAAATTTTAGTGATCTGTGATATTTATCTCTACGGAAGCTAACATGACATCGTAATTTTGTCGAATTTTGCCGTTTTAGGAAGAGAAACTTCTCGTCTTCAATATTATCGACGAGAAAGACGATAAATAAAAAATAAATAAAACCGGGTGCCTATTTTTTGTATACCATGGCTTTTCCCTATTATAATTATATAATTTCGGTAATTTCTTCTTATTCTAAATAATAATAATAATAATACTTTATTTCAGACCAAAGTATAAGTCCATATTGGGTTAGTACAACAAGACAAGACAACATTCAGAATAAAAAACAAAACAAAATTATATTAAAAAAATCAATAAGTAAAAATAAAATTAAATAGAATAAAAGTAAAATCAATAATCAAAAAAAAAAAATTCAAAAAATTTTAAAAATTAAAAAAAAAAAAAACAATGCGTGATAGAATTACAATTATCTAATGTGCGACAAGATATAAAGCACAACACGAGCATATTGTTTTACATATATAATTAAATTCATTTACTTACGCCGTTTTATTTTCCATATTAGATTTTTTAAATTAGATATACACTTTTTATCTTAGCCAAAAGGCCGAGAACATTGTTAAATAAAACATGTGTCACTCGTTTGAAATTATACAAACGTTGGCACGATTGGTCAATAACCTTGTAAATTCAACTTTACGACATAAGAAATAAGAATGAAATTCAGTTGTGATTATGGTTGATAATGTTTCTCTACTCGACAAGGCGAAGTCTTCGGAAGAGAATTTTGTCTCTCGTAGTGCGCATGTTAGGGTAATCGAGAAAATACTCGATGTAGACATTATCTCTCTCTCTCGTCAAGAGATATCTCGTTGTATGCATGCTAGGCCGGCTGGGGGTTGTGATTTCGATAACCGCCCCGAGTCTGGGTGTAATATATATATATATGTGTATTATTTATATGTATGATTATTGAAAAAAAAATGTAGCTAAACCAGTCGGCTGTTACCTATAACACAAGCATTATATTGATTACTTTAGGAACAGATGAATTGTAAATATTTATTTATGTCTAAATAATTATGTCTAAATAAATAGCATTTATAAATAAAAAAATAATAATTAATATAGGTAAATTCAAATAATAGCGTTAACATTTATTAGCCATAAATATAAATACCATAGCCATAAATATCCATAACTTTGGATTTCAAAAAAGAACAAACATAAAATATATATAGTCAACGCTTTCCTACATTTCTTTAAGATCGAGCCTACGATTAGAATACATACTACGGTAACAACTGAACCAAATAAATCAACAATTATTTTTTGTTGATAGTACATCTATTGTAATGCACATAATTATACAAAATTCCTTCGTCATTTACCCTCATTCCCATACAATTCTTAAATACGGTTTTAATTAACTGATTTAATTATTTTTAATCTGATAACATTACAACAATCACGTCAACGAGCGTATTAAAAAAAAACACCATTAAATCCACGTTTCGTATTAAGCTATCAAACTTACGTGCGTCTCGATGTATAAATAATATTAGCCGCCATTTTGTTTAAGCTCGTTACAGCTCGACGCACGTCAGTGGCCCTCGTAATTATGATGTTAGGAGCCGCGCGTGTGTGCCGTGGCTAAAGCGCGAATAACACCGTTGTGTGTGTACGTAATATCAGGACGTGTATATGTATGCGTGTCGGCTTTTTTGATTTCGAGCGTTTGTCTAACAGTAATTACTATATACCTTGCACCCGTAGGCACCGTATCCGCCTCCTTCCATCTGTTGTTATTTTTTTTTTCCTATCGGATGTCTTAATAATAAAGCTGGATAGACCCGTTCGGCGCGAAGCCAGAAATTGTTTTTGGTATGTAATGGTTAATCGTGATTGTTATCGCTTTTCGATTACCGTTGTGTGTACGCTGACTATATGTTGGTTAGGACCTCGTTGTGAGCTTGTGTTTGCGTTGATAATAAATTGGTTTGTAATTTTGGTATTAGTTGCTAAATATTTGACAAACTTTTTCAAAATGTAAACGATAATTAATAACACTTTCTAATTATAATATTCAAGAATTATAATACTCTCAATGAGATATATGTAAGTATGAAATACTGACAGAAATATGACTATTGAATATTGAAATAAAAAAAGTGAAACACGTAAGAAGTTATACTTCATTGGCTTGCTAACTCCACGTTGCTAACTACTTCGTTTTTTTTTTTTTTTTTTTTTTTTTTTATGTAACTAGACCTCCGATATGGTCGGAGCCTGTATTTACGTTGTACTCTTTCATTCCAGTTCTATCAATTATGCCTCTCGTACTTTCATGCCTCATACTAATTTCTTTCTCGCATCCATCATCTTTCATACTCAGGGTGGGTTCCCAAACTATATGCTTTCTAAGCTATTCTGTTTTACCTTATTTTTAAGCTTTTATTTAACAGGGTAATAAAACAAGACTTTTACTGGTTTATTGTCTGCTTTTTACAATTTATGAGCTTCACGATTTATCGGAGTTACTTTTATTACATTATCTCGTGGAAAGCTACTTATATATTTTATTATGTATTCTTAGTTATTTTTACAATTTTTCTTTATCTAATTTCTACTTAATACTATTTTAACTTAATTAACCAATCTATTATTTATTAACAATCTTTAATCTTAAGCTATTTTACAAATTCCTTATCCTATACTTAATAAGTATATGCTACCTAACTATATAAAATTAGGCTAAGATTTAGATTAGGTAAAATCGAATTTCGGGACCGTGGGGGGATGGGGGGTGGGTGGGTGGGGAACACTACCCCTGGTACCACTATCACACCTCGGAACCCCATGGTTATGGAGATATCGATGGTTAAAGTTTTGAGGTTAGAAGAAGAATTTAAAGCTATTATTATACCTTTGAGCTCCGCGTCTGACTTCACCTTAGCTCCAACGCTGCGGGCAGTGCAATTCATGCGCCGTTTTGCAACTTTATAAGTTATTTTCGAACAGAAGTACGTAAAAATAATCTCGATTTCAAGATCAACAAACGATACAACTTGCGGTAACTATGCTTCGATCCGTAGCTTTAAGATGTTATATTCACATTTCGCACTTGATATTAGCATTTTAAACGTTAAGTTATTGTTTTTACACGATTTTTTTTAACAACTGAGAAATAGATGTTTTAATAAAAAATGACAGGCCACTTATCGTTTCGTTCTAAAACAATATACATTGTTTTTGTTTAAATAACTGTAAAGGCAAAAGTCTTACACCATACAGCCTTGTTTCATATTATATTTTTTAATTACTTCTTCTTCTTCTTGTATAATGGCTTCCGTGAGGATTTGCCAATGTCAGAGTGAGTCTATGATTTTATGTTTAGGGTAAATGCTCTGCTAAGAATATTGGTGTCATGAGAGTACAAGTGTTAAATATTTATACGGTATTAAAGTGGCAGACTTTCACTGTTGAATTACCTAAAACAAACACAAACACAAATTGTTAATTTATTAGATGGACATCATTTTTTAATTAAATATATTTTATTTTTAATTATTTACTGTTATAAACGAAAAATACTCAATATTTTAGTTCATTTTATATAACAATAAATAAATATAAAAATATGTTGAATATAGGTGAAACAAAAATACCTATGTAGTTAATTTTCAAAATTTATGGTCTATAATTTTAAATTATAGTATCAAAATTAATTTATATTTAGTAACATTGCGTGCTAGAATATAGGTTTAGAAATTCGAAAAATACCCAAAACCGAATCGGAGCATCCCACTGTCCACGTGGTCTTGGTCTGTCCTACCCCTAGAGTGTTTTTTTTGTGTCGCGGAGGCGCGGAGGGAGGGCAGCCCTCGCCCGCCGTGCGAAAGCGCGCGAACGAATGCGTAGAGGAGCGGCTGAGGCTGGTCGCCGAAGGCGACCAGCCTCCGCTGCGGAACGGAGCATGAGTGAGCGTGCTTTCGCACGCAAGGGCGGAAGGGCTGCACTTCCCGCAGCGCCGGAGCCAAGCGTTCCTCTAACTTTAAAGGTGGTAGATTATTTTTTTTTGTAACAAAACTGTCTATAAACGATATAATTTTTAAATTAGATAGGTTAGGGTTATTTTTTTTTTTTTTAGTAACAAAATTGTCGATAAACGGTGTAACTTTTAAATTAGATAGGTTAGGGTTATTTTTTTTTTTTTTTTGTAACAAAACTATGTTTATAAACGATATAATTTTTAAATTAGATAGGTTAGGGTTTTTTTTTGTAACAAAACTATGTCTACAAACGGTGTAATTTTTAAATTAGATAGGTATGGGTTTCTTTCGGTCTTTTTCTGAAGTCAGATTATTGTAAAAAAAAAATTATTCATGTCATGTTTTTTACTTCATTATATTTTATTTATTTAATTAAAAAATATTATATGAAACAAGGCTGTATGGTGTAAGACTTTTGCCTTTACAGTTATTTAAACAAAAACAATGTATATTGTTTTAGAACGAAACGATAAGTGGCCTGTCATTTTTTATTAAAACATCTATTTCTCAGTTGTTAAAAAAAATCGTGTAAAAACAATAACTTAACGTTTAAAATGCTAATATCAAGTGCGAAATGTGAATATAACATCTTAAAGCTACGGATCGAAGCATAGTTACCGCAAGTTGTATCGTTTGTTGATCAATCAACCTCAAAACTTTAACCATGGATATCTCTATAACTATGGGGTTTTGAAGTGTGAAAACCGTGTGAAACCGTGTGAAAACGTTAAATTAACGTGTGGAATGTTATAATTAAGTGCGAAATGTGAAAATAAGATGTGAAAACTATAGAATGGAGCATGAGTATCGAAGTTGTATTGTTTGTTGATTTTGGAGTCGAAATCGTTTTTATTTTTAAAATAGCTTATAAAATGTGAACATAATGTGTGAAATGTGAAAATAATGTGTGAAATGTGAAAAAACGCGTGTGAAATGTGAAAATAACGTGTGAAAGGTACGAAATTCTTCTTCTAACCTCAAAACTTTAACCATCGATATCTCCATAACTATGGGGTTCCGAGGTGTGATAGTGGTACCAGGGGTAGTGTTCCCCACCCTCCCCCCCCCCTTCCCCCCACGGTCCCGAAATTCGATTTTACCTAATCTAAAGCTTTACCTAAAATTATATAATTGGAACATATTTGCTCGCCATTTTGTGATTACAATTTGTCTGTGTTTTGCTACTATTTTCCGGACAGGAACTGGTTTTAAAACTGCTGCCCAAATTTGTTTTTTGTACTCTTCCTTTCATCACTATTACTAGATTCGGAGGACGCGTGATGTATCCCTCTTGTTCTGCGGGAACTTTGTTCCACAACAAACTTATAAGTTTCTTCCAGATCCAGAGTTCCCGCAGAATGTCTCGCGCACTCTGTGCCAGGGATACGGAGACTTCTTTTAAATACACCGCTGTGCCGACCATCGTACCGTCAGCAATAAGCGACGGACGATCGCGCCAGCTCGTCCCACCTCCCTCTCACTGGGCAGTCACTGCTGAAGGCATTGTGCTGAATAATATCAAGTTTCGCTCTTCGGCAGTTCCTGCAGGAAGGCGGGACTGATGCCGCGAAGTCCACGCAGTCTGACTTGAGGTGCGGACCGCCACAGTGGCTGCACGCGTCCACCGTTTCCACGCAGAACCTTTTGCTATGTCCGTAGGCGAGGCACCTCGAACACTGGACCAGCGGGGACTGGTCCTCGGCCTTTACCCTCTGGAGGTCTATATGCACGTACCTAACTACTTCGTTGACTAGCTTAACTTCAGGGTGTCGGTTTTTTTTGTGACGGTGTGCGCGCGCACCGTACAAATTTCATCATTACAGCCTATACAGTCCACTGCTGGACATAGGCCTCCACAAGTTTACGCCAAAAATAATGTGAACTCGTGTGTTTTGCCCATAGTCACCACGCTGGGCAGGCGGGTTGGTGACCGCAGTACAGGCTTTGTCGCACCGAAGACGCTGCTGCCCGTCTTCGGCCTGTGTATTTCAAAGCCAGCAGTTGGATGGTTATCCCGCCACCGGTCGGCTTTTTAAGTTCCAAGGTGGTAGCGGAACTGTGTTATCCCTTAGTCGCCTCTTACGACACCCACGGGAATAGAGGGGTGGCTATATTCTTTTGTACCGTAGCCACACAGTACTAATTTAGTCTCATCATTTTTCCCAAACGTGTCAAAAGAAGTATAACTTCAAAAATATAATAACGAAAGACGCAACAATGAAACAACGACATCATTTAATTAATCTAAATAAATTTAACGTCGAAATAACACCGATTTTCTCGGACGGTCGTGTAAAAAGTTAAAAATATCAACGTTAATTCAAAGAAAAATAAAAACAAAAATAACAAAGGAACGGCTCGCCCGTATCTTAAGCCAAACAAAACAAACTAATGATCCCACAGATCATGAAAACCACAAAAGTTAACGACTTAATTCATGTTCTTTTTAAATCCAATCCTTGAAGCTTAGAAAGAATAAAGCGGGCATTAAATTTCTTTATTACGTCTCCTAAATTGTGATACAGTTTAATTAATATTTGCTGTGACCATAATCAATTCGAGATGATCTAATTATTTTTGGAACAACAGGGCAGATTTGATATATTTTAAAGTAAATTATAATTTATAATTATAGTTATAAACTGTTTATATAAGAAATTTAATGGAATGCGTGACGAGGGCGTTACGAAAAGTGTGATCGGGCGAGGTGAACGGAAGTTGTGAGGGAGATATAAATTAGTGAGGATAAAAAGAGAGAGTTATGTTTTGTAAGTTTTATTTCAGTCATGTGCTTTGAAGAACACTCGTTTTTTTTAAACGAACAGGTAAAAAAATATTTTAGTTAGCGCGAGCCTTTTGCTATTGCAGTCAGCAATTAACATCGATATGATGTTTTTAAAGCCTATACGTGGGTAATGTATATTTTAATAGCAGAATGAGTATTTAATTCGATTTCATATTTTTTGAGTCAATTATAAGAATAACAAATCTGAGACTCCTTTTAATGTTTATAGGTTTTCTTGAGACCATCTCAACGCCGCGTCTTTAGGCTCTTATTTGTTCTCTATAATACGTAAATAATGACAGGAAAATAATATTGTAATACCACATGCAGGCATGACCGATGTATGCGTTTATATGTTTTTTTACAACAGTATTACCAGCTTGTTTAATGCTTTTTAATCGTTACAGTAAATAGTTAGAATACCAGATTCATATAGCCGCATTTGTTTTATTTTTTTGTTTTTCATTTTTTAATAATATTTTGCACTCGTAAAGTCGGGCGTAATGATACTCATAAAGTGAAATGTAAATCTTTCTTGACTACTAAGTTAAGTATGTACTTAAGTAACTAAAATTATATGTTCTTGATATTTAAACGAGAAATTTCAGACGGCTACCGTCTGCTTTTATTGTATTTTTACGATACACCACAATAAAAATCTTCATCATTATTATTTTTTTGAACAACTAGGTCGGCAAAACAAGTGTACGGCTCAGATGATAGTAAGCGATTACCTTAGCCTATACTCGTAGACGCCTGCAACATCAGAACCATCGCAAAAAACCCCTCTCCCCCCAGGAACCTTATTCACCACAGGAACACAACACTGCTTGAAATAAGTATAGTTATTATACAGCTGTGATCTTCTGTAAGGTCGAGATACTTCTCCAGTTGGTCTGCTCCAGATTTGGAACAAAATAATTCCTCCTGTGTCCTACCTCAGTCAAATGTGATACTAATGGCGTTACATTTTGAAACTACAATAAATCAATAATATTAAACCAGATAAAACAACAATAAAGGAAAGGAATCAAAAGCCTAGACACTTGAAATAGTAAGTAAACAGAACAATTACCTGTGAATTATTATGTATGAAAAACAACAACAAAAAAGTTAAATAAAACAGCAAAAGCCCAGATACACGCTAGATAAGAACGAACTTGAAGACTCAGTTAGAAGTTAAGTAACAGAACAAAAGTAAATGTACAGTAACGAAGGCAAACAATGAAATTGTTAAGCAACAAAAGATAAATACAAAGGGCATTTAGTTGGGCGATTCCATAGAAGTGCTCCCCACGATGTCACGACTTCAATACGAAAGTGCAGCTCCCTCACTTTTGATTTTAAGGTCTAAAGTATTTGAATAGAGCATAATTGTTGACTCACAAATACGAAATAGCAGTAATATTTTATGAGTTTAAGATGTTTCTAATTAATTAATGATGTTAAAACTGTCTGAGACAACAATTATAGGTGATAATGGCTACCAACTCTGTCTAGACTTTGATTCAATTAATCGACCGCCATAACCTAATAATAATATAATGGATGAATTGAAAATAATAGTTTTTATATTTTGGACAGATTAAAAAAATACAGAATCCAAAGGAAGAACGTAACAAAAAAATCAGAGAGAAATTAAAATTTAGTTGATTTAAAATTCACGATTTAGAAAAAAAGACAACTCCAGATTGGTATTTGAATTAATTTTTTTTTCCACGATTATCATTGTCATTTAGTAGCACGAGACGTCACGAAGGAACCCGTATAACAATATTGTATTTTATTTTTATTCCATTTTTCGTTTTGTTAGTTTTTTAACTTGTTGGTTTTGTGAAGAATATAAAGAAACTGACGTCTCCATTGCGATTTGTCACGCTTTACCGATGGAATGACGCTGCGATTTTCTCAAGACGATTTCTGATTTATAAACGAAAACCGTCTCTTTGCATGTTATATTACGACCTATTTTAAAACATTGCCCATGTTAAATCAGGCTAGGCCCCGTGTTGAGCGAATGATGACTTAATTTCGATCATTTGCTATGGATATTGGAATACACACCAATGCATTGCGTCTTTTATACGCTTGCTTTAAAAATAGTGCGTACAATTTTTGCTTTTTATTGCTCGGCTTTTGATTAAAATAATATAGCTTCGCTAGAGCCGGCAAAAAATTGTTTTATTTTACCCGTCACATTAAAGAGCACTGTTCTCGCCGTAATAACTTTCTGAGTATGTGATCACGATTTTAATAAGCAATATTAAAATACCACTTTTTGTTAGCAAAAAGTTATGGCGAACATTTTTAATATGGTAAAAGTTTATTAGAGTCGTATTAGGCTCTACATAGTATCAACGATGTACCATTTTTATTTTATTTACGTAAATGTATTTGTAACTGGAATTCTCATACCAGAATATTGTTTGTGTGCGTTAAATATCTATTTTAATTTCATGTTACTGAAAATACATTTAAGTGTGTTATTTTAACTATTTAATCCAAATATATACATGTAATATAATAATAATAATGTAAATATTTAAAAACTAACTATACATCGAACCAATTATTACAATGGATAAAAATTAAGTTTAACATATCGTGGTTGTCTGTTTCTATGACAAGAATGCCATGTGCAGGTATCAAACACTCAACCACCAGCTCAACAGCCATAAGCCAGTACTTGTGATAAATTGTCTAAAGTATTTGGACATAACACGAACTATATATTTCATTTGAGTGTAAATGAATTAAGCACTATTATTACATTTATTTTTGATGACAGGACGAACACTACAATAAATATAGAGAACAAGCCAAGGTACAACTGAAACATATCCTCAGGAGATATCCACTGCACACTTGTTAAGTAACCCACTGCATCCCATAGAGGTGCGGTTTATTCTCTACTCGACTAACTATTTCAATAGAATTTTAATTTGCTAAAGTTTTTTTCTGTCTTTATTGTTTGTTTGTAGCCGTGTTTATTATGTTACTGGATAAGTGATTACGATTTAAATATACTAAAAATAAAATTAATAATATAAATAAATCTTAGCTATAGTTGTAAGCCTTCTTGGTTAGTACACTGTTATTTACATATGTGAATAATGGGTTAGGATGTTTATTACTTTTTCATGTGGACACGAAAATCTAATTCAAGGCAAAATAGGCGACTTTTAGTTACTTCTGTGTTAGATATTTTGAGTTTATATCCATACTTTTTGTGCACTAATTTTTTTCAATAAAAATATCCTTTAACCTTATTTAATTTAGTTCAAAATTTATGAAATGTAGTTGTTTGTATCTACTTGTGTGTATGTTGTAAATAATGTTTTAGTATATTTTCAAAAAGTCCATTAAAAATAAATTTACATAGAAATCAAACATAATAATCATAAAATAACAATACAAAAACGTAAGACATTGTATTTTCAACCGGAACCCTTAGTCAACGTATTTATTTTCGCAAATAAAAAGTTATCAAATAAGGAATCCGTTAATAACTCTAAACATAAAATGATAATTATTGAAGTTAAACTTCTTTTGGCGCATTAGGGAAAAATGATGAGAATACATTTTAACGAAGCGAGCGCACACCGTCACAACAAACCGAGACACCCTGAAGTTAGCTAACGAAGAAGAAGTTAGCAACGTGAAGTTAGCTAACCAATGAACGCGCGCGCACACCGCCTTCTTAAGTTCTTACATGCGTACATAGGAACACACACTTTTTAACACATCAGACGTGTATATGTTCTAAAATTAAACTATAATACTTAACTATAAAAGTACAATAATTGACTATAAAACACACGAAATAAATTGGATTACTTTATACGTACCAATTAAAAGTCGTACGTAGGAACAACCGTGACAAGAGTATGTTCTAAGATTACATCGGATTTACGCACATAAATAACAAAGCATTGTGTTACGTAGCTCCGCAACTATCGTATTGTTAATTTAATGATAGATATTGATTATATGCAATAGACATAGCGGGCATAGCCGATGGGGACAGAATTTATAATTTAGATAGCCAGTTGAAATTGCAATTTAGATAAGTAATAAAGGTGCTTCGGGTATAACGTTTTGCATAATATTTTAACTGATTGGTTAGATATTGGAGGTTGATAGACGTGTTAACTGAAATATAATTTTGAGTCTTCAAATTTGTTAAACTATTAACTTTTAGACTGATTATAAGTCTTTTAAGTTTCAGAAAGCTGCAAATGTATATAAGTTAATATAAGAGTGAGGCCAAACGAGCGTAATTAAGTCAGTTGTCAGTTGCGTAATTTCTGCTGCGTTCGGTTTCATACAAAAGTGTGAGTCGGCACACAACTCATTTTGCGTTGCCGTCTGGCACGAACTGGACTTATTCATGGAACGCACCAGAAATCACGCGACTGACAACTCACAAAATTACGCTCGTAGTCCATACGTCTACCATTAAAATTGAAATAAAAAGTGGGTATAGACACTTTAGTATAGACTGGTTGTCGTTCGCGATTTCAGATGCGGGTAGTTTGATAAAAATATTTATGTTACTGTCGTCTATCAGCCGGTTCCTAAGTTAAATGACGCGCCTTCTACTTCTGGAACAGCTAAATATCCAAAACAGGAGAGATGATATATAATTCCGAATATAATGTTCCGATAAAAAAAAAATCGGTCAATCAATTTATGAAGTTTTGAGTTTAGATACATTTATACTGATAACAAAACGAGTGTGCTTTAGACCGTAACATTTTTTTACAATTTCGTCTGTCTGTCTGTATGTTTGTTCCTGCTAATCTCTGAAACGGCTAAGCCGATTTTGACGGGACTTTCACTGGCCGATAGCTGATGTAATAAGGAGTAACTTAAGCTACATTATTTTATTAATAGCTTTGCGAACTAAACCTTTTTTTACAAATTCCACGCAGACGAAGTCGCAGGCACAGCTAGTAGTAATTAAAATCCGAATAAACGTCAGCAGAATAGCTAAAATAAACGTTAACGTAACTCGTCTACAAATTATCTACGTTCGCGTTGCGGTTGAACAAATATTGTCTCATCACTCCATTAATTTGCATACAATTTCAACTAAAAACATATACTTTAAACGTTATTATAAAATCACTTGCAACAATTGACACGGCGTAATAAACATGGCTTATTTGAAAATTTTATGTTTCGTGTGCTCGTTATGTGATATAATGTTTAATTATATAGAAATTTTACATATTAACTGGGTTATAAAGAAACTAGGTATATAGCAGGGTAGTTACACAATAATTATACTGTTATCATTTAAATTTATGCTTCTAATTATTTTATAAGATTGTATTGTTTTTACTGTGATTATTATTTGTTGAAGTACCGGAAGAGCATAAAGATGGAGACACCATCTTCCGAATAGTTACTATCTACTAATATTCGGATTTACCAGTCACCATCTATGTCATCTATTGACGGGATTGTTGTCGTATAAATATGATAATTTGTAAGCGAAGAAGCAGTTATTATTGTTTATTGTATGGTTAACTTTGCTACTTGATAAGTGGCGTATAAGTGATTGGTGTGATAACTTATTTAATATAGTTAAAGTGTGCACTGTGAATGAATGACTAAAGATTTTTAGTGAGAAATAAGTGTTATATTGAGTATTTTCGTGCTCTCCGTCTGGACCCGGTGCCCTCTTCTTACTCTGAAGGCGGGACAGAGCCGCGTCCATTTCAGCCTCTGTGATGGGTGGTGGAACACCCTCCTCCTCGTCGTCTGGCGTCTGCCGAGCCATCATGGAGGCACGAAGCCCTCGGGTTCGTCGGGAAAGAGTTCCCCGCCGATCCTCTCCAGTTGCTCCGACTGGAGCGTTTCGCTGATGGGGGCCGACTGGGCGCGGAGCTTATTCCGCGCCCAATTGTACGGTCGGCCCCAAGGATCCTTCTCCAGACCCCCAAATAACTCCAGCCAGGCCTCCTCCTTGGCTCGGCATATGACTTGCTGCAGGATCTTGTGGAAATATCCTGCCTAACTTAGCTGTGTAGTTACGGCAGTAAAGAATATAGCCACTCCCACTCTTCCCGTGGGTGTCGTAAGAGGCGACTAACACGGTTCCGCTACCACATTGGTACTCGGAGAGCCGACCGATGGCGGGATAACCATCCAACTGCTGGCTTTGAAATACACAGACCGAAGACGGGGAGCAGCGTCTTCGGTGCGACAAAGCCAGCCCTGTGGTCACCAACCAGCCTGCCTAGCGTGGTGACTATGGGCAACACACATGAGTTCACGGCATTTTTGGCGTGAACTTGTGGAGGCCTATGTCCAGCAGTGGACTGCGATAGGCTGAAGTGATGATAAAACTGATGACGCCTTTGTTAAATCTATTTATTATTATTAATACGTGAATCAAAAACTTTGTACTCCTTTTTACGAAAATTGAGTAGAAGTAGAGAAGAAGAAGAGAATAGTATGAAATTTCGCACACTTATAGTTTATATAAAGGAGTTTAGAATGCTAATATTTTTTAACATAATGTATCAAAAAAAAAACATTAAATCAATAAAAAAAACATTACACATACTACTATGCATTTGACACACACACGCATATACCTATACTCTTTTGTTTATTATTATCGTAGTAGTCTTTGACAACAGAACCTTAATAATGTTCAAACTTACAATTTAAATTAATTATGGTCGAATTACGACCACTAGGCGAACACTAGTATAAATAATAACAAGATTAAATATTAAATAAAATAGCAAGCATTTTAGAACAACAATATCCCCTAATTAACTTCTAATTACAAAAAGTCACACGATTTTATTGCGTTAACTTAAATTTTTTTACTACATTCAAATTATTAACATATTCTTGGTTATAATATATGCACCATCTGGTAATAAATAACTATTAAACGTATGGTGTTAATTTAATTAACAGCGAATACATATAAACGTCAGTGTCACTACGGTATCACACACAGAATAAAATGTCAATATTATTTTCGTACTATAACAAAAATGGCGTCAACTCATATGTGTTTCCCATAGTCACCACGCTGGACAGGCGGGTTGGTGACCGCGGGGCTGACTTTGTCGCACCAAAGACGCGTCTTCGGCTTGTGTATTTGAAAGCCAGCAGTTGGATGGTTATCCCGCCATCAGACGGCTTTTTAAGTTCCAAGGTGATAGTGGAATTGTGTTATCCCTTAGTCGCTTCGTACGACACGCACGGGAAGAAAATGTTTGGCTTTATTCTTTACTGCTGTAACCACACAGTTTAATATAAAGTCAATATTATATTCATATAATTATTATTATAATATAAAATTAGAGGGACTGTTTAACCAGTTGTGAGTAAAGTTTATCCGGCAAATGTGTAACAAATAGACTTTAACAGCAGCAGTTAGAATAGGCCATTAGAAACGTGTTTATTTTAAAGTAGGAAACTACAACATTTAGAATTACATTTTCTAATAGAAATATACTATTAAAATAGTCGAATTCTATCGGTAAAAACAATTTTATATTGTTTTTTCAAGTTTATGCGAATTTCATTTATTATAATGAAATTACTTTTTCGGATTTTATCGCGGTTTATTAAGTTTTTTATATAACCGACGTTTTGTATACTTTTTAACCGACTTCCAAAAAAGGAGGAGGTTCTCAATTCGACTGTATTTTTGTTTTACCGACTTCAATTTCATTGACGAGTAATACAACGTAGATCGACGAAAAAATAGTCAAAATCGGTACACTCAGTAAAAAGTTATTACGAATTTTCGAGAGTTTCCCTCGATTTCTCTAGGATCCCATCATCAGATCCTGATTTCCTTATCATGGTACCAAACTAGGGATATCCCCTTTCCAACAAAAAAAGAATTATCAAAATCGGTACATCCAGTAGAAAGTTATGCGGTATAAAACAACGTAGATCGACGAAAAAAGCGTCAAGGAAAAACGCATTATTAGATATAACTCGAAAAGTTATTGTTAGATCTCAAATAAATTTAAATGGGACCAAATGACACACACTACCTTTCGATTAAAAGAAAATTTGTCGAAATCGCTCTACCCAGTCAAAAGTTCTGAAGTAACATACATAAAAAAAAAAAATACAGTCGAATTGAGAACCTCCTCCTTTTTTGGAAGTCGGTTAAAAATACATTCAACAAATTACTCTCATAAAAAATACAAGTCTCTTTAGAAATTCTTTTTGAATTGAAGAAATCGTTAGTCATTATATTTCAAAAGAATAACGTAACTCGGTAAAAGCCACTCAGTTCGTAACAGCAAATATTTAATCTAGGACACAGACTGTGTATGAATCTATTCGTAATTTATGTTAGTTAAATATTAACAGCGTTTTATTAAAGACAGAATTGAAATAAATATACATGTAAAATACGCGCACGCATCCGTGACTGTCTGCGTATTGTTATAATTTTAATTATTTTATTTCTTCTTCTAAATTTATAAGTAACTAGCTGACCCGGCGAACTTCGTATCGCCTAACAGTCGATTCTTTAATTTTTTATTTTTTAAGTTAATAAGTCAACAATTACATTATGTCAAAAATTAAAAATTATAAAACTTACAAAATTCTTTTAATAGTCACTAAAAATCACAATGAAAATTTTTTTTTTTAGAATTTTTCTTTCCGTAAGAACCATCCTCGTACTTCAAGGAATATTATAAAAAAAGAATTAGCGAAATCGGTCCAACCGTTCTCGAGTTTTGCGCTTAGCAACACATTCAGCGACTCATTTTTATATTATAGATATTCTGTGATAAATGTCATAAGATTGTTCCTCTTTTGTTTCTACAAAATTTTTAGAAGATTATCTTCTAAATGCTATGTGGATCTTGTTAGATATTATCAGACTGTATTTTACACTCTTCCGTATTTATTTTTACGAGTAACTGCGGAATTTCTTGCCGATTACTCTCTGTAGAATCTACATTCCGAATCGGTGGTAGCTTTACATTTAAAAAATAATCACTTTAAAATTTTAATTCGTAAAATGACGATTCGAAAGTGCTTTTAAAGCTTATTTGAATTTTTTTTTGACGTTGATTTTGGTTTTAATTTACGCAAAAAGGTCAACTTATTTTCTTCTCTATGGTCGATTCTATTGTTATATTATTTACATTAAGTGTGATGGAATTGGATGGTATGAAAGTATGAACAAATTTTGATGACAATCTACAATTTTATTGGTTAGTCAAAAATACTTTTGAGTTAGACAAGAGACAAAACTTAACATAAAACATTTCATTAAAGGAGTTATTTAATATGGAGTCTTGAATTTTGTTGTATTATTATTTATTTATTTTTTTGAATAAAAAGAAATACATTGATTTATATAAATTTCTTAATATTCTTTTACAATTACGAATCACTAAACATTATTAATGTATCAAAACCTTTACTACTGATACATATGTATATATAAATACAAATCTAACCGACAAGCAATAATACCTAACACCTTGATCTTGTACTGTGTTTGATTATTCATAGATCACGACATTAGCTATTTAGATAGTAACTTCACTTAGATACGTAGGATGGAACCAATAAGACAGTCACTAATACACCTTGCTAGGAATTAGCATCTCAAACGATTTCCCCTCGGTACTGTACAGCGAATTTATGAGAAATCTGGCTATGTAAACCAGTTACAACGCTCGTAAAGGGAACGTTTTAAGTTTTGTGTATTTATTATTATCTTATTTTATCTATAATAATGTTATATAGAGAAAATATATGATTTTTTATTAGATCGATTTTAAAAGTTATTTCAATAGGATTATACAATATCTATATGCACCTATACATCTATACAAATAAATAAAATTGGAGTGTCTGTTTGTAATATTAAAATAACTGCTTTTAACTAAACGCATGTGGATATATACACGGTACATAAATCAAAATATCATTATTTACAATTTTTGTCGTCTATCTATGTGTCTGTCTGTCTGTTTGTTCCGGCTAATCTCTGAAATGTCTGGTCCGAATTTACAGATAGCTGATGTAATAATGAGTAACTTCGGCTACTTTTATTTTAGAAATTTATTTATTTTATAACTTTGCGAACTGAAAAATAACTATTTCACACAAGCAATTTATTGCACAAAACCGCTCAAGTTACGAGAACATTATATGCTAACCAAGGATGTCATTTATTTAAGCCCTTACTTGTTTCTTTATAAATACATTCCGTTCCGATAAAATTAATATTTAAAATTAACAATATTCGTAATTTAAAAAATGCGACGACGGTCTTATACTCTTACAGACAATCCCCATTAATAAAGAAAATATTAATAATGCATATATGTAATAAAGTATGAAAATACTTATTTAAACTACACACCGTCGGAAATACTCCAATGCCGCGTAACTAACTTGTACTAATACCGCGTAACTACAAAAAAAAAAAAAAAAAATCAAAGTTGTGATTTCATGCGTAGGGGCTCTTTATAGCAACTGCTATAAATAACATGTAAGCTAACTAGCTTCGTCCCATGAGGTTGGCAGAGGGCTTTGTCTAATAAAAAAGCTTTAAATGATAAAAAGTAAAAACCGTGGCAGAAACAAAGTCATAAAAGTATACCCGAAAACCACGTATCTGCGTATCATGTTATAAAAAAAATGGTTGTTTTGTATTTTGCGCATGAATATAAAGGATTTTTCGAAGAATAATTGGACTAGAAAGTAAATAAACGTAATAGTTGAATCGCTATTATGTTAGTTACTCACTCAGTGAATGAATTTTGATTGGTAAAGATATAACAAAAAACGAGGTAAAATTTGTCAAATTTAATCAAATCCAATGTATTGTCAAAAGCTTTGATTAGGTAAGGTAAGTTGTGGTTGTAGTTTTTGTAAATAAAAATATGTAAATCAATTTAATTTCAGTTTATTTTGTAAGAGAAATGGGGCGAAAATCAAACTGATTCTTTGTATATAGACGGATTGTACACTTACACTCATCCCAGATACCTCCTCCAAATAAATAGGAGGAGGGACCCCTGAGGTGGTTCAAAAGATAATACCGTTATTATTTTTCTAAATTTTCTAAATATTTGTTAATACAATCAAACTCGCAATTTTATAATTATTACGATAAAAGTAATCGGTATAAAATTAATAACATTGTCCAAGTAAGCGACATCCACTCCAAATCAACTTTTAATTAATGATTAAATATTAAAACGTGTTAATTTCGTAACTTGATATAAATATAAATCAACTATCATTTATTTCTAAGCAAATGAGTAACAATTATGTATATATAATTAATCTCGACGTGATAAGAATGTGTTTTGACACCGCTAGATTATGTTACCCGCATGTTGCCAAGTTTAGATTACAAGTTACTAAGTAAACTCATTAAATGAACTGTTATGTAACCGAATATGCATAGTGGTACTATTACTGTTTAAGTAGCTATAGTTTTAAAGTTAATTTTGTTGACTAAATATACATAATTATTTTTGAACAGTCAGTTAGTCAGTTTTATAAGTCTAAACAATGACTAACTGTAATGGGTAAGTTATTTTGTTATGTTTTGGTTTTATGACAATATTATGATATTTAAGATCAGCTTAATCCAACACAATTTTTTTATAAATAAAGCTTACTTAATGTAACAGCCATAATTTCGCGTACAGAATGTTTTTCTCTGTATTAAGTTCTAAATCATTGAATATTTAAATAAAAACTGGTCACTATAGCGAGCAAAGTTATTTTTAAACAGGGTAAAACCGGGATAGATGCCTCACTTTTTGAAATAGCCACCTAATTTTAAAAATATGATTTTTATACGAATAATTTTTATTAATGTAGCTAGCTCAATCCTTTATGTTGAATTATGACTATTTTTTTTCAACCTAGCCAATGCAGATTAAGCAGAAATTAGCTTTTCGTGAACCCTTTTTTTTGAGGATAGATGCCTACCTATATGGATAGTTGCCTCACCATGAAAATAGTGAGTAGGATAGATGCCCTTTAAACCGTGTAAACGAAAAACTAAAAACCAAATGTTAGGTTAGGCTACTCCTAAAACATCGATTGTCTCCAAGAAACATGGGCCATAGCAATAAAGTTTTTTTTGTGTTTTTTATATCTTTTAATCGGTATAATTAGAATATAATTTTTATATCACACAGATTACTATATATATATATATATATATATAATTAAATATTTACAAGCATTTATTCAACAAAAGTATAAATTTTTAATTGTTGGTCTAAAATATTCATATCAAGTGTCAACATGCACATTGCACAATCATACTTTCTCATCGAAAGCTGACTGTAGGTTTTCTATAGTCCAAGAACATACTCGAGCTCGCACTTCTTCCTTTCTTTTATAATTTCGTGGCATAGTTCTGCTAGAATCAGTAAAACACCCAAACATAAATATACTTAAAAACATAAAAAATATAACAGACACAAAAAAATTATACATATAAACTTACTCTGTATATGGTGAATGAAGGGATAGATGCCCAGCCAAGGGCATCTATACCTCAAAAAATCAGGGCAACTATCCTTTGTGATTGGGATAGATGCCCACGTATTTTTTAAATAAATTATAAACAAAATAGCATCTATTTCCAACTATATGCAGGCTCAATGACCCAGTATATAGACGTGATAAAAAATATAACGGAATTTATTGCTATTTATAAAATTATACAACCTTAAATACTAACCTTTAAAACTATGACGTGTTTGTAAATTTCGCCACGGAGAAAATTACACACACGATCCAAACGCGTCCTTGCCACACGAATATCTGTGGATATCTAAGGTACGGGGCGTCTTCGACTCCTACTTATGCGATTAATTTTTATTTGTGACTTCGGGATGTTAGGTTTTTAGAACATGAGGCATCTATCCCACTGCGGCATCTCTCCCGGTTTTACCATAATTGAATTTTTAAAATCTGAGTCATTTGAAGATACAAGTAGACATTCCAAAGATTTTTAACAACATATTATATCATAACTAGCTGTGCTCGCGACTTTGTCCGCGTGGAATAGTCACTTTACATGTTCACCGCGTTTCTTTAAAATTGGCATAACTTTTTTTTTTATGTCACTAGGTCGGCAAACAAGCGTACGGCTCACCTGATGGTAAGCTATTACCGTAGCTTATAGACGCCTGCAACACCAGAAGCATCGCAAGCGCGTTGCCGACCCAATCCCCAATCCCCCCAGGAGCTCTGGTCACCTTACTCACCAACAGGAACACAATACTGCTTGAAAACAGTATTATTTAGCTGTGGTCTTCTGTAAGGTTGAGATACTACCCCAGTCGGGCTGCTCCATATTTTGAGCAGGAAACTCCTGCTGTGCCCTACCTCAGTTATTTATGAACCTATTGACATGAAACAAACACTAAATGTTAAACTAAGCTTGCCACAATACATAAATAAAAACCATATCTAAATCGGATAAGCCATTTCTGAGATTAGCGTGCACAAACGCACAGACAAACAGACAAAAATTCTGACAATCATCGTTTTATGTGCTATTTGCGTTCATAAATGTCCCAATAATATTTTTTCTCATATAACTTAAATGTACAGACAGCGACGCGTTACATTTTTATTATATGTATTGATTATTGCAATGATGTTTCTAACTAGTTTTAAATTACTTATTTTATTGATCTTATTTGTATTATTTTACAGCCTATCGTTTTGCATAACAATCAATATTCCTTTCACTAACATGTTGTCTGGAAGAAATTACTTTTTAGCAATAAGACCGCCTTGTTGTACAACATAATTATAATTGTACTGGTTTGTACCTTTCATTTTGTGTGCAGAAGAATACATCATTATTATTATCAAGACTAGCTTTTAACCCGCGGCTTCGCCTACGAGAACTACATGTTTTCGGCTGTTTTAATTTCTTCAGTCGAAATATAGCCTATATTTCTCGCTGATAATGTAAATTTGAAAAAAAAAATTAAAATCATATCAGTAATTTTTTAGTTTACCAATTTAAAAAATTAAAATCATGTCTTTTATAATATTAGTGTAGACTACAACTTCATCTACATTAATCTTAATTAAAAACATCAAAGAGAACTTCAATAACAATATCACATTAAAAATAATTATAAATGAAAACAGCTGACCGTTGACTCTCAAAACGAGAGCTTTCACAGAAAAACAATGTTCATTAAAACCTTTTTAAATCGACCCTATTAACAATTACAAACCGGAAACCCGGCTGGTTGGAAAGGCGATAATAATCTATACTTTTTAATTATACCAATAGGCCCCGCCCGGTGTTGTAATTTATATGAAAACGTCCAATCATATTAACGTTCGCTGACGTGTAGTGTCATTTTGGTATGGAGAATATTAATCATATAGTCGTTATGGTCTCAAAATTAGAATGCAACGCTTTTTTTTTTTCGAACACAGTTCGGATATGATTCGATCTGACATTGTTCCAACCTGTTCCTGTAGTTATTATATATATTTTTTTAAAAACATTTCGCTTATTGTCAAGTGTTAAATTCCTTTTTACAATATCAACTTTAATTAAAATTTTATATATCGTATTATAAATATTACTTTAAATGTTTAAATGTTTAACATAATTTACGAAAACTATTCCTTGTAGTATTCTACTTAATCCATATATTTATAAATATAATTCACAGCTGCTCAAGCGGATGCCTTCACACAAATTACGATTCAAAATAACATATTCCCTACTCGACACGACTGGCCATTGGGAGTTACGAAATTAACCATAATTGCTTAATTCTGAACCCATGTTTGCTCAGTAAGGTTCTAAGAGAGAGTGAGATGGCTATAGCAATGTTATAGATGTTGGTAAAGATGGAGAATCTTCAGAAATTTTGTTGATCGCCTTCCAGGTACGAGAAATAACGTGTGAAGGGATTGAAATTGGGATCATTAGATGGCGGCTTTCGAAAGTAATGATGTTCTTGATGAAAAAATACGACTCTCTAAACTGGCACAATAACTTTACAGTTTAAAACCTGATTTTAGAATGTTTATTATTTAACTAGGAGTCATTAATTTTGTTAAGAAGTCTCCCGACATTAATACTATACAAAATATAAAAACAAATACACTTAGTCCATTATCAATGGCACTATGATGGTTATAATGATTTATTGTGAGAAATTGATGTTTTAAGTCATACTTGATGCAAAAAAAATTGTCGAAGATTCGGTGTAAAAACTAGTTGTGATCTGAGTTGGAAATGATAGAGTAAATTAAAAAAAGTATTTTTTAAATATTTTACAATTCTAAATTATTTTATAAAACTTCTTCTTTATAAAAATCTTTTTGACTCTTTCATTTTTTTTTTGTTCTCTGGCTTTAGTCGCAAACTAATTTTAAAGATTAAAATATTATTTATAGGAATTTATTTTATTTTTTCAGATGACGTCGTGACCCGAATGCAGTCATTAAACAGGTCAGTTTAAAAAGGATTTATATTTTATATTACTTATTACTGAAAAATATAGCATGCAGGTTTTATGACCGCATGACCAATCAAAAATCGTAAAATATGCTTTAACGTATTCCTACTCAACACGAAGCGATAAATTTTAAAACGTAAGTGCTGTCGAATCTGCGCTGTTAATAGTGAAATTATTGATAATAAAAAGTATATGAGCGTTCAAAGAAAATAAACCATATAAGTTTTATTTCTAATTTTAAATCTTTGGTTATCGGTTTATTAATTATATACCATAACTATATCGTGTTGTAAATTTGAACAAATTGTCGATTTTTTTTTGATTTTCTTTTAAAAGTTTATTTTTAAAGCGAATTCTATGACACCATACTGTACAACAATTAAGAAAGTAGAACACTGAAAAGTAACTATTTAAACGTGAGTGAAGCCACGTGAGCCAGTTAACTCATACGAATGTAAAACTTACTAGTATAAAATTTCTCTATGAATTACTAAATGAACAATAGTTTTTAAAATTACAGCAAACATTTATTTATTCTAAAATATGTAATTTAATTCTCTCAAAACTTAACAATTAATTTACTTCGACAACTGAATGAACGGAAATATGAAGTTTAGTTTTGTTTCTCGATCGCGGACAGATTTCCGTTTTGTAACAATTTATTGCTCATCGATTGCTTTAATCGGTTTTACGTTTAACAATGATAAATAGTTACCGTTATCAATTATATTCAATAATTTTAAATACTTGTGTATCGTAAAGTTTCTAAATAAATTTGTTATTATTTCATTAAATACATCGGCGATGTTATTGCTTTGCAAAACTAGATATCTCTTTCGGTTTCACCCGTCTCCCACCCCCTCTTGTCAAATAATTGACAATTATAGTAAATAAAGATAATCTTAATCTTTAACTGAATTAGTTTGAATTATATTCATTATTTGATTATAATATAAACATATTATGTTTATTCTAAGATCAGGGCATCTTAAAAATAAGGTACAATAAATTATATTTCGTTTGTACAATTTAGATAACATAAAATTATATTTAATTTACGCAGTATATAGCAGCACTAGGTAATATTAACATTATGTTATATTCATAAATTCATTATATTAGTACAAAAACTCCATTTATTAAATAAACATACTTCGAGAGATAAATATTACTCATAAACTATACAAAACTAATTAACACTTTGCTTTAAGTTCAAGGAATAAAGTTACCAATAAACGCAAGAAATTCAGAATGATCGCGGTACACTCTAATGACTGTTGTAAACAAGAAAGAGTGATGAGCAAACAGCGAATCATCGAAAACTTACAATTATAACCTTTATTACAATCACTATAAGAATTTAGGTTCGAGGATGAAAGAGCGTTTGTTCCAAGCAAACAAAGTTTCGACTCTGATCTACAATAAAAGTTGTATAGCATATTTTTTCCGAGTATTTCGGGGGCAAAGGAAATTGCTAGCCCCGGGCACCGACCATTATATTCTTTTATATTAACGTAATCTCAGTCGCTTATATTTTTTCAAATCGAGCTTCGCATTGTGCTTACATAGACGCAGCAAGAATTTTTTAAAGTGGCAATCACATTATGGAGACCATTGAAAATTCGCTTTTCAACGGATGGAGAAAATATTTGATAAGGTCGTTCGAGACGTATCTATCTTCTAAAATTTTAAAATCAGAGAAAAGGCTTTTCTTATACGTTAAAAACTAGAAATTACCAATATTAGTAAATTATTTCTAGACATGAGATTTTTTTTTAATTGCAAGGTAATTTTATTTGCTGTGTGGTTACGGCATTAAAGAATATAGCCACCCCCTCTCTTCCCGTGGGTGTTGTAAGAGGCGATTAAGAGATAACACAGTTCTACTACCACCTTGGAATTTCAAAAGCTGACCGATGGCGGGATAACCGTCCAACTGCTGGCTTTGAAATACAAAGGCCGAAGACGGACAGCAGCGTCTTCGGTGCGACAAAGCCAGCCCTGCGGTCACCAACCCCCCTGCCCAGCGTGGTGACTATGGGCAAAACATATGAGTTCACGCCATTTTTGGCGTTAACTTGTCCTATGTCTAGGCCTATGTCCAATAGTGGACTGCGAAAAGCTGATGTGATGAATTTTATTTAGTTTATTTTTATTACATTTATTCAGAAAAATTTACAGCTATACATAACAAATTAGAAATACAATTAAAAACTTAAAGCCATTTAGAAGTTTGTACAATTAACAACTAAAGAGTGCTATATTATTTAAGAGTTTGAGAGTAAAACAAAATTAAAACTTAGGATGGTTCGAAAACCTAGCTGGATCATTAAACTGCTTAGACATTATTAGCTGTCGGAAGAGGAATATTCCGTGGTCGCGCCAGAAAAATTAGATCTGCAAATAAAGGAATTACGACGATAATTACTAATACAAGTCAGGTGGGTGGGGTGGAATAGGGCAAAATTACGAAAGAACCTAGTGGGTCATTAAATTTAATTCTGTTGTGGAAGTCTGGGTTATCTATAATATTGTTGACAATTTTATTTAGGTATACTAAATCAGAGACATTTCGACGAAGTCTCAGGGGAAGGAAATGGTATTTTTTACACCTAATGTAATGTACCTAAAATACTTTCCAACCAACACGTAACTTTTTATAATAGTTCAAATGATATCAATTTAATATTTTTAAAACAAAAAAAAGACCACGAAAAATAAATCACGAAAATTAATTAAAAACTTTTTGCATCCAACAGATAATTTAAATCCCCCATAAATCGGACTAACGCTTGTCAACGCGAAATCTCTTTCCCCGAAAACAGTTCTAAATTCAAGTTTGTATATGGAACGTTTATTAACTGCCAGTCCGACATGTTAAAACAGATGTTCCGTCTTCGTTTGACGGATGGGTCAGGCGAGGTCGGCCGCCATCTTGCGAGGTTCCCGCCAATCGTTGCGTCTCCAGGGTGCCTGTCAACGGGCGAAACAATTACCGAGATCGTGACTTTATTAAACAGACTAACTTGTAATCAGAGACGGTTTTTAAAACTTCCGTGTAATGTTATCCTGAGGAGCTTCTTCGAAATTTGAAATGTTTCGAAAATATCAGTTTCTACTTTCGACATTACTTTTACTATTTTATAAATAAGTTTTTAAAAATGGAAAGCGTTGAAAAAAAATATTAACAATATGTTAAAATTAAGATTTTTAAAAGATGAGGCATGATTGATGGTAGTTTGTATAATAATAAAAATCCATTTAATAACACAATATAGTAATGTTCATTTAAATAGCATTATATTAAGTCGCAACCTCCAACCAAAATGCACCTGTGCGGCGCGGACTCATTTTAATGAAGACCTTTTGGTTCCTTCGCAGGTGTCTGTGATTCTCGATCCCGAATCGACGTCTCATTATGTTGTTTAATTCATTATGCGCTTTGTTTTCTTCATTCGTTTTTTGTCCGCGAATAACTTTATTGTCTCCACCACGATTTATAATGCGACGATCCATTATAAATCGTGTCAGACCGCCTTAACATATGTATGTAATTAAGTTGTATAGTTTTTTTAAACGTTTACGACTATCAGGGGAAAGAATGATTCGAAATATTGCCAGTATAAAGGTTTACGTGCACACCAAAAAAGCATTTAATTCCCTCTAAACAATTGAGGTAAATTAGGCGGGGACGCGGTTGAGTTTTTTTTTTTTGTTTTTGTTTTAATGAAAACGAAATCAACCACGCACGGAAGAGTCGCATCGAGTATAACGTTTTATTCTTTTTTTTTTCTATATGGCTACATTTTGAACTGCCGACTTCAACAACTCTAGCAACATCGTTTTGCGTTTCGAATCTCGATTACGAACACTCATTGACGTTTGGAATATCTTACGGAAATAAGAATGTCTTTCAGCGATATAATATCTCATTCGGAAATAAACTTTAAACCTTGCACTATTAAGACGCTTTTCGCCCATCCCTTTTATTCTACACATGACTTACTAGAAATAGACAATGAAAAATCCTTTAAGATAAAATAAGAGAATCGACAAAGCTTGCCTATGACGCCATATCACTGTAATCCTTATTTCTTTCCAGTTAGAGCTCATCATCGCTTACACGTTTAGCGTCAGAGGCTTCAAATAAAAGTTATTGAATGATCTTTGATTAGATGATTATCGAAGGAGTTGCTTTGGATCGTGGCTCTGTACATTTTATATGGTAATTGAAATGTAATATAAGCATTCGCTTTCGAGACGCTCATTATCGGGGTTTTATGACGATCTCTATTGGTAATACGAGTGAAGAGGTTTCGTTTTAACACTGTAACTGAATTAGGTATTCGAATAATTATCGAGAACCGTGTATCGATTACATTACATTTAATGAGCGAATCGGATATCCAAGGTCATTTTAAACCTTGTATAAGTCAAGACCTACACCTTTATAGCTATAGGGCGTAAAAAAAGGACAAAGGGAGCAGCAGATGCAGCAAGCGTCTGAACAATTAATTTTATATAAAAATAACGTCTCTATCTAGAGGAAACCATTTCTCTGAAGATTTGACGTGTTATAAATTTCCGTGAATGTTTTTTTTTTCTCTCGTTTCGTCCGCCATATGCCCGTGCCATGTTTTATTCAGCCACAGCAAGGTTTGTTGGTCCACTGGTTTTTATGAACGTGCTAGTGGTTTAGTTTTGAAATGGGCATTAAAGTTTATACTTATTTATAAATACACATACATTGTTCTCAAACTGAATACGAATTTGAAGTAATTATGAACTGAGAACTTTTGTTTGAATCGTAAATTCGTTGCGAACTAAAATAATGTACGTATTTGTTTTTCGCGTCAGGAAAATTTTATCAAAATAACTTTTTTTTTAATCAACTCTTGCGATCTGAACCTAAAAAATTTATATGCAAAAATTTATTTAACCGAAACATGAAAACGCCATCAATATACAAATGGATTCAAACCCCTAGGCGACAGATGGTCGGACCCCACACTCATATTTCGATAATTTCTATACAATTTTTTTTTCGTTCCGAACTATTCAAAACATTAAATCAACAAATGGTTCCTTGACAAAGAGAGCCGATGGCGATTTTGCCACAATGAAATATTTACGCGAATTTTATAACAAAATACCGAAATGACCCATGAGAACTTAATTACTAAGATCTGCAACACAATTTTGATGTTTGTATTTTGAATTAATATAAACCTTGATTTGCGGTTTTGTCTGTGCTAAGTACCTACTTGATAGTTGATACTAATTGACAAAATATATACTTATTACTTATTGTTATTGATTAGAATTTAGCTTAGCACATTATTTTAAAACGTTTAATACTAAAGTTAAATAATGAAAAGATAATTTGTTGCAATATTTTTTCATATGTACAGTAATGTATAAATATATAAAATAAATATATATATAATAAAAAATATTTTTGCTATGTATTTGGTGATTTATTTGAAAAGAATAAGTAATCTGTTTCTTGACATCACTTCTTAGGATAATCTGAGTTCAGAGCCGTTAGCAACTTATTAACTAAAATTACATTTTTTGTTGAATGACGAGTCATATTTAATTTTTATTTTACTTAAAGATAATAATTTTCTAAGACTAGAGTTAATTATTATTATATGGAAATTGAACATTTATTTATTTAAATAATATTTTTTTTATAAATATGGCTGCAACATTAAAAAAATTTAGACACTAGAAAAACCAACTTCCTACTGTGAACCGGAGATTATCGAAATCTTAAAAATACACGGTAAAAACAATTTTATATGCAAATGCATGTTCAAAAAAATTATATCACAAAAAAAAATCAACAAATTAACATCCAGCTACAAAGCGCATATGGGTGGAGGATGGTCAAAGTGGTGGCGCTTAAAATTAGTTGTTTTAACTGGTGCCAAACACATGCTTAGAACTCTACGTTAAATTCTACAATAAACTTTACGGCTGTAAAAGGAGTTAATTTTTTTTTTCTAAACCATCGTTAAAGTTTGTTTACACCCGCACTTGTAACTAAGGGCTACGCGGTTGGCTACCGACTATCTTTTATACTAGTCAATGGTTCTGCCTTTGTGTATTTTATTCTCTTCAAGTGCCATTATATTTCGAGTGTTGTCAGTTTAAAAATTTAATTTGAAGTCGTTGTTTTTTTTTTAATAATTTTTTGGACATAAATGACGCATTCTTTTTTTATAGATTGTTTTGTTTATATTGTTCAACTTAAGGAATGCGAGTCGAGGACAAAACAGAAAATTAAGTGTAAAGACATTATATTAGTAAATAAAGGTTTCCTATTGGATGTGGACTTTACATAAAGATAGAAACCAGCAAAGATAACCAGCGTGACTTGATTAAGATTTATTGTTATTTGTTTTGTTTTGATGTGCTATTATTTATTTATGACTCATTATACGGATCTGTACTCAAAAGAGTGATTTATGCAATTTTTATATGTCTGTATGTTTGTTCTACAATCACATACAATCTGCTGCTCTAAATAAGAAGTGGTATAAGTTGGACTCAAAATATTGTGTAAATTTTATCTTACTAGTTCAAATATTATTAGATAAATAATACCAGTAAAATTGTAATGAAATTATTTTTATACAGATATTAAATAAAAAAATATCAATAGAAGGCGTAGGTCACCAGCTAATAAGAAACAAATTAAAACCAACATAAAGCATATATAGTTACGGGTTTCTGTAAAGAACTCATTATAGACGGCGCCACGATTCGCTTAAACCGAATATAAAATCATCATATCAAAAATTTCTATCTAATGGGTAAATCTTTCCATAGCTTAATTGGCTAGAGCACCGACACGGTCAGTCGGAGATGCAGGTTCGATCACCGATGGAACGGTCGATTTTTGATATGATATTAAAAAATGGCAACATAAACAAATTTATTTTACAACTCTTTCATTTCACTTCATCTTATTACTATCTATAAAGTTACCCCAAACCGTTAAAAAATACTTCGACCAACTCATTAAGCGTCGTCGAGCTAAAGATATTTTATGATGCTAAATATGCAAAAGCTGTAAAAACCAGCAACATTGCAATACCTAACAAAGTATGAATGGTAACATCAGTAGTAAAATTTTACACGGAGGCGAGAGCTTATAAAATGTTAATTTAACATCAGCGTTAAGTAAAACCAAGAAACAAAGTGTAGTTAAAAATAATATGCCTCCTAACTTTCTAGTTATGGTATCGTAAAAGTCTACTATTGCTGTAAAATGTAAAACTTATGATGACACTACCTCGTCTCTCGTTTGAACGTGGACAAAACATATTTAAAGAATATTATATAAATAAAAATACAAAAGATTATTTATTCCTTTGTTCAAATCAATTTTTGCGGTGGTTTTTGAGGTTTTTTTTTCAATTCCTTTAGTTACAGTTAGTATTCCATAATACAAATACTAGAACGTAACTCTTCGGATTACGTGCAATCATTAACTAAAGACAGAGGAGACACATTCAACATTTGGACACGAACAAATAGATTTACACTCGAGTTACCAAACTAGGTAAGCTAACCGACGTACTCTAACTACTGTTCATACATCGAGAGCATTAACTGATCTGTCAACTCGTATTTGACTCAGTCTGCAAACAATATCTCATATTACACTATATTTACTGATGTACAACAACGAGGGGTTTTTGCTTTTTATGTAAGTAAACAGATTCCTTCGATGTCACTAAGAATATAATACATTAGTATTTGAGTATATTGTGTGATGTTTTTTTGTTATAACGCTAAGCTGTACGAAAGGTCAACGTTCTTTTCAAATTTGAAATTCGAAATCTAGTAGGCAATTTTAACAAAATACAATCTTTCAATCTGCTAGCAGGCTTAAATCCATATGCAAACAAATTTTTTATTTCTTCCCAGATAACGACAAATATCTATGTGACTAATACTAAAGTATGAAATGGGGGAGGATCGAACCCGCGACTGCCAGCGCAACAGCCATAAGCCAGTGTGGTGACCGCTGCGCTTACGTGTCGTCAAAAAATGTCTCCCTTTGACAAATCTAGACTGAAACTAGCATTTAATAAAAGTTCTCTATTTATTTGTATATCACATTTCCTAAATAAATGTATTATTTACTTAAACCCAAAAATTAGTAAGATAGCTACAGTAAATTTTATTATACAACACTTCTTAGGCGTTATTTTAAAAAACTCATCCAAGCGTTTATCATTCAATAATTTAATAGTTCATCAATCATTTCTCAAAGAAAAGCAATTTATAAGACCTTATGCCGACACCTTCGATTTCTTACCTGATATAAAAATAATATAAAAAAAAAAACCGACAATAGCTCTGACGCAACGTAAACTGACCAGATATCTCAATTTATTGAGTCAACCTCAGAAATCGCTATTTGAAAATCTCGAAGAATCAATTTGTTCGTGGAAACGCTCACAAATTTGTGCGTTATAAAGCTTATCTTTAATATTTATGTCTCTATTCAGTTTTTTTTTTTTTTTTTTCGGTAAGTTCTTTATGAGAATACATTTTAATATCATTGATAGTTTGCAATAGTAATTGTTTTTGAATTTAGAATTAGAATTATTCGGTTCATTCGTTCCTATTTAAGTACGCATCATTTGCGTTCAGTGCTCCATGTCCTGCCAAAATTCCCCGATTTAAATAAAATATACAGTTCGATGCTATCTACAAAGACCATAAACTGCGTCGTATTTGACATCTCATTTTTAACGCAACCAAGGAAGTGTGAACAGTTAATACATTTAAATATAGAGACAAAATATTTTTATGGACTTCGGTAACCCTAAGGGTTGTTGCTTCTAAGAAGTTATAGATTTAATCTACTTTTTCGCTTTGAGCCCCGACACCGCTAACGAAGTTTAGTTTTGGTACCTGACTTTTTTTCAACTCGACGTCAGTGGTCGCCGGTGTCACGATGAGTGAACGAGATAGCCATAATAGATGGCTACCGATGGCTGACAGTTCGACTTTGGTATGCTGACAACATTCGATTTACGATACGGTATTAGTGATACATCTCTCAATAATGCTTGACTAATACTTGCAGTGGGAACGAAACAGGAATATACCTTTACGGAAATCTAAATGCGTGCGTTTTTATCTATCCTTCAGATATCGTACGACAAAACAAATGATAAGTAAAGCGTGCTGTTTCGAAATTTCACCCTAACACACATGTCGCAGGAGTTAACGCTGTTTTGTAAGCCGTATCAAAATTAAGATAATGGATAATGTCCGTCCAAATTTCTATTTTATTATTAGCTCCGGTGCTACACCAGCTGTCGTGTCTTTTTATGGAGTGGGCAGTGAGCGACCGTTAGATTGATGCGAGTTTATATCGAACAGGTAATGAGCTTTGAAATTTATAATGACCGTATATATTTCACAAACACCAAATGTCGGTCCAATTTAAAACTGCGATTACACTATTACAATGTTGACAGAAGTAAAATCGAATTCCACAAATTGCTCGCCATCATTGTTATTTCAATTTTCACGTGACGCCTGCACCCAATCAGATTAACTTTTGACATAGAAAAATAAACTGATACAGCTGTGTAGTTAATGTTGTCAATTGTAAAAGTGTCCGCTGTGTCAGATGTCATAACAAAGTTCGTTACCGTGATGTTTGTTTTCTTTGTCCGAACAGCGATTTAACCTAAATACATTCGCAAAGTGTTGTACCGAACATAATTTAATTTGTTTATTTGATAAGTCAAATATTTGATCCGATTCTGTCGATGTCGTTAGTTCAGTTCTCGTTCTGTCAATACGTCGACTAATAAAGGACAACATGACGATACATTGGCGGGACGTATAGAGCGAAATTGACGCGTATTTCGAACGCGTAGGATGTAATTTTCCCTTTGATTAGGCGAAACCAAAATGTTTCAACTGCAATTGGCAAGTTCTAATCAGTTGTCGGATTTCAATACTTATTACGTGTTATATAACACTCTTGAATAACGACGACTTCCATTGTTACGTCTGTTCAAAATTGCTTGATTTACCAGATGATCATGTAATACAAAGATTTTATCTTTCACTTATTCTTACATGACTGTGCTATTATTGCTTATTGTTACTGAAATTATTGTTAAAATAGGGCGAGAGAGAGAGAGAGAGCAAGATTTCTAAATGGCTTTTACGCATAATTTAATTTCAAATCTGTGTTAATATTGTTTTTTTTTTTATTATTATTAGAGTAAATATTTCTATACTAGAATTGTTACTGTGTCCATGAATAATATTATTTTAATTAAGCTGACATAGCTTTTTACGTAGTAAGCTCTATTTATTAGGATATGAAGCAAGTTTTCTTGCTACAATTACATGCGGACATAATTAATGTCATGAAATTATCTTTTAATCTATACTAATATTATAAAACTAAAGAGTCAGTTTTTTAAACGTGCTAATCTCAAGAACTGCTGGTTCGAATGTAATAAATTATTTTTGTGCAGATTAGAGCATTTACTTAGGAAGATTTAAGGCTATATAACAAAACGCTACGACCAATTGCAGGTGAGCATTCAGGAGAAAAGTTATTGTTTCCAATAATCTGTTTTATAAATTGTAATGAAAAATTATACAGACTTAAGAGAATAATATTGTATCTACAGATTTTTAGGTAGTTATCTCTATATATATAAAAGCGAAAGGTCACTCACTCATCACGAAATCTCCGAAACTATAACACCTACAAACTTGAAATTTGGCAGGTAGGCTCCTTATAAGACGTAGGCATCCGCTAAGAACGGATTTTACGAAACTCGACCCCTAAGGGGGTAAAACGGGGGTTGGAAGTTTATATGAAAGTTCTAAGTTTTTTGAAGTAAGAGACTTGAAATTTAAAATGTAAGCTCTATAGATAGTGAAAAGGTGTCCAAATAATGTATCTTTAGAAATCAACTCCTTTTTGGGGTTAAAACGGGGGATCGTAAGTTGACTCACTGATCACGAAATCTCCGAAACTATAACACCTACAAACTTGAAATTTAGCAAGTAGGCTCCTTATAAGACGTAGGCATCCATTAAGAACAGATTTTACGAAATTCGACTCCTAAGGGGATAAAACGGGGGTTGGAAGTTTCTACGACAGTCCAATGTTTTTGAAGTAAGAAACTTGAAATTTAAAATGTGTGCTCTATAGATGGTGAGGAGGTGTCCAAATAATGCATCGTAATTTATAAATATAAAAGAGAAAGATCACTGACTCACTCATCTCGAGAACTCAAAAACAGCTGGATGGTCCATTCATCCAGGATGGACAAAGATGAAATTTGGCAGGGAGGTAGATTATAATTAATAGACGTCCGCTAAGAACGGATTTTGCGATATTCCACCGCTAAGGGGTTTAATTGGGGTTGATAGTTTGTATGAAACATATACAGCAGGGTCGGTTTAAAGCAAAATAACCGCGTTGCAACCCTATGTGATCAAGAAACATTTATATTGATCACTTATAACTTTTAACTGAGGTAGGGTACAGCAGGAATTTCCTGCTCAAAATATGGAGCAGCCCAACTGGGGTAGTACCTCGACCTTACAGAAGATCACAGCAAAATAATACTGTTTTCAAGCAGTATTATGTTCCTGTTGGTGAGTAAGGTGACCAAAGCTCCTGGGGGGATTGGGGATTGGGTCGGCAACGCGCTTGCGATGCTTCTGGTGTTGCAGGTGTCTATAAGCTACGGTAATCGCTTAACATCAGGTGAGCTTTACGCAGTAGTACAAAAAAAATATATTTTTTTACAATATCTAACCTTTACGTTACTAGAATACTTTTTATTTATCCCTGTCGTCACGGAGTTACGAAGGAGCGTGCGTTACACTATTCTGTGGCATATAGTTACGTAGAACCATATTAAAAACTAAATTACATGCAGTATATTTAAACATATTTACACTACAATACTATATTATTACTACATTTTTTCATACCACAATTCTGACGAATTCAACAAACCATTTTGTTAAGCGCGACGCGCTTCACGCGCACGTAGTTGCGGGCAACAGTTAGTGTATTATAAAACAAAGTCCCCAAAAATGTATGTGATCGATTCCCTCAAAATCTACGGAACGGATTTTCATGCGGTTTCATCAATGGAGAGAGGGCTTCAAGAGGAAGGCTTATAGAACGGCTAAGCCGATTATGATGAGAGTTTCACTGGAAGTTTGCCGGGAAAACTTTGTGTCACACCGATTTCAACGCGGGCGAAGCCGCAGGCACAGCTAG
This sequence comes from Melitaea cinxia, assembly GCF_905220565.1. NCBI lineage: Eukaryota > Metazoa > Arthropoda > Insecta > Lepidoptera > Nymphalidae > Melitaea > Melitaea cinxia. The sequence continues at coordinate 3,306,658 of NC_059411.1, forward strand.
TCTAAATATATAATTTGCGTGGTTACAGTTGAGTATAATAATAAAAACATAAGAATGTACCTAATATGTACAAAAATATAAACAAATGAAGAATTTGCAGTGAACTGCGTGATGTCACTAGCCTAAAATCAATTTTTAAGATCCTAACGACAAGGAATAACTTAACAAAATTCTTCAGATTTGACCATCCTAACTCTTTAATTTTATCATAATGTATTTAGTATTGATGTAGACAAGTACGGATAAGAAAATACAAACAATTTCCGTCTCCTAAAACTAGAACCTAAACAATTTCACGAAGTGTAAGTTGTTTAATCATAATAAGCATTCCTTAACCGACCACTACTCGACGGAACAGAGAATTCTTTAAGCGGTGTTGGAGTACAGTAAAAAGTTTTATTACCAAACATATTACTAGCACAGAACATAGTTTAGTAATATACGTTCAGTTTTACTACAACTTTATTGTTAGTTGGAGATTATAATATTTTTTTTCCTTATTGCATGTGTATAATTAGTCCCTGAGTTTAATTTCGTGTTTTGAAAACGAGTGGCTTTTTCAGTTTTTTAATTATGTTTCCCGTTACTCAATAAATAGCCTAGGCTTTCGCAAACTTCTAACCATTGCAGCTCATTTCAATTTTAGAACTATAGGTACCTGTTCTTATTTGTTTTTATAAATCCCGTAATAGCTTGAATAAAAATTGAATGTTGTTCCATAGTAAATATATAATAAGTAAATATCGAAATAAATAAAATATTAAATTATTAATTTAATTTATTATTTCGATATAATTATATCGATTTAATAAATTAAATATCGAAAAAATTAACACAAGCAAGCAACAAGGTTGCAACTGTAAAAAATAAAATGGTCTCTTCTGGTGTGATAAAAAATCCGGCTTAAAGGTCCGAAAAAAGAAATTATAGACAATGCCATATTAAAGAGCATCAAATAAATTCACTAGTATTCCAGTGCTATTTAAAAACGCACAACTAGAAAAGACAATAGTTGCTAAAACAGCTGGCAACTTAAAGGCAAAATAAAAATATCAAATAAAAAAGATAATATACTGCCTATCTTGTGTATCGAACGTAAAATCTCATTAAACAGCCAAGTTTATGAAATTTTTATAAAAAAGTACCAGAAATAAATTAATGGTTTTGTTTTTATATAATAATATAAACTAACAAGCTGGCTTGTTATATGCTAAACGTTTTTTTTAAGCTGAAATATAACAAACGTATCGACATAATAAAGTTTGTATTAGTGAATAATCGTAGCGGATTGCATAGCATAAGACTTTTCTCTCTTGTTTCCCAATTGTGGGCGTTAAGGTCATTATGGTAAAGTACTATACACTAGCTGAAACCACTTATAGTTTATTCAGCGCGGTTCCTTTTTTTTGTCAGCGGTAATTATGACCAATGTCTTCCGTAATTTTTTTATTTAAGTGACACCTTATATTAAAATGATAACTAAAATTATTGCTAAATCTACTTTTTCTAGAAGTAGTATGTTAATAACATCCGTTTTTTTTGCAAGATACAAAATTGACAAAGATTTTGGTTAAAACTTGTATTTATATTTGTGAGTAAAATTATTTCTCGGCATATATTTGATCGATCACCGTCTTTCCGTTCGAGATTGTACATAACTCAGAGATAATTAGCATAAATTAAATAAACATATCAAATGCGACATTTACAACGAAAGTCGGAGTCAACGCGAATATTATTTATAGAAAATCTCATGTTTTCGAACTGAGTCGCTTTTAATTGGGAACGCTCAAAGCTTACCTAATATATCAAGCGCTTATCCGACCTGATAGTCTTATTTTGTAAACAATCTTATTATAAATTTATTATATAGTTTGCTGGGATTTTGATAAAATCTATACACAATTCAGCCTATAACATTCCACTGTTGGGCAAAGGCTTCTTTCTCCACGTAGTAGAAGGATTTGGCCTTAATCCACCACGCTGCTCCACTGCGAGTATGTTGTACTATGAGTAACGATCGCTATCAGGTATTTACGATAACGACTGGGCCGGACGGCTTTACGTGCTCTCCGAGGCACGGTGGGGAGACCCACAAGAACAGACATCCAAACCAGAAAGAAATATTTGTACAAATACAAATATCCACCCCGAATAGGAATCGAAACCGCAAACCGTCGGTGTTTTACAGTCCAAGGTTTATTTGAACTAAAGTGATTTTGATAACTCTAGGACTAGGGATTAGAAAACTTCATCATTGAGACCATGGGACATTGGAACAATAGTTTTTAACAAAAAAGCGGATGGACCAGCAAGTGATTTTAAAAAAAGAAGAAAAATTATGGAGTGATAGTTTTTTTTATTTTTATTTTTTATTTTTACTTGGGGACGCCTATGTCCAGCAGTGGACTGCAATAGGCTGCAGTGACTGACTGACTGATAGTGATTTTTATAGATAAAGAAAACTTACAAACTCTTCAACTTCTCAACTGTTACTTAACAATAAAATGAATATTATTAACTTTGGTTTCCACCTTAAATAGCGTATTTTACTGTGCGGTACAGAAAACAATTTTTTTAAAGGATTTTTTTTTACAAAAATGCACCTAAATTTCCACGACAAAAAGAAAAATTTAACAGTCAATCAATTATCCATTTTTTATTGTACACAGCCATTCTTGGCCAATATAAGTTCAGAATGATTATCACAGCAATAAAACCATTCAACGGTCTTCGAGTGGGTGTTTAATCTTTGTCTGATTCTAGTACTCGAATTGACTTGAACGCGATAAAACTCTTGATTTTATGATAGTGTGATAAGGAAACATTGTTCTTCTTGGGTGGTCAAATAATAAGATGCGTGTTGATTTAATGAATCCCCTAACGCTTTTGTTTGTTTTCGTTTCATAACTACGGAAACCATGACTGATGGAAGACCGCGTTCTACTTCGCTGGTAAAGGATACCGGCTTAATAGTTTCTAATGTAAATATTGATGCTTATCTAAAATCTATGAAATAAATTAAAAATTGAATACTCAAATGTTGTGTATTATTTTTATTTTTATATAGAAGTCTGTCGAGTTTTTCACTTTATTACTTTATGTTTTACGCGAATTTTTGAGTTTAAAATAATAAGAAAAACATTATCAACACTAATTTATTAATAAAATAACTTTCCATTTTTAGTAAGATTATTAGTTATCAAAATGTTCTGCAAATTTCAAGCTATTTCCAATGTCCAACATCACTTTTCTAGGACTCATTTTATCTGGGAATAAAAACACGATCACGATCCTGTAACAAAAATTATACAAATGCAAATATCCATCCAGACCAAAAATCGAGCGCACAAATCGTCTGTGCACAATCGTCTAGCCTACATGGACAACACACCGGAGCTGTTCTTATAAAAAACATACATATGAGAGAAACCACAAAAGTTACGTATGCAGTCTATACACAAGTTCAAACGCTTAAAGTCCCTTCGGTCTTCACGACTATTAAAGCAACTCCGACTGAAGCGGGCACTCGGCGAAAGAGTCATCTTTATACCTACTTGATAAACGCTTTTAGAAAGCATAATTAGGTTAAAGAAACTACACACCAGACTAGAATTACTTAAAAAATTCAATAATGGTCACACAAATTTGCTTGCATAACAAACTAGCTAAAACAAAATTCGCCATCCACCAAACTACCGTGCCAAATTTAACGTACAGTTTTTCTAGTAAATAATAGCCTCTAAAAATTATCACACAATAAATATATTTAATATATAAATATGGTACCCTAAAATACAAACAAGAACTTGACAATTTTATATAACCGATGCTTCAAAAATGTTTCTTGTATCGATACAGCGGACGTAGCAATGTACGACCATTTTCATTGATGTATAATTTATAAAAGTTCCCCGAAACCTCGGCCAGGGCTGCACGGTCGCATTCCCGTGATATTTCATCTCAGTGACATCTGTCAGCTCGAACACGATCGGGTTTGTCGACGACGTTTGTATTAATTTCCTTTTACTCTCCCTTATTGGTTACGATGGCTTTATTTTAATTTTATTTCATATTCAGACGCTGTTCATACTTCGATATTATTATCTTTATTTGACTTTAAGCTAATTAGTAAAGTCATATTATTGTAAGTTATATTATTTTTCTTATCAATCTCGCCTAAAGTTTTAACTCCTTTAAGTTTCCTCTCGATAATTTTAAAGTGTTCAGTATTCTTATCTCAACTACTTTAATTTATATTTTCAACAACAATCTGAACACTTTCTATTACGTTAAATCTATATTTACAACTCCATTACTCAAATAGCTAATCTTCTTAATTGTACCAACTGTTTTTAAAAATTCAATCAAAAAAAAAAATCCTAAAATTTCTATCAAAACTTTCCTCTCGGACAGGTCGAATTTTACCTAATGAAACAGTTACCATTCCGGCTAATGAAAGTTTGTACAAATAAAAATGTTCTTAGTTGTCACTTCACAAACGATCGAGTCCGTCCTCAGCATTCGTGTTAATTTCCCTTAGCTCTGGTTTATGGGCGACGATTGGATTATTTCCGAGACGACTTTCCTCTTCAATCTAAAATAAGCTTCGTTTATTTAAATCCTGTTAGTTTTAATACATTTTGAGCGTCTTAGTTTTTTGAATCTCAATCTTGTTTTCTAATAAAATGTTTATTGAAGAGTTTGATAATTTCTTTACTGTATTTTCTTCTTAATATTAAACTTGTATGTTTGTGTGTGTTTTATTATGTTGACATTTATAGTGCAAAGTTTTCATATATATTTTAACGGCTACCTATAAATTGAAAATATTTTATTTTGGCGACAGATTGGTGAAATGATAGAAAACTTTTAGTACTTTGACACTTCAAACAGTTCGCCTCTGAAATAAAACTCAATTTACTTTTATTATCGTTGCTTTTACTATTTTGTACCTATATTAAATAATATTTTTGAATAGTTCAGTATAAATCCCATTATGGTTAATATTTCTGTCTTAATTCTGACTCAATAATAAAATAAATATTTCATACATAACAATACAAGAGCGAGTATATTGAAGCTATAAAGTGCGGTATTTCACAAAAGTGCAACAATATTTAAATAATAATAAAATTTAAGTAATAATTTTAACGAATCATTAATTCCCAAATCTCCATATCAGTGAATCACTGGTGAAGGGTTTGATAAATCCGAAATGGATAAAGTTTTGACAGCAGTTATTTGTTTTATTGTACTTCTATTTGTTCCACAATTTATCTTGTCTTATTCATATGATACTTTCTAAATCATTCAAGATGATCAGGCTATAGACTTAGTAGTATAGTTTTTGAACAATTTTAAACAAAATCCTCAATTTTTTTCTTTAGTCATGACTTGAACTATAATATACTTAATATGACTTTCAAAAAATTAATTATGCTTTATGCGATAAGGCAACCTTTTGTACTTTTTCTTGTTTCGTCATTTTTTTTTTTTTGAAATTAAACATTATTAGAAGGAGAAAAGAAGGTTTACTGTTATGAAACAGAATACCTCGTAATCCTTAACGCAAAACGAAAACACTAAGCAAAACTGTACAAAAAATATCTAAAACATAAGGAAGGGGAGACAAAAGTGCCGTACTACAAAAGTTTTGCCGAAAAAAAAAAAACGAAGAAAACAATTAAGTCGTCAACAGAAAAGTTCTTCAACTCTTATACTAAATGGGATAAAATACACTTAAGGGTTTAAGACAAATATCAAAGTTTTCGCTTTGACGCCTACAGTTGTATGTTGTCCTTAGAACAAAAACTATACATAAAAATCGTAAATACTACCCAGTTACTGCCGCTTAAAACTGCAAAACGAAAAGTTATATAAAGCTTGGAATTAGTAATAGGGGCACAAAAATAGTTCTGAAAGAATCAACATTTGCACTTATAGTTTTCACTAGCGACAGTAGCATTGGTTCGTTTTTTGTCCATATAGTATATGCTATTGATCAGAGATGTTACGTAATTTTTTACGTGATTTTTTTACATTTTTTACTTTTTTTTTTTTTTTTGTTCTAAGACATGTAAAATCTACTGTCATATTAGTTGGCAAAATAAAAACGATTGAATTCTATTAATGACACAAATTTTGAATTGAAATTAAGGAAATAATTTCATTTTTTTATAAAATTATTTCTTTGCTACTTGTTTTATAGTTTCAAAATCAGTTATTTTTCAATTCAATTGAGGTCCTATAATATTATTCTAAAAAACAGCAGTGAGTCATATTTCAATCAATCAACTTCTACTACTTTAGACATTCCTTTGTTCCTTGCACAAAACTCTGTCAGTGTTTTTGTCTTCAGTGATTCTTGCAACAAAAACTGTTGTTCGGCTGTCGCCTGTTTTTGCTAACTGACAAGTTACTTCAATCAGTCTTGAATAATTACCTCATTATTTATCTTGCAATTTATTTCGTCGGTAATTGCTATCAACGCCTCTCAGAGTAATTTACAGTTTAATTGAGTTGGATTCGTATATGCTTAAAGTTTCGGGACACTTAAGATTTTGAGGATTTATTTTTATTTAACAATAGACTTCTCTAGCGGTTTCCGCCATGTTGACGTTTATAGCTCTACTGTTCTGCTGTTATGTGACATTTATCATGATGATAGCCTATCGCTTTCTATAAAATACGGTTTTGCGATAACAATATTAAACAAAATAACTTGTTAAAATGTTTTTTATGTATTAGAGAAAAAATATTGAAAAAACGATTTTTTTTTAATAGGAATAAATAATCTCGGGAAGCCAGGCTTTCCAAAAAAGGAAATACATTTATTTATTAAGTTGGGAGCTATAATGAAACACAAAAGTACACAAAGATGCATCAATACCCAGGTGTTCACGTTAAAGATTCAACAACCCTCAAACCTGTGGAGGTAATAAAAAAGAAGAAAGATGTCACAACTTGAATATTATTAATAAGTGACTCAGACTATCACTTAGTCGAATCGTTTTGTCTCAAGGAATTACCCAATAAATTCGACAAATCGCTTTATACGAACTTTATTAAAAATAAGAAAAAGTAGCATTTATGTAATTGGCTCCTATCCAAATTAGTCGAGGGACGTTTTAGGGTGTAATATCTTTTCATAAACTTGATGATATATTTTGGGAAGAACAAAAGGAACGAGCCGTCAACCAGTAGGTACGGCCAAATTTAATTACGATAGGGAAAGATAGAAGTCTAAAAAACAAAACTTGTAATTGTCTTGTTTCCTGCTTGCCAAGATTAAATTTAAGAAATTATTTAGATATTCTTTTTTTTAATGTTGAGTTGTTTTTATAGTAATGACTTAATGAATTTGTTTTGAACTGAAGACATAATTATTGAATTTCAACTTTTTAGTTGACATAAAGGACTTTATGTATATTTTGGGTAGCATGAACTTTTATACATTTTTTTACATATTTTATACATATATATATATGTATTTTACTTTAATGCGTTTTACATTTCAAAATTTACAAAATACTTTTTTACTAAACTTCTGCTTTCCGAAAATTTTGCATGTTTATATAATTTCTTTAACAATTAAGGCGTCGAAGAAATTGTCAGATAATTACCAAGAAAGTTGTTCACAGCAATTTTTTGAATCAATAACACACGATAAAGTCACCGTGTTTTCGTGCTTCTTTGTGTTTTCCTTTTTTACTTCTGTCAAAGTAAAAAATGCTTAATTTATATTCATTTATGATCGTAATTTGAGATCGTTGCAGAAAAACTACACACATCATTTACCTAATACACTAAATGTCAATCAATCCTATCAAATCTTCTGAGACCTAATTCTTCTAAATCGTTATCTTGGAGCAAATTAACCCATATAAGAACTCAGCCTAGAGGAAAAACGTTTGCTGGCTAATCAATCAGTCTTAAGCCTTACTGATTGACGAAATCAAGCTCGGAATTGTTGAACGGTGACAAATGATACGGTAATTGTCGTGGAAGAAAGAACAAAGATATATTTTTTAACGGGAAATTCGTATTTGAAATAAATTGTACGATTGATGAGCTGTTGAGGGATCGGAAAACGAATGTCAGAGTTATCCTTGATCGTTGTAGAGTAAAAGCAAGTAGAAGGTTGAAAAAATAATTAAGATACTGTTGCTTATTTGCTAATTACTTAAACTTACTCAAGGATTAAACTCACAACATTGGCAGCTACTCTACTTCATAGGGGAAGCGGCTTATATTCAGCAATGGAATGTGTATCTACTACTGTTAACTAATGGAAATATTCGGTTCAATATACATTTGCAATGAATCATACCACGATGTTATCTACCTTAATAATTTTTCGTCATCTAAGATGCGTTAATAGAGAAATATAGATATGATAGAATCTTGCTAATATTCTAATTTATTTTGTCTTTATTTTCCAAAAGAGGGTAGTTAATAAAAATCACGTTTGCAAAATTTATGTCGTATTTTACAGAACATATTCAACTTCCATCTTTTTATTACTCTGTTTAAAAAACGTTTCGACTTCTATTCCCAGCCTTCTTCAATCTGTGTCGGCCTCGGCGTTGAAACACAGAGATTTATGACCCCAATACCTTACGGATGCGAGTTTTACTTAACGTTTTTACTTCTGTTAGCTAAACGATCTATTTTGCAAATAATACGTTTATTCGTCAATGTTCTTGTATGTTATTTTAAAAACTACATGTTTATCAACAGGAATTTTACATCTAAATTGTATTTATATTGTATCTGAATAAATCTTAAGACAAATATTTTAAACTGAAATTTCAAGTGTAAATTTTTCTCAAATTTAGAAAATATTATCCCATTTGGTGGTAAAGAAAAATATTTTGCGAAAACTTGGAAATATTTGTGTTAAATTTAGTTTTTGAGATGTTTTATATAGCACAGATAAAGCGTATTATTCGGTGCATGATTACATAAAAGATATTACTAATTTTGTACTAAAACACAGTTTATATATTATTTTTCAAAAGAGTAACTGCGAAGTTTCTTTCCGATTCTTCTCTGCAGAATCTACATTCCGAATCGGTGGTCCGAATCGAAGCTTTACTTTTACAAAAATAATAAACACCTTAGAATTTTAATTTGTACAGTGACGATTCGAAAGTGCTCTTCGGGCCTGTTTGAATAGAGTCATTTTTGATTTTGATTTCGATTTTGCACCAATCTGCTGTCGAGTTTTGTGGTATCGAATTAGTCTCTATTAGTTAGCCCATAAACAAGTTATAAAACAATATGTTATCTAAAGATATGAAACATAATTTATGACAAAAATACTCTCAATAACCTTTCATATCGTAGCATATAACGTATTTATAAAACGATACTAAAAAAAAAGTCGAAAAATCTTTACGAAGTTGCTCAATATTTTCCGAAACAAACCATAAGTAAGTCGAGATAGAATCGACCTCTGACTTTCATCCGCTCCATAAATTCGGTTTTGAGTTAGCCGAAAAAACTAAAACGCCTCCAAATTTACGACCACTTACGTCGTAACGTGTTTTGCGAACCCGAACATTTAAACTTTATCGTATATTACGAATTTGGTTTATATATAATAAATAATAAATTGTACAAAATAATAATAATAATATGTTACAAAAACTATACAGAATATAATCAACTGAAAAGCACGGTTTCGTCCGCGTTTATGATTACTAAAGTTAAAACAATTTTGAAATCACCGTTTTAACCAACTTCAAAAAAGGAGGTTCTCTATTTGACTGTATTTTTAGGTGTGTTTTAGTTTTTTAACTAATAAATGGTACTTATTAATGGTAAATATTATTCTTCATAACTTTTTACTGGGCGTGTACCGATGATTATTTTCTTTTTCGATGATTATTTTCGTTTGCAAGCAACCACAATCAATGATAAGGTTAAACATGACATTCAAGTTCATTAGATGACAAAGTTCAATTGAAACGCATTAAATTTAAGTTTTAAAGCAATAAGTATTTGAATTTGATGATAAAATTCTGATGATTAAACTATGTGTTAGTTTTCATGGTATATTCTTATTTTATCACTCGCTCGCTTCAGTCTGTAATATCCCACTACTGGGCATAGGCCTTTTTCCCCATGTAGGAGAAGGATCAGAGCTTAATCCACCACGCTGCTCCAATGCGGGTTGGCGGATATAATCCCTACTAGGAGTAAGGGTCGCTAGCAGGTGTACATGATAACAACCGGGACCGACGGCTTAACGTGCTCCCCGAGGCACGGTTGGGAGACCCACAAGGACTACACAAACACCCAGACCACGGCAAACACCTGTATGGCTGATACAAGTGTTTGTCATGTGCGGGGATCGAACCCGCAACCGCCAGCACAACAGATACAATCCTGGTAATGGCTGTAACCGTTGCACCAGCGCGGCGTCTTATTTTATAACTAACAATAAGTATGACGACGGTATATTTCAAAAGATGTATACCGAAAGTCATATTTTTTATGTTTATTTCCATCTGATCAAACAACTTTGTCACACTAGTTTTTCTATCGAATCACGATTGTACAAATGTTTAGTTGTCGTACGTGCGTTGAAAATCTTTGAACAGGATGAGCTAAATGTTCCGAAATCTAAACTTTTTGTCGCTTCCTCGTCGTTTACAACAAAAAAGTTGTTTGTTTTTCTTCTTTTCGTTACCATTTTGTAAAACTGCTGAATCTATATTTTTAAATTTTATCATAAAATCAGGTGAGTTAAAATGTGTTGTGTTTGAGAATGGAAATGTTTAAATTTTCACATTTCGGTCATACATAATAACGTTTGGTTAATAGAATTTAAATTTTAATTTAACTTAACTCTTTCCATAGAATTCATTTATCTGTTTTAATTATGTATTCATATCATTAATTGAATTAATCCTATTAAATACATTATAATTTGTTCAAAAGCCAACGTAAATTTTTATATTCATTTCAGAAAGTAAAAAAATTTTTCGACACCAGAAATATCCAGAGAGAAAATAACTTATATTATTTTATATTCCTCATAGCGTTATAAAATATCTATCGCTTTTATAGCCTTAACAGTTTTGACGTCATTATTACAATAAAAAACATTAATCACTTAATATCCACTGGTAATTAATAAATACTATAATTTCATAAATTTTATTTATTAATTACGATCCTGCGTACCATTTAACAAGTTCACGTTTACGTAATAATTTCAAAAGTTATTATAACATTTATATATTTAATTAAGAATTTTAATATACGAACTCTTTTAATTAATAACATTTTGTTATGTAAAAATTAATTCACGTCCTTAAGCGTGACATGTTAGAAACGTGACTTCTAAGATTCTTTGAGCCTCATTAAATAATGAAAATTACTGAAAAAGGCACGACATCTGTGTGCGTGTTACAACGTTTTTCGAGCGTCGAATTAATTAATGTACGTTATATATTAATTTAGCTTGAGTTGCTTTTGATTAAAATACGCAAATGGTTCGCTGAGGTATTTGTTGGATTATGTTCAAAATCTTCACGGTTACGGAAAATAATACAACCAATTGTAATTGTTTTCTGCTATTTAAATTATATAGTATATAGAGTACAGCTATTTTAGAAGAATCAAAAGGTTGTGTTATTTTTATTGGGCTTTATAAAAGTACGTGTAATCACGTGCGTGAATGTGTAAAGTGTAGTTTTCTGCATTGAACTTTTTAATTCCTTAATCGACATGTTTTTTGTTTTGTACATCACAAGGGTGGCAAACAAGCGAACGCTCTGACTAAATAGTAAATGGATATTGTAACTTATGATGCTGTATTGTATGCAATATATTACTAATTTTGTACTAAAATACAGTTTATATATTATTTTTCAAAAGAGTAACTGCGGAGTTTCTTGCCGATTCGTCTCTGCAGAATCTAAATTCCGAATCGATAGTAGATTTACTTTTACAAAAATAATAAAGACCTTAAAATTTTAATTTGTAAAATGACGACTCGAAAGTGCTCTTGGGGCCTATTTGAATTAAGTTGTTTTGGATTTTGATATAGACGCCTGCAACTCAAAGAGCATTCCAAGCGTGTTGCAGACACCTTGGCTAACTTACTTACCACTGGAACACAACAATACTTGAAAGCAGTATTATATGGCTGTGACTTCTGAAAGCTAAATTACTTCCCTAGCCAATCTGATCCAAATTTTGAACAAGATATTCCTAGTAGTTCCTGGTGGTGCCCTACATCAATAAAGAACTGTATGTGTGTTTCTGTGTATATTGATAATGAAAAATAAACGCATAACACTTAACGGCCCCCAACAAGAATTTCTCCTGTGTCGGGGTCCGGAAACACACACAATACAGAAACACAGACGCCCAGACCAAGACAAACGTCTACATGGCCATTACACATGTCAGCAGTGATAGAACCCGACTCCCAGCGCAAAAGCCAGTGCTGTGACTGCTGCGTCAACGCGTCGTCGCTTTCTGTAAATTTTAATATACATATATAAAATTAACAGATATCTAAAAACGGAAATAAGTAACAGCATACGTAATTTTTTATTTCATATTTGTAACAAAACACACAAATATTTTACAACAACGCTAACATTAATAAATGAATCAATGTATCATACAAGTGCAGTAAATCTTTGATTTATGTTCCTATTACCCTCTTTTTGTCTGTCCGTCTCTTTTATATAAACGACACCAACTACAAACGCGTTTGTCATGGCTTTTGTCATTCATGTCTAGATATCAAAGGATGGTTGATTTTATTATTTTCCACTGTTTTGGCGGTGTATGAATAAAATGCCTTTGATTTATGATTGCTACTGACTTCTGCGTGTTTTATTCTAACAATTAATAAAGCTGTGATTTTTAAATTAACTCAACTAGCTTGTTTAAGTATTTCTGTAATTAATTTCGATTTATTTTTTATTTTTAGCATAACAGCTCAAAAATTTAGCTATAGTTAAAATATAGCTAAATTTTTGACTACGTTTTTGCTAACAAAAAGTTAAAAGAATTATTGGTTTTGACCAGTTGTTATAAGAACGTACTAAACTAGTTTGTAGATTTATTTTTTGGAATTAGATTAGTAATTATTGTCCGTGACTACCATGTGTAGGCTTTTCAAACTCGAATAAAGATTTGATTCGAGAAGGTCGGGTCCATGGGGTCTGTGCATTTCCTCTATGTCGCAAGCATTACTTTCGTCTCCCGTCTAAAATTATGTTTTCAATCGTTTCATTTACTCTGAGAGATTCGTGGTAATTTCCTCGAGAGATCGTGCCGTGTACCCACGGATATTATTTACGTTGGTTATTAATATATTTAATTAAATACGAAAGCAATTAACACGCAGCAGTAATTATTTAAACCGCTCTCCTAAATATTAAACCATAGATTTCAATTTCCAACAGTATTAACTTAGTAACGACCACACCATGCAGTTATTACACAAAATAACAATCAGACAATTTGCAGGTCCATTTGTTCGACGCCAATTATGTGAATTAATGTTGGAGCCAATTAGGTTACATAGTATGAAGTTAGCAATAAATTAGAGGAAGCACCAATATCGCTTGAGGCATCAATTTTCTCAGCATTTATAAACAACGCAGTTTTGTTCAATCCTGTTCTATTAATAAGTTAGCATATTCGCTGTCAGAATTTAATGATAAATTGCTTGTAAGCAATATTTTTATATCTGAAAATAGTTTTTGGTTTCGTTGGATCAAATTTACCACATCGTTTGTTGATTAGTTCCAAGCGTAGTTAAAACAAATGTAATTAACCCTCCGATTAAATTGCACTAAAACTGTAAATACAATTTTAAATTTGTAATACAGAATATTTCTCAAGTCTGGAAAAATTACAGGGTGACACCCCATTTACAAGATTTTAAGACCAGAAGAAGCAATAAACAACATTGAAGACAGTGTATAAATTATAGCAAATTCGTTAGCGAAAACCCGTGTATGCTAATCGTACTTGTTAAACTGGATGAAGCCATCAAACGGGACGGTAAAAACCGTCCACGACTATTTTCATTCATGTTTATGTCTAGAGACTCCCCGTGCGACGGTGAGTTTTATTGACAACATAAATACGGTCAGAGCCGGCATGTGGGTTACAAACGTGCAGAGCTTTCGAATTTTTAAAGTTTAATTTATCGTTTTTATCTTCTTCACCTTTTTGTTTTCTCACTATTGAATTTCAGTTTTACGAACGGAATCGAATTGTTAATCGAGTTGTTTAAGCTTATTGTTTTACTTATCTTCAATACTTTGTTCGAATTTGTAGGGATTTTGATTATAATTATATTCAACACCATTAATAGAATTAATCAGATCCCTTTTAGTAAATATAGGTGATAACATCGAAAATATAGAACTGATTTTTTTTTTGGGTTTGGCAAAAGAAATTTTGTTAACGTCAATTTGGCGAGTTATCATCTCCGCAAACTCGTTATGCAAAACCAGTATCCAGAATTCTCGTTCTAAAACTCATGTTAGCGAGACGTGTTCTAATTTTAATCACAATGATATGCACTCACGTAGCGAAATCAGATTCTGAATCCAAATCGAACCACGTGCGCGCAATTATAACTACTATACAGAACTCCAAAGTAATTTCTAAAGACCCAGTTTCATTTGTACCAAAACTTGTAAGTACATCAATATGTAAATTACTTGTAGTGTGATTTAGTTTACATATTACATTATATCTAAATTTACTTAAACATAACTTTATGTTTTAGTAGTTAGTAGTTTTTTAATCTGTTTGCATTATAACGGCTTCTCTTTTGTGTGAGAGTACACATCAGTGTTAATTTATTTTTGTGTTTGACAGTCTGTACCTAAAATAGTGTCAGCTAGATTTCAAGGAAAAAATATTTCGAAAAATAAAGTTAATAATTTCAATTTTACCAGCCGAATATAAACTATTACTGAAATAAAAATTATTATTATTACCTAGATATTTATACTATTTTCCAAAGCTCTGTAGTAAAACCTTTGCTGTACCTTTAACATTTTAGTTTCTTATGTAAATTATTCGCGGATTAGCATGAAGAATTCTAATAGCATCTTAAGTCTTCAGTCACGTACGGGATTCCTTGTAAATTGGCGTCGTAAGAGATCTTAATTAAGTCGCTTCAGTTTTTAGAGACGTCGCGGGCGATAGTCGTGAGCCCGCCCGACTTGGGATGTTTAATTTCCAATACAGTTACGAATGTTCGTTTATATTAAACGTCAGTCTGTGGTTGGGTTAACTAATAGTTTTTAGTCACTTTTTATTTTAAACACTTTATTTATAAAATGAGATATTAAATTTTAAATATTTATACTAATATTTTAATAAAAGATTTATAAATTATATGTTTTCAATTTTCAACGTAGAAAATGAATATGTGTTTATATATAGATCTATAACAAATATATAAACTGAAAATTTTGTATTTAATCCAATAAATTAAGGAACCGAGGTAGGGCACAGCAGTAAATTTAATGCTCAAAATATGGAGTAGCCCGACTGCGGTAGTAATTCGACCTTACAGAAGATCACAGCTAAATAATACTGTTTTGCGTTCCTGTTGGTGAGTAAGATCACCAGAGCTTTCGATGCTTCTGGTGCTCCAGGCGTCTACAAGCTGCGGTATTCGTTTACCATCAGGTGAGCCATACGCTTGTTTGCCGACCTAGTTATATAAAAAAATAATAATTAAAAACAAAACAAAAAACCCGCCTGCGTGAAGAACAACTAATAGAAAATCAACTGAAAAAGCTGGAACAAGATAAAAAATCAATATGCACACAAAGTCAGCGAAATAAATAGAAACAATATCAAACATTTTGTGCTGTACATTTAAAATATATTAATACGGTAGTCCTTCAAAACTTTATGCAACGTCGTAGATAATATGCAGTCGGAGGCATGAAATTGAAGGATAAGTCAAATCATTCTCTCTTTGCACAAAGTTTTGAAGGACTACCGTATTAATATATTTTAAATGTACAGCACAAAATGTTTGATATTGTTTCTATTTATTTCGCTGACTTTGTGTGCATATTGAATTTTTATCTTGTTCCAGCTTTTTCAGTTGATTTTCTATTAGTTGTTCTTCACGCAGGCGGGTTTTTTGTTTTTTTTTTTTTAAATTATTATTTTATTTATGTCTTTTTAGTCAGACAAATTACGTAATCGGTTCAATTCATTAAAACAGTTTACATCATGTGGTTGATTAAGTAACTTTTTAGGGTCAAGAGAACTGATAGCAAGCCCGGAGAAAGATCTCACTCTGCTCAAAGCAACGTAAGCCTGACCTTTAGCAAATAGGTGACTGCTTAAGTCAACAACTATTAGTTTTAATATAATGAAATTATTACCTATTAAAATTATTTGTTTGTATTTGGTATTATGTATTTGTTATTGATTTTATTAATGTAATTGTAAATTGGTGTGACATTTATTCATTTTTATTTGTAATTTTAATTGTATGTTTTTTTTAACCATTGTATTTTATTAGAAAGGCTACACCCCGAAGTTGATCGTCGCCTAGGAGGCGAGTTTGGCATGGTATAGGCGTGGGAAATAGCAAAGTCCACATTTTTTAAACTTTAATATTGTATTTCTTTATTAGTATTACAGTAATAATAATCATGATATACCTTTTTAAAATCCTTGTATTGTGCCCTTCAATTTGATACCCATATTGTAGTATTCGAGAAAAATTTTTTTTTTTCATTAACAACAATGGCTTCGCGCAGCCACCATGTTTGGTTTTTTTTTTAATGTCACCTATCTAAGAACACTTGGGCAGCTAAGACGAACCTAACGATACCTCAATTATGTAAATCCGTTCAGTGGTTCTATAAATATGAGGTAGTAAAGAATATTACATACAAATATACATACATACAAGATACGCGCGAAAAACATAACCCTTCCTTGGCAGTCGGGTAAAAATAATAAAAGTTTTTTTGTTTAAAAGATTTTTTATTTATAACATAAGACACACAAAAAGAGATATGCGCCTCTAAACCACATCAAACACAATACAAATAAAACCACATGTAACGCCAATTAAAATAAAAAAAGCTATCTTAGATAACAAAGTACATAATCCGGTAGTAATAGTTAGTTACCAAAAACTCATTGAATTGTTTATTTAACGGTATGGATTAGTTCGACTAAAACTCTCACAAATTCCGAGTATGATTTGTATAGAGAGCAAACATTTATTTAGTAGGCTTTTGACTTCCATACAGCAAATTTTTTATAACAAATTTGAATACAAAATTTTCATACGGAACTTATGCATAAAAGGTCTTACATTTGAACTATTTAACGATTGAAAACCTCATAATTCTAAATGTAACAGTTCAACGCGACCTCATTTCTGTAAAAAGATAAATATTGAAATAAACTAAAATTAGTTGCACACTTAATTAGGGTGATTAAAAAATGTTTGAGTTTTTTATAACCTTAAATTCAATAGAGTAACACCAAAATTTAAGTGTGAAGTAATGTTTCCTGAATAGATTTTTTTTTCTAATGTAACTAGATCGGCAAACAAGCGTACGGCTCGGTTGATGTTAAGCAATTACCGTAGCTAGAGGTCTGCAACACCAGAAGCATTGCAAGCGCGTTGCCGACCCCATCCTCAGGTTCCTCCAGGAGCTCTGGTAACCTTACTCACCAACAGGAACACAACACTGCTTGAAAACAGTGTTATTTAGCTGTGATCTTCTGTAAGGTCAAGGTACTACCCCAGTCGGGCTGCTTCATATTTTGAGCAGGATGTTTAATGCTGTGCCCTACCTCACTTAAATTAAAATTTACTGGCAACTTTTATTATAATTACATCAAATGATAATTAATCCTTAAGCAATGAAAACTTTTTGAAAAAGTATAATTCAATGCCCCATTCTTGAGCAGTTACAGAACTAGTGACATTGTTAGTAAGCTAAAAAATATGTGTTGCTGCTTGCGCTGCGGCTTCGATCGCGTTGTCTACATTTAACTTTCCGTTTTCTTGTTACATATATTTTCACGGTCAATCCGGTAATTTTTGAGTCTCAATTACAAATAAACAAAAAAATTTAATCTTTCCACTTATTAGTAATGTTTATAAAATCTTTTCTTTTACTAATCTTAAAGGTCGAGTGTGTTTTAGATTAAGTTCACAAAACAGTCTGCATACATGGACCGTGTTAACAAACTGGGGTTTTATGTTAAACGGCGTTTATTAATGACACGTGCAGAATCCCCTGCGACAGACTGGAATTACTGAAACCATTCAAACTGAATGTGAGAGTATATAATCTTGATCTCTCTTATATTTCACTCTGTAATAGTTATATTTGACGATTTATTTTGACGCTGCGACACGACCAATTAAATTATAAGTAAATGAGCGTTGAAGTCTTGTGATAATAATATATATGATTTTGTAAATATCAAAATAAATGAAGCAGAAGTAATAAGAGTTGGAATAGTTTCTAATATTTGCATTCGACGAAATATAACGATGGCATATGAATATTAATCTAAAGCCAGACCTGGTAATACCCGAGAAGAAATTTTTCATGATCCTTAGCAGGACCGGACCGGTCATGCCCGATCTGGACCGGATAAGGTATGTAACACAGAAGATTTGTCTGGACATGATCAGGATGAGATGAGATTTCCTGATCGGGTTCAATCATCTGCGTTACATATCTCGCCTGGTCCGGGTCAGATATATCTGGCACTATCTGGGAATACCAAGTTGAAGAATAAGAAATATAAAGAACTCATATAGAATAAAAAACCTCTTCTTTTTAACCGTTTCCTTTTCTTCATGCTACATATAAATATATCTTCTAAATAAATGAAACGTCGAAACTGTCGATACTTCACCAATTTTTTTTATTTTAAATAAACTGGTGAGAAGCAATAAATTCAGTCTTATCTAGCTCTCGAACAGATTCAATACGTTTCCGTCTCTCGTGCCAAGTCCTAACCTACCCCTTACAAGGGGTGACACTGGGCCATTGGTAACGATACTGTTGGCATGGCGTTTTGCGAAAGCTGCCAGTACACATCAGTCGGAATGTGGAACGCCTCCCAAACTACATTTCTAAAAATTAGGTTACATTGTTTTCTTCCGTGGAACGTAGCTTGTGAAATTGGTAGCATTATTTCTTTTTATGTATGCCTATACAGCTTGAAAGAACATTGGCATACATATAGCACGATGTGTCCTTGTTATGCCAAGCAGTTTTTTTTATTACTTGTTTTTATTGTGATATAATGCGAGTTTAAGTTTGTGGGTAAGAAAGTTATATTTTGTTAACAATCGAAGAGTATAAAATAAAAGATAATAAAACTATATTCCAGGCCCCGGCGTAGGCCTCTTTGCCCAGCCCCCTCTTTGCCCCCCTTAATCAGCCACGCTGCTCCAATTTGGATTGACGGATATATTCCCTACTAACCACATGAGTAATGATCGCTATCACGTGTACATGATAACAACCGGGACCGATAGCTTAACGTGCTTTCTGCGACACGGTGGGAAGCCCACCAAGGACTAACAACCAGACCGGAAATATTTTGTATAAACACAAATATCCACTCCAAGCGGGAATCGAACCTGCAACCATCGGTGTTTACGTGCCGACGACGAGGCACATGCACCATTACGCCAGAGCGGTATACATACATTTGTTTATTTTTATACAAACACTTATTTTAAAATAAGTTAAATGCTGTTTCAATTTTCTGTGTACTAGGGGAACAGAACTGTGTAAGTTCTCATGAAATACGAACGTGATCGCATCTTATCGAATACAATACTAGATAACCCACGCGGCTTGAACTACGATTATTATAATTTTAAATATTTTATATTAGTAGCTTTAAGGATTATAAAGTTTTATTACATCAATGATATCTGAATACTTATGCTTAAAATGGTTAATTCTCAACTGAACCCACCCCCAAAAGAATTCCTGTTTCGGGTGTTCAAATATGTAACAAAATTGTCCAGACTAAAATAATCATCTATATAATCTATACTAAAATTGTCATGCGCGAGCATCAAATCCACGAGCACTAGAACAACAAGCAGTTACTGTGAATAAACCAATCCGTCACCTATATAAGCAACGATTAAAAACAAACATATATCTTCGTTATATTAGCGTAGAAATATCGCATACTCTTTTATAAGCATTTTTTAAATTATATTTATTTTAAATAATGACGTAGGCTATTACAGATTAAAAAAGCTAAGAAGCGTTGGTGGTCGTAACCGTAAGTAAAAAATAAATTAATATGCGCACACATCCACGACGTAACCCGCTCGAGTGTTGAGCTAGCGTTTAGCACAACGATAAAACATACCAGTAAGTAATAGGGCATATACTCACTGCTACCTATTTTTTTATATTTATTAGTTAACCTGCATTCTTACCCGGTGGTAACTTCACTCATAAAAATAATAAGAAAAATAATTAATATGTAAAATGACGATTCGAAGGCACTTTTGAGTTATCTTCTATTTGAGCTATTTTTGAATTTAATAGATTTTGAAAATTTAGTTGGCCATATTATTTTTACAAAAAAAAACCAAATAGTGTTCTGAATCAATTTTACAATAAAAATTGTCAAACAAAACATCCTGTGTGCCTACGGTAGTAAAGAATATAGCCACCCCCTCTCTACCCGTGGGTGTCGTAAGAGGCGACTAGGGGATAACACAGTTCCACTACCACCTTGGAACTTATAAAGCCGACCGATGGCGGAATAACCATCCAACTGCTGGCTTTGAAATACACAGGCCGAAGAAGGGGAACAGCGTCTTCGGTGCGACAAAGCCAGTCCTGCGGTCACCAACCCGCCTGCCCAGCGTGGTGACTATGGGCAAAACACACGATTTCGCGCTATTTTTGGCGTGAACTTGTGGAGGCCTGTGTCTAGCAGTGAATTGTGATAGGCTGAAATGATGACGATGATGATGATGATGATGATGATGATGATGATGATGATGATAATAAAACATAAAGTGTGTGTTCAAGTTTGATTTTGATATGAGAGGTATAGATTTAATAAATTGCTTTTAATTTATTTTTGCTATAATCTATATCTATATATTCCTAAAAATCCCCAAATTTACAGAATCATGTTTTATGTCAAGAATTACAAAAAGTACTCATTGTCAAATGAAAAAAACTACATTTCCTATATATTGTGTGAAGTGTAAATGCTCCATTTCGAATTTTATTTTTCAAACGAAAAATACTATTTTCAAGACAGTATAGTTTTCTATATATAAGAAATAACTATTCAAAATCAAAAAAGGTCTTATTAACATTTACTTTTATAATACCTGAAATAGTACCCATTCAGAAATATATTTCAAAAATAATAATGTAATAAAAAAAAAATAAAAAAATATATCATTAAAACGGTCTTCAATGTGTGCACACCCTAGCTTAGCTACTGGATAAAGAACGAGTCGACGACGCGGCCGCCATTAGCCGGGCCGAGGCTAACACCAGAACAAACACGAAAACACATCTTACCCTCTTAGTTAAAACGTTTGACCAAAACAAAGAATAATGTAAAAATACGTCGGCGTAGGATAAGTGTAATTGTCTGGGCAATATTAATACATTACAAGCTTATCCTTGACGTTGTGGGAAATTAGTGTTTTCGTTTAGGTAATTGTGTTTTTGTGTTTCAATACTGTTCTACCCTTTTAAGTAATTGTTACGTATGTATTTGCGGTTAATTTTAGATTAACGAATAAAGTCGAATAAACGCTTTTCAGTTTTGAGTAGGATGCTATCTTTATGTTAATCACCTGTTGTTGTTTGTACCCGGTTGTTATCATCTACACCAGATAGCGATCGTTACTCAATATATTCGCCAACCCGCATTAGAGCAGCGTGGTGGATTAAGCTCTGATCCTTCTCCTACATGGGGAAAGAGGCCTATGCCCAGTAGTGGGATATTACTGGCTCAAGCAGAATCACCTTGAGGCACATTTCCACCAATGTATTCTCCTCATTAGATTCGTAAAAATATAGAGAAATTTAAAATAGTTTTTTTTTACCTTGTATACTTATTTTGTAAGTCGATAACAAATAATTTGATTCGTCGAGGCAGTAATAATATTAATTATAGTCTTTATAAGGGTATCCCTACTAATATTATAAATGTGAATGTAAGTTTGTTTATTACGCTTTCACGCGAAGACTATTTAACTGATCAAAAAAAGTACAATGCAAGCGAAGCCACGGGTAAAAGCTAATATATGATAAATAAAATTAATCTATTTAAAATTATGTACCTGTTTTTTAAATACTTACGAAATTTTATCCTACGTCTACCGTTAATTGTCTCGTCTTTAAATTATTTCCTGAATGTCACTGGTTTAGGCCACACGGACATTCATCCTCAACAACCAATAATGATCCTTACCTCTGTAGATTTAAGCAAATAAATTCTTTGCATCCTGTTAACTGTTTATTCGATATATGCGAAAACTACATACTTAACCCATCACCAAGAAACTTTGTACATATTTTCTTGGAGGTATAAGAAGTAACATAGGATACTGTTTATTAAAAAAAAAATCAATGCGAGTAAAGTCGCGGGTAAAGGCTAGTATAAAATATTCTTCTCCGTATGTAATCACTGGTTATATCACAAATCAATAATATAGGTTGTTTATACTATCTTTTAAAATGTGAGTGAATCTCGAATCAAGCACTACGTTGGTAAATCAGGATATGTCCCAATGGACATCAAAGTCGGGTCTGTCTTCATCAATCTTGTGGTTACAGAAACATTTACATACGAGATAAAATATCTCGTACAATAGAAAAATAGTGTATATATTTTTTCAACAAGAATACAATAATAAAAGAAAAATCACGTCCATAATCAAATCCGAATCGTCACTATATTAACACACAAAGAGAATTCTAAAGAGATCAAAATTATGGTAACATATTTAAAATAATTGTGTTTGCTCGCAAACGAAAAAAAACCGACTTCAATTACATCGACAAGTAATACAAAGTAGATCGACGAAAAAATACAGCAACTACGCGTTATCAAAGATTACTCAAAAAGTAGTTATCAGATCTCGATAAAATTTATATGTGACCATATGATAAACATTAGCTTTCGATTAAATTAAAAATTATCAAAATCGGTACACCCAGTAAAAAGTTATTACGGATTTTCGAGTTTCCCTCGATTTCTCTGGGATCCCATCATCAGATCCTGGTTTCCTTATTACGGTACTAAACTAGGGATATCCCCTTTCCAACAAAAAAAGAATTATCAAAATCGGTATATCCAGTAGAAAGTTATTGCTGATTTTTAAGAGTTTCCCTCGATTCCTCTGGGATCCCATCATCAGATCCTGGTTTTCTTATCATAGTACTAAAGTAGGGATATCTTCTTTCCAACAAAAAAAGAATTATCAAAATCGGTAGATCCAGTAGAAAGTTATGTGGTATAATACAACGTAGGTCGACGAAAAAAGCGTCAAGTAAAAACGCATTATTAGATATAACTCGAAAAGTAGTTGTTAGATCTCAAATAAATTTAAATGGGACCAATTGGCACACACCACCTTTCGATTAAAAGAAAATTTGTCGAAATCGCTCCACCCAGTCAAAAGTTCTGATGTAACATACATAAAAAAAAAAAATTACAGTCGAATTGAGAACCTCCTCCTTTTTTGGAAGTCGGTTAAAAACAAATGTATGAGTAACGAAGGTCTAGCTTTTAAGGTAGAAATAAGATCTTAAGTAAAATCATTGTGAAGAGATTTACGTAGTCCCCTTGATTCGATCTAAGCTCGGTCTGTAGTGTTAACGACAAAAAAGGTCTACCTTATTCAGTCAGGCACCTAAGTTATAAGGGTTTATGAATTCGGGATACAAATATGATAAGAAATAAATTAATTTTGGTAATTACGCTAGCTTTGTTACTGCTAGCTGTCTCGGCGAACTTTGGCCGTTTTTTTCTTTTTTTTTTTTTTAAATAAATAACAATAAATAAATAATGACATTTATTTCGGGACTAGCCCATATAGTGTTATAACCTTATTACATTTATATATTTACAATTTTGTCATATCACATGGAGTTTTGTGCAATGTCGCAGCATTGGACATAGAACAAGAAAATTTACTTAAATGCATCTTTTTTTATTGTTTCCTTGTAATATATACAGTACAGAGATCCGATATATAATACAAAAAAAAGAGATCCGATCTGGTGCAGTTATTAGGAAGTCGTGTGCGTACATATATTATGACGATTCATTTTACTTATAAAGATACTAGCTGACCTGGCGAACTTCGTATCACCTTATTTTTTTCTGAAATATAATAATAACATAATATATCAAAATAAAATAGAGCCTATCTTTTAAGTTGGATCGAACTGCACATGGTGTGCGAATTTTATTATAATCGGTTAAGTGGTTTAGGAGTCCATTGAGGACAAACATTGTGACACGAGATTTATATATATTAAGATATTTTTAATGACACTGGTTTATAAATACAGCAATAATACGTTATATTTGTTTGCGCTAAATTACTACATTTTTAAGAAGGATAATACTATGTAAAATACTGTATTGTATATAAAGTAACTTCACGACGACGCGTTGGTGCAACGGTCACAGCACTGGTTTGTGACTGCACTGGCGGTTGCGGGTTTGATATCCGCACATAACAAACATTTGTATCGGCCATACAGATGTTTGCCGTGGTCTGGGTGTTTGTGTAGTCCTTTTGGGTCTGCCCACTGTGCCTCGGAGAGCACGTTAAGCCGTCGGTCGGTTGTTATCATATACGCCTAATAGCAATCATTACTCATAGTGGGGAATATATCCGCCAACCCGCATTGGAGCAGCGTGCTGGATTAAGCTCTGATCCTTCTCGTAAATGGGGAAAAAGGCCTATGCCCAACAGTGGGATAGTACAGGCTAAAGCGTTATATATATATAGTATACGATATTTAATACCTCTATTTTGTTATTTTGTTCTTAACAAAGCAATCTGACACCTAAACATCTTTCTAACCACAGACATATATAAGACAACCTACGTACATATCTACTGTAACAAACTTATTTACTCGTGAACACGTAATAATGTGATTACATAGAAGACACGCGGATAATTAAGATTGATATTAGATACAGAGCAAAATAAGAAAATACAAGTAAATACTTATTAGACTATTACAACTTGTACAAAGATACACCAATATTATAGTTAAATTAAGAGGGCCTATAATTGTGTTTTTTACATGACTAGGTCGGTAAATGACGACGCGTTGGTGCAACGGACACAGCCATGGATTGTGCCGGTTGCGCTGGCAGTTGCGGGTTCGATCCCCGCACATGACAAACATTTGTATTGGCAATACAGGTGTTTGCCGGTCTGGGTGTTTGTACAGTCCTTGTGGGTCTCCCCACCGTGCCTCGGAGAGCACGTTCAGCCGTCGATCCCGGTTGTTATCATGTACACCTGATAGCGATCGTTATTCATAGTAGGGAATATATCCACCAACCCACATTAGAGCAGCGTGGTGGATTAAGCTCTGATCCTTCTCCTACACGGGAAAAGGCCTATGCCCAGTAGTGGGATATTACAGGCTGAAGCGTAAGGTCGGTAAATAAGTGCACGGTCCTCCGATGGGAAACTCGTTGCCGATCTACATCTGATACTTCTCATGAGCTCTGATTAGCTTACTTATCATATGAACCCAGCCCTATTCGAGAAGCCTATTATTTAGCTGTGGTCCTCTGTAAGTTTGAGGTTCTTCCCCAGACGGGCTGCTGTAGATTTAGAGCAGGATATTTTTTAGCTGTGTGGCTACGACAGTAAAGAATATAGCCACACCCTCTTCCCGTGGCTGTCGGGAGAGGCGACTAAGGGATAACACAGTTCCACTACCACCTTGGAACTTAAAAAGCCGACCGATCGCGGGATAACTATCCAACTGCTAACTTTGAAACACACCACGCGCCATTTTTGGCGCGAACATGTGGACGCCTATGAACAGCAGTCGACTGCGATAGGCTGAAGTGATGATTTCCTGCTGTGCCCTAACTTTATAAAAGTAAATTTAAAACTAAAATTATTTCCATTTAAAAAATCGTAACATCACATCTTCAAAATATTTTGTTGAGCATATTTCCTGCTGTATCCTAACCTCAATAAATAAAATTTTAATTTTCTCAATACAGGGGGAAAGGCTTTAACTCTGTTTAAGCTAAGCTCAAGAAAAATTATCCATTACTGCCGAAGCTGTATCTATAGTAACGACTGTATAGTAATTTTGAAAACAGTCGACCGACGGCTTTTTTTGGTTTCTAAATATATCGAGTGTATAAAAAAGTTTATGCATCACATATATTAATTTTTTATTTCATATTCATTGTTAAAAATATTTTGTAAGAATTCTCGAATGCCAGTATAATAATAATAGTAGTAAAAATTTTCATTTAAAAATCGTTAAATATTTCTTTGCGAGACACAAAGAAATGTAGGTTATATACTTATTTATACCTTCAACAAGATTTCTTTCAAAACTTATCCCAAGAAAATTAGTTTCGAAATCAAAGGGAAGATATCTTTAATTAGATGTAGTGAGAGCAAGAATATAGCATTTTAATAATTAAAAAGAGATCTCAAAGATTTGGCTTAACGTATACAGAGGTGGGAGTCGAGAGCGTAAGATTTGCACCTTGCATTTTCCTAATTAGTGTTTTCACAGTTTTTTTCTATTTGTAATTTACTCTCATTCGTGTTTTAAACACGTTTTCTTAGAAATTTTAGAGCTAAATTTTGCATTTAATTTTCTTGGGAACTTTAGTGTTTATTATTTTTTTTTTCGTAGTTAATATAATTTAATGTACCTAGTATAAGTTTATTATATCGTTTTAAGGTTTGAGGTTCTATTTACTAAGGATTAATTCATAATCAACAAGGCTGATTCATTTCATTATTGTACATTAATATGTCCAAGTTTTAATCCTGAGATTATGCTGTCTTTAATAATATTTTTTAATTTTTACAATCATATTTGAATTCTGTTTCTAGTTTTTAATTTTAATGCAAGTATTCCATCTTATTCATCAAAATTTCCGATTAATCGAATCGAAAACCAAAATTCAAACCTCTAACTCTTAGTTTGAAAGCTTAAAAACTAATTTATTTTCTTTCTACAAACAATATCTCAATGATTCGTTTTTCAAAATACTCGATATTTATTTATGAGGCAATGTTTATTATTACAAAATCTTCCGATGCAATCGAACACCGAACACATCTAGTCAAGTTGACAAGAAAGCGGCGTCGAAACAAATTTTATACAAAAAGTACTACCTGAGTAGTGGTGGCCAATCGTACACGAGCGATGCTGTCAACGAGAGAGGTTATAAATAGGGTGCGTTTGGTAAAATTCATTTAGTACCAAACAAGCGCGCGTATTAGATGCACGCGTCCTTTATAATAATTATTACGCGCGGACTTAATCGCGTATTTATAACGATAAAATATTTTATTTAAAATAATATTATGTCAATTGATTTTAAGTGAGTTTAGTGTGTTGTGAATGATCTAAGTGTGTTCAAAATATGAAACTTTTGGATTGGATTGAATTAGTGAATTTTAGTGCAGGTTGGTCTTATTTTTTTTTTAATGTGTGAGACATTTATTGTAATTAAAATGTTTTTGGTGTATTTTTGTAATAATTGATAAATGTGTTGTGTCATTATTGTATAACACAATGTAGAAATTTTACAAGTAGATTATTCTCTTAAACATAGTTTAAAAGCTAAGTGAGTGATTTTAGCTAAAAAGATTTTATGCGTCGGCTTCCGCCAGTTAATAGATAAATGTTTTATTATATCAATAAAAGAAAAGAATAATACTTTCATTATGCAAAGTAACAGCAAGTGATTTAGTAAATGAAAATTAGTTAAGTAATGATATTCAACAAAAACTACCTTCAAATACATTAAAAGATTGAAGAGTTGGTTGCTAAAATTCTCAGATAATCTTTTGATTGAAAAGTTAATAATACAATGCTACAAATTATAAAAGTGTAGCAATCGTTTCATTCAAAGCATTTCCAAATATTTTGAAATACTTATGTCGACATTGATAAAACACAATTACGAGGGGACAACTAAATTATCGAATGATTTGATGACACAAATCAATGGCTATAATTTAATATATAAATTCTATGAAAATTTATATTTTAAACACAAATCATAATTATTAAAATTAACATTTAATAACATTTGATTTATTAGTATATTGTGTGTATTGATACGTATTTGCGTCTAATTAATTGAAACATAGCTTAGTTAGTTTGAATTCCGTAAATAGATCTAATAAGTAAGCGATTACAATATTATCATTATAATATCATATAGTAATATTCTTTGACATTTATCTAATATGATTAAATTTACGTTTTACATTTTTGTTTTTTCAATTTTAACCAACTTCAAAAAAGGAGGGCTTTAGATTAAGAACCGTCGAATTATCTAAGCTTAAAATTTGACCGTTTATCGACATAATTTGGTTACAAAAAAAAATAAGGCTAAGATCTAGATTAGGTAAAACCGAATTTCGGGACCGTGGGGGGATGGGGGGGGAGAGGGTGGGAAACGCTACCCCTGGTACCACTGTCACACCTCGGAACCCCATGGTTATGGAGATATCCATGGTTCAAGTTTTGAGGTTAGAAGAAGAATTTCGAAAGTTAGAGGAACGCTTGGCTCCGGCGCTACGGGAAGTGCAGCCCTTGCGTGCGAAAGCACGCTCACTCATGCTCCGTACAAAAAAAACCGAATTATGGGGTTTTTGAGTGTGGAGGGTGGAGGGTGTAGGGGAATCTATACAAGGTAACACTGTCATACCTCAAAACCCCATGGTTATGGAGATATCCATGGTTAAAGTTTTGAGGTTAGAAGAAGAATTTAAAGCTATTATAATACCTTTGAGCTCGTACTGTTTGCATTGTGTGACAAATCGACACTTTTAAACAAAATAACGCGTCAGACATAATATTCTAATAAAATTAGTAACATTGCGTGCTAGAATATAGGTTTAGAAATTCGAAAAATACCCAAAACCGAATCGGAGAACCCCACTGTCCACGTGGTCTTGGTCTGTCCTACCCCTAGAGTGTTTTTTTTTGTGCCGCGGAGGCGCGAAGGGAGGGCAGCCCTCGCCCGCCGTGCGAAAGCGCGCGAACGAATGCGTAGAGGAGCGGCTGAGGCTGGTCGCCGAAGGCGACCAGCCTCCGCTGCGGAACGGAGCATGAGTGAGCGTGCTTTCGCACGCAAGGGCGGAAGGGCTGCACTTCCCGTAGCGCCGGAGCCAAGCGTTCCTCTAACTTTCGAAATTCTTCTTCTAACCTCAAAACTTTAACCATGGATATCTCCATAACCATGGGGTTCCGAGGTGTGACAGTGGTACCAGGGGTAACGTTCCCCACCCTCTCCCCCCCCATCCCCCCACGGTCCCGAAATTCAGTTTTACCTAATCTAAAGCTTTACCAAAAATAAGCTTAACCTATCTAACTTCATAATTGTGTTTGCTCGCAAACGAAAAAAAAACCGACTTCAATTACATCGACGAGTAATAAATACAACGTAGATCGACGAAAAAATACTCAAGTAACTGCGCGTTATCAAAGATTACTCAAAAAGTAGTTATCAGATCTCAATGAAATTTATATGTGACCACATAACAAACATCAGCTTTCGATTAAATTAAAAATTATCAAAATCGGTGTACCCAGTAAAAAGTTATTGCGGATTTTCGAGAGTTTCCCTCGATTTCTCTGGGATCCCATCATCAGATCCTGCTTTTCTTATCATGGTACCAAACTAGAGATATCTTCTTTCTAACAAAAAAAGAATTATCAAAATCGGTAGATCTAGTAGAAAGTTATGCGGTATAATACAACGTAGGTCGACAAAAAAAGCGTCAAGTAAAAACGCATTATTAGATATAACTCGAAAAGTAGTTGTTAGATCTCAAATAAATTTAAATGGGACCAATTGATACACACCACCTTTCGATCAAAAGAAAATTTGTCGAAATCGCTCCACCCAGTCAAAAGTTCTAATGTAACATACATAAAAAAAAAAAAATACAGTCGAATTGAGAACCTCCTCCTTTTTTGGAAGTCTGTTAAAAATACGGTTCTTAATCTAAAGCCTAGCCAAAGGAGGAGGTTACTCAATTCATATATATATGTATGTTCTGGGATAACTTCGTCATTTATGAATCGATTTAGATAATTATTTCTTTGTTTGAAAGAAGATATCCCAAGTGTGGTACCATGATAAGTAAACCAGGATCTGATGATGGAATCCCAGCGAAATCGATGGAAACCCTCGAAAATCGTAGTGACGACTAGTGCTTTTGTTAATTTTTTTCGTCTACTTATGTTTTATTACTTGTCGATGTAATTGAAGTCGTTTTTTTTTATCGTTTGCGAGCAAACATAATTATAAAAATTATTTTACTTAATGAATGCTACGTTATTTTTAAGTGATACAGGCTATATTTTAACCGAAGAAACCAGCAAAAAAAATGTTTAATACAAGCGCGCGAAGCCTCAAACGGATAGCTAGTACATCTATACTAATATTATAAAGCTGAAATTTGTTTATGAGCGCTAATTTTAAGAACTAATGATTCAAATTGAAAAACTATATGTTGGATGGTCCACATACCGAGGAAGGCTTAAGTCTACTTTTTTCCTCAAATTAACGCGTGTTAAACCGCGGGACAGAGCCAGTAATGAATAATGTGCATCTGAGTAAATGTGTATAAACTGTACACTGACTATTGGATAGTATAATTTATACATCTATTACTTTTATATGACGAGTTTGACGACCTCAGAGAGTAGTTTAAGGTAACTCTTTTATATACATATGCGTTTATTTTACTATATCGATATACATATAATTCTTTATTCATTATATTACTAGCTGACTCGGCAAACGTTGTCTTGCCGCTAAACGCTATTTAAAAATATGGGTTGGTGGTAGAAGGGTGAAAATTTCGGGTTGTATGTATTTTTCAACGCCAAATCATAAAAAATAATAATCTAAAAATTAAAAAAAATTAGGGGTGGACTACCCTTAACATTTAGGGGGGGTGAAAAATAGATGTTGTTCGATTCTCAGACCTACCCAATATGCACACAAAATTTCATGAGAATCGGTCAAGCCGTTTCGGAGGAGTTTAACTACAAATACCGCGACACGAGAATTTTATATATTAGATTTTCAAATAACAATTTTGAAATGGTGATGAAGTACACTTTAGGTAAGAATTTCACAAAAAAAATATATAAAAAACGAATGTGCTTTAGACCACACGACTGAAGTAAAACTTCTTCAGCAATAGGCCTGCACTGTGTCTTAGATATACGAAGCGTAACTGGCTATGAGAGAAAGAAAGAAAAAAAAACTGTACTCGCACCTCTCTCTCTTGCTCCGTTCGCCTCGCCAGATCAAAATTTTCGTAACGCTCTTGTCACGAATTCACTAGCGTACTCCTCAAGTCAAGCGTGCATAAGAAGTTTTACTTAAAAAAACTGATATATTTTATACGAGACGATATCAAAGACACGAATAGACAAAATATTCAAAATGGCAGTCATTAGTCATCCGCATTGAAATGCTATTTAATATTCGTTCCGGCCCGGATATAATATAGGCATTTTTCGTTGCCAATACAATATAAAAGTAATCTAGGAAGCAGAGTCGCCCCTCCTATCTCCTTAAACTTATTTTATAGGCCATAAAGGCGTGTTTACACACAAATGTCTCAATGCATTGAACGTTTTATTGCTGGAATGTTGAATTAAAAACGGACTATTTGGAATCAGTCCATGTTAGGACTCTTGTAACATACTTTTGTGTTTTGAATCTATATCGAGATGTTAGTGTAATTTGTCTATAAAATTTTAGTTTTAAAATGAAATTTGAATTTTTACGTATGTGTCTTTTGTTTCTTTCTTACTTTACATTAGCGTAAACTTTTTTATTGTTTGTATAGTTTACAATAAAAATTAAATAATTATAAGAATTCAAATACATTTTTTTAATCACTAATGATTTAATTACGTTAGACTAGATAACTCGTATTATATTAAAGATACATTTTTAAGCTTG